>NW_026515577.1:1200000-1800000 GCF_027406575.1 Nycticebus coucang | reverse complement strand
GAAGCTTTTGGAAGCAGTCAGAACTGTGCCACCTCAGCCCTGTTAGGTTTACTGAGATCTGCTCCCCTCTCCTAATACAAATGTGGGAGAGGGAGTGGGGGCAGACACAGCACTTCCCCTAGAAGCTGGGAGTCAGTATAAACCAGGATAAGAGGTAAAAAAGGCTGACAAGTTGTGCTTAGAATAACTACCCATGAAAAGGTATTCATTAAAAAGACTACTGAAAAGAAGTAGGGGGAGAATAAATGGTTCCTCCCACTACCATAAACCCCATGATTAACCGAAGAAATATTAGAAACCCTCAAGTGAAGGCCAACAGTCTTTTTCCAATAGTGAACTAGGCCATTCTTTCGTTATTTTCTTCCTTCCTCCCTCCCTCCCTTCCTTTCTCTCTCTCTTTCTTTTTTATGAAACTAGTCTATTCTAAACCTAGACCCTGGGAAAAGTTTAGTGAACACACTGGAGTGAAGTTACTTTCCATGACAATGACAGTACCTTGGCCTCATGCAGATGAACGCTGTACATGGACAGTCCCCTGGCGTGCTCTATGAACTGATAATCAGCTTCTGCTGAAGCTATGCCACTGAGAATAAAAAGAAACAATATTACATTATGGTTGCTATGAATATATGCAAAAAAGAAGTGTTTAAAACAGAGCCAGGGGTGGCTAAGATTAGATAGCTTGGAGTAGAGGATTTAACCCAGGAAAGTTGGCAGAAGACTAGGAAATGGGAAAACAGCCTCAACTCTAGCATTTTTCTCTTAAGATCATCTCATCTAGGGCAGCACCTGTGACTTAGTGAGTAGGGCACCGGCCCCATAGACCGAGGGTGGTGGGTTTAAACCCGGCCCCAGACAAACGGCAACAAAAAGGAGCCAGGCATTGTGGTGGGTGCCTGTAGTCTCTGCTACTCAGGAGGCTGAGGCAAAAGAATAGCCTAAGCCCAAAAGCTTTAGGTTGCTGTGAGCTGTGACACCATGGCACTCTACCAATGGTGACAGAGTAAGACACTATCTCTGAAAAAAAAAGTAAATAAAAAAGATCCTCTCATCTTAACGTGCTAAGAGCAATGAGTCACATACCTCCACCCTGATTTGTATGTTAAGAGAATTGATTTTTATTATTTCTACTGGTGAAGAAAGCCACAGAATTAATGGGTATAAGTTAACAGAGAATTTTTTTTAAGTGACTTCATTTCTATGATATAGAAAAATTCTTACTCCCTACTTTATGTTGCTAGGACTGAAAATAATGAACACTGAAATGACTTGCATTTCATTTTATACCTATGATAGATAATCACATTCTGTCCACACTACAAATATTTCTATTCTTAACCATAACTCAACAAATTTTAAGCTCCTAGAGAACAAGTCCATATTCCATTAATCTTTATATTCTCCAAGGCATTTCAGTACCTGATAATTCATATTAGAACTACACAATAAAGACCTGTTGATTACAACTTAAACCACAGTAACAATTTCAGAGTGAAATGTTGTATTTATTTTTTTAAAAAAAGTCAAAAAATGTGGCCTGTTTTCTAATATGTGAAAGTTTCTTGCAGAACGTTTACAAAGTATTTTATAAATCTACAGTTTTCCTCTTTGTTGCAGGTTTTGGCCGGAGCTGGGCTTGAACAGACCACTTCCAGCATATGGGGCCGGCACAAACTCCTTTGAGCCACATGCATCGCCCTATAAATCTACAATTTTCAATGACAGAAAAAATTATAACTGTGTAGCTAGGCTTTTAAAAACTTGTGTAAAAACCCATTCTCTTTTCACACAGATAGAAACATTCCCAAAGTATAATATGGTATTGAATTACTAATGTAATTTAAGTCATCTTTTAGCTAAGCCAAAGGAGTCATCTTGTATGCACAAAGTAACATCTGTGTATTACTAGGTTTCTTCAGTGTTTTTTTTTTATTTTTATTTTTTTGAGACAGAGTCTCACTCTGTTGCCCTAGATAGAGTGCCATGGCTTTATCAAAGCACACTGCAACCTGCAACTCCTGGGCTAAGTGAAAATGCTGCCTCAGTCTTCTAAGTACATGGACCTACAGTGTGAGCCATGAGGTATGGATAGTTTTTCTAGTAGAGACAGTGTCTTGTTCTTGCTCAGGATGGTTTGGAATGCCTCAACTCAAACAGTCCTCCCAGCTTGGCATCCCAGTGTGCTGGGATTACAGTGTGAGCCGCCACACCCAGCCCCACCTCCACATTTCTGTTGCTATTTTCCTGCATACATCACCACCTACAATTTTAATTCAAATCTCAATACCTTCTCCTTTGTTTTTATTTACAAATCTCAATGCTTTGTTATCTCCCTGGCTTTTTACCACAATACTAAAAACCATTAAAAGGCAGAAGAAATAGAAATGCCAAACATGTATTTGTATATGCTTGTTTCCAGTGTATATAGGTTAAAGGAAGAGGAGGTGTCCTAGGGAAAAGTGCATTCATCCAGTAAATGAAGCATTTGAACATGAGCATAGGGCCTCATATTACAGTCACCCAACCAATGACAGGAGATGTCAGGGGGTGCAGGTTGGCTTGATCAGAGCTAGGTTATCCAAAAAGAAAACTGGATAATCCCCAAAACTGTGCTCAAATGTCTACCAAGTGTTACAAGAGACCCTATTTAAATCTACCATGACCAGTCTCCCTCCAGGAAGCACAACAACATACATATGTGCTTTGTAGAAATTTACCACCAAGTCGTCCATCTCCTCGGTGTCAATGGTCCCAAAATAATAATCAGTATGTGACTTGATTTTGTTGACATCCTCATCATCCACATAGTTTCCACGTTCTGCCTGGATTGTGTAGGATTCCAGGAGGGCACGAGTCACAGGGGGACAGGGCAGGCACCCAGAAACAATGTGTACCTGGATCTGGAGGCATAGGATGTATCTGTAAGGAACAAAGGGAGAAAAATTAGTTAAGACTGCAGCACTTCTAATCCTTCAATGCTGATGTCCCTTTGGAAAGAAATATACAATATAAACCCGCATCATATCCATAGAAAAAAGGGTATTCTCTATGAAGAAGCCTTCTCTCACTCCTTGGCCTCCTAACCTTTGGTTTATTTACAGAAACTGAGTTTCAAAGGCTAATGAATAGAATGGTAATGTTATTTATTTGTGTTTTTTTTTCTTTTGATATAGAGTCATATTGTTTTGCCCTTGGTAGAGTGCCGTGCCATCACAGCAACCTTCAACTCATGGGCTTAAATGATTCTCTTGCCTTAGCCTCCCAAGTAGCTGGGATTACAGGCACCCACCACAATTCCTGGCCTTTTGTTATTCTTGTTACAGTTGTTGTTGTTTACGTTTCCTGGGGTGGGTTCAAACCCGGCACACTCGGTGTACGTGGCTGGCACTGTAACTAACCACTGTACTACCGGCACCAACCCTAGAACGGAAATTCTTAACTGCTGTTCTGGTCATACTCGATGATTACTGTTAGAATAAAGTAAAAATGCCATCACATCAATTGTCTTCTTAGATTTAAATGTTAACAAACATTTGCTTGCCATTCTAAAGTTCTGAAGATTAATGAAATTTTAAAAATAATGAGAGTCTTAATCATTGGCTAGAAGAAGCTAAGGTTACCCTTCTTTATCATCTCTACCCACTTCACGTTACTTTCTTTTTTTCCTAAAAGAACTTTAACAATTATAAGAAATCCCTACTTTGAAGCCCTTACTTGTCTACTCAGTCCAGCTAAAGAGGTGCCTCACTCAGTTTAGTAGAAAAGGCATGGGCTTCGGAGCCAGGAAGAGCTGGCTCTCTATGACTTAGTGCCATGTTAACTCACTTGCCTAAGGTGAATCTCCTACCTATAAGAGGAGAAGAACTTGACATTCTTTTGAAAGGAAGGGTAAAAATTACATAACATTAATTAGATACCTGCCTGGGAATCAATAACTTAGGAAGTTATAAGAATTATTGGCCATAATAGTTATTCTTATTTAATGTTCCAAGTGATGGACTACATGGACAGAAAGAATCTGAAAAGAAAAAAAATGAATTTTTGTTTTCCACCAAGTAACATGCAGAAGCAAGAGATTTTAAGTGTATTAATTTTTTTTTTTCCTTTCAGGCAAATTACTGATCCTGCTGACGTCACCACCCATCCTCTGAAATCAATGGCCATACCCTCATTCCCAAAGATCTTTTGGAGACTACCATTCCTATTAGCAGCTAGCCAGCTTCACCTTATGGACATTTTTGCCCGGCCTAGGTTTGGGAGCCCAGTCTTCTTCCTGCTCTCTACACAAGATGGTCAAATGGGAAGTGCTGGTGCAACTGATCTAGATTGCGTGCACAACCCAGCACACAATCTAGATCAGTTGCACCTGAATTACAACCCAAATCTTTCATCAGGCAGGGCAGGGACTCTGCTCGTCATCATCATCCCTGTCCACGGGTAACAAAGTACTCGCTACATGACAATGCTTGATGATTTTCTGAAAGAATAGATGTTGTCTCTCTATCACTAACATTGAGAATTTCTGTGGCTTGCAGGAACACTATTTAGAATGAGGAGTAGATGCTTCCTCAACCCATACAACAATATGAGCATCAGAGGACTTACTTTAGGAAATTAAATTTTAAACTATGGTTCCTGGTTAGCCTCAGATTCTTAGCAATGGTGCTAGTTCGCCACACTTTCTCATACTTTTATGACCCAACCACAAAGATTCCATCTGGTTGCTTCTCACATGGCTCCCATCCCATTTTCAAAGCATACCTCTAAGTCCTAAAAACTTCAGATAAAAATGGCAAGACATTTCTGAATTTTTAACTCCGTCTATTTCACACAGTGCTATGACACATTACTCTAAATAGTCTTCTCGGCTGCCTCAAAATGTTCACTCAAGTCATGAGAATGATTTCCATGGTGACATTTAAGTTGCCAGGCCACAAGGACAAGAAGGTGGTTGGTCTCAGGCTATACCACTAAAGTCTTTAGTGAACTCAGTAGACAGTATCTTTCCTCCCACTAGACAGGCAGACAGTTAAAGCCCCATTGATACAGAAAACCAAGGTCCTTACCAGTTCAATAAACTTGTAATCATGATCATCCCCCAAAATTACTGCAACAAGGAGAATACACATAGAGAGTGTGTTGGGTCACAATGCCCCAACTGCAAGCATTCTTTACAGGTACTCCAGGGGCTCCTATGGGGAAGCTTCATCTTCTACACAAATAAAGGGGTCAGGTTTTGTGCTCTAAGCAGCTCATTGTGCATAACAAAAGCTCCTTTTCATTATTGACTCACTCAAGAAAATCCAATCAGAGCTTAATTAGTACATTCCTATTCAACAAGAAGTGGTAAAGAAAGAAAGAAAAAGAAAGACCCACCAGTTATCCAATTTTATCAAGAAATCTCTTATCATTCCTTTTTTTTTTTTTTTTTTTTTGAATTGAGACAGAGTCTCACTTTGTCACCCTTGGTAGAGTGCCATGGTGTCATAACTTACAACAACTCCCTTGCCTCAGCCTCCCAAATACCTGGAGTTACAGGCGCCCACCTCAAAGCCTGGCAACTTTTGTTTTCTTTCATTTTTTAGCACGCCTGGGACGGGTTGGAACCCGCCAGCCCCGGAGCCTGTGGCCGGCACCCTATCCACTGAGCTATGGACCGCCCAGCCTGTCATTCCTTTCTAAAGGCATTATTGTGCACTCTTTAAAGTACCTCTCTAACCTGTTACTTGGCAACAAAATTGGCCTAGCAGAGCATCAAAGACACAGGAACCAGAGATGAGCATTTTTTCCCATAAGACCATCTAGTTTCTCAGAAGTGCATACACTGCACACAGTTGACCTTGGCCACGAGATAAGCCATTTTAAAAGGCTGTACATAAAAATGACTGTCACAAAAAGGAAAACACTCTGTAGTTACCATTCAAATTCTCTCAGAAACAGTAAATATTCTCTTCTTACTAACCTGAGTCCTTTATTTGCAATTGAAGTGCAGTATGTCTTAATAGCCCACACACTCTCAGACATGGAATTGGAATAGCTATTGACTCTACAAGGGAAAGCCTACTTAGTTTGGTGGTTTGGGTGGGGTCAGGGCACAAAAAATTACCAGTTCAATTGCCTCTTAAAAATAGTTTCATTTTTCTATCTCTATATCACCTTTGTTATGAGACTAGTGTACAGATACGTGAGTTCTAAAGTAAAAATCACCAGTATTAAAGTTTAGGAGATTAAACATCAGTGACTTTTTAAAAGACCACATAGAAAACAAAGTTTCCCATTATAACATTTTTTTATGTTTCCATTTCTCAAATGGAAAAACCAAGAGCTAAAGGGAGTAAAATTTTTTGAAATTGACAACATTTCAAACTAAATGGGATTACTCAATTCTAAAGAAACTTTTAAAGCTTACCTTAATTAAAAACTGTTAGTTTTCAACCCTGAAATTACTACTATGCTCCCAGAAATAAATAAATGGTATACGGAAAGCTTAATTTAAAAATGCAAAGATAAAGTACCTTGTAATACTCTCAGTCATCTGAGAAGCACATGATGGGTACAATTTGACATTGAAGGTAAAAAGCCAGTTGCGATCTGTAAGAATTAAATATCATGATCATTTAAACAATCAATAGAATAACATTTTTGATAAAACTTAATCAAACGGTACAGACCAATCTCATTGCAGATCCATGTGCAGAATTTTATTTTGGTAAATGAATACAATTTACCAAACAAAAAGAAAATAAAAAATTAGAAATCAACTGCACAAATAACCCATCATTAATATTAATACATTCACTTCCTGAAAAATATTCATTTCTACTTTAATAAATGTTTATATGGTGATCCATTATGCAAACATTTTAATATGACCTCCAAGTAATAGTTTAGAAATAAGATTTCTTTTAACCACAGGATTTTCAGTTGCCAAATATTCTCTGCCATTTTCTTAAAAAAATGAAAATTAAAAAACAAAAAGCATTGCAAGATTTCTACTTTGTTGGGGGAAGGGAATAATACTACTCAGTGTATTACTAATAGGATGTAGTATTTGAATAAAGTGTGAAAGGGATACCAGAAAGGGGAAGGTTTGGTAAAACTTCACAATACTTAAGGACAACAAAATTGTTCCCCAGGCTTTATACAATAAGTTTAAGTATACTCAAATAACATCAAGTTTTCTGTGTTGTGATCTAAAGGATAATCATTCATATCATAAATGACTTTTTAAAAATAAATCTTACCATTTATGCATTAAAACTTAACGTTGTGATGTGTCTCATTTTGAATGCTCAAAATAATAAAACTATAGCGAAAGGGGCAGGTATTACTTTCCTAAGAGGATTCAAATCACTCCATTAGACTGAATTTAGAGTTCTGCTCCAAGTTCACAGGATTTTTAAATAAAAACAAGGCTGTGCATATACACCTTAAAAGATCTCGCCAGATCTCTAATTTCTTGACTTGAAAGTACCATCTTAAGTACCATCTTCTTCTTCAATGTGTCATTTTATCTTTTTCTCCCTGCCAGCACACTCCCTTTCCTCTAACTCAATAGTCCACAAATAGTTTCTGAATGGCTACTGTGGACATATATGCACTTTTGCTGTATTTGAGGCACTACATCACTGTTCTACTAATAATGCCAATCCTACCAAAGTCAGATTTCAGGTTTACTTTACACATATAAAAATAGGATACTGGGATACAGGAGTTTTCTGAGTACTGTTAAATGTTATGTCTCTGGCCTTGCAGCACTTTGGTGACAGCATCAAGCATCCATGCACTGTGTACCAAAACATACTTTTTGGAGGTGACTGCCACTCCAGAATAAAGCAATGTCATCACAGGATTATGGTTTCATAATGTTTCCTTGTTGACTTTTTTCTAGGTATTAACAAAGCACTTGAGTGCCTGGATATGACTACAGGAACAAATTTCTAATAGAATGCCTATGTTTTCTAAAAGGTAATGAAATGTATCCATAACACTAGTCTTTTTCTAAAGTGACAAATACAAATTGTATATATTTCTGGTTCATGATAATATGTTGTAAAGTATGAATACATTCTGGGATGGCTAAATCAAGCAAATTAACATAGTTGTTAAACCTCAGATATGTTTTTGTGTTGAGGACACTCAAAATCTACTCCTAGTCATTTTCAAGTTAAATTTTCATTTCATTTTATATTGCCACATCATCATTTTTACCCAGCTATATAGCAACAGACCTTCTAGCTATAAACAGTTTACATATTAATCATATGCAAGTATTCAACAGATGGAGTCTTTTCAGGTAACTTTGAGAAAATAAAGGTTTTAAAGGCAAATTTTCAACAAGAACAATGAGGTTGATGTTTGTCAGAACTCAAAAATTAACGTTTATCTTCGCTAATTATCTTTTGACTGAAAGCTACAATGAAATTTTGGCAGAGATGAGGCTTAGCGAACTGAGCTGGTTAGAGTGGTCATTTGAAGGCACTCGGAGAATCTATGGGTACATGGGAAGAAAGGAGCAAGCAGGTCTAACTATAAACCCAGATTCAAAGAGTAAAAATAGTGGCCCTTGTGGAACCAATGAGAAGTAAAGACAGTGAAGGTATCAGAGCCCTGGAAAAATGCTGGAGTCTTCCAGAACATCTGCAAACAGCGTACCTATTTTACTCTGGATCCACAGATGTGCTGACTAAACTAATTACACACTTTCAGATCAAAGCTACGCCAATAGCATATGTCTACTAAGAATCAAATTTACAAAAATCATCACATGATTGCATGTCTTCTTGCATAAGAAGACCATTTTCTCATTCTTTCCCAGAAAAACAGTCAGACACTGGGAGGGAACATTTAGGAATGTGAGTTTAGAACTTCCTCAAAAGAAAGAAGCCCCGTCTCAAGAGCACCTCCCCGGAGAACAAGGCTCTGCCTCCCTTCTTCGCCCAGGGACGCCCGGGCACACCGCCCACTCGGCTGCCGCCTCCCGCTCCCTTTAGCTGTCTGCCGCCACCGCCGCCACCGCCGCCTCTTCCCCAGCGGCTCGCCCCTTTTCCGGGGGCCTCTGCCCCCTTCCTCCAGCCTCCACTGTCTCTGCAGCCCCGCGCCCCCACGGAAGCCTCCAGTGGAGGCGGCGGCGACGCCTTTTACCCGGTGCCGTCGCCGCCGCAACTGCCTCGCCGCAGCCCCAGTGCCAGCCCTTCCCGGGGACGACGCCGGCGAGCGCCGCCTCCTGGCCCAGGGCCTCCGTGGAGCACGCGCTGGCCTGAGGCGCCGCTGCGGTCCGACGTGCTCGGGGACGCGGTCCTCCAGCGCCTGCGCGACCGGCAGTGCCTGGAAGCGGCGTTCGGGACCCCGAGACGGGCCTGCCGGGTGCCGCAGCGCACTCACGTTGGGCCCAGCTTAGGCGAAGTGCGCGCGCGGGTGCGCGAGGTACTGCGGGAGGCCGAGGCCGATGGCGCCGCCTGGGCCCTGCTGCACGCCGAAGCCGCGCTGCTGCGTGCCCAACTGGCCGAGCGGCTGCAACCACTCACCCAGGCCGCCTACCTGGGCGAGGTGCGGCGGAGGCTGGAGAGGGTCCGGCGCCGCTGGCTGAGGCTTCGCGAGATGGCTCGGGAATGGCAGGCCGAGCGGGAGGAGGTCGCCAAACTATCCGCCCCGGCAGCGCGCAGCGCGGCGGATGGATGCTGTGCCAGGAACGGTCGTCGCGTGCGGTCAGGATGGCCAGACCGGTCTGGGACTCACCGCTCGCCTCGCCGGGTCACGTGACGAGGTCACGTGGCGCGCAGTCGGACAGGCGGTGACTGAGGGAAACGGGGCTCCTGGAGGCTGAGGCGGCGAGGCGCGGGGGAGCCACAGCGGTTGTCGCCACCACAGCCCGGGAGGTGAGACTGACGTGGGGACCGTTGTCACCCGCCGCAGCAGCCCGGGCGCTGGCGCCGTCCCACACCTGTATTCTATTTCCTAGGATTTTGAGTATTGTTGGATTGTATTCATTAGTGAAATTGGTGTGTGTGTGTGTCTTTTTCTTAATGGGTCCTTTTTATGGTTTTGGTATCAGAAAGATATTTGCTCCAGAGGATGAATTGGGAGTGTTCTTTCCTTCTCAATGTTTTTGAATGGATTCTGCGGCATAGGTATGAGCTCTTCTTTGAATGTTTGTTTAAATTCCGGTGTAAAATCATCTGGTCCAGGACTTTTTGTTGTTGTTGTTAGAAGCTATTTTACTTTTGCAATTACTGTGCTTGATATTGGTGTGTTGAAGAGTTCTAATTCTTCCTGGTTAAGTCTAGGTAGGTAGTATGATTCCAGGTATTAGTCCATTTCCTCCACAATGTTAAATTTCTGGGCATAGCAATTTTTGTAGCAATCAGAGATAATCTCTTGTATTTCTGCGACATCTATTGTTATTTTCCCTCTTTCATTTCTCAGTGAAGTTATTAGAGATCTTACTTTTCTGTTTCTAGTTAGACTAGCCAAAGTTTTATCAATTTTTTTTTATTTTATTTATTTTAAGGAACCAACTTTTTGTTTTCTTAATCTCCTGAATGGTTCTTTTGTTCTCAATTTCATTTTCTTCTGCTCTGATTTTGGTTCTTTCCTTCTGCTAGGTTTGGGATTGGATGGCTCTTTCTTTTCCAGTTCCTAGAAATGATGCATTAGATTGTTGATTTGTGCCTTTTATTATTATTGGCTGTGGGCATGTAATGCAATAAATTTCCCTCTTATGACTGCTTTCTCAGTATCCCGGAGGTTTTTCATCATCATTTTGTTAGACATATCTAATGATTTTCTCTTTGTCTTCTCCTTGAAATAGTTGTGTTTCACATAAGATCATTTAGTTTTTATGATTTGGGGAATGAAAGTTTTTGTTGGAAATGAGTTCAACCTTGATTCCATAGTAGTCTGTAAGATACAAGATATAATTTCTATTCTTTTAAATTAGGCGAGGTTTGATTTGTGTCCTAGGATATGGTTAGTTTTGGAAAATTATTCATAAGCTAACGGGAAGAATGTGTATTTGGTAATATTGGGGTGGTATGTTTTGTAGCGTCATGTTAAAGTCGATTGTTTCTTTGCTCAGTTTGTGTTTGGAGGGTCTGTCCAGTTCTGTCAATAGGGTGTGAAGTCCCTAGAAATTATGCTGTTATAGGATATTATATTGTTCAGACTTGTTAGAGTTAATTTTGTAAATCTGGAAACATTTAATTAATTTGGGTGCATAAATACTTAGGATTGAGATGTCTTCTGGTATTGTTGCCTTGACCAGTATGTAGTGTACTTCATTTTTATCATTCCTTACCTTTTGTGGTTTGAAGCCCAATGTATCTTGAAATTGTGACCCCTGCTTTCTTTTGATTACCATCTGCCTGAAATATTGATTATAATCCCTCAACCTGAGTCTTGTTTTGTCCTTAGCTGTTAGATATGTTACCTGAGGACAGCATATAGTTGGCTTGTGCTTTTGATCCAGTCATCTGGTCTGTGTCTCATCAGTGGGTAATTCAAGCCATTCACTATGGCTTGACTATGATGGATTTGTGTTTGTCTTTTGTGAAGGTTGCCGCCTACATTTATCACTTGTACCATTGAGTAAGTTAGGCTATGACCATTAATTTCTGTGTGTCTTTGCTTGTGGTACATTGTTATGTTCGATGTGTAATATTACTCTGGAATACTTCCTGGACAGGTGGTCTTATAGTGGCAAATTTCTTCAATGTTTGTTTGCAAGGAAAACATTTGATATTATCCATTGAATATGAAACTTAGTTAAAAGTTAAAAAAAAAAGGGAAAATATTAAAAGTACATGTATTGCGTGGTCCGTAAGTAATGCTCCAGGATTAGGAAAAGCAAAATAAAAAGAAAAAACCTTTTCTTCCTAATGACAATAGGTGGCACTTCTTGGTTAAGAAGGGAAAAAAAAAACAGTACTCTGTATTCTGCATCTGGTAGGGGTGGGATGTTATCAGCTAGTTGCCAAAGAGATCCAGTCTTGTTTTCCTGCTTCATTGATGTTATTCTGGGCTTGATAGCTAACTGTATAAGAGGTGAATCCCCATGGGGGTGGTAGAGGCAAATTCCTGAAGCTTATGCCAGACTATGAGGTGGGGAGGCGGGGAAGACTCTGCCATCCAACAGTTCCCTGCAGCCACAGATGGGGCAATGTCGTAGGCATAATCTGCTCACCTCTGCCCATGTGTCCAAGGAAGTCAGCCCTGGGGTAGTTCCAACTGCTGGAGTCAGAAGCATTAACATAATGGGATACTGTGAGGCTGCTCCAAGCTTGGCTCCCTTTGGTGTCAGCCACCTCAAGGTTTTAGCATTATCCACACCTGCCTTGTCAGTCTCCAGTGTCAGCAGTGGGGACCAGGCTGCCAGGCCTCACACTGAACAGGCTCCAGTACCAGATCTGCCCAGCCAGTGGCACTAAAATGATAGCCTGGGTTCAGGCCTCTGGCTTTGTCCCTAAGAGGCAGATTATACTCTCTCCAACCCTTCAACAAAAGGCCAGCTTCTGTGCACCTGAACATCCTGTGGGACCTATATTCCGGCTTGTTTCGTATCAGTCTTCAGGCATGGATGGACAGGCCCTCTCAGAGTTCAGTTCAATCCCCAGTCCACTCCTACAGAATGCCATGGTGGGGTGTGGGGAAATCACCTGCAAAATTAATCCCCCATGGATTCCACATGCAGGCTCTCTCCCTGGGTTGCTGCCGTACTTTGCATCTGCTTTTCATGCGTGCCTCTCACCCTTCTTAACGTTTTGCTCCTGGTTCTCCATTGTGTCTCACTGTGCCTTTGCAATGTTGTTTCTGGACAGCACAATCCAGATGGAGGCACCTACAGACTCCGCTCATCAGTTTTACTGAGAGCAGCTGATGAAGAAATGTCTCTAGTCTGTCATCATGGAGCCTCCCTTTCTGCATTCTTTTTAAAATCCATCTGGGTATTTATGGACTGAAAACAGATTAGAAGATTTTTTATATTTTCACAAAAATGAATGGATTATTTTGTTTCAACGTATTACTGGTGTAAAACTATTTCACGTTACATGGATCATTTTTGTGATGCTACAGTCCTGACTATAGGTATGCCCATCACTCATATGGTATTCACAGTACCCACTAGGTTGGCTTAGTCCATTTGCCTCCTTCCCTCTACCCCTTTCCCTTGGTTGATTTCCACAGACTTTTACTTCCTTCTATGCACATGTGAGCTCATCAGTTAGCTCCAATTTAATAGTGACTGTATGTGGTGTTTGTTTTTCATTCTTGAGATATTTCACTTAGAAGTATGGTCTCTAGTGCCATACAGATTGTTGTAAAAGGTATTAATTTATCATTTTTTTGTGGTTGAGTGGTACTCCATGGAATACATGTACATTTAATTAGTCTACTCATGAATTTGTCAGCACTTGGTTTGTTTCCACATATTGGCAATAATGAATTGTGCTGCAGTAATCATTCAAATGCAGGTGTCTTATTGGTAAAATAATTTCTCTTTTGGGAAAAAAACCAGTAGTGGGACTGCTGGGTCAAATTGTAGGTCTACTTTTAGTTCTTTGAGAAAACTTCATTCTCATTTTCATAGAAGTTTTACAAATTTGCACTCCAACCAACAGCATACAAAAATGCCTTTCTCTCTGTGTCCATGTCAGCACCTGTTGATTTGGGAATTTTAATAAATTCCATTGTAACTGGAGTAAGGTGATAATGTCATTGTCAATTTAATTTGCATTACCCTAATAAGTCATGAAATTGAATATTTTTTCGCATGTTTACTGACCATTTTTTCTGATTTTTGAGAATTGTCTTTTCATGTTTTTTTGCCCACTTGTTTATAAGATGGTTTGTCTTTTCCTGTTGGTTGCTTGAGTTACTTGTAAATTCTAGTTACTAGTCCTTTATTGGAAGTGTAATTTGTGACTATTTCTTCCATTCTGTTGGTTGTCTGTTTTGATCTGGTAATTGTGTCTGTAGCAGTGCAGACGCTTTTTAGCTGAAACAAATCCCAGTTTTGGTTTTGCCATGATTGCCTTTGGGGTCTTTTTCTTAAATTCTTTTCCTAGAATCATATTTAGAAGAGCTTTTTCTACATTTTCCTCTAGAATATTTATGATTTTGTGCCATAAATCTTTTGTATATCCTCAGTTTGAGTGGTGAGAAGTAGTGGTCCTACTTCATTCTGGTGCATGTAACAATCTAATTTTCCCAGAGCCATTTATTAAATATAAATAGGGCTTCTTTTCCCCAGTGTATGTTATTGCCTGCGTTGTCAATGATAACTTTGTTGAAGGTAGGTGGTTTTATGTCTGGGTCCTCCGTTCCATTGGTGTATTTCCATATTTTTGTAGAGATACCATGCTGTTTTTGTTAAACTACAAGGCTATAGTTTCATAGTATGGCTTCAAGTGTGGCACTGGGAGTCTTACAGATTTGTTCTTTTGGTTAAGATTGAGGCTCTTTTATGGCTCCAAACAAAGTATAAAATAATTTTTTTCTTTATCTGTGAATTATGACTTTGGCAACTTGATGGAGATCGCATTGCATTTATTAATCACTTTAGGTAGTATTGATATTTTAACATTATTGTTTCTACTAAGTCAGGATATTTGTTTATACCCTCTGCAACTTTGTTGTTCAGAGATTTATTGTTTTCCATGATAGAGAAATTTTACTCTCTTACTTGCATGTAAGTATATCCCTACTTATTTTATTTTGTTTTTGTTTTTATGAATGTTACTTAGTCTTTGATTTGACTCCTGGCTTAACTGTCATTGTTATATAGAAATAGTATTAATTTATGTATATTGGCTTCTTATCCTAAGACTTGCTTAATTTATTAATTCCAGAAGACTCTCGGTAGAACCTTTGGGATTTTCTAGGTACAAGATTATATCATTGGGAAAAAGCGATGTTTGACCTCCACTTTACCAGTTTGGATACCTTTAATATTCTCCTCTTTTTTGTCTTGCCTAGGACTTCTAGCACTATGTCAAAAAAGAGTGGTGATAGTGGGAATCCTTGTCTTACTCTAGTTCTTATTTGCAATGCTTTCAACTTTTCTCCGTTGAATAAGTTAGTTGTGTGTTTTCCAAATATGACTTTTATAATTCTGAGATATTTTCTTTCTATGCCTAGTTTGTTCAGGGTTTTTATCATGCCTTGTTTGCTATCCTTGCATATGGAATGAAGTCATCTTGGTGCTTGATTTTTTTTTTTTTTTTTTTTTTTTTAGTATACTGTTTTATTCAGACTGCTAGTTTTTGTTTTTGTTTTTTTTTTTAGGGTTTTTGCACCTGTATTCATAAGGGATATTGGTTTCTACTTTTCTTTTGTTATCATTGTGTCTTTCCCTGGCTTTTGTATGACTGTAACATTAGCTTCATAGAATGAGTTAGGAAGGTTTCCCTTTTTCTCAATATTATGGAATAATTTCTATGTTATATGTGCCCAGTATTCATTGTAGGTTTGACAGAATTCAGTTATGAACATATCTTGTGCAGGGCTTCTCTTTTTTGACTAGATTTTTCCTTACCGGTTTAGTCTCACTTTTCTTTATTTTTTTTTTGGTCTACTCAGTTTTATTTCTCTCTGGTTAAGTGTTGGAGGTTGTGTGTTTCTAGGATCTTTTCTATTTTCTCTCTGTTCTCTAGATTATGTGCATAGCAATTTATCTAGTATTCATGGATGATTTATTTTTATTTATTTTTTTATTTTTTTCTTTGTCTTAACTTTTTTTTTTTTTTATTGTTGGGGATTCATTGAGGGTACAATAAGCCAGGATACACTGATTGCAATTGTTAGGTAAAGTCCCTCTTGCAATCATGTCCTGCACCCATAAAGTGTGACATAGATGATTTTTTTAATGAAAATTTTGAAATTATTAATGTTCTGTTATACATATTGTATTCTCTCAGAACTGAGGGGGAGGGGAAGGCCCCACTCAAGTGAGGTAACAAACTTGCCATCAAAATTTAATTATAACTGACAATGTTATGGTTAGTCCTTAATTCCTGAGAATTTGAACATAATTATGTTTCTGTGAACTTAATAACAAATGCTTGTAATGTTTAAAATTATATGTTTGAAAAGAAATTCAACATATCAACATGAATATGTTAGCAAGGCAAACCATCATCCAACTGTATGTCTGAAAATGTCTGTTTTCTACATTATGTGCATAGTGATTTATCTAGTATTCATGGATGATGTTTATTTCTGCAGTATGTATTTCTGCAATGTTATCCTTTTCATTTCTGATTCAGCTTATTTGGTTCATTTTTCTTCTGTTCTTAAGTAAGAGCAAATTTCAAGTTCTCAACTCTTTTGTTTCCTAGATAAACTTTCTATCATTTCCCTCTGTATACTCCTTCTAGGATTCCTTTCTTAAATATATTGATCAACTTGATTGTGTCTAGTCAGTTTTATACTCTACTTTCAGTTTTCCTTTTTAAAATTTTGTTTCCATGAATCAATCTGTATAACAAATATGTCTTATTTTTTTCTGTTTGTTCCGATTCATTAATTCTACTATTGTACATGCATACTAAATATTTCAACTAAGGTATTAAATTTTTCAGGTCTGCAATTTAAATTGGATGCGTCGTACAGTTTTCATCTCTTTGTTAATATCTCAGTTTCCTCAGGCATAATTTTGATGATTTTATTCTCTGTGTAATGCTTTTGCACGTAGTGTATGTTTAAGATGGTTATTTTTAATTCTTTTTCAGATAATGCAAAGATCTCCGTTTCTCAAGGGTTAATTCCTAAAAATTTATTTTGTTCCAATGGGACATGTTTTCTGTATTATCTGTATAACATCTAATCTTGTAGTAAGTTCAGTTAATAGTGTTTTTGTAGTACACTGTTACGTTACAAATTTACAATTGTATATTCTTTACTCAGTAGAATGTGTTTCTACTTCATGTAAGTAAACACAAAAAATGTAAATTCTCCATCTTTTCTTCTATCTGAATAGTGTTCCATGCTATACATGTACCACAGTTTGTTAATCTATTCAGGAGTTGATGGGCACTTGGTTTTCTTCCATGTCTTGGCAATTGTGAACTGAGATGCAATAAACATTCTGGTATAAATGTCCTTATGGTAAAATAATTGTTTTTCTTCTGCATAGATACCTAGTAATGGGATTGTGAGATCAAATGGAAGGTACACTTTTAGTTATTTGAGAATTCTCCGTACTTCTTTCCATAGAGGTTGAATTGGTTTGCATTACCACCAGAAGTGCAAAAGTGTTCTTTTCTCTCCACATCCACGTCAGCATCTGCAGATTTGGGATTTTGTATGGTGGGCTAACCTCACTGGAATTAGGCAATATCTGTAGAGGTTTTGCTTTGTATTTCTCTGATGATTAGGGACAATGAGTCTTTGTTCATGTGTTTTTTGGCCATTCACATGTCATCATCAGTGAAGTTTCTGTTCAAGTTTCTTCCCATCTTATGAATGGGGTTGTTTGCTCTTTTTGTTGATTAATTTGAGTTCTCAGTAGATTCTAGTTATCAGCTTTTTGTCAGATTCATAGCATGCAAATACATTGCCCATTCTGAAGGCTGTCTGTTTGCTTTAGCTGTGGTACCTTTAGCTATGCAGAAGATTTTTTGCTTAATGACATACGATTCATTTATTTTTGATGTTTCTGCAACTGCCAAGGAAGTCTTGTTCAAATAAATCTTTTCCCAGGTCTATTTGTCCAGAGTTTTCCTCAATTTTCTGTTAGAATTTTTGGTTTTGTGTCTTAAATGTAAATCTTTTATACAGCAGGACTCAATTTTTGTCAGTGGTAAGAGGTGCTGATCCAATTTCAATCTTCTACATGTGGCTAACTAGTTCTCTAAGCACCATTAAATAGTAATTCTTTTCTTCAGTGCATGCTTTTGTTTGGTTTATCAAAGATCAGATGATGATATGTGGCTGGGTTCATCCGTAGGTTCTCTATTCTATTCAATAGGTGTATATCTCTATTTTTTGCCAACCCAACACTATTTTGATAACTATAGACTTGTAGTACAAATTGAATTCTGGTAATGTGATGCTTCCAGAGGTAATGGATACCTGCAATACAAATTCTTTATTCCTAAGAATTGTATTGGCTAGTTTTTTTTTTTTTTTCTGGTTTTATATGAAAGAAAGTACCAGTTTTTGAAGTCCTTTAAATATGACTGGGTGTTTTCATGGGAATTGCATTAAATCTGCAGATCACTTCGGGTAGTATGGACATTTTAACAAGGTTGATTCTTCCCAGCCATGATGATGATATGTTTTTCCATTTTGTAGCATTTTCTGCCATTTCTTTTCTTGGGGGTTCATAGTTGTCTTTATAGAGATCCTTCACATACATTGTTAGATATATTACAAGGTATTTAATTTTCCTTGGAGCTACTGTGAATTACATTAGGTCTTTGATTTGATTCTCAGCCAATTATTGGTGTTTTATGAAGGCTACTAATTTTTGGACATTAATTCTGCATATCCAGACGTTACTGTATTTCTTGATCTCCTCTAATAGCCGTATAGTTGAGTCCCAGGGGCCTTCCAGGTATAAGATCATGTCATCTGCTTAGAACAAGATTTTCCCTTCACTGTTCCCATTTGAATACCCTTGATCTTTTTCTCTTGCCTGATTGCATTAGCTGGAACTACCAGCACTATATTGAATGGCAGTGGTGATAGTAGACATCCATGTTTGATTTCAGTGGTAAGTGGAAATGCCTTCAGTTTTACTGCATTCAATATGATATTGGCTGTGGGTTAGTGGTAGATGGGCTCTATCAGTTTAGGAAATGTCCCATCTATGACTATTTTCTTAAGTGTTAATCTCACAAAATGGATGCAGGATTTTGTCAAATGCTTTTTCTGCATTAAGACGTACAATTGACACAATCGTTTGGTCTTCACTTTTGATATTCCTTTATGTGATGAATTACATTTATGGATTAATCTATGTTGAACTAACCTTGCACCCCTGGGATACAGCCTACTCGATTATGATGTGTAACTTTTTAATGTGTACTTTATCCTGTTTGTTTAGATCTTACTGGATATTATTGTCTCAATACTCTTTAATGATATTGGACTAATAGTTTTTTTGTATTTGTTGGCTGCTATCCTAGTTTTGGAATCCAGTTGATATTTTCGTTGTAGAATGTGTTAGGAAGGATCCCTTTCTTCTCTATGTTGTGTTGAGATTATTCAATAAAGTTTGGTAGAATAATGGTGTGAAAGCATCTGGTCCGGGACTTTTCTATTTTAAAAAATTTTGTATTTTTGATGTAATGTTAGTGCCTGATATAGGTCTATTCAAAATTTCTGATCTTTCATATTGAGTTTAGGAAGGTGGTTTGATTCTAGTTTTGGTTTATTTCCTCTACATTTTCAGATTTCTGGGCTTAAAGTGGTTTGTAATAATTCTGGAGGATCTCGTGTATTTCTGTGGTATCTCTTATTTCCCCCTTCTTTGTTTCTGATTGAAGTTATTTATCTTGCTTTTCTACTTTCTGGCAATCATTTATGAATTTTATCAATCTTTTCAAATTACCAATTTTTTTGTTTCACGGATCTTCTGAATAATTCTTAATTTCTAATTTCATTTCATTCTTCTCTAGTTTTAGCTATATATTTCTTTTTTGTTTGTTTGTTTGTTTTTGGTTGGTTTGGGATTTTATTGTATTTTCTTTTCCATTTCCTTGTGATGGCCCATTAGGTTATTAACTTGCTTTCTCTGTGTTTGTTTTCTAGATAAGGACGTCTAATGCTGTAAATTTCCCTCTTAGGATTGTCTTTGCAGTATCCCACGGGTTTCAATAGCTTGTGGCTATCATTATCATTTTGTTAAAAAATTTTAATGATTTACTCCTTAATCTCATCCTTAATACAACTGTCTTTCATGAACAGGTTGTTTCACTTCAGTGACTTTATGTGGGTGTGAATATTTATGTTGGTGTTGAGTTCTATTTTTATTCTGTGATGGCATGAGAAGATACATGGTATAATTTCTATTTTTTTGATTTTTTGAGATTTTATTTGTATCCTAATATATGACCAATTTTAAAGGATAATCCATGGGCTGATAATGAAAATGTGTATTGAGTTTTATTGAATGAAATGTTCTGTATTTGTTAATTAAATCCATTTGTTCTAGATTACTTCTTTGTTTAATTTCTGCTTGAAAGATCTGTCGTGTAATGTCAGAGGGGCATTGAAATCTCTAATTATTATGGAGCTTGAAGATATCATATTGTTCAGATTATTTGCCATTCTTTTTTTATACTTAGGAGCAGTTAGATTGAGTGGACAGGTGTTGACAATTGTAATCTCTTCATGTTGTATATTTCCCTTGACCAGTATATAGAGTCCATTGTTGTTTTTTGATATATTTCTTTGTTTAAAGCCAATTCTATCTGTAAATAAGATTGCTACCCCTGCTTTTTTTGATTTCCATTTGCCTGGAATATTGTTTTGCATCCCTTCCCCTTGAGTCACATTTCATCCTTAGAGGTTATGTGCATTTCTTGGAGACAGAAGATGTATACATTTATGTAATCAGCCATCCTGTGCCTCTGTAGCAGGAAATTCAAGCCATTCACATTTATTGAGAGAATTGATAGGTATGTGGAGTTTTGTTTGTCTTGTTTTGAGGAGGTCTGTTGCTTTATTGTATCCCATGTGTCACTGTGGAAGCTAGGCTTTGTTCTTAAATTTCTGGGTGTTTATACATTGTTGATGGATCACCCTCCTGGTCAGTTGGAAGCAAGGGTCTGAGTATTTCTTGTAGATCTGGGTTAGTTGTGGCAATTTTTCTCAACATTTTCATGTCAGTAAAATGTTTGATTCCTTCATTGCATATGAAAATCAGTCTAGGAAGGTACAGGATCCTGGGCTGAAAATTGTTTTGTTTAAAAAAATTAAAGGTGGATGACCACCCTCTTCTGGCTTTAAACATTTCAGGTGATAGGTCTGCTGTCATCCTGGTATTTTTCCTTTTGTAAGTAAGACATTACTTACTACTGGCTGTTTGCAGGACTTTGTCTTTTAAATTGTCTTTGGCAATATTAACTACAGTGTGTGTAGGAAATGCTTTGTTTGGATTGAGTTGTGCTGGGGTTCTGAAACTATCTATTATCTTAATTCTGTGTCTTTCTTAATGCTTGGGGAAATTTATACCATGATTTCTTGAAGTAGAGCTTTGGTGCTGTTAGGACCATCTTTTTGTCAGGAATCCTGATAATTTGGATGTTTGACCTTTTAGAGTAATGCCATAACTCTCTCAGGAAATATAATGTTTTTTGTTTCCTCTTTTGTCTGCCTGTTTGAGTGATCAAAAGTCTTGTCTTCAATTTCTAAATTTCTTTCTTTACTATGTTCTACTCGATTACTGAAGCTTTGTACTGTGTTTTGAAGCTCCTTGAATATTTGTTTCAATTCCTTAAGTTCTGTTGTATCTTTTCTACTTATAGGTAGATGTTTGGTGACTTTCTCTTTGATTTCACTAATTTATTGAGACAACTTTTTGTATTTTTTTCCTTCTATTCCTCATTTCCATTCATGTCTTTGTCATCTATATTCTAAATTGTATTTCTGACATTTAAAAGATTTCTCTATTGATGGTATTTTCTTCTTTAACTCATTGAATTCTTTTGAGGTAATTGATCAGGTCTGATGTTTCATGCTGTCAAGATTATTCTGCTGGTTCCTCCCCATGTGTATTTTCAGCATATTTTTCATATTAATTATACTTTTTCTTAGCTGAAATGTTAGGTTGTCCCTAAATAGTTATTGAGAGATAATCTAATTAAGGACATTAAGCAGCACCCCAGAGACCTATTTGAAAACTAAAACCGGTGTGTGAGATCAGATCTGGAGGCCCTAGGAAGTGAAGATTACCACCCCTTCACCAATTATCTGGAGCTCATGCTATGGCCCTTTCCCCCACAGCATCATGGATCTCCTTTTGGGGCCTGCTGTGTGGGTATCTCTGACAGTAAGCTTTACTCTCTCCAGTTTTGGTGGGCAGCATAGAGGGGCAGGCCACCAGGTAAGTGTCCTGAGTTGGGGGAGGCTACAAGATAATGCAAACTACTACTGTTCTGGTGTCAGCCCATTCTCTACTCAGTTTAAAGAAGTCATCATATTTCACTGCAGTCCCTGTTGTAAAAAATTTGAACCACTATGGACCCTATTGGTAATTGCTGGAGGAGAGGAGTCCATGAACAGACCACCAATTATGGCTCTCGTGGTGCTAACTCCCTTGTGCAAACATATTTACATCAGTGCAAACCTATGGCCCTCCACCAGCAGCACCAGCTATAGGAGGGGAATCCACCAGTCGATCTAACCGTTTCTGTTCCAGTGGTGCAAACATTCCTTGTGAAAACCATTTCAAGGAAGCTGTAGCACTACCCCTAAAATCTGATTTGTAGACTTGGTACAAGGCAGCCATCACCTGTGGCTGGGGAGGAGGATCTGGTTCCTGGACCTTCCCAGCCTAGGTCACCTGAGACTAGGAATGTCTCTCTCTAAGTTGGCAGGAGGGGTGTGAGGAGACACTGGGCACAGTTACTGGGCAAGAACTCTCCAGAGGGTAGAGAAAAGATCCTCCTTAAACAAGGGAGATCCAGGAGAATCCACGCCATGTCAAAGGGAGTGTTGCACAGCCACAATTGCCTCTCACAACTGGGGATGGGTAGCATTTAACTCAGTGGCCCACACAATAGAGAGGTCTCTGAGAGATCTTGTCAAACACCCTGACATCTGCGGGGGGTATTCTGTCAGGCAACCAGAAAGTGGAGAGGATGGGCTGTGGGCTCAGGATTGCAGAGGAAAATTTGTTCCCTTTTGCCGCATGCAGCATGGGAAACCAGAGGTGAGAATTTCTTGGCATAAAAGAAGAGGCTTCATGGCTCTCAAAGTGGTCCTTTGTTCCTGACTCACTCACAGAAAGCCCATTTCAAGCTCCCCATTTGGGGGGATGTCTCCCTTCCTGGTTGGCAACAGGTGCATTCTGTCTAGTTGCTCCTTATCTGATCTCTATTCTTTTTCTCACCCTCTCAGTTTGCCTTAGTGGGGATAATGTGTACCTTTTTATTTATTTTTTTTGTCATTGTGTTCAACTCTCCAATTTCAGTTTCCTAAAGTTGCCTTCAGTTTAATTTTTCTTCTTTTGGACATGGGCTTTTGGTGAATGTTGCTTCTAGTTGTTCATCTTGTCCCATTATTTATTTATTTATTTATTTATTTATTTATTTATTTATTTGGAGACAGAGTCTCAAGCTGTCACCCTGGATAGTGCCATGGTGTCACAGCCCACTGCAACCTCAAACTGTTGGGCTTAGCAGTTCTCTTGCCTCAATCTCCCAAGTAGCTGGGACTACAGACACCAGACACAATGCCCAGCTACTTTTTTTGGGGGGGTGGCGCTGTAGTTGTCGTCATTTGTCAGGACTGGGCTAGATTTGAACCCACCAGCTCTGGTGTATGTGGTTGGTGCCCTAGCCGCTGACCTTCCCCTCTTGATATGTTACAATTGTATATGACAATATTGAACTCTATTGTTTAGCATGATTAAAAATTTCACTATAAATCACTTATTTATTCATTTCCAATAAAATTCTCTCTGAATTTTGATATCTCTCTGTTTGAGAGATATCTGTTGATATCTCTCTGTTTATTAGCCTGTATGAATAAAAAATATCTCTAGTATGTTTGTTTTAGTGGTTTTGGTCAAAATGTGTTTGATTCGGTCTAGGTGAGTATTCATGAAAATTGTGATTTCTGCAACTATATATTGGTGAATATGTATTACATTTATGTGAGAGAGCTACTTTTGTAATTTGAAGGGAAATTTTGAAAAGTTTTATAAGTGTATATTTGAGATATAATTTTTCTTCTCGTTATTGTAAAACACAATATAAAATTCACAATTTAATTATTCACATCAGTCATGTTAATTATATTTACAATGTTATGCAATGTATGTCTAAAATGCACACATCTTGCGAGACTAAAATTCAGTAATATAAAACAAAAACCCATTTCACCATTGCCTAACCCCTGAAAAATATCATTATTTTATTTTGTTTCCAAGAGTGTAACTACATCAGAAATAGTATTATATAAGTGCAATCAGATATGCTACATCTGTATATTTTTTACTTATATTTAAATATGCATAATGTCATCAAGGTATATATCTCTATTGCATCTATGATAAGTTTATCTGCTTCTGAAAACCTCAAAAATAATACATTATATTCCAAATTGTATTTCTTAGTAAGGGCAGTTTGGATTGCTTTCATCTCCTGGTTTTTGTGAACATTAGTGCATTAATGTGGGTTTGTAAATAGCTGTTAGAAAATACATGCAAGAATTTATACCTATGTTTCTTCTGATTTATTGGTTTAGTTGCCTGCCTTTTTGTCAGTACAAAACTACTTTGATTACTATAGCTTTTTAATGTTTTGAAATCAGAAAGTGTGGTGTCTGTAACATTGTTTCTCTTTCTAATGATTGTTTGGATCTCTGTGGTGCCTTAGGATTCCAGGGGATTTGAGGGGTGACTGTTTTTCTTTTTGCAAAAATAAAATGGGAGTTTTAAAAGGATTACATTTAATCAGCAAATAAATTTGAGCAGTATGGGCATCTTCTCAGCATTAAATCTTCGAGTGCTTGAACAAGAGTTTATTTCCATGTATTTGTGGATTTTTTCTGTTCTTTCTAATTGATTTATACTTCTTTTCCATTTTCGTAAGAAATGAAAGTATAAAATTTCAATTTTTAAAATTGTGACAGAACGGTTGGTAGTTCCAGGAAAATGTTTTATGAGCTAATGAGAAGATTGTATATTCTGATATTCTATGTCTCTATATACCTATTAGGCCTCATTGCTTTATAGTATTTTCAAGTTTTTTTTATTAATAATCTGAATTTATTTATTACTGAAAGTAGAATATTGAAGTATTCTATTATATGCTTTTTTATTTCTTGCTGCAATTCTGTCAATGTGTTTACATTTTCGTGACCTTCAGTTCAAGAGAAAGATATATATATATTATGCATACATATATTATTTATGCTTCCAAGCAAGACAATTTTATTATTTAATGAACCTTATCTCTTGTGAAAGTAGTTAAAGTATATTTTTTAAAATGTAATATTTTTAACATAAAATGTGATGTGCCTACAATAATTGTGATCTCCTCTGCTCTCATATTCTTTTTTTTTTTTTTTTTTTTGAGACAGAGTCTCACTATGTCACCCTCGGTAATACCGCTCACAGAAACCTCAAACTCTTGGACTTAAGCAATTCTCTTGCCCCAGACTCCCAAGTAGCTGGGACTACAGGTGCCCACCACAATGCCTGGCCATTTTTTGTTGCAGTTGTTATTGTTGTTTTGCAGGCCTGGGATTGGGCTCGAATCTGCCACCTTGTGTGTATGTGGCCAGTGCCGCACTCACTGAGCTATGGGAGCTGAGCCTGCTCTCTTATTCTTAACATCTTTTTTTGGCATGTTTCTTCTATCACACCAATTTTAGTACATTGCTTTTATTAGATACCAAGTTGAGACTCTTGTACACAATGTAGTTGGATTTTTGATAGTCCCTTTGTGGAAGGGATTTCCATATGTCTTTTAAGTGGAGCATCTATTGCATCAACTTCATGTAATTTTTAAAAAGGCAACAGCTTATTCTTTCTCTGATTGTTTTCTACGTTTGTCAGAATTCGCTGTTTTTCTCATTGTTATCCTTTGTGTCTCATTGACTTTTAGAGACATAGTGTATTTTCACATTTTCTTCTCTGTATCTCTGTAAGTATTCTTTATTTTTATCGTGAGAATTTCCTAAAATCTTTTGAATTTACAAGATACATTAATATGGTATAACTTAACATTACCTCTGTATAAAATTTTATTGTCTTTCCAATTTTATAGCACAATTAAAATGTTTTATGCACTATTATTATAACACCACAGTTTTCTTTTCTTTTTATTTCTTTATATATTTTTTTTTGAGACAGAGTCTCCAGCTGTTGCCGTGGGTAGAGAACTGTGGCATCACGTTCAGAGAAAGCTCAAACTCCTGGGCTTAAGTGATTACTCTTGCCTCGGCCTCCCAAGTACCTGGGATTACAGGCGCTCGTCACAATGCCTGCCTGCTTTTTGGTTGTAGTTGTCATTGTTTGGTGGGCACACTCCTGGAAAACAGGCTGGGGATTGATCAGGAGCTGTGGAGAGAACTGTGGGGCCAACGGGGGACTTTCCCTTGTACTCAGAGAGCTGAGTTGGGAGGAGAGGTCATTGGCCAGAGACAAGAGGAGCTTGTGTGCAGATGTGCCACAGACACACATGTGAACACGATTCACTGCCACCGGCTCACCTGTACTCAGGCCTGTCCCCTTTCAGCAGCAGGTGAAGCTCTACCCCTTCATCCCCCCAAAACTCTGAGAATCTTGGTGTCTCTTCCTTAAGTCCCCAGATGTCAGTCCCCTGTTTTTGGATTCATTCCTGTCTCTCATGTCCCTTCTGCCCTCTCTTTTCCTTCTTTTTTCCCCACTCTCCCCTCCTGCTCGCCTTCTCCCTCTTCTCTCCTGGTCCTCTGCTGGGGATGCTGGCTGTTCTTGCCTCCTTCGACCAGTAGATGGCAGCCTTTAAACAGCAATGGCACCCACATTTTTTTTGGGCTAAAACTCAACAGGCTCTTCTCCCTCTGCACCCTGGAACTTCTGAGCTTTGGGTGTGGTGTTCTTAGGAACCATACTGGGTCCTGGGGATAGCAGAATCCCCAGAAGCCCACACATGGGGGAGGAGGAGCCTGGAGACATCACTGGTCTAGTTCTCTGCTTCAGAGCTGGGGCCCCAGGACACCTTTTCATTGCTCCATTAGTAAAAGAAAAACAAAACAAACAAAAAAATTGACCAAAACCAAAAACCTCTCCTGTATTTAAAATCCAGGATATCTTACAGAGCATATCAGGCAGTCTCTGAGAATTTCAGAAAAGTGGCAGCAGGGGCCTCATGCTTTCTGGGGCACAGGAGCAGAAGCAGTGTCCCCTGTCTCTCTGGACAGACGACGTGTTTTCAGATCCGCCTTGGTGTGTACACCTACTCCACCCATTTCCCCCAGGCAGAAAGTCTTCTGTTTTCCAGGAGTGTGTTGTCCAGCTGGAAGTTCCCCCAAAGCAACTTCTGTGAGGTGGAGACCTCCTGTCAAAGGAATTTCATCAGCATCTTGCAGTGTAAAGGCAGCAAGTACTAAGTATCTGGGCACAGTCTTTGTGGTCTCAGCCTCGCAGCATTATTTGCCATCCCAGTGCAAATACCTAAGCCGGGAGAATCCTGAGGTCCCCCAAGAGGGTACCGTACGCCTGAAGGAGTGGGCTGCCCATTTTAGAAAACCTTGGAGACTGTTCTGTAATGGGCTGTGTGTGGTCGTGGTGGGGAGTTCAGCTGACCAATTTCCAGATTTATCATCACCAGGGTATTGGGAACATATATGAGGGTAAAATATGTTTTTACTCTTGGAAAAATGTAGAAGAAGAAAGACCTCAATTTATTTCTGTTCAATTATGTCTTCAGTGAGACAATGGGCATTTATGGAGCGCCTGCCATGTGCAAGGCTTGAGGGTGTAATGTGGGGTGAGGTCAAGTTGTTCCTTCTTTTCACAGGAGAGAGGAGAAGAAAACGGGTAAAAGACCTGGATACAGAGTCACACAGACCCATGCATCTTCCAACCAGCCAGTCCCTCTCTGTTCATTTTGTGCAGATGGGAGAGGATGTTCCCAGGACACAAGGGCATCTTAGTCTGGGGCCTGGCATGAGCTCAGTAACACCCAGTGTCAGAGGCTACCCTCTCGCTTGGTATCCCTGTAGGCTCCAGTTCCTTCCTAGAACAAGGCTGGATGGCTTCTCCAGGTGGCATAAGGAGGGAAGGTTAGTGCATGCACTGGGGTCAAGCTGCCTGGGTTCAAATCTCCTGTCTTCTGCCCCCATTAGCTATGAGACCTTGGAAAGTTCCACAATTCCTTTGGGCTGAAGTGTTCTGCCTGTGAAATTGGTCATAATTATTGTTCTGGCATAGCGATAGCCATGTGGATTGAATAAGAAAATCCATCCAAAGAAGGCTCTTTACATGGTGCCTAGCTCATGTAAGCCCCTACTGAACACAGGCTGTTGTTCTGTCCTATTGTTTTATCTTCTATGCTCTGCCAGGTTTGAAACTGAGATTCTGAACAGACTGATACCAGCTAATGGATTTTTCACTCTAAGATTCAAAAAGAGTTTTGTTTGGTTTTGTTGGGGAAGGGATTTTCAACCTTTGGCTGATCTGGTCCCATGTCCCCAAAGACACGAGCCATTTCTGGACTTGGTGCCAGCAGCACATGAGTAAGTAGAGGCAGTGTCCACCTGTCAGCTGTGTCTCTGCGAGGGAGGCTGAGACAGCACCAGCATACAGAAGGTGCACAGTTCATTCTCTGGGGTGAACGGACAATTTCCCATTGCAGGGCCCAGACTGTCCTGCTGTTCTATCCTACATTCTTCCCCCATCCGATCCTGCCCATCCTTATGTTCCAGCCTCAGACTCCCTTGAGACCGACCATTCCCTTCCACTCACCCTCCCATTCGATCATCTGTTTACTTGCTCAATTAGTGCACATGCATGCCAGGCCCATGACAGATCCCAACAGGGCAAGGATGAACAAATCCTTATTACTGTCTGCCAGATGGCCGTGGGGTAGGCAGACAAGTACCTGGGTGACTACAATTCATTAGGCAGTGTCACCATGACACCTGTTCAGGCCTGTTTTAGGGGAAGGGGTTGGTCTGAGTCCTAGAGGAAGTTATTAAGTGCCTGTGACACAAACGAGACCTTCACAACTGGGAGCAGATTTCTCTGATACCTCAGGGAGGTTGCCCTGCTCCAAGAGGCTGGAGAGGATGCAGAGGGTATGGATGGGTGGAGGCATGGACAAGGAGCAGGGCTGGAGAAAGACAATGACCATGCTATGAAGATGGCCGCCTCATCCAGGTGGCTCTGTGGCTCACAGGGCAGAGCACCCGTGATTGGAGCAGAAAAGGAAAGGGCAGAGTGGAGACCCCAAGCACTGCAGGGGCCTGGACTCAGCCTGGAGAGAGGTGGCTCTTTTTCAGCACCCAGAGGTAGCAGGAGGTGGGCAGTTCACAGCAACCTTCGGATGTGCCTAATTCATGTGTGTAGCACATGTGGTGTCTCATGAAGGGATGTTAAAAATAATGGTAACCATTTGCTGCAGTGTTGAACAAATGGCATCAGCTCGATGGGTCTCAATTCCAAAATGCATTCTTCCAACCCTGGCAGTTTTCAAGACCCTCACTTGGTGAGCTTCCCCAGAGCATTTGTCTGGGCCTGATGTCACTAGAAGGGCTGCTGGGAGGGTCTGAGCCTCTAGGATGGAGGTGGACCTGCTAATAATCACCCCAGAAGGTCTCTCATCACTGGGATTCTCATGAGTCCAGTCAGCATTTTGCGTCCCAAGGGTACTACTCAGCACTGTGGGACACCTCCCCCATCCAGCCAAGGCTTTGTAGTTCTCAAACTTCCTAATGCTACAACCCTTAAATACAGTTCCTCATGTTGTGGTGACCCGGAACCATAAAATTATTTTTGTTGCTACTTCGTAAGTGTAATTTTGCTCCTGTTGTGAATCTTAATGTAGATATCTGATATGCACGATTTATTTTCATTGTTACACATTGTAGGTTGAGAACCGCTACTCTAGGGTCATGCAGCTATTCACTTGATCACCTCATTCTTAGCCTAGGGTTCATTTTTTCTCCACAAGAAAAATATAATAGATTACTTGGTCAGAGAAACTAAACCAGGACAGAGGAATTAACTTCCCTTTTTGTTCTGTGACTCAGAACTTCTGACAAGTGATTACCAAAAGGTGTGTCCTTTTCTGGTGGTTCCTGTGTGTTGGGAAACCCCAGACTGTGATCTTAATGTAGAAACTCAGGTCATCCCCAGGGCTTCCTCCACCTCTGTGTCCTGGGCATTTCCAAGCTGGTGTGTTGAAGTGCAAAATTTATGTAATAATACATGCACACGAACTAGTAAATTGATGAACACAAACTAGATTCGACAAACGTTTTGAGACCTTAGCCTGGCCTCACATTAAACATGGGTATTACTTCTACAGAAAAGTGAATTTTTGGATCCATACAGAAAACAAGGTCAAATCTGAAAGCTCAGCTTCCAAACTTCCTTCTTGTTTATAATGATGTTTTAATCTGGTTTCTGTCCATTCCTAGCTCAAAAATCTGTTAATAAGAATGTGAGAGGCTGATGAGAAGCTCTGGTTTAAACACACACACACCACTGACCTCTACTTTCTTCCACTTACGAGTTCTGTGACTTTAGATTTTAGTTCCTGGATTCATCTAGAATCAGATCCTGAGAAAAAGATTTGGGTGTAGCCAATTTTTGGGGGGGTAGAATATCACAGGGTGCAGAAGGGAGGCTGGGGATATGAGACAGGGCCACGGGAATCTCACAGTAGCTTCCTCAGTCCTGCTGGGGACCCGCATGGGAACCATATAGGTCAGACCCAAGGAAGCTGGGGTCTTTCACCTGGCCCCACAGACTCATGCATGACATTGTGACATTACCTTCCTTTCGTCATGTTTCTGTTTGGTCTTCTCTTCCCAGACTCCTGCTCAGTTTCAGCTATCTGCTCTCTTCTAGCCGGGACAATTCCAGATGCCCGACAGTGGGGTCCTGAATCCACAAAAAGTGTTCTCTTTGTCTTTTAGGAGCTGACTCAGGTCTTAGTCTTCACACTTGACAGGACACTGGCATCGCCACCACCAACACAGCTCCATTGCCCTGCTCATCCCGGCAAGTTTAAAAAGAAAATGATGGCAAATTAGAGTCAAACCAAGAAGCCACAGCAAGTCTTTCCTCATTAGGCTGAAGCCTTGGTGCCCTCAGTGCTGCCACCGGTCCCTTTCTCCGGAGTATACCTCCAACCTCACGCATGCACACGCACACACACAAACACACACACACACACACACACACACACACACACACACACACCGGTGTGGCCAAAACCCACTCAAGCACACACCCCAATTTCAGGTTCCCCATCTTGATGGCTAAAATACTCCCAGTGACCAACACACAGCACTTTTCTCCTACATTGCCATTTTACGTTACTTGAAAGCTTGTGTTAATCTAATAGTTTAGATTTATGTTGGGTTCTGTAGCACGTTATATTTTGATCAATACTAACATTCCAACATTTAGATGGAATAATTTAAGAAAACTCTCTTAATCTCTGCACTTGCGTTCCATCAGCTGTCAATAATTCATCATTTGAGTCCTTCAGACAGATTCACAAGTTTGAATATATTGCATCCATCACGGAAATTAACTTTAGGGGCAAAATGATGTGCAAGGTCACACAACTTCTCCAGGAGGCAGACAGTGTGTTTCAGAGATGAGTCAACTCTTGACACATTTATGTGGAGGAGGCAGGCTGGCAGCATTGAAGCAGCAGTTTGATAGGGGCCCAAGTGGACAGGGACTGCTGGCAGGGCATCACCCAGTGTCTTGTAAACAGAGCTCTCTGCTGGCACCAAGAGCCTTGTGCCATGCACCAAGAGCCTTGTGCCATGCACCAAACACAACGCACCATGAACCACTTGAAGCTGGCGAGGGTGCAGTTGTGCTGTGTGTTAGGCAAAATCAGGCACGGATCATGTCAGGTGAAGGCATCTCCTTTGGTGGAATTCTGCTTGTCCTGCTCTCATGGTGAATTCTTGGGAAGCAGAACTGGAGTTAAGGATTCAGGTTGACCTGATGAGATCAATAACTTATTCTCAGGAAGGGAAAGAGGCTAGCAATGTGTGTGCTGTCAAGCCCAGTGGGCAGCTGGAGCTTTGGTGCACTCCAGGAGTTACCCCACCTTAGAGATGAGGACATTCCATTTGCCAGACAAATCACCACCCATCTTGGAGGAGGCCAACTTGAACCCTAGACATGAACTCCAAGGCACTTCCCATTTGTGGGAAGGCTTGTCTCTGTAACCTTGGGACGTCAAGGAAAGCCTCTAGTAGCGTGTGAGGTGGTCATATGGGCATTTCCAGTGGGTGGCTTTTGGCATTTAGACATGAGGACCAAGTAGACAGGGCAGGGCAGCTCAGACATGGTCCCTCCAGACATGCCTGCAGTCAAGGAGGAGAATGAGACCAGGCCGATTGAGCAGGTCATTGGGTATCAGGCTGGACTGCACTGCCCACCTTCCCACCTTTTCCTCAACCTCAGTTTCCATGAGAGACTTAGGCAGCTGAAGGTGGCTGGGAGGCACAGACAACAGTACAAAGCTCAGTTTCTCTACCTGGCTTCATATTATTTGGCTTTGATTCCTGTAGCTATCTATAGGATGATGACTACTAATCTTAGAATTGTTTTCTCCTATCTCTAGGGATGTGGATATGCCATTTAAAGTTTGGGATAGAGATGCTTATTAGGGTTAGCACAGCTCATCTCCATTTCTTCTGTGTAAATAGACAAACAAATTTGCCCTCAATTTTGCTGACTCAAGTGTTCAAGGTGCAATGAGCCTAGAGCCTTAGTGATCCAAAGTAGGTTTCTGTTGTCCCGCAGCAGGACAGTGAGCAGAAAGCTCAGAGAGGGAGGTGGGGAACACTCAAAGAACCTTAGTTACAGTGTTCTCTGCGTGAGATTTCTGTTTCTGCTTCATGTTCAGAGGCAATAGTAGTGAATACTCCAATTCCTGTGACTCCTGGTACCCCAAAGGAAGATGAGATATTTGTAGACTTTTTGGTCTAGTTATTCTTTACCAAGAAGGCATGTTTAGAGCGACAGAGATGACAACCCTCTGAACTTCTCTCTATGAAAGTGGTGTTCAATAGTGAGGGTTCACAGAAATGTCTTCTGCTTTTAAACTCCAAATGCTTCAAGAAATTACTTGACATTTAGTGTCTTTTGACATAGGCTATTTTGGGTGCTACCAGATAATTATTCCCTTGCTTTTAACTATGCACAATCTGAATGTAAAACCTTGTGCATAAAGTCTTAGGCATGCTTATTGAGACTCCATGGCAAATTTGTGCGTGTGTAAATCATGTGGCTTTCACTCTCCAAGTCCATTCTCTGCACCATATACCAGAAAGTGATGGGGTTCTCCAAGGAGAAACGCCCCAAGGATAAGGCACCCTTGTCATGATCAGCAGCATTATATGGGAACGTCTCTGTATTGCAAATATCCACTATAACTTCATTGCTATTGGAGAAGTGGTTAATAAATGAAGGTAGCAGAAAATATGATTTCATATCAGTTACTAAAATTATTCATGTAGATTTAAATACTTTTTACAGTTGATTTAAAATTTGTGACTGGTTTATACGTGATGATACAGGTTGTTATTTGCATCTTTGCAATTTTATTTCAATTTAGAAACCGTACAATTATTACTTTTTTTCCAATAATGGAGCCTTTGAGAATTAAGCTTGTCTTTTCTTAAAACACATTTTATGAAAATGATTTTAGTATGATTTTAACTGTATTTCTGAAGAGTATTTTGCAAGGAAACTCCTTTAATGGGACTTAAACAGAAGATCCTTTTGAGACCAATGTGGATGGTTTTTAAGAATGAGGCATTGTTTGTGGGAGAATGACCTGAATCTTTTCTACAGTTGAAGAAATTTCTGAAGTTTCTAGAAATGGTTTATTAAGGATAAGAGTCCAATTGGAGTAAACAGTGGCTCATATTCAGTTGGTTGCCTGGATCACACTGGGACCAGGCCAGCTGGATCTGTGCAAAGAAACAGGCAACTGGCAGTTGCTTTTAAAGGAGATCCAGGGGAACAGGAGAAGTAGGCAACACACTGACCCTGTGGCCCTATCTGGCTCTGCTTTTCTGATGCTGCAGATACAGATAACTGCACTACTTTATGAATCAAATGTTATTACAAACTTAAGACAACCAATGACTCTGATTCTTTTGTGAATTTATTTTCCCTGGAATCTAGAAACCCTTTTAAAATCCCCTGAAGTGCTTGTCACATAAGAAAAAGCCAAGTCCGAGTGTTGGATGTGAACTGGCTCCTCTGATTCAGGGGAGATTTGGTGAACCCCAGGAACACTCTGCCCAGGAAAGGGAGGAGAGGCTCTCAGAAAGGGAATGGGGTCTCTAAGTCCTCTTGGTTCAGGGCCCTGGAGCAGAGGGAAGCACTCTGACAGGCACAGGTAGTCCCCCAGCCATCACCCTGATTCCCCAAATGTCCTTCCATGGAAGCAGGAGAAGCAGAGTTTAGACACTTCTCCCTGCTGTGGTTGAGAAAGTCAAAAGCTTGAGTGTCCATTGTGGGTTTATTTTTAAAAAGAAAAATATTTCAAGAGTGTTTGAAATGAGAAATCAGACTGCAAATGATCCACAAAAAAGCATATGTGCAGCATCTAGAAATAATTACCAACCGCTCAGAAGCAAGAGGAAGTTTTTGTTAAGGGCCTACAGAAGCCTCCCAGGGGGCTTTCATCCCCCAAAGTTTCAGCCACTTACGACAACAACAGGGTGGTGCTCAGCACCTGGGGCAGGAGTGGCAACCTGTGTGTGTGTGTGCGTGCGCGTGCGCACACGCGCCCATACCTGCAGGTGCCGGGGTCCCTGGCAGGGTCAAAGAGACTCAGAGCCTGGTGTAGCTGAACGGAGAGATTTTACAGTTCAGCCTTTGACTCTGGCTGTAGGCACAGACACCTACAAGGTGCTTTCAAAACTATAGATCGTAGGCAGCGCCGGCAGCCTCCAGAGTCACTATCCTGGTTGCTGGAACCTTGGGGCCAGACAGGGAGCCTCGAGAGAAATCAGATATATGCTGAGAACCACCCCCTGAAGGCTACCACACATCCTGAAGTCCAAATGCTGAGAGACTGGATACCTGCATTTTGTCTCTTCTAATGGATGGTTCTTATTTATTACCAGGCATTGGGGAAATGCAGGGTAAAAGGTAAACACCCAGGACCTTCTGCTACTGGACCTCTCAGCAGCAAAATCTCTAAAGGGGACAAGAGGACTGGGCCATCATCCACTACTGAAACTTCCAGGATTCCTCAGAGCTCCTTGTTAGCCCCCTGGGCTCCTTCAAACCCTTAGACCCTTACCGCTTTGGGGTTTACTTCTGATTTTTGCTCTCTGGCCATCTGTCACTTAAATATTTATTCAAAAATAAAGAGAAATGCATGCCAAATATTTAACAAATCACAGGAAATAGTTGTAGGGTGGCTGTACATTCTCTAAGCACAGAGCCGGTGGAAGAACACATGATTTATACTTCCATGCAGAAGAAAGGGTGGAGTGACTGCCCAGGCCTCAAATCCCACTGCAAGATGGCCATTCAATAAAAGCTCAGGTCTTTCTTTATCCATTCATTGGCCTTAGTTTTTATTTTTGAAAATTAATACATGCACGGGGTGGGTTATCAATAGCTCTTCTCCTTAACCACTGCTCCAAAAATGTCTCTGAACAGAGAATGATTTCACAGCCACAGCTAGACTACTGAGTGAGGCCCAGGGTGATGACGAGAAAGAGAGCAGGCAGAAGTGTGTTTATTGGCTGCTGCAGAGACCAGGGGAACTGGGGAGGGAGACCAGGAAAGCCTAGGGCTGGAGGCCCCAGGTGTTTCTGCCCAGAATGAGTGTTGCTCCTACAAAAACATTCCCGCCCTGAATACGGGAGGCTGAGCCCTTGCCAAGGGGGTGCCCAGAGGTATGGGCTTGTGAAGTGGCTGTAGCAGGCAATCTCAGCAGGAAAGCCAAGGGCAGGTGTATGTCCACTGCTAACAATCTGCAGACTTCATTGGCTTGACTCACCCAGAGCCTCTGAAAGCCTGGAATTGCTGGTTGATGTTTAGAACTCCAGGGATTTCACATAAAAATATGTTTCTGGCTTCTTGGGAAATTTCAAAAGGATTTGGGCCCTCAAGCTGTTTGGCTGATGAGCCATGGTCTGCCAGAGCTGCTGGCCTTCTGACAAAAAGGGTCTGGCTCTAGGTGCCCAGTTCCACCCAGACCAGGTCAGGAATCGGAGTTCCATGCTATATGCTCAGCTGGGTGGGCTTCCTGCCACCTGAACATCTGGTCTTTCTTCAGCCACTGGGAAAGACTCAGACTAAGGGGAGGCAGGGAAAGCCAGGGAACATGGGACAAGGCTGGGGTGGATGATGTCAGGTGGAGTAAAGGAGACACTCGCAGGTCTGGAGGCTCACGTGACCATCCTGGCTCTGCTCTGTTATGCCAGGAGCAAGAGGGGAGAAGGCGAAGACCCATCTGTAGACTCAGCTGTCCCTCAATAGGCCCATTTAACAAATGTCTTTCTACAATCCTTACAGATCCCTAGCCTGCTGGGGGGGGGGGCTCTCCACCCCATCCCAGCTGTGCAAACCCCAAGGCAACCTTAGTAGATCTGGGACAAATAGGCCTGTATCCTTTATGGACAGGCAACATCTACTTTAAGGAAGTGAGTGCCCAGGAGGGTCATTACTCGGTTTTTCTGAAGGAAAGGAACCCAAAAAGGTCCTGATTTACCAAGCTTTAGGCTGATCTGTGTGCTAGGTCCCTGCCAGGTGCTGAGAAGTTTGAGTAACAAGCAGCCAAGAGGCAGCACTGAGCTTGGGGTGGAGCCAGCAAGGGAGGTGGAGCCTGATGTGCTGAGGACTCAGAGGGGACTTCCTGGAGGGAGCATGTGAGCTGTGGGGATGCAGATGTCCCCAGCAGAAAGCACAGCCTAACAGCTGTTCACATAAAGTGCAAAGAGTCCCTCTTTGGTGTCTCTATCCCGCTATACTTTTCTTTCTTTTTTTTTTTTTAATAAATTTTTTATTTCAATTTCATATGAGGGCACAAATTTTTAGGTTATATTGTTCTCACTTCCAAGGTAAAGTTCAAGATGTAGAGGAACCCCTCACCAAGGGGGCTTGCTAAACACTCTATCATTGTGCACTTAGGTGGGATCCACCAAATACCTTCTCTCCTCCCATCAACTGCCCTTCCCACATCCCCCTCCCATTTCCTTCCTCACTTCTCCCTCTTTCTAGTCTATATTTTTCTTTTGTCATTTATATAAGGATGTAATTGTTTATATATTATTTTCATATTGTTATTGAGTACATGGGACTTTTTTTCTTGAGATACTTTACTAAGAGGAATGTACCTCCATCCAGGTAAATATAAAAGATGGTAAGTCTTTACGTCAAAAATGTTTCAGTCCATCCAGGTAAACATAAAAGATGTTAAGTCTCTATTTTTTTATGGCTGAATAGTATTCCATGGTATGCATGTAGCACAATTTGTTAATCTGTTCATGGGTTGATGAGTGTTTGGGCTGCTTCCATGACTTAGCAATTATGAATTAATTTTCAGTAAACACTCTTGTGAAAATGTCTTTGTGGTAAAATGATTTGTAGATGCCTAATTAGGGGATTGTGAGATCAATGTGAACCTCCATAGTTTATATTAGTTTGCAATCCCACCAGCACTGTAAAAGTGTTTCCTTTTCTCCACATCCACACCAGCACCTGCAGTTTTGACAGTTTGTGAAGTAGGTTAATTTTACTGGAGTTAGGTAATATCTCACCTGAGTGGTTGTGATTTTCATTGCCCTGATGATTAAAGACGATGAGCATTTCTTCATGTGTTTGTTGGCTATTCATCTGTCTTCTTTAGAGAAGTTTCTGTTCAAGTCTCTTGACCACATAGAAGTGGGGTTGTTTGCTCTTTTTTGTGGTGATTAAGTTGAGTTCTCTGTAAATTCTAGTTATCAGGATTTTGTCAGATTCATCACAGGAGAAATTTTCTTCCATGCCTAAGGCTATCTGTTTGCTTTGTTTGTGGTACCCTTAGCTACACAGAAACTTTTAGCGTGATCAAATCCCATTTATATATTTGTAGTGTTGCTAGATTTGCCATGGGTATATTCCTCATATAGTTTTTCCCAAGGCCCATATCTTGAAGTGTCTTTTCCTCACACTCTCTTCTAGAATTTCTATTGTTTTATGTCTTAAATTTAAATCTTTTATCCAGTGAGAATTAATGTTTTTCAGTGGTGAGAAGTGCAGGTCAAGTTTCAGTCTTTCACATGTGGCTGACACGTTCTCCCAGCATCATTGGTTAAACAAGAATTATTTTTCCAAGTGGGTCCTTTTGTTAGGCTTATCAAGATCATCTGGCTGTATGTGGCTGCGTTCCTCTCTAGATTCTCTAATCTATTCCATAGATCTGAATCTCTGTTTTTGTGCCAGTACCTTGCTATTTTGAGCATTATAGACTTTTAGTATAATCTGAATTCTGATAACATGATGCCTTCATATTTATTGTTATTTCTAGCTGGCTTTCCCTGGGATGCTACTGTGGAAGCTGTATGGGCATTCTAAGGCCTCTTCCTTGCAGGTTTTAGGGCATCACTCTGCCTGGTAGATGCTGGTGGTGTTAAATGGTTTCCTTGATCTTCTATCTCCTATTGTCATCATTAGGACTCTGGAAAGCCAGCCTGTTGTCTGGTTTAGGAGGCTGGAGACTCCTGCAAACTTTTCTCATTTGATGGCTCCTAATTACTCAGGAGCATAAGTGGCTAAGTCTTCAAGATCCCTTTCCATTTTATAGTCGCTGGGTACCCCCCATTCCCTGACGGCATTTCCACTGTGTGAGAAACAATAGCACCCCGGGAATCCACAGTGGTGTCAGCCTAGCCAATATGGACTCTGACAGTCATTAACTGTGTCCTATAGGAGGCTTTCCTGAAGACGGGGTCACTCCACTGTGTTTTCTGTAAGTCATTTGTTCATAATTGACCATGAAAAGAAAAGGGAAAAAGGCAGGGCAGTCCCAGAAAAGTAGAGTGGAGGGAAGACAAAGGAGCCTGTGTGGCCTCTTGTGCCCTGCTGAGAAAACCAGAAGGAAGAAGCTTGAGGACCACCCAATGCAGAAAAGCCACATTTTCAAATCCCCAAGCCATGGGTCTCACCTACTCCTAACCTGGGCAGTCAGTGGATCAAATAATAATTGGAACTCTTAAAACACTCCCAAGTTTTGGGGTTGCCCATGATCCCACCATGAACAGAGGCCTGGAGGCAAACTTGTGTTTCCCCAGGGCAGGAGGATGTATCGAGTGATTATAAGATGTACTGAGAGTTGCAGAGACAGGTGGCTTTTAGTTCCATCTTTTCTCCCTTAATTGTAAAATACTAATTATATTACGTCATGTGTTTTGATTAGTGAAACTTATTTCGAGTAGTCTATCTGATCCTTCCCATCTAAGGAGGGGAAGTCAGTCCTTCCCACTGACTTTTGAGAATTGAGAGATTTCACTTACAGCAGAAAAATAGGCCCTTCAGCCAGGAAATTGAGAGTCTGTGATTCTGTGGGCCAGGAGGACTCCACAGAGCTGAGTATTCAAAGATAGGCTTCCACCCAGACCATGCAAACACTGGGCTGCTAATAACGCAATGATCAGACCCTGCAACTTCTTTCCATTCTTTATTTTGTCCCATTTTTGAAAAATCTGACACATATTCCTGACTTGCAAAAGAGTATGTGAAACAAAATTTAATTGAAATAAATTACACACTGCCACATTCCCACATAAAGGTTGTGAGAAGCCAGTGAAATCCACACTTTGATGAATTGCAGTTCTCGCTATGCCAGGAGCCTTTTGCCATGTATAGGACAGGACATGAAAAGGGTGTTTACCGTCCTCATCCACTATGAGGAGGTGTTTCTCCTTGAATGCTGAATTAGTAGCCAACATCATGGCCATAGCCACAGATAACGGTGTTGGTCTGTTGGACCTGGCCTCTGTTTCTGAGAAATATGCAAGCATTAGTACCTTTGACAGATGAGAAAACTGAAGTCTTGGCATTAGGAGCTTGCTCAAGAGCATGCAGCTGTTAAGTGCTGGAACTGGAGCCGTCTCCCAAGCTGAGAACCAGGTGCTCTCCTTGCTCCTGGGAATCCACAATGGTGGCAGCCTAGCCAGTTCAATCATTTGAATGTGTTTGAAGTAATTTGGGGCTTCAAGCTAATGCTGGACATGACATTAACCTGTTGTTTTGAAATATTTATCCCTGACGTATAGTATGCTGAAAACTTGTCTGTGTTTGCAGAGAGAGGTGATGTGATAGACCTTACCCAGCCAAAAAAAGGCTTTTTTTTTTTTTTTTGGAGGGATGCTCATTTCTCTTTACCCATTCCAGTTTTCTAAACTTCTTTCATAGGGGTGAGGAGGAGGAGTTTAGAGAGTTTAACCATGTGGGTAACATTTCTGATTTGTTGTGGTCAATGCTGCAACAATATGGCTGTCAGATAGGAAAAAAAAAAGGACAGCCTAGGCCTTGGTCAGGTACATGGATACACTTGTGTGTTTGGAGTGATCATCAGTGACCAGAATCAGACTTCCTGAGGCTGCAACCCTGTGCATCATGCAGAAGAGTGTGTGCAAAAGCTCTTAGCAAGTGAGACAGCCGGGTGCTAATAGTGATGGTGAAAGGAAAAAGAAATGGAAAACAAAAAAGAAAGGCTGACATGCTTTTTCATTCAGGGCTTTAAGGAACAGAATTGGGTTTTATTTCTAGATACTAGAAAGTGAAACTTTCAGTGTGGCTTTTTGTTTCGCATGTATTTAAAAAATAAAATAACCTACTGGTTCTTTGAAAGCAAATGAGGCTCCCTCTTTCCTTCCTGAAACATCTCACCATCCCCAATTTTAACGAAACTGTGTGTGTAAACAGTATCTTAATTGACTTCAGGTTAAGGAAGTCTGGAAAACAAGTTACAATTTATAAAATCATAATGGACATCCTTGAGACCTCTTCACTAAATAAACTACAGGGATTTATTTACCAACCACAAAATGAGTGCAGGATGTTTGCTACATATTCAGTGGGTGGAAACAAATAGCAGAAAGATTGGGCTAGTGTGCTAGAGGACTACATTTGGGGAGAAAAGATTCTCCCTGCAAAGCAGACGGCCAGTCCCAAACTTGGTCCCAGATGATCAACCCTCACAATGAAGTTGGTAATGGAGGCTCATTTAGATCTCATTCATGTCTAATCTCTCTGTCTCTGTTTAGTGCTGTGTCTATTTTGATATTCAGAAAAGAAATATTTGAATTTGCAAAGTAAATTGTCTTTTGGTTGTTTATTAATGATCATGTACATTTTCCTGTTTGACCCCTTGGAGCTAAATCTCGGCCTTTAGGTTTCACCTGTAAAGCGGGATCATGGGCTTCTTTGGGAGTTCAGAGAGGTGGCATCTGGAGCCACAACACCTAGTTTCAAACAACAGCTGCCCCAGTTCCTGCTTCACCTGGGCACATTACTCACTGTCTTTCCTCCTCAGTTTTCGCACCTGAAAAAGGGGAGGATCATAATAATGGGACTTACATTTAGGGTGGTGTTAGGGCTGAATGACACACAATCTCTCATCCCATTCTTAAAACAAACAGATAGCATCTGATTTAAAAAAATCTCCCATCCATGAATGATTTTTCCCCATTTTGGTAATGTTGGATCTTCTTTCCTTTTCATTTTAGTAAATCATTTTAAAGGATTTCCATAGCTTGACTTAATATACTGGCTGGCTACTAGGAGTTTTATGACCTGGGGGTGGGAGTCAGTGAGGCTGCTTCTAACAGTCTGAGTTACAAAAGGTAGAAGAACAAGTTTGCAGAGGAGTTTACGGGGCAGGTAGAGCAGATCAATTTGTGTAGACTAGATGCCTCCTGAACAAAATCCCCGGTATCTTAGAAAAGCAAACTAATCCAGATGGCTGACTAGCTGGACAGGCAGAGTTTTGCAGCCTCTTTCTGTATTAGGTGGTCACCTCTACTGTCCCCCACCCCACATACACATGCCAAAAAAGACAGACTTAGCATCTGGGCCAGTTATCCCAAAATTTAACATTTGTAGTGCTCCACGATGACTGCACATTGAAAAGTTTATGCTTCCCCATCATCCCCTTTTATTTTGTAATTCTCTGTTGTTCACAGTACTGATTTGTAGAATTGGGCATGATAAAGAGTAACTATTTTAAATTTATCCAATATGCCCATCTGTATGGATATAGACTGCGGGTATGGACCAAAGTGTCTCATTTCTTTATGAAAGGAGAGATGTGCCATTCCCTCTCACACATTCTAGACTGACGTTAAAACAATACAATGGCCCTGAATGTTGATAAATGTGACTGCTCTTCTGATACTGTTTTTGGTGAGATGACTGCAACCCATATGGGCTCCAAGAAATACATTAATGTTTTCATGAAAGATGTTCACAGGTAGGAAATTATCTGCAAATAACCTTGGGTATCAGCTTTCAGTGGACTGGATATTTATTTACTTAAAGCATTTTGTGTTGGTGGTTTCATAGGTCTGCTCCTACCTCACGTGTCATTTTGGAGGAGGCAGTGCACAGCACAACCTTGGCAAAAGCCAAGTTACAATATTGTCTCCCCTCCCATTTTAAAATTGTATGATGAAACAAACTACAATTAAGGGTTAATGTGTTCATTTTAAGTGACACAATGCAAAACAGGAAATGATTGAACCAGTAGAGATCACCCACTAGTTTATTTAACTGGGTATGTACGGGTAGGGAACTCCTCTGCTGAGAGAAAAAGCACACAAAAAATCACGCAGTCCTCCTGACATTGGTATTTAGACAAGGGTGCTACAAAGCAGAGATTGGAAACTCTAACATCACAGATGTCTGGCTGCTGAAGCCCAGCAGAGATGCCACTTGGATGCCAGGCAGCACTTATCACTAGGACCAGACACTGAGGTGGCTGTATCCAGAAAGATCTTGCCAGACCTTTTCACTTCTCAGGAGAAAATGGAAATCCATTTTGTTATGTGATTTTTTTTTTTAAGTTAACATTGGCCATTCATTACTTTTTTTTTTCTTTAATAGTTTGGGGACAGAAAATTAAAAATAAATGTGAGTGTTTAAGCTTGTAACCTTTGGGAAGGATGGATGTATTTATGTGTACAGGAGTGATGGGATCTATGATACTGCCACTGGACCACCATGGGGAAAAGAATGTGGACTTTGGGGACTCATAGTCAGATTGGGCAGACCCATCCCTGCCCTTGAGGAAGCGGTTAAGGTGGAGGGAGAAAGTAGGGAATGAAAAGGCAAACAGACCCTGATTTGCATTCTCTTCCCCATCCTCTTCAGCACCCCCTTCAGCACATAGGCCTTGCAGAAATGGGCTATTAAATAAACATATCCTGCTGAGACAGGGGATTAGTCCAAAGTTACAGCAGATCATTGTAAAAGGGCATTCCTATCCTCAGTTCCCCTCAGTTTATTTGTGTTCAGTTTATTTGTGTAAATCAACCCCTGGATTTACACCCTACCCTGTAAATCTAACCTGGCAAAGGCTTGCTTTTCTTCCCCACTCCAACTGAAAGAAAGGTATAAATACTCTTTTCTTTTGTCATGCAGGTGCAGAGAATTTTCAGATGTGAACCTTTCTTGGTCATCCAGCTGAAAAAGGACCTGATACTCAATTGAAACAGTGTGTTGGGTTTTTCTATACAATTCCACTTGCATTGGGTACAGTATTTGGAGGCCCCAGTGAGATCTCGCTAGCTGGAGTGTCTGAAATCCCTGTGACACCCCCTGCAGAGGGCAGAAATTAAGGTGAGGTGCACCCTGAGACATTCCAGGCCCTTTGATTTCCTGAAATCCTATTGAGGACTCTGAAGAAACTCAGATGGATTCCACCAAAATCCTGGGTCTGAAACTCCCACTCAAGAGGTAAGTGTTCTTTTTCTAAGTGTAGTTTATTTGTGTTCAGGATGCAACCTTACATTACCAAGAACAGTCCACCGAATAGTCACAGAGACTCCAGTGCTGTCGGGATGCTGCTAAGTGCCCCAGGGATCCAGGTTAGTGCAGAGGAAGAATGACAGGCACCCAAGAAGGAGGCACAGGGACTCCTGAATACTGCCCGGGAGAGACTCATGAGGGAAAGATAGGAGCTCCTGAGAGTTGGCTCATGCTGGATAGACCTGTCCCAGGTTTCTGAAAACAGCAGGATGCCAGTGGGGAGACTCAGCCTCAGAGGCACATTTGATTTGTTCTTTGTTCATGAGTTTGTTTGTCATTATTGTCATCAGTGTGCTGACTATTCTTAGTGTCTGTTCTGATTTCTATTCTTTTTGATTGGGTTCACAATTGTGGGAACTCAATAAAGTGAAACCCTGATACCCCCACAGTGCATGTTAAAAAACTTCACTGCTGGCTTCTCCAATGACTATGGAGTCCACTACTCTAACAACCATCTCCGACTCCTCTGTGAAGTTGAATGGACCAGATTTAATGTAGGGTGGCCTTCTACTGGCTCCCTTGACCCAACTCTTATGACTGTGGTCCATCAAGTGGTCACTGGGAAGCCAGGTCACCTGGACCAGTTCCCCTACATTGATCAGTGATTGATTTTATTCCGTAATCCCCTTCCCTGGCTTTGTGTATGTGAAGTGGGTATAAAAAAGCGAGACCACTCAAGGAGAGAATAGGCTGAGATGCACGTGGTAGCTACCAACTGGCTGGAAGAAACTGACATCTGCACTGGGAAATGTCTAAGACAACAAAGAATTGATCCAGGATCCCCACTATTTTAATGGAATTAGGTGTCTGATCAACCCCTGGATGTTAGATTCCTGGCAGGACTGTTGAGAGGTGTAGGAGAGTGTGTGTGTGTGTGTGGTGGGACTGAGACTGGACACCAACTGTAGAGTTCCCCATTTCCCCTCACGAATACCAGGACAGTGTTGGTTTACCTTCTGTGGCTAAGTGACAGTTTGTGTAAGAAATCGAGGGTACCAAGGTTAAGAAATGTGTTGGAATTGTGTGCATGTGAATGCTTGGAAACTAACTAAGATGGGTAATAATAGGCACGAGGAGTTCATGCCCCCTTCCCCTTTTCATAGGGAAAATAACTGTGTGCTGGCTGCTGTCTGTATCCCTGTATATAAAGTGTTTACAGTTTGTCTGAGGGAAAGGGATGAGAAGCACATGGGAAAAGGCTGCCCTGTTAATAACTGTGCTGAAAGATTTTGGAAAAGGTCTTGTGGAGAGACTACTGCAACATGTCTCTGGAAGACTGAGAACTTTAAAGAAGAATAAATTACATGCCTGATGTTCAGGTGATTGTGGTATCATTTAAGATAGAATTTGTTTTAAACCTGTTACTAAAGTTAAAATGTTCAAAGTTTATAGAACTGCTACCTCTATAATATTTCTAAGTTTGCTGGATTTGACCTTGAGCTTGTGTTGTTGATTTTAAATCTCTGAATTGGGTGAGCTCATTCCCCTACTTAGGCCAGCAACTGCAGGGCACAGCCTAGCCCACATGGCTCCTTTCTTCCCTGCTCCAACTTTTCCCACTGGCTATTCTGAAAGAAACTGGATGTTCCAGGTTTTCTGCTTTCTGTTTTGGATGCAGATCCTGTCCTTGATGGCCATCTTTACTACGTGGCTGTGTTTGACTTAAGGGAACAATAAAAAGACATCAAAAAGAATACTTATGTTATGGTATTGTTGCTGGAGTTTCTTTCTTAAGTGAATCCTTAGTCTCAGGGAGTAAGAGTTGAGCCTATGGGTCACAGATGAATGATAAATTTTGATTTTGTTGGTGGGAGGGGCAGGCAGACAGAGTGAATTATGCCAGAGCTTCTGTTCGTGGGGAGGAGGCCCAAGTCAGAGGAATCCTGAATGGGTCCTTTTTCTAGGATTAATATTGACACTAAAAGAAATTTCGCCAGGCTTGTTAGATGGGAAGATGCCTTTAAAACTGATTGAGTGTTTTAACAAATGAATGAATGCAGTCCCTTCACTGGGGCAAGGTTATTAGGTTTTTGTCATAGGGAGGAGATTAGGATATTTACTCTTTGTTCAGGCTGCTTTAATCCTGGATTTGTTCACTTCAGAGGATGTAGTCTGCAGGGTGCAGCCTGTTTGTGTCTAAAAATGGGAATGTGATTTCTGAGCTCATCTGAGCCTAAAAAATGGGGCGTCCCTGTCTAGCCCTGAGTGGGAAAATCCTGTATCAATATTATATTCCACAAAATGTCTCTCCTTTGTAAAACATAATAATTTGATTATTTTAATTATTTGGGAAACTGAGTCTTTGTCAAAGAATAAGATTCTTGCCTTCTAAATCTTCTAATTATTAGTTTAGCCAAGTAAATAATTAACTTCATAGTAAACTGTGATCTTGTTTTCTAATAAGTAGTTTTTTTGAGAGTAAAAAACAAATAGGCAGAAAGGAAAATAGCATTGTGTAAGAAAAGGATCTTATGTGGTAAATTTTCTCCTAAAACAGAATGATTATTTAAGAAAGTAATAGGCAGGACAATCTAGAACATTTAGAATGTTTTCAATTGTCTGTGCAGGATTGAAGAAAGTTCATAAGATTATTTTTGAAAGAATTTACATATAATCCAGATGAGTATCCAGTACCGCCTTTAAAATCTTTTGACTTGTCATCTTGTTAAAGAAATGTTTTCAGCCTGTAATATTTGACAAACCTTCCAAAATAAAAACTCTAAATTTGCTCTTTTTGAAATATCAAGACCACTGAAAATCTGAGAAATACATATTAAACTTACTCAATATACCAAAAATGTATAGAAAATATTGTCAATTATGAAATAATTTTATATAGATTATTTTTATATGTATATTCCAATATATAAAATATTAGTCTGTCTTAATATATATTATCATTAATAATTTTAATTCATCATAAAAAGTATGTTTTGTAACTGACTGAGTTTAAAGTTTGTCCTTCAAGAGAAATTATTAAAAAAGACTGAGGAATTCTCTCCAATTCAAATTTTTGGTGTCTTTGATAATTAAATAGCATCACTCTAAAGGCAAACATCTAAGACTTTAATTAGAAAACTAACATGTCTGTAAGTGTTCTTAACCTAACTTCAAACGGAACAAAAATCAGTTACATGGAACTCAGCTGGTTTGTTATATTTTTTTGTTTTAAGCCTGTGGCTCAGTGAGTAGGGCGCCGGCCCCATATGCCGAGGGTGGCGGGTTCAGACCCAGCCCCGGCCAAACTGCAACAAAAAAATAGCCGGGCGTTGTGGCGGGCGCCTGTAGTCCCAGCTGCTCGGGAGGCTGAGGCAAGAGAATCGCGGAAGCCCAGGAGATAGAGGTTGCTGTGAGCCGTGTGACGCCACGGCTCTCTACCGGAGGGCGGTACAGTGAGACTCTGTCTCTACAAAAAAAAAAAAAAAAAAAAAAAAAAAAAAACATTGCTGATTCTTTGTGTTCTGTTTTCCAGAAGTCAAGAAAACCATTTTCTGTCTTTTGAGCTTCAGAAATGTATATACTTATAGGCGGAAGGTGAAACATTTGTTTTTCCTCTCTCCTTCATTTCTCTTGAATTTGAAAGCCATCTGTAAGTATTCCTAATTTCTGACAATACAATTATTTGCATAAGTTCAATAAGAATATATTTGGTTCTATAGGATATTATAAAAACACTGGTATTTTACCAAGGCTTTCACTGGAATAGCATTTTCAGAGGTGTCCAGACTTCCTTAAGGAATTAAAGTTGACTTTATAAGGCCAATAAAAGATAAGTTCATTGAAAAAACTGGCCAGATACCCATCAATAACATTTTCTGGTCTGTATTAAATAAAGAATGTCACTTTTTGACAGGTCTGGGAACCAAAATTTGCTTGGGGATCTCAAAAGACAAAGAATTTATCCAATACATGTAGGTATGTAATGGCACATATGAAATCTGGGCTCATGGAAGGCTTTCAACTCTAACCTGAGATTCCTTATAAAAAGTTACAGCAAAGGCAATTTTAAAGGGAAGAAAGGCCTAGGTAACTAACAATTATTCTTCATGGACTTTATGCCAATGATCACACCCAGTATCCTGAAAGTACAGCTTATTTTGGCAATTGAATTAATTCTGCTATCATTTGTTTTTAGTAAAGTGAGAAATTAGAAAGAGAAAAGTAGTTCAAAGAAAAAAGAAACTAAAAAAGAAACTGTACACCACCTGTATTAGATTCCAGCCTTGTCTGCAATGCCAGCTCATAAAATGAGACATAGCTGTTTTACTAAACTGATCTGTTAAATGGGACTAAGATATGGGCCAAAGAATATAAAGCTATATACAGTAATTATATTTACTCTGAAGACTTAAGTGTCAACAAAGATCACCTGTTGGCCACACTGAAAACAATTGTGTAGTATTAAACGTTATCTCTTTTGTCTATATAGATACCTTGAGACCAAAAAAAAAAAAAAAAACTGGAACTTGAATGAGAATTTCCCAGTAAATGATGTGAATGTAACATGGCCTCATAAAAGGCCCAATATTCAACTGATGTGCAAGAATATTCACTTGAATTGTCCAGACCTTTGGATCAGTTCCATAGGAACTCTTAAACCTAGGTATTATCTTAAAAACTGTGCTAAGTCTGTAGATAAGAATACTAATGTTCTCACTGTGAATTTCCAGGTGAATCTTAGCCTTGAAATCCAGAACTTGCCGATATTTATACTTAACTGCTAAATGGTTTCATTCTCTTACACTGAACCCAACCTTGACTATGGCCTTGTCAGTATAAGAAAGCCAGAGAGCCGCAAACATATGCAAGGTGGCTGAGGTCAGGCAGAAGCCAGATGAAAGCCCTGAGAATTTCTGTGAAAGACTAAATGAAACATACAAACTGGCCAACCATTATATGAAATTAGTAAGGGAGGAGACAAAGGGCCAGTTGAGTAAAAATCAGCCAACCAAAAGCCTCTGAGCTGCTAAAGGAAGAACTATGAACAGTCCTGGTGCCAGGCCTCCCTGACCTGGCCAACCCCTTTTAAACTATACGTATCAGAGAGGAATAGAACACCTGAGGAAGTGCTCAACCCAAATGTATTATCCTTGGCAAGATCAGTTGCTTATCTCTCTAAGCAACTTGCCAAGGGCCCGAAAAGATGGCCTCCATACCTGAGAACACATGTAGCCCCTGCCATACTACTGCAGGAGGCTGATAAGTTGACTTTGGGACAAAACTTAAGAGTCCAAGTACCATATGAAATGGTCACTGTTATGAACACCAAGGGTATCAATGGTTGATCAACTCATGCCTCACGGAATACCAAAGCTTACTGTATGACAATCAGAGGTTGGTTATAGAGGTTGCATATATGAGGCCATACACTTAGGAAAGAAGCAAAAAGAAAATTAAAAGACTTCTTGGGAGACACTTTTACATTCCCCTACATACACATGCTTGATTGTAAGCAAGGGAAAAAAATCAAGGAAGAAAACACAAACACTTTTTCCAAGATAGCAACTATAAAAAGGAAAGTAGTGGATGCTGAGAGGAAATGGATAAAACTACTGATCAAATTGGATTTGGCAGTTACATGAGACCTTCAGTCCTCCTGCCTGTTCCTGTTCTTTGAAAGGTGGTATCTGTGCTTCTCTGCTCAGTGAATGTGCAGCATTTGTTGAACACAGCTTCCATTTCCCCAGCCTAGATGATGTCATAGAAAATAAACCCCTGATATTACCAGGACCTGAAAACCTACAGGGAGAACAATGTGTAGGGATATATTCTCTGACTGTTACTTTAGTTCTTTGAATCTGCTTTTATCAGATAACCATTTCATTTTTTAATGACTCATAAATTTGTAAGGAAAAGCTAAAATTAAACTCTCTTTAGAGTTATTGTAGGAATCCAGTAATATACAAAAATTGAAAGAAATGGATCTTGATCTTTAAAACCTTTATTTACAATAAATGGTGCTGGCACAACTGGATAAACACATGTAAAAGACTGAAACTCAATGCACAACTTTCACCACTTACAAAAATTGATGCAAGATGGAAAAGAGACTTAAATATAACACACTAAATGATAAAAATCTTGGAAGGAACTGTGGGGAAAACTCTTGACGATGTTGGACTGGGGAATGATTTTTTGGACAAAGACGTCAGCCGTCATTGCAACAACAAAACAAAAAGACAACCTTCAGAACAGGAAAAGATATTTGTAATGTATGTATCTGACAAAGGGTTGATAACTAGAATCTACAGAGAACTCAATCAACACAAAATAAGCAATCCCATCTACCACTGGGCAAGAGATATGAACGGAACCTTCTCTGATGATGACAAATGCCTAACATTTGAAAAAAATGCTCATCATCCCTGATCATCAGAGAAATATAAATCAAAACCACCCTGAGACATCACCTAACCCCAGTGAAAATGGCCCACATCACAAAGTCTCAAAGCTGCAGATGCCGGTGTGGATGTGGAGAGAAGGAAACACTTTTACACTGCTGTTGTGACTGCAAACTAATACAACCTTTGTGGAAAATAGTATGCAGAATCCTCAAAGAACTCAAACTAGACCTCCCAGTTGATCCTGCAATCCCATTACTAGGCATGTACCCAGAAGAAAAAACATCCTTTTATCATAAAGACATTTTCACTAGACTGTTCACTGCAGCTCAATTTACAATCACCAACATATGCAAACAACCTAAATGCCCAACAACACAGGAATGGATTAAGAAGCTGTGGTATATGTATACCATGGAATATTATGCAGCCATAGTATTCTTTTGTATTAATTAATTTATGTATTAATCTTTTGTATTAACCTGGATTGAGTTGGAACACATTCTTCTTAGTAAAGCCTCACAAGAATGGGGAAGCAAGAATCCAATGCACTCAATTCTCATATGAAGGGAGTAGATGACCTAATATAAGGTGGAGGTGCTTTAAATTAAGTAGGCAAAGTGAAAAAGATACTTCATGATACGCTGTGCTCTTCTGTTTCAGATGTGAGGAGTTACTCTACTGGGTGCCTGTTGGAATGATTACAAAAACATGTTTCTGACAGTGTCTCAGAAGTTGAAGGATACCACCTTATTGGACAGAATTTCTATTGTTTTCAAATCTAATGTTTAAACAAATAATATTTCAAGATGATAGCCAAAAATTCTTTTACAATGAAATGCAAACAATTTAATGTCACAGGCTATATGAATCACTTGTACTTGTGGCATGAGCCAAGGTCCACATGGTCCTTGAGACTGCCTCCGTGCTGCATACTAGGGGCTACTGGTACAAGATTCCTCGGGCACTGGCAGCTACTTTATCTGGCAGGTTCACTATAAATTCATGTTGCATGTTTTTAAAATTTTCAAAGTTAGTATTAGAAAACATTATAAATGCACAGGCTGATTTCATTTTTTTTTTTTGTGAGTATACTTACTTCCCATGTTATGTTTAAAAATTTAAATTACTTTGTGCAGACACGGGAAAGAGATCTGAAGAAATCCAAGACTCTTCAAATCAATATTCCAGTGATTTTAGAGGTATTTGAAAAATACTTTATAGGTTACTTGTCCATTCACTATGGTGTATGCACAAAATAAAGCCAAGGGCAACACACCTTCTTGTACTCACTCTTCACAAAACAGTTACATTTCCTTTCATCAGTTATAGTTTAAAATTTTTCATAAAGAACATCTTTGTTCTTGTTGAAAATTGAAGTCAACATAATTCAGATCACCAAGTCATAGGGTCCACTTTAAAATGTACTTGTAACAAACCAAATCTACATTTTGAATCATTTTAGCTCTCATAATTTAGGAATCTTGCCAGATGATTATGAAGACAGTTGAAAAGTCCAGTAAATTACTTATTTCCATTAATAACAATTTGCATGAAAATATCTTGCTAAAAAGGTTAGAGACCACATTGAAAGCCAGCAAGAGCCTACACATATTTGAAAGTGGGAAAATTTTATCAGTTAGAGAAAATACAATGGCTAATTTTGAATATTTGATTTCTGAAACAGAAAATGCCACAGATAACCTTGAGTCTAGGCAAACATTTAAAACCACATATGGTACTCATGTTCTGTACCTTTCAATTAGTGCAGGTCTTTAGTCTTCTCGGTGTCTTTCTGCCGGCCCTGTGTCATGCAATGGCAATGATGACGACGCCAGGAACATTTGATATTATCTCTCCAGGACAGACAGGAACATCCTTCATAGGACTTGTCCAAAGGACGGATTTCATCTAGTAAAGAAGGGAAATTTTCAATTACTTTAGAAAATATAAATGTTAACATTTTATGGAAATCCCTGTTAAACAGATCAACAGACAGCATGTAAACAATTAACAGGAATGGAAATACTGACTGAGTTCTCAAAATGCCACTATATAAAAGCAACTTAAGTTTTAGATTTTTACCAAAGTCTGAAAGTACTCAGCATTGTAAACAACTCAACTACATAGGGTCTCGAATCACAGATTTTTAAAGGATATACCCTGATCATGGAGCAGGACAGTGGGAGGGTCTGTAATATCAGCTGAAATACCACAATCTGGGCAAAACTTCAGAATTACAATTGTAGAGTACAATTCTTTGGAGTTGCTTTGATCTTGCCTGGATTTACTTCTGAATCTATCTATTGCAACGAATAGTTATATAATTATTAAAATGATTCCCTTCAATAAATATTAAAATTAATCCATAAGGCCATTTTTAATGTGAACACCATTCAAAAGATAAGAAAACCAAGGTGAATTTGAGGAATTTAACTATATTCATGTTTAATATTTTTTATTGTTTAAATCTCTGTCTTCCATGACTCAATACAATGGACAGTAAATCTAATATATAGCCACCTCCCCCGCCCAGCAGCCCTGGCACTCGTGTGGTCTCTCTTCATCTCTCCTACTCGATGACACCATAGGGAAGCTACTCTCATCTTTCCACTGAAGTATTTTCTTAGGCCAGGGACCTGGACATGTTCTAGGCCTCTTCTTCATCCCTCATTACCATCATGCCCAACAAGGTCCTTCGATACATTTCTGAATGTGAACCATTCTTCCCTTTTCTAGTTCCACTTCACCTTTCAAGAACACATCATCCCTTAACAAATTTTCAGAGGTTTTCTTTCTAACTTTAATAATATTTTAATAATTTTCCTTTGGAAATTATGTGTATGGCCATGATTAACTCCTTAGCTTATGGTTATGATTTCAAAGCACCTATTAGAAACACTCAGGAATCTTTGGATAACTAAAAAATATGCCATACACAGTGGTTCTCAACTTTTGTGTCATGACCCCTTTGTTCAATTTGTACTAACGTGGCCTTTAGGAAGGTTGAGAACCACCGCCATAAAGAGAGAGACAAGATGGCTGACCAGATACACTAATGCTGGATCATCTGAGAAAGTATTTTAGATGAAAAAGAAAGAATCAATCACAGATTGGGTATAATTTCTATAGAAAAGCATCAGAACCTATAGATGATTCCATGACAGAGTTTCAGAGTAGAACACAAAGGAGGAAGACATCCTAGTGTACAGTGAGAAGGGTAGAGAGAGCAATTTCTTCTCCTTCCCCCACATCTCTGGCAGTTGATGGGCTCTGTACCTGCTGGAGAGACTTTTTCCCCACATGAACACACAGGCTGCTGCCACCAGTGAGCTGGGAACTGCTTGTGGACAGCTCACGGGCCTCCCAACCCACAGAGAGCACTTTCTGTCCCCAGAGACTCAAAAGGGGATGGCAGGTTCTATATTGCTTCTCTACCTAACTTGGGCCTTTGTCCTCCTCAGAGGTCTTCAATTCTTCAGGTTTTGTTCAGTTTCTTTCCACACACACAGATTTCTCCAGCCCAGACTGTGAAATCCACAGGGTTCTAGGTGATTTGCTTGACTCCAGAACACGGACCTTCTGCCCAGGGTGGGCATCTATTTGTACTCCTGCAAACAGACTTTGTTCCTGCCCTTCCCACACATGTCACTGCCAAGAGCAACCCAAAGGCAACTCAACCCCAGCCCCTTTCTCTGACACATTGTCAGGACCCATTCTATGCAGTCTCAGAGACATGCCCATAAACAAGCACTAACAGACAGATTAGGCTGCAAGTTCTTGAAAAGGACACTTGCAACCTGAATGTTTATACCACCACAGTTCACAACTGGAAAGATGTCAAAACAACCCAAGTGCTTATCAATTTATCAGTGGATAAATAAAATATGATATATGTATACTATACAGTAGTGATCATTCATTAAAAAAATGGTGATCATCGATGTTTTTTAACAACCTGGGTAGAACTGGAGGCCATTCCACGTGGTATATCACAAAATTGGGAAAAACAACACATATACTTCACACTATATTGCAACTAGTAGATCGATAGTTATGTGAACATCTGGAACTAAATAGAAATCAGGTAGGAGGGAGAGGAAAAAGACGTTGAGTAAATTCAACCTAACTGGTCTAATGCACACATTCTGGGTGAAGGGCACACTTACAACTTTGACTTAAAATGTATAAAAGCAAACTATGTAACTAAAACATGTGTACCCCTGTAATATTCTGAAATAATAAAAAAGACCTAATACAGGTTCAAATGTAACATATTAAAATTTGTAGGAATGTCAAAATAAAAGCTGACAAAATGCTGACTCTGCATCCTTTAAGCACTCAGCTCTTCCTCACTTATTCCCTTAGTCCTGCCACCTCTGCTTCCTACAATGCTTTAGAAACTCCGGCCGTTCCACTGGCTGCCTCCTTCTCACACTTCAAGTCTCAGCGGACTTGCTTCTTCCTCAGTAGGCCTCCCTTAGTCTGTGATCCAGTCTAAATAGCGCCCCTGCTCATACTTTCTACTTTCAGAAAATTATTTCCCTCGCACACCCCTCCGGTCACCATGCAGCTTGGTGATTTGTTCTCTTAAATGGATGACTTGCCTTCTTTTTAGTTCAATTTTCTAATCCTGGAGGATTTGCCATTTTAAATTGCTGATCAACATTGATTTTTATTTTGATATTTGATGTTTAGATAGAACATTTATTTTTACTTTCTATGTAATTAGTGGAGGATTTATTTTACCTTGCCAAACTTCAGACGGAGGATTATTTATATACTTAAATTATTCTAGCCTAACTTATATGAACAGTAAAAAGGAAAAACAGCACATGTCAATGAGAGATAAAGGTAATATTAGTTAGAGGTGGTGAAGAAAATAATGCTCAGTTCCAGGCTACTTCCTAGCTTTTCATGGGGTAAAAAAAGAACATAGCCCTAAACCAAGAGTTCACTGATTGTTTGGTCATGTGTTGGCATCAAAGCCTTCCTTTTTTTTTGAGGACAGATTCTCACTATGACGCCCTGGGCAGAGTGCTGCAGTGTCACAGCTCATAATAACCTTAAAGCCCTAAACTCTTGGACTTAAATGATTCTCTTGCCTCAGCCTCACAAGTAGCTGGGACTATAGGCAACCGCCACTATGCCGGGCATTTTTTTGCTGCAGATGTCATTGTTTAGCTGGCCAGGTCCAGGCTCGAATCCACCAGCCCTGGCGTCTGTGGCTGATGCCATAACCACTGTGCTATAGGCGCTGAGCCAAACATATTGCAGAGGGCACCTGAATTTGACTTCCTATTTTTTACAGTCACAATAATGCTTTTGATGACTTGCTCATCAGAAAAATTACAGTGTCCCAAGCACAACTGGAAAAATAAGGGATTACTATGCTGTTCATTGCTTTTCCTTATAAAAATTATTGTTTTCAGATACAGACCTTCTGTCACCCTCTTTGCTAACTGCCCATACGACATGGTGGGTTTCCCTGAGCATGGTTTATACAAAGAGAAAAAAATCCATTGGGTTATTGTTCTCTTAAACACTAAAATTCGCCATATAGTAGTTACAGAGCCTCAGAGTTTCAAATAACTGCTGAAAACAGAGTTCCAGAAAGAGCAATAATTTCTCATGGGGCATTAAACAACAGTGACTTCATTGATTCAGCACTTGCATAAATTCTCTGTGTAAAGGGGTAAGGCTTGTAAAATATTTACATGGACTGGCACTTTTATTTCCTTAAAAAGGGGCTCAGAGTTAGTAATGAGCTAAAAGATATTCTGACAGATGTAGTACATTCATAATTCGCTTTCTTTTTTCTTTCAGATTAATACTGTAGTACAAATGATTAGGTTATAGTGTTTACATTAGTTAGGTAAGGTCCCTGTTGTAGTTGTGTTCTACACCCGAAAGGAGTGCCATATACCTTTACATTTTGCCTGTTAGTTGGGGGAGTATAATTCACTGAATTTCTGTTCTTACTATTTGCAAGTATAGACATCTGTTTGAAGCATGGTTCATGGTTCTCTTATATAGTTATGTTTTTTCCTTTTTGTTCTTTGGAGACAGAGTCTCACTCTGTCTCCCTGAGTAGAGTGCTGTGGCATCATAGCTCACAGCAACCTCAAACTCCGGGACTCAAACCATCGTCCTGCTTCAGTCTCCCAAGTAACTGGGACTATAGGCATGTGCCACCATGCCTGGCTAGTTTTTTCCATTTTTTTGTGGCAATGATGTCTTCTTCTTGCTCAGCCTATTCTTGAACTCCAAAGCTCAACCAATCCACCTGCCTCAGCCTACCAGAGTGCTAGGATTACAGGTGTGAGCCACTGCACCTGGCCTTGTATAGTTTTTATGAGGCCTCATGATACTACATGAGAGCTTCACCAGAATCAAGATTTAATAACTATTTACAAAAATGCCCAGCAACAAATTCTAGGATAGATCTGTCTGCATGTGTCCACCTGCATCAAGATATTTTCTAGGAAAAATAGATGAAGACGAATGGATGCCAATACTGCACTGATGAGAGAGCTGTCTTCTCTCTTAGCAGTATCTGGTCTATATTACATAATTATTTAAAATATAAGTTGTTACTTATTCTACAATATATCAAGAAATAATCAAAAAGATTTCTGCTAATAAACAGTATTAAAATAAAATTTCAAAATTGATATTACATTTCTGTGCATATATACATATAAGTATATGTCTCAAACTTATGTGTTCATATACATATATATATATAAATGGGAATAATCAATGAAAAATGTAGGAAAACTATTTCTTCAGGTAGAATATTGTCCATACTAATCACTTTCTCTTACATAGAAATAAAAATTAAGTCCTTCATAAGGCATTCTAATATGAATCTACTTTTAACTCTTTTATAGAAAACATATTAACCCCAAAGCAAACCAGGTAATGAGATGCACATATGAAGTAACATCGGTTTATTTCCATGTGTAACTCATATAAAACTACAAGTATGTAGCTGATAATAATGATAATAGAAAAAAATTCACATTTAAACATATCTCCCCTTGGGTTGAAGAACAAATAAATTGATTTCCTTTCTTTTTGTAAAAATGCTGTATTTAAAATTGTTCTCTTGAAACAATGAACATTTCATATTATGGGAAGTCTTATAAGCTTCAGTAGGAGTTTTTTTTTTAACTCAAAAATGTGATAATGGTAGAAATGTTTTATGTTAATTTGAAGTAAGGTGCATATGCTAAAAGCCCTTAGGATTTCATTTATTCATTCAAGTTCATTTATCATTAAATCCAAGTTCTAGAAATTGAACCAAATAAACCACACCATAATCAAGTCTAACAACTCATAAGCAAGAACTCTTAAGGAATATTTTTGTTCACTAAGAACAAAGTTGAGTATGCCTTATCCAAAAGTGTGGGTCCAGGAATGTTTCAGATTTTGGATTTTCTCAGATTTGGAAAACCTGCATTATGTACACTTCCTGGCAGAGCATCCCAAATTCAAACACCTGAAATCCAAAACGCTCCAGTGACCATTTCTTTTGAACACCTGTTGGCATTCAAAATGTTTCGGACCTTGGAGCACTTTGGATTTCAGATTTCGGATGTTCAATCTGAACTAAGAGAATGTATCTTTAGAGTGACATTTTTAAAGCACTACAAAATTATTTCCTTGTGAATATGTGTAATGAGCATTTTCTTTACTCAAGGAAAGGAATGGCTATCCCTTTATAGTGCTTCTGGTGACACTGTTAACTATATCAATATTTTCTAACCTTACTAGTTTCAGGAAAGGTAAGTGAAATCCGAAAGTATCATAAATGTATTTACCTTCAATGAAAGGTGCATAGATGTACATGGGAGGAGTACGCTTAACCTTTGGTGTTTCCCTGCAGATGAAGGCGTTTGCCAGGCAGACCTGTGCCAGGGTCCGGCCACTGTACTGAAATTTGGACCAGGTGAGAAATCTCGATTTAGGTGCCTGCTCCAGCCTATATGGGAAAGAAAGGATCTAAGTTAGATGAGAGGGCTTAAAGAAACTTTAAAACTACATAGTTAAATTAGATTATATCTCAAAAACAATGCTACCTAAGCTTTCTCATGAGAAAAGAACATTATAAATGCTCCTAAACAGACAGCTTTATGACAGGAATAGTGTGAGTAAATTTACATTCGTGGATACACAAATGAGATGTCTTTCTCAACCTAAGCAAAGGAGCAGAGGTTGTCACTGTTTATCAAAGGTTATTTATTTGTATTAGATTAAATCATTTCCATAGATACCCACTTGAATTCTTCCTGCCAGCTGTACATGCTAAGTAGCAGTCCATTACAATTAGTGTTTCTTAATGCTTAAGTCTATTTCTTCTGGGAAAAAACACCTAACTTGGGAATTTGCTCCATCCAATGATTCTTCAAGAACACAACACACAGTTGCTCTGCAGAGAAGCAACTGATGCAACTGGAGGACGCAAGATGCTGTCTTGTTAGCACAATTCTACTTTATAAACCCTGGGTTCACAGTACAATTCAAATTTCCTTGAGGCCAAATATATCCAGACTTTTGTAAAAGCTTATGTTTAGTAAATTAGACAATCTTTTTGGAATAAATGGACATTATTTTGTTTTCATTATCTGATCAAGAGCTTACTAAACAAAGACAGTCTCATAACTCTTATACAATTCATTAAATAAGACTTCAGTTGATAACACAAGAATATGGAGAGCTCTTTCAAAATTTTCCTATTGTTTGCCCAAAGAGAGTGATTGCTTAAACAGCTTTTTACCATTTCAAGTATTACTAGATCTTCAGTAGGATTTTTTAGAAATCTTCTGCAATGAAAGCTATGGAATTCCAGGTGAGTCTAAATGTCATAAATACAAGAAGGGATCCTCCATCAACTCTATTCACCTGGACAAACAGCATATCAGAAGTAATTGATAAAAGAAGAACCCGTACACTCTGGCTTTCCTGGCTTGTATCTATTCATGGAGAGTAATAGAGGTGTTTCCTGCTTTTCAAAGGAAACAAAGGTGATGCTACAGAGAAGTGCAATTTGCCAATGGTCAGTGCTTCCAATCATGCATTGAAATGTCTCCCATGAGAATGCTGGAACTGCAGAAATGTAGACTAGTTACAAGACTCCCTTTGTAACATCAAAATCACTAAAGACATCTATCATTTCACTTTGGGATGATAAAAATAACTAAAAAGGACTAAACTTTATAAAAAGTTTAAAGGCCTTGAGCAAGATGTGCATATCAATGATGCATCAAAAAGGAATTCATACATAAGAAGTACATGACCATTTGAATATTTTAAATATTGCCATTATAAATCAAATATCATTAATGATTTTTATGGAGTATAGAAGAATATTTAAAAATCCACTTATCTGACTCAGCTTCCTTAGCACAGTGGTTATGGTGCTGGCCACCTGCACCGAGGTTGGTAGGTTCGAACCCAGCCTGGGGTCAGCTAAACAACAATGACAACTGCAACAAAAAATTAGCCAGGCATTGTGCAGGCACCCGTAGTCCCAGTTACATGGGAGGATGAGGCAAGAAAATCACCTAAGCCCAGGAGTTTGAGGTTGCTATGAGCTGTGATGCCAGGGCAGTCCACTGAGGGCAACATAAAGAGACTCAGTTTCAATTTAAAAAAAAAATCCACTTATTTACTAAAGTTAATCATACATTTAAGTAATGCAAGTATTTCCACAGAGCTCTAAATGAAGCCACCAGTGACACCAACACACATGGGATTACTCCGGCCCTACAATGCCAAGTTTAAGAGATAGTTTAATGTTAAGCTACAAGACTGTCGTGTTAATCTCTAGTTCAAATGACAATAAGAACAATTTAGGCATTAAGAAAAATAGAAAGAGGTTCCTATCTGCTGTTAATACAACTTAGCAGTATAACATCCTGGATATGTTTACAAACACTTGGAGCCACACTACCTGGGTTTGAATTCTACATCCACCACTTACTACCTTAGGGCATGTTTCATAGCTCTTCTGTTCCTCATTCTCTCCATATGGAAAGGTTTGATATAAACCTTAAAACAATCATTGTACACCCCTTACAATTCCATTACATACCCAATCACAAGAAGCAGCTTTATTATATTCTCATTCCACTACTATCAACAGAAAGATATATTTATTTAATGACTTCAATCTGCAAGCCTCTATAATTTTCTGGAAAAAAAAACATTTTGCCTTTGATCTAAAACAAAACAAAAAGCACTGATCTGATTCAAAGAGCTCTGTAGACAAAATACATTTGCCTTTTCTTTGTTATCTATACTGTTTTACATAGCTTTGTTACATAATACAATGCTACACAAAGTTTGAAATGTTAAAAGGGATGTTGTTAACCATTATCTCAATGGTTTGCAGGATCAAATTGGTTTACTTTTACACTGGAGTCCATGGTACATTAGCAAAAATAATGAAGGAGAATAATGCTAACATATCTCAGAAACTCTTGCTAGAAGAATGTAAGAAGAGGACAACACAGTGGTGGAATCTGTGGGCTTCAGAGTCACAGGGCTGGGCCTCCGTCTCTGCTCAGTGCCTGGCTGCTGTGTTCTTCTGCAGGCACCTGCCCATAAGCACCAGCTGCCTTGCCTGGGATGAGAAATAAATGAATCATTGTAATAGAAACCAATCACTTCTGTGTCTGACAACAAGCAATGCTCAATGTATGTTAGCATATGTCAATCCTTTCTAAAGAATTATTGCTATTATTAACATTATTGCACAGCAAAAGCTGCTGTCATCTGTCTTACATTTGTGCCATAAATGTCTTTTACTACCTTTATAGAAAACAGGCTACTCTGGAATTGAGCAGAAATTGGTCATAGCTACCAGGAGAAATTATCAACTCATCAAAGAATTATCAGATCAGTGTAACTGAGTCAGATGGATTCAAAGATTTGTTATGAGGTACATTTCTCCTTCAAAAGAAATATGGATGAGTAGTCTCCAAAATATGGGTTATTTTAATTTTACAAAGGAGTAATTTGTGCCAGCTGATAACTCACTTTCAAAATAACAAACTGTGTTATGTTATCAAACTAAGAATAATGGTAATAATTATAATGAAGATAATCTGCATGAACCACTAAAAATTATTCTGCTTTGAGTGTTTTATCCTCATTCGATTTTCAGAACAATCTTATCAGGAAGATATTATGGCTATCACCAAAGATGGATGATGAAATTGGAGCTCAGAGAAGCTGAGCCACTTATCACAGTCACACAGCTAGTGTGTGGTAGAACAGCCTTAGCCCCAAAGCCCAGAGCAAAGACCTTAAAGATGAATGATTTAGACACAAAGCTGTGTAGAGTGCAGTGATAGAAAACTGCAGAAATGGATAAAAGAAGGATAAGCAAACTACATGTAAACAGATGTCCTTGAAGAGAAGTACGAAAGGAGATAGAACATAAGCTAAAGATGGATAGTTAGTCAAAGGAATTTGTTTCTAAAAAATCAAGACATGAATATTTTTATTGGGCAAGGAAGCCAAAAGCATGCAATGGAGTGTAAAAATTTTATTGTATAAAGCAGGATTCTTTATGAGGCACGAAATGAGGGACCAAGGCATAGAAATCGCTATCTCCTCTTTGTGACAGGAGATGAGGAAAAGAATGAAAGCTAGTTGGAGAGGAGGAATGATGCTCAGGTCAGGGAAAAAGGGGAGAAAGAGAAGGTGTGCGACATTAAGAACAGTCACGACCCACACGCCTACCATCAGTGACCCACACGATGGACGGCATCAGAGGAGAGTGGCAGGGGGGACTAGGAACTCAAGCTGACTGTGGACATCTGGAATGGCAAAGGAAGTAAAAAGACTGCTTGACTGTCCAGTTCCACTGAGGATCTGGCTTATGCTGTGACTTACTTATCTGTAATAGCACTAATCCTCAGAATTGTGTTAGGTTCTGTTACAAAGAATACTTTGCCTGTGTTGCCATCACTGTGCTGCTTAAGGTGGAACTGGTAGCACAGGTACAGAAGGGGTACAGTCAGCACAAAGACTCATCCGGGACCAACAGACTGGGAAGGTCAATGTGAAGACAGGTCTCGGCATGAGAAAGGACTGTTCTGACGATGTAGCCAGGAGGCAAGATGACAGGCCTCAGGCTAGTTTTGGAAAGAAGTTAAGCCAAGAAGGAGCTGATAAGATCATCTAAACGGAAGCTAAGATGAGTGACAATAGAGAGAAAAAAGGTAGAAGGTGCAGGGCAGTGTGGTAGTGGTGGGAGGAAAGTGGTTTGAGTCAGGAAGTGGACTTCCGGACAGCTGCAGAGTGACTCAGGTCTGAATGGCTGAGTATAAGACAGGGCTTTAGGCCACAAAAATGGACATGGAAGGGACTGCAGACAAAGGAGATAAGGCACAGAGTAGAAGAGAGAACCCAAGGACACCAGGGTGGATGAACCTAATATACTATCCATGTTACCGTCTCTAAATCAGTAGAGGCTATCAAGGAAAATACCACACTATATTTCTAAAATTACCTGAAAAAGGTATGTTGCTCCACACACTCCTTCCAGAACCTTTTGGCTGCCTGGGGTCTTGGCATTTGAAATGCAATGGTGCCATCAAATTTGTTCTTCTGGAATAAATACACAAAATCTATCAGCATATTCCCATAAAAGGCAATGAGAAGCTACTGAGAAACATGGATTTAGATGGCTCTATAAAAAGTCTTTCTTCTTGAAAAAGGTAAATATTGTATATCTAATGTACTCATACAAAATGGACTTTTCAGAGATTGATACACCATTTTCTATGAAAATCAAGGAGAAGTTATTCAACATCAACCAACCGACCAACTTCTGTGTCCACTAAACTCCTTTTATTGCATTCCTATTCATCTCCACCACTGAATTAATTTAATAACAAAAACCTATTGTTCCATCCCTACTGTGTGCTAAGAATTTATGACTTTTTCTGTGCATGTCTGTGTGTGTGTGTTTTTAGTAGCAAAAATATGTATATGTAGGCTGATCATCAAAAAGACTGACTTTTTTATAATGGAATAGAGAATAGTTCATTTTCTTAAAATTTTAGTGGGAAAGAATTTATTTAGCTCAAGGCTGTAAAGCAGCAAACTGACGCAAGCGATTAGATATGCCAACGGTGATGAACGATTGCTTACCTCTTGAAACCTCAGTCTCAGTAAAAACTCACTGCCCTTACAGGAGACCTTTGAGATGTTACCCCAGTCAAAGCGACAGAACGTCAGCTCTTCCTTATAGATGAACACGCCATTGCCAGACACGCCCGGCTTGATGTTCTGCAAAGAATAACCCAATTAACCATAATTAGAGCTGTCAAAGTTATATAATCAAGAGGCTAAAGAGCTCTCTCAAAGAAAGAATGGCAACTTAATACTTTTGTATTTAAATTATAGTAATTGTATACAAATTAATAGAAACTGTAAGACATAGTCACATCTGAAATCTATTTATCTTAAGGACTCAGATTTGATTTGCCAAACAGTTATTGCAACATGAATATAGAACACAATATTCTTTCTGTTTGTTCGTTGTTTTCAGACAGAGTCCCCCCTTGCCACACTCAGTAGCGTCCCCTGGTCAGTCATCGCTTATAACAACCTCAAATGCTTCGGCTCAAGCAGTGAACTTGCCTCAGCTTCCCAAGTAGCTGGGACTACAGTCGTCCACCAGGAGACCTGGCCATTTTTAGAGACAGGGTCTTACTCTTTCTCTGGCTGGGTTTGAACCCATGAGCTCAGGCAATCCACCCAACTCAGCCTCCCAGAGTGCTAACATTATAGGCATGAGACACCACGCCTGGCCCTAGGACACAATATTCTTCAAAAGCGATAGGACATATGTTCTCCAGCTCTGAACAATAACAAGGAAGAAAGGAAACAACTGTATCAACTATCCTGAAGGTAAAGAAAATAAAATACGCTTTCCTGAAGGCTATTCAAGCCATTAGAAATGATCTGTTGGTCCACCCTAAGATGCACTCAACCATCTTATTTGAGGCCAATTTAATTCAGATAAATCACCCTGAATTATTTATTTATTCAGATAAATAAATTATGTGAATTTTATTAATTCAGATAAAGTTGTTGAAATGATGTCAGTAGTTCACAAAGCACAAATCCACCACAGAAAATTGAACTGAAATCTCTGAATTCTTTCAAGAACTTTTTCAATAAGTCAGAGTGCTGACATTCACTTCTCAACAAGCATTCCTTTGACTGGCATACATTAAAAGACTATTAATGAAGCTCTTCATAGTTTTCTTTCCCCCAGAGCTTTCATTTAAAATAGATGACAATTGAGAATAACTAAGAGCCTGAAGGGCTTTTAGAAAACTAAATCAATGGACAGCCAAAGTGACTAATTGCCTCCTCACATTTCAAGTAGTGCTAAGGGTCTAAGATGCACAATCTATAAAGTATACAAATCCCCATGGTCTTTAGGGGAGAACTGGATCTCATCCATGACATATAAAATTCCAAACTTAGGTGCACATCTGGAAGTAAAACTCAATAGAAACCCAGTAGATAGGAGGTGGGAAGATGGGTTAGGTGAGTTCACATTTAACTGGTATAATACCCCTTTCTGGGGTGCAGAACACTTTCAACTTTGACTGAAGTGATCAAAAGCGTATTAGGGGTAAATCATGTCTACCTCTATACTATTCCCAAACTGATAAAAGAAATATCATGTCTACCCATTTAGTAGTCCCAAACTGAAAAAAGAAATATAAAATTAAAGAATACTATCTAAAAGTATCCACATTCTGAAAAGTCAATAATAGGAAACAAGCTGTCAGAAAAACATGCTGAAACAAACACCATCTTCAGTCTGCATGTCACTTCATAAAGCATAATATCTTGACTACCTTTACTAAGAAAAATTCAACAGAATTTACATGTCTTTTAAAAAATACAAGCGCAGGTCGAGGAAGTTAATGCCAATTGCTTTCTCTGCTGTGATACTTGAATAATTCATACAAACAAAACTATATTAGATCAACCCAAGCATGTTTTTAAAAATCTAGTCTATTCCTTTACTCACCCTGTCCTTGCAGCTACAACTCTCTCTAGGAATAGAATAAAAAGGTGGAGTGAATCAGGTGCATGTGCCCAAGTAACTTTGCCAAAACCATCCCTGCCCACGTCCACAGGGAGCAAGGTGGAAGATTGCCCACAGTGTCATGTTCTCACCACAAGAGAGGAAGCAACCCAAGTGGAGACACTGCACAAGACATCTGCAGTCCAAAGGAATCTTTGGACAGGACAAGAAAGCCATTTTATCTGACTTAAAAATAAGGGCAATGCAGATTCAAGTAAATTGGTTGATTTTGGTATTGCTCTACAGCATGGTTTTCGGATTATTAACATTTGTGTGAATAGAAATTCAAGATAAGTGCCAGGGAGTAAAAGGGGAAAAGCATGTCTTAACCCCTCATATGTGAGTTCTGCCACCGGGCAGCAAAGGCAGAAAAGGAAAGTCTAAAAAGAAACACCTGCTCTGCCTTGCTCACCACCTCAGGACGCTGCCCCATGTGGATAACAGCGGGTCCCTTGATGGCTGGCTGCCAAATGGGTTTGGAAATTTCTCACAAGAGATCATGGAGAAAAATGGAGGTTAGTTCAGAGTATTTTACACTCAGATTCCCTCCCTGCATGGTGGCATCACGCTGCCTGTGTTCCTCTGACACTGGCTCCTCTCAAGACAACCTTCTCCACACGTCTGCCTTCTGAGTTCAGGTATGCAGTCTGCTCTGCCACCTTCAGACCTGGGGAGGTCAAAAGGGATGCTGACACAGCCCGGGGGACCACAGACGATGGTTTGTGCTGCTTTGTGGTTTGCTTGCACCTGTGTCAAGGGTCCTGTTATTCCAGACTCTTCTAATTATCCTAACATGAATGCACCAGTAAGAACTCCTGTAACATTATTTTTTCTTCCATTCTTGAGATACTTTACTTAGAAGAATAGAAGAAAAAGTATCCAATGTACTCAGTACTATTACAAAGCCAATATATAATTACTCACACTTTCACACAAAAGACAAAACACAACTATAGACCAGTATGAAGAAGGGGGGGGCAGGGTGAGGCTGGTGGAGGGAGGGTAATCTCTGGGACCTCACCTATGGTGCATATTACAAGGGTACATGTCAAATCTATTAAAAGTAGAGTAAAAATGTCTTAACATAATAAGTAAGTGAGGTCAAGGCTATGTTAACCTCACGTATGCTTGATGTAAGCATTCCAAATTGTATACAAAATCAGCACATTGTATCCCAAAATGTATTAATGTACACTATGATTTAATAAAACAATTGTTAAGAGGAAAAAAATAAACTGTACAAATTGCCCTGGCTGAGATGGGAAGAATAAAAAAAAAGAAAAGAAAAGAAAAGAACTCCTTTAACAGCAATAAATAAATAAATCTGATCTCAAGACAATGAAAAATGGACAAATAGAAAAAGGTTCAAAACTATAAACTACATAAAAACTTCTTATCAATTGCTACAGAGAGTCTGTTCAATAAGCCACAAACGTCTTACTCATCAAATATTATCTAACAAAGCAAATAGCTAATAAACACAATGGTGATTACTTTGAGTTTTTTAGTCTTCTGCTCTTAACTACAAAGCAAACACTGATATTATAACAGGGCCTGTAACTTTTTAGCTTTCTTTCTAATATATAACATTTAAAAACAAAAATCTTGAAGCTTTGCGACATTGTAATCTGAGAACTGGTTTCTCAATGATCACGAGATGCAAGATTTGTATGTGGCAAGCATAGTAGGGTTTAGAGAAAGAGAAATGTGCTTGGGAGGTCTTTTTTTGACCCAAATCTATTGTCTCCTTCCTTCCTTATTTCTGTGTTTTGGCTAAAGCAGACTGTCCTTATCACATAGGAAATGAGCTGAAAAACAGTTAAATGTTTGGATGATTTGTTTCAACTTCTACTAGAATTTATCCAAAGGTAGCAGGCAGATGAGACTGCTTAATAATATAAGGCATTAAGTAAGTCATTCTTTACACTCTGCTTTTTGTTGCAATATTAAAAAAATTCAAATTGTATGAGAGCATTTTCACTGTGAAAATAGTTTGAAAATTAAAGATCCACCACGTCTATTAGTTACAAATGATGCTGCCAGAAATCATTTAGTGAGATGAAAAAATGTTTATAAAGAAAGTTAAAATAAAAGCCTAAGAAGAATGATACTCAGAGTACTAACCTATTATAGAAAGACATCAGAATTTAACTGCTCACAGATCTCAGAAAAAAACAAAAAAGAAAATGTATCACAGTATTATCAGTGCTTATTTTCATATGAAGACATGTAAGTGCCTGTTATTTTGTTGTTTGCCACTATTTTTATTATCATAAACATTGAAAACCTTAATAATTTAAGAATTATTAATATGAGACATAGAAAGGAAACCTATGTTTCAGTGGAAGCTTTCCTAGAGATTTCCTAAATCATGCAACCTGGGCTGCTAAACTGCAGGTAGTTTTTGACAGAGATATTTCAAAGCTCACAACTGTGGGTTCCCTCAGTAAATTCCACTGAATGTGACACATTTCTCAAAACCAAATCCATCTTTCACCTGGGCTCCCATTCTCTTCCTTGACTCTCCCCCACTACGTAATTACCTAAGCTAGAATCATGAAATAGGTGACATATGTCACTAGTAATAACCATAGAATTATGCATTTACAGATTTCATTTTCATTTCTTGATGAATAGGGTTCACCTACTCATAACTGTTATTATATCGAAGTGACTTTTACTAGAATATCTGAGTATCTATGCTGACAAAAATAGGTATATTATTGCCTATTTTATTGTATGAAGTGGCCTATGAAGTATTCTGTCACGTTTTTATTTTTCTCAATTAAAACCCCTTTTAAATATACAAATAAATATGTTTTTAATTTTTTGTAATTATTTTTTCAGAAATTTTTTCTTTAGGACTTTATTGTTCAGTACTATGGCATTCAAAATCGTATCTTCAGGATCATGACTAGTGCTCCATTATTCCTTATTCCGTGATCTTACTACCTTTCACATGTGACTGAGGGTGCTTCATCATGTGAGCCTGGGCCAGTGTACTTGATCTTTCACAAAATACAAAACAGACCTATAGGAATGAGCCCAAGGCTAGAGCTCCTTCACAGCCCAGAAGCTTTTGGAAGCAGTCAGAACTGTGCCACCTCAGCCCTGTTAGGTTTACTGAGATCTGCTCCCCTCTCCTAATACAAATGTGGGAGACGGAGTGGGGGCAGACACAGCACTTCACCTAGCAGAAGCTGGGACTCACTATAAACCGGATAAGAGGTAAAAAAGGCTGACAAGTTGTGCTTAGAATAACTACTCATGAAAAGGTATTCATTAAAAAGACTACTGAAAAGAAGTAGGCAGAGCATAAATGGTTCCTCCCACTACCATAAACCCCATGATTAACCACAGATATATTAGAAACCCTCAAGTGAAGGCCAACAGTCTTTTTCCAATAGTGAACTAGGCCATTCTTTCGTGATTTTCTTCCTTCCTCCCTCCCTCCCTTCCTTTCTCTCTCTCTTTCTTTTTTATGAAACTAGGCCATTCTAAAGCTAGAGTCCTGGGAAAATTTCAGTGAACACACTGGAGTGATGTTACTTTCCATGACAATGACAGTACCTTGGCCTCATGCAGATGAACGCTGTACATGGCCAGTCCCCGGACGTGCTCTATGAACTGATAATCAGCTTCGGCTGAAGCTATGCCACTGAGAATAAAAATAAACAATATTATGGTTGCTATGAATACATGTGAAAAAGAAGTGTTCAAAACAGAGCCAGGGGTTGCTAAGATTTGATAGTTTGGAGTAGAGGATGTAACCCAGGAAAGTTGGCAGAAGACTAGGAAATGGATAAACAGACTCAACTCTCAACTCTAGTATTTTTCTCTTAAGATCATCGCATCTAGGGCAGCACCTGTGCCTTGGTGAATGGGCGCCGGACCCATATACCGAGGATGTTGGGTTTGAACCCTGCCCCAGCCAAACTGCAACAAAAAATAGCCAGGCATTGTGGTGGGTGCCTGTAGTCTCTGCTACTCGGGAGGCTGAGGCAAGAGAATAGCCTAAGCCCAAAAGTTTTAGGTTGCTGTGAGCTGTGACGCCAAGGCACTCTACTAAGGATGACAGACTAAGACGCTATCTCTGAAAAAAAAAAGCAAATAAAAAGGATCCTCTCATCTTAATGTGCTAACAGCAATGAGTCACATACCTCCACCCTTATGATTTGTATGTTAAGAGAGTTGATTTTTATTATTTCTACTGGTGAAGAAAGCCACAGAATTAATGGGTATAAGTTAAAAGAGAATTTTTTAAGTGACTTCATTTCTATAAAATAGACAAATTCTTACTCCCTACTTTTATGTTGCTAGGACTGACCATAATGAACACTGAAATTAATTGCATTTCATTTTATACCTATGATAGATAATCACATTCTGTCCACAATAAAAATGTTTCTATTCTTAACCCTAACTCAACAAATTTTAAGCTCCTAGAGAACAAGTCCATGTCTCATTAATCTTTATATTCCCCAAGCATTTTAGAACCTCATAATTCATATTAGAACTACACAATAAAGGCCTGTTGATTACAACTTAAACCACAGTAACATTTTCAGAGTGAAATGTTGTATTTATTTTTTAAAGAAAAGTCAATAAATGTGGCCTGTTTTCTAATATGTGAAAGTTTCTTGCACAACGTTTACAAGTATTATATAAATCTACAATTTTCTTTTTTGTTTCAGGTTTTGGCCGGGGCTGGGCTTAAACCCACCACTTGCAGCATATGGGGCCAACACCATACTCCTTTGAGCCACACACATCACTCTATAAATCTACAATTTTAAATAACAGAACAAATTATAATTGTATAGCTAGGCTTTTAAAAACTTGTGTAAAAACCCATTCTCTTTTCACACAGATAGAAACATTCCCAAAGTATAATATGGTATTGAATTACTAATGTAATTTAAGTCATCTTTTAGCTAAGCCAAAGGAGTCATCTTGTGTGCACAAAGCAACATCTGTGTATTACTAGGTTTCTTCAGGTGTTTTTTTTTTTTTTTTTTTTTCTTTTTGGGACAGAGTCTCACTCTGTTGCCCTAGCTAGAGTGTCATGGCTTGATCACAGCACACTGCAACCTCCAAATCCTGGGCTAAGTGAACCTGCTGCCTCAGTCTTCTAAGTACATGGACCTACAGTGTGAGCCATGAGATATGGATAGTTTTTCTGTTTCTAGTAGAGACAGTGTCTTGCTCTTGCTCAGGATGGTTTGGAATGCCTCAGCTCAAACAGTCCTCCCAGCTTGGCCTCCCAGTGTGCTGGGATTACAATGTGAGCCACCACACCCAGCCCCACCTCCACATTTCTGTTGCTATTTTCCTGCATACATCACCACCTACAATTTTAATTCAAATCGCAATACCTTCTCCTTTCTTTTTTATTTACAAATCTCAATGCTTTGTTATCTCCCTGGCTTTTTGCCACAATGATAAAAACCATTACAAGGCCGAAGAAATAGAAAAGCCAAACATGTATGTGTATATGCTTGTTTCCAGTGTGTATAGGTTAAAGGAAGAGGAGGTGTCCTAGGGAAAAGTGCATTCACCCAGTAAATGAAGCATTTGAACATGAGCATAGGGCCTCATATTGCAGTCAGCCAACCAATGACAGGAGATCGCAGGGGGTGCAGGTTGGCTTGATCAGAGCTAGGTTATCCAAAAGAAAACTGGATAATCCCCAAAACTGTGCTCTAATGTCTGCCAAGTGTTACAAGAGACCCTATTTCAATCTACCATGACCAGTCTCCCTCCAGGAAGTATGACAACATACATATGTGCTTTGTGGAAATTTACCAGCTCCTTCATCTCCTCGGTGTTAATCGGCCCAAAATAAAAATCAGTATGTGGCTTGATTTTGTTGATGTCCTCATCAGCCACATAGTTTCCACGTTCTGCCTGGATGGTGAAGGATTCCAGGAGGGCACGAGTCACAGGGGGACAGGTCAGGCCCCCAGAAACAATGTCTACCTGGATCTGGAGGTGTAGGAGGTATCTGTGAGGAACAAGGGAGAAAAGGGGAAAATAATTAGTTAAGAGTGCAGCACTTCTCATCCTTCAATGCTGATGTCCCTTTGGAAAGAAATATACAATATAGACCCCCTTCATATCCATAGAAAAAAGGGTATTCTCTATGAAGAAGCCTTGTCTCACTCCTTGGGCACCTAACCTTTGGTTTATTTACAGAAACTGAGTTTCAAAGGCTAATGAATAGAATGGTAATGTTACTTGTTTTTTTTTTTCTTTTGATATAGAGTCACACTGTGTTGCCCTTGGTAGAGTACCGTGGCATCACAGCAACCTCCAACTCTTGGGCTTAAGTGATTCTCTTGCCTCAGGCTCCCAAGTAGCTGGGATTACAAGCACTGGACACAATTCCTGGCCTTTTGTTGTTGCAGTTGTCGTTGTTTAGGTTTCCTGGGGTGGGTTCAAACCCGGCACATTCGGTGTATGTGGCTGGCACTGTAACTAACCACTGTACTACGGGCACCAACCCTAGAATGAATATTCTTAACTGTTGTTCTGGTCATAGTCGATGATTACTGTTAGAATAAAGTAAAAATGCCAATCACATCAATTGTCTTCTTAGATTTAAAATGTTAACAAACATTAACTTGCCATTCTAAAGTTCTGCAGGTTAACAAATTTTAAAAATAATGAGAGTCTTAATCATTCGCTAGAAGAAGCTAAGGTTACCCTTCTTTATCATCTCTACCCACTTCATGTTACTTTCTTTCCTAAAACAACTTTAACAATTATAATAAATCCCTACTTTGCAGCCCTTACTTGTCTTCTCACTCCAGCTAAAGAGGTGCCTCACTCAGTTTTAGTGGAAAAAGCATGGGCTTCGGAGCCAGGAAGATCTGGCTCTCTATGACTTAGTGCCATGTTAACTCACTTGCCTTAGGTGAATTTCCTACCTCTAAGAAGAGAAGAACTTGACATTCTTTTGAAAGGAAGGGTAAAAATTACATAACATTAATTAGATACCTGCCTGGGAATCAATAACTTAGGAAGTTATAATAATTATTCGCAATAATAGTTATTCTTATTTAATGTTCCAAGTGATGGACTACACGGAAAGAAAGAATCTGAAAAGAAAAAAAAAATGAATTTTTGTTTTCCACCAAGTAACATGCAGAAACAAGAGATTTTAAGTGTATTAATTTTTTTTTTTCCTTTCAGGCAGACTACTGATCCTGCTGATGTCACCACCCATCCCTCTGAAATCAATGGCCATGCCCTCATTCCCAAAGATCTTTTGGAGACTGCCGTTCCTATTAGCAACTGGCCAGCTTCACTTTATGGACATTTTTGCCTGACCTAGGTTTGGGAGCCCAGTCTTCTTCCTGCTCTCTACACAAGATGGTCAAATGGGGAGTGCTGGTGCAACTGATCTAGATTGTGTGCATAACCTAGCACACAATCTACATCAGTTGCACCTGAATTACAACCCAAATCTTTCATCAGGCAGGGCAGGGACTCTGCTCATCATCATCATCCCTGTCTACGGGTAACAAAGTACTTGCTACATGACAATGCTTGATGATTTTCTGAAAGAATAGAAGTTGTGTCTCTATCACTAACATTGAGAATTTTTGTGGCTTGCAGGAACACTATTTAGAATGAGGAGTAGATGCTTCCTCGACCCATACAACAATATGAGCATCAGAGTACTTACTTTAGAAAATTAAATTTTAAACTATGGTTCCTGGTTAGCCTCAGATTCTCAGCAATGGTGCTAGTTCACCACAGTTTCTCATACTTGTATAACCCAACCACAAAGATTCCATTTGGTTGCTTTTCACATAGCTCCCATCCCATTTTCAAAGCATACCTCTAAGTCCTAAAAACTTCAGATAAAAATGGCAAGACATTTCTGAATTTTTAACTCCGTCTATTTCACACAGTGCTATGACACATTACTCTAAATAGTCTTCTCGGCTGCCTCAAAATGCTCACTCAAGTCATGAGAATGATTTCCATGGTGACATTTAAGTTGGCAGGCCACAAGGACAGGCAGGTGATTGGTCTCAGGCTATACCACTAAAGTCTTCAGTGAACTTAGTAAACAGTATCTTTTCTCCCACTAGACAGGCAGACAGTTAAAGCCCCGTTGATATAGAAAACCAAGGCCCTTACCAATTCAATAAACTTGTAATCATGATCATCCCCCAAAATTACTGCAACAAGGAGAATACATATAGAGAGTGTGTTGGGTCACAATGTCCCAACTGCAAGCATTCTTTACAGGCACTCCAGGAGCTCCTATGGGGAAGCTTCATCTTCTACACATATAAAGGGGTCAGTTTTGTGCTCTAGGCAGCTCATTGTGCATAACAAAAGCTCCCATTCATTATTGACTCACTCAAGAGAATCCAATCAGAGCTTAATTAGTACATTCCTATTCAACAAGAAGTGGTAAAGAAAGAAAGAAAAAGAAAGAACCACCAGTTATCCAATTTTAGGAAGAAATCTCTTATCATTCCTTTTTTTTTTTTTTTAATTCAGACAGAGTCTCACTTTGTCACCCTTGTTAGGTGCCAGTGTGTCATAGCTCACAGCAACTCCCTTGCCTCAGCCTCCCAAAAAGCTGGAATTACAGGCGCCCACCTCAACGCCTGGCAACTTTTTCTTTCTTTCTTTTTTTAGCAGGCCCAAGACGTGTTGTAATCCACCCGCCCCGGAGCCTGTGGCCGGCACCCTATCCACTGAGCTATGGACTGCCCAACCTGTCATTCCTTTCTGAAGTCATTATTGTGCATTCTTTAAAGTACCTCTCTAACCTGTTACTTGGCAAAAAAATTGGCCTAGCAGAGCATCAAAGACACAGGAACCAGAGATGAGCATTTTTTTCCATAAGACGATCTAGTTTCTCAGAAATACATACACTGCACACAGTTGACCTTGGCCAAGAGATAAGCCATTTTAAAAGACTGTACATAAAAATGATTGTCACAAAAAGGAAAACACTCTGCATTTACCATTCAAATTCTTTCAGTAACAGTAAATATTCTCTTCTTACTAAACTGAGTCCTTTACTTGCAATTGAAGTGGAGTATGTTTTAATAGCCCACACAGTCTCAGAGATGGAATTGGAATAGCTGTTACTCTACAAGGGAAAGCCTAATTAGTTTGGTGGTTTGGGTGGGGTCAGGGGACAAAAAATTACCAGTTCAATTGCCTTTTAAAAATAGTTTCATTTTTCTATCTCTGTATCACCTTTGTTTATATGAGACTAGTGTACAGATACATGAGCTCTAAAGTAAAAATCATCAGTATTAAAGTTTCAAAGATTAAACATCAGTGACTTTTTAAAAGACCAGATAGAAAACAACATTTCTCATTATATCATTTTTTTATGTTTCCATTTCTCAAATGGAAATCCTAGAGCTAAAGGGAATAAAATTTTTTCAAATTGACAACATTTCAAGCTAATTGGGATTACTCAAATCTAAAGAAACTTTTAAAGCTTACCTTAATGAAAACTGTTAGTTTTCAACCCTGAAATTACTACTATGCTCCTAGAAATAAATGAATGCTTTATGGAAAGATTAATTTAAACATGCAAATATAAAGTACCTGGTGATACTCTCAGTCATCTGAGAAGCACATGATGGGTACAATTTGACATTGAAGGTAAAAAGCCAGTTGCGATCTGTAATAATTAAATATCATGATCATTTAAACAATCAATAGAATGCCATTTTTGATAAAACTTAAGGTCAATGTTTAAACGGTACAGACCAATCTCACTGCAGATGCATGTGCACAATTTTTTTTTTTTTTTTCTAGAGACAGAGTCTCACTGTACCGCCCTCGGGTAGAGTGCCGTGGCATCACACAGCTCACAGCAACCTCTAACTCTTGGGCTTATGCGATTCTCTTGCCTCAGCCTCCCGAGCAGCTGGGACTACAGGCGCCCGCCACAACACCCGGCTATTTTTCTGTTGCAGTTTGGCCGGGGCTGGGTTTGAACCCGCCACCCTCGGCATATGGGGCCGGCGCCCTACTCACTGAGCCACAGGCGCCGCCCCTGCACAATTTTATTATTTTAAAAATGAGTACAATTTACCAAACTAAAAGAAAATAAAAAATAAATTAGAAATCAATTACACAAATAACCCATTATTAACATTAAAAGGTTCACTTCCTGAAAAATATTCATTTCTACTTTAATAAATGTTTATATGGTGATCCATTATGCAAACATTTTAATATGACCTCCAAGTAATAGTTTAGAAATAAGATTTCTTTTGCGCGGCGCCTGTGGCTCAGTTGGTGAGGCGCCGGCCCCATATACCGAGGGTGGCGGGTTCAAACCCGGCCCTGGCCAAACTGCAACCAAAAAGTAGCCGGGTGTTGTGGCGGGCGCCTGTAGTCCCAGCCCCTCTGGAGGCTGAGGCAAGAGAATCGCTTAAGCCCAGGAGTTGGAGTTTGCTGTGAGCTTTGTAAGGCCACGGCACTCTACCGAGGGCCATAAAGTGAGACTCTGTACAAAAAAAAAAAAAAGAAAGAAATAAGATTTCTTTTAATCACAGGATTTTCAGTTGCCAAATATTCCCTGCCATTTTCTTAAAAAAATAAAAATTAAAAAAAAAAGCATTGCAAGATTTCTACATTGTTGGGTGAAGGGAGTAATACTACTCAGTGTATTACTAATAGGATGTAGTATTTGAATAAAGTGTGAAAGGGATACCAGAAAGGAGAAGGTTTGGTAAAACTTCACAATACTTAAAGACAACAAAATTGTTCCCCAGGCTTTATACAATAAGTTTAAGTATACTCAAATAACATCAAGTTTTCTGTGTTGTGATCTAAAGGATAATCATTCATATCATAAGTGACTTCTTAAAAATAAATCTTACCATTTATGCATTAAAACTTAATGTGATGTGTCTCATTTTGAATGCTCAAAATAATAAACTATAGGGAAAGGGGCAGGTATTACTTTCCTAAGAGGATTCAAATCACTCCATTAGACTGAATTTAGAGTTCTGCTCCAAGTTCACAGGATTTTTAAATAAAAACAAGGCTGTGCATATACACCTTAAAAGATCTCCCCAGATCTCTAATTTCTTGACTTGAAGTTTCTTAAGTCCCATCTTCTTCTTCAATGTGTCATTTTATCTTTTTCTCCCTGCCAGCACACTCCCTTTCCTCTAACTCAATAGACCACAAATAGTTACTGAATGGCTACTGTGGACATATATGCACTATTGCTGTATTTGGGGCACTACGTCACTGTTCTACTAATAATGTCAATCCTACCAAAGTCAGATTTCAGGTTTACTTTACACATATAAAAATACGATACTGGGATACAGGATTTTTCTGAGTATTGTTAAATATTATGTCTCTTGCCTTGCAGCACTATGGTGACACAGCATCAAGCATTCATACACTGTGTATGAAAACATACATTTTGGAGGTGACTGCCACTCCAGAATAAAGCAATGTCATCACAGGATTATTGTTTCATAATGGTTCCTTGTTGATTTTTTTCTAGGTATTAACACAGCACTTGAGTGCCTGGATATGACTACAGGAATACATTTCTAATAGAATGCCTATGTTTTTGAAAAGGTAATGAAATGTACCCATAACACTAGTCTTTTTTCTAAAGTGACAAATACAAATTGTATATATTTCCGGTTTATGATAATATGTTGTAAAGTATGAATACATTCTGGGATGGCTAAATCAAACAGATTAACATAGTTGTTATACCTCAGATATGTTTTTGTGTTGAGGACACTCAAAATCTACTCCTAGTCATTGTCAAGTTAAATTTTCATTTCTTTTTATATTGCCACATCATTTTTACCCGGCTATATAGCAACAGACCTTCTAGCTATAAACATTTTATATATTAATCATGTGCAAGCATTCAACAGATGGAGTCTTTTCAGGTAACTTTGAGAAAATAAAGGTTTTAAAGGCAAATTTTCAACAAGAACAATGAGGTTGATGTTTGTCACGAATAACTCAAAAATTAATGTTTATCTTCGCTAATTATCTTTTGACTGAAAGCTACAATGAAATCTTGGCAGAGATGAGGCTAAGAGAACTGCAGCTGGTTTGAGTGGACATTTGAAGTCACTCAGAGATTCTATGGGTACATGGGAAGAAAGGGGCAAGCAGGCCTAACTATAAACCCAGATTCAAAGAGTAAAAACAGTGGCCCTTGTGGAACCAATGAGAAGTAAAGACAGTGAAGGTATCAGAGCCCTGGAAAAATGCTCTAGTCCTCACTCTTCCAGAACATCTGCAACCAGTGTACCTTTACTACTATGGATCCACAGATATGCTGACTAAACTAATTACACACTTCCAGATCAAAGCCACGCCAATAGTATATGTCTACTAAGAATCAAATTTACAAAAATCATCACATGATTGCATGTCTTCTTGCATAAGAAGACCATCTTCTCATTCTTTCCCAGAAAAACAAAGTCAGACACTGGGAGGGAACATTTAGAAATGTGAGTCTAGAACTTTCTAAAAAAAAAGGGCGGCGCCTGTGGCTCAGTGAGTAGGGCGCCGGCCCCATATGCTGAGGGTGACGGGTTCAAACCCAGCCCCGGCCAAACTGCAATAAAAAATAGACGTGTGTTGTGGCGGGCGCCTGTAGTCCCAGCTGCTGGGGAGGCTGAGTCAAGAGAATTGGGTAAGCCCAAGAGTAGAGGTTGCTGTGAGCAGTGTGACGCCACGGCACTCTTCCCGAGGGCGGTACAGTGGGACTCTGTCTCTACAAAAAAAAAAAAAAAAAAAAAAAAAGAAGCCCCGTCTCAAGAGCACCTCGCGGAGAACATGGCTCTCCCTCCCTTCTTCGCCCTGGGACGCCGGGGCCCAACGCCCACGCGGCTGCCGCCTCCTGCTCCCTTTAGCTGTCCGCCGCCTCTTCCCCAGCGGTTTACCCCTTTTCCGGGGGCCTCCGCCCCCTTCCTCCAGCCTCCGCTGTCTCTGCAGCCCCGCGCCCCCACGGAAGCCTCCGGTGGAGGCTGCGGCGTCGCCTTTCACCCGGTGCCGCCGCCGCGGCCGCCACTGCCTCCGTCGCAGCCCCAGGGCCGGCCCATCCCGGGGACCGACGCCAGCGAGCGCCCGCGGCCGCTGGAACCCGTGCTTGCCTGAGGCGCCGCGGCCGTCCGACGTGCTCGGGGACGCGGTCCTCCAGCGCCTGCGCCACCGGCAGTGGCTGGAGGCGGCGTTCGGGAAGCCGCGAAGGGCCTGCCGGGTGCCGCAGCGCACTCACGCCGGGCCCAGCTTAGGCGAAGTGCACTCGCGGGTGCGCGGGGTACTGCGCCTGGTGCGGCGGCTGCGCGGCCTGAGCCAGGCCCTGCGGGAGGCCGAGGCCAACGGCGCCGCCTGGACCCTACTGCACGCCCAAGCCGCGCCACTGCGTGCCCAACTGGCCGAGCGGCGGCAACCGCTGACCCAGGCCACCTACCTGGGCGAGGCGCGGCCGAGACTGGAGAGAGTCCGGCGCCCCCGGCTCAGGCTTCGTGAGAGAGCTCGGGAACGGGAGGCCGAGCGGGAGGAAGAGACCAAACTATCCGGCTCCAGCAGCGCGCTGCACGGCGGATGGATGCTGTGCCAGGAACGGTCGTCGCGCGGCACCGCTCGCCTCGCCGGTTCACGTGGCGCGCAGTCGGGCAGGCGGTGGCTGAGGGAGGCGGAGACTCGGCCGGGACCCGGGGCTGCTGGAGGCGGAGGCGGCGAGGCGCGGGGGAGCCGCAGGGCTTGTCACCACGGCAGCCCGGAAGGTGAGACTGACGTGGGGACCGTTGTCACCACCGCAGCGCGCCCCGGCGCGCCGTCCCACACCTGTATTCTATTTGCTAGGATTTTGAGTATTGTTGGATTGTATTCATTAGTGAAATTGGGGGGTGTGCGTGTGTGTGTGTTTCTTAATGGGTCCTTTTTATGGTTTTGGTATCAGGAAGATATTTGCTCCAGAGGATGAATAGGGAGTGTTCTTCTCATTTTGAATGTATTCTGCGGCATAGGTATGAGCTCTTCTTTGAATGTTTGTTTAAATTCCGGTGTAAAATCATCTGGTCCAGGACTTTTTGTTGTTGTTGTTGTTAGAAGCTATTTTATTTTTGCAATTACTGTGCTTGATATCGGTGTGTTGAAGAGTTCTAATTCTTCCTGGTTAAGTCTAGGTAGGTAGTTGATTCCAGGTATTAGTCCATTTCCTCCACAATGTTAAATTTCTGGGCATAGCAATTTTTGTAGCAATCAGAGATAATCTCTTGTATTTCTGGGACATCTATTGTTATTTTCCCTCTTTCATTTCTCAGTGAGGTTATTAGAGATCTTACTTTTCTGTTTCTTGTTAGACTAGCCAAAGTTTTATCAATTTTTTTTATTTTTATCAATTTTATTTTTTATTTATTTTAAGGAACCAACTTTTAGTTTTCTTAATGTCCTGAATGGTTCTTTTGTTCTCAATTTCATTTTCTTCTGCTCTGATTTTGGTTCTTTCCTTCTGCTAGGTTTGGGATTGGATAGCTCTTTCTTTTCCAGTTCCTAGAAATGATGCATTAGATTGTTGATTTGTGCTTTTTAAATTACTGGCTGTGGGCATGTAATGCAATAAACTTCCCTCTTATGACTGTTTTCTCAGTATCCCAGAGGTTTTTCATCATCATTTTGTTAGACAAATCTAATGATTTTCTCCTTTCTCTTCTCCTTGAAATAGTTGTGTTTCGCATCAGATCATTTAGTTTTTATGATTTTGAGAATGAAAGTTTTTGTTGGAAATGAGTTCGACCTTGATTCCATAGTAGTCTGTAAGCTACAAGGTACAATTTCTATTCTTTTAAATTGGTCGAGGTTTGATTTGTGTCCTTGGATGTGGTCAGTTTTGGAAAATTATTCATGAGCTAATGAAAAGAATGTGTATTTGGTAATATCGGGGTGGTATGCTTTGTAGCGTCATGTTAAAGTCGATTATTTCGTTGTTCAGTTTGTGTTTGGAGGGTCTGTCCAATAGGGTGTGAAGACCCCAGAAATTATGCTGTTATAGGATATTATATTGTTCAAACTTGTTAGAGTTCATTTTGTAAATCTGGAAACATTTAATTAATTTGGGTGCATAAATATTTTGTTTTGAGATGTCTTCTGGTATTGTTCCCTTGACAAGAAAATAGAGTATTTTTATCTTTCCTTATCTTTTGTGGTTTAAAGCCCAATGTATTTTGAAATTGTGACCCCTGCTTTCTTTTGATTTCCATCTGCGTGAAATATTGATTTATAATCCCTCACCCTGAGTCTTGTTTTGTCCTTAGCTGTTAGATATGTTACCTGAGGACAGCATATAGTTGGCTTGTGCTTTTGATCCAGTCATCTGGTCTGTGTCTCATCAGTGGGTAATTCAAGCCATTCACATTTATTGAGAAATTAATAACTATGATGGATTTGTGTTTGTCTTTTGTGAAGGTTGCCACCTACATTTATCACTTGTACCATTGAGGAAGCTAGGCTTTGACCTTTAATTTCTGTGTGTCTTTGCTTGTGGTACATTGTTATGTTCGATGTGTAATATTACTCTGGAATACTTCCTGGACTGGTGGTCTTATAGTGGCAAATTTCTTCAATGATTGCTTGCAAGGAAAACATTTGATATATCCATTGAATATGCAACTTAGTTTTGTAGAATACAGAATCCTAGGCAGGAAGTTGTTGTGTTTGAGTATATTGAAAATGAGAGTCCTATCTATTCTAGCTTGTTGTTTTTCAGCTGAGAAATCTGCTGTCACTCTGATGGAATTGTCCTTGTAGGTCAACTGGTGCTTTTTCCTGGTGGCCTTCAAAATTTTCTATTTCATTTTGGCCAAGTTTTTTACAATGTGTCTAGAAGATGCTCTGTTTGAATTGAGATAAACTGGGATTTGATATTTATCAACGGAGTATCTGTGAATCTTTGGTAATACTTAAACATTTTTCATTTATGATATCCTCCAATAGGTCTTCTGTGCCTATAATTTCTATGTTTATATACTTTATAAAATCCCATAATTGCTAGGATTGCTATTGTTTTACTCTCTTGTATTTGTTTGTTTGTTTTTTTTTTTTTTGAGATAGAATGTTACTTTTTCACCTGAGGTAGAGTGCCGTGGTGTCATAGCTAATAGGAACCTCAAACTCTCGGGCTCAAGCAATCCTCTTGCCTCAGCCTCCCAAGTAGCTCGGACTACAGGCGCCCGCCACAATGCCTATTTTTAGAGATGAGGCTCACTCTGGCTCAGGCTGGTCTCAAACCTATGAGCTCAAGCAATCCACCCTCCTTGGCCTCACAGAGTGCTAGGATTACAGGCGTGTGCCATCACACCTAACCTTTCCTCTTTTCTGCCTCATTAAATAACTGAGGTAGCTCAAGACCCTTGTCTTCAAGTTCTAAGATTCTTTCTTCTTCAAGGTTTATGCTGTTATTGAAATTTTCTATTGCATTTTTAAACTCCTTGAATGACTCCTTCAATACTTTGAACTCTTTTAATTTCATCAGGTCTTTTGATTGTTTCTTGGGTCAGTTTTTTTATTTCTGTTTGGTGACTTTCCACTTGCCCTTTAATTCTCTTCATCACTTTGGACATCTATAATCTAAATTCTTTTTTTCTTTTCATCTTTGATAGCAGCTTGGTAATCCCTTTCAGGATTGGTCTATTCTAGTTTTTCAAGTTGATATAATTTTTATTTGTTGGATCCTCTGCATGTGTTGTTACTTCTTGTTATTTCCTTCCACTACTTAACTTTTTGCACTTCCTAGTTCTCCTTAAGCCTCTTTGTTTCTGTGCTTTGAGATTAAAGTTGCCTTTTGGTACCAGGATTAAGAAATGAAAAGGAAGGAGAGTAAAAGAATGAGAAAATGAGAGATAAAAAGAAGAAAGCTAATGATGATAATTGTAACAGGCCATGCATAGTGAAGCATACCAGCAATATCAGTGATCAGGGGGCTCTAGGGCAGGTGTATTACCCAAAGTTAGATGATTCTGACCAGCCTGATCCAGAGTGGGACCCTACTTCCATCAAATACAGTAAAAACAAACAAGCAAACAAAAACATGCATCTTAGTGAGGAACAGCAGTTGCAACCCCTCAGGAGGTCAAAGCAGGACCAGGGATTTCCAAATACAAGTGTTGAAGGCCACCATGAGCCAGACCATTGCTGCAACACTGCCATGGAGGCCTTAGAGAAATGGTCTTCCAAAAAAAACAAACACAAAACACACTCAAAAGAGAGAGATTGTCTTGATGGTTACTTAAGATATTTATGAAAGTTGAGAAAAGTAGAAAAATAAACAAAAAAAATAAAAAGGAAAAGGAAATGGAGAAGAAAATAGAAAAAGTATGTTAAAAAAAGAAAAAAAACACAATAAATTTAAAAAAAAGGAAAAAAATTAAAAAATACATGTATTGCGTGATCCATAAGTAATGCTCCAGGATTAGGAAAAGCAAAATAAAAAGAAAAAACCTTTTCTTCCTAATGACAATAGGTGGCACTTCTTGGTTAAGAGAGGAAAAAAAAACCAGTACTCTGTATTCTGCATGTGGTAGGGGTGGGATGTTATCAGCTAGTTGCCAAAGAGATCCAGGCTTGTTTTCCTGATTCATTGATGTTATTCTGGGCTTGGTAGCTAACTGTATGAGAGGTGAATCCCCATGGGGGTGGTAGAGGCAAATTCCTGAAGCTTATGCCAGACTATGAGGTGGGGAGTCAGGGAAGACTCTGCCATCCAAACAGTTTCCTGCAGCTACAGATGGGGCAGTGTGGTAGGCATAATCTGCTCACCTCTGCCCATGTGTCCAAGGAAGTCAGCCCTGGGGTAGTTCCAACTGCTAGAATCAGAAGCATTAACATAATGGGATACTGTGAGGCTGCTCCAAGCTTGGCTCCCTTTGGTGTCAGTCAGCTCAAGGTTTTAGCATTATCCACACCTGCCCTGTCAGTCTCCAGTGTCAGCAGTGGGTACCATGCTGCCAGGCCTCCCACTGAGCAGGCTCCAGGACCAAATCTGCCCAGCCAGTGGCACTAAAATGATAGCCTGGGTTCAGGCCTCTGGCTTTGTCCCTAAGAGGCAGAATATACTCTCTCCAACCCTTCAACAAAAGGCCAGCTTCTGTGCACCTGAACATCCTGTGGGACCTATAATCTGGCTTTTGTTTCATATCAGTCTTCAGGCATGGATGGACAGGCCCTCTCAGAGTTCAGTTCAATCCCCAGTCCACTCCTACAGAATGCCATGGTGGGGTGTGGGGAAATCACCTGCAAAATTAATCCCCCAGGGATTCCACATGCAGGCTCTCTCCCTGGGTTGCTGCCGTACTTTGCATCTGCTTTTCATGCGTGCCTCTCACCCTTCTTAACGTTTTGCTCCTGGTGCTCCATTCTGTCTCACTGTGCCTTTGCAATGTTGTTTCTGGACAGGACAATGCAGATGGAGGCACCTAGAGACTCCGCTCATCAATTTTACTGAGAGCAGCTGATGAAGAAATGTCTCTAGTCTGTCATCATGGAGCCTCCCTTTATGCATTCTTTTTAAAATCCATCTGGGTATTTATGGACTGAAAATAGATTAGAAGACTTTTTATATTGTCACAGAAATGAATGGATTATTTTGTTTCAACGTATTACTGGTGTAAAACTATTTCACGTTACATGGATCATTTTTGTGATGCTACAGTCCTGACTATAGGTATGCCCATCACTCATATGGTATTCACAGTACCCACCAGGTTGGCTTAGTCCATTTGCCTCCTTCCCACTACCCCTTTCCCTTGGTTGATTTCCACAGACTTTTACTTCCTTCTATGCACATGTGAGCTCATCAGTTAGCTCCAATTTAATAGTGACTGTATGTGGTGTTTGTTTTTCATTCTTGAGATATTTCACTTAGAAGGATGGGCTCTAGTGCCATACAGATTGTTGTAGGTATTAATTTATCAGTTTTCGTGGTTGAGTAGTAATCCATGGAATACATATACAACATTTAATTAGTCCACTCATGAATTTGTCAGCACTTGGTTTGTTTTCATATATTGGCAATAATGAATTGTGCTGCAATAATCATTCAAATGCAGGTATCTTTTTGGTAAAATAATTTCTCTTCTTTTGCGGAAAATAACCAGTAGTGGGACTGCAGGGTCAAATTGTAGGTCTACCTTTAGTTTTTGAGAAAACTTCATTCTCATTTTCATAGAAGTTTTACAAATTTGCACTCCAACCAACAGCATACAAAAATGCCTTTCTGTGTCCATGTCAGCACCTATTGATTTGGGAATTTTAATAAATTCCATTGTAACTGGATTAAGGTGATAATCTCATTGTGAATTTAATTTGCATTACCCTAATAAGTCATGAAATTGAATATTTTTTTGCATGTTTACTGACCATTTTTTCATATTTTGAGAATTGTCTTTTCATGTTTTTTGCCCACTTGTTTATAGGATGGTTTGTCTTTTCCTGTTGGTTGCTTGAGTTATTTGTAAATTCTAGTTACTAGTCCTTTATTGGAAGTGTCATTTGTGACTATTTCTTCCATTCTGTTGGTTGTCTATTTTGATCTATTAATTGTGTCTGTAGCAGTGCAGACGCTTTTTAGCTGAAACAAATCCCAGTTTTGGTTTTGCCATGATTGCCTTTGGGGTCTTTTGTTTAAATTCTTTGCCAAGAATCATATTTAGAAGAGCTTTTTCTACATTTTCCTCTAGAATACTTATGATTTTGTGCCATAAATCTTTTGTATATCCTGAATTTGAGTGGTGAGAAGTAGTGGTCCTACTTCATTTTGGTGCATGTAACAATCCAATTTTCCCAGAGTCATTTATTAAATATAAATAGGGCTTCTTTTCCCCAGTGTATGTTATTGCCTGCTTTGTCAATGATAACTTTGTTGAAGGTAGGTGGTTTTATATCTGGGTCCTCCGTTCCATTGGTGTATTTCCATATTTTTGTAGAGATACCATGCTGTTTTTGTTAAACTACAAGGCTATAGTTTCATAGTATGGCTTCAGGTGTGGCACTGGGAGTCCTACAGATTTGTTCTTTTGGTTAAGATTCAGGCTCTTTTATGGCTTCAAAGAAAGTATAAAATAAATTTTTTCTTTATCTGTGAATTATGACTTTGGCAACTTGATGGAGATCGCATTGCATTTATTAATCACTTTAGGTAGTATTGATATTTTAACATTGTTGTTTCTACTAAGTCAGGATATTTGTTTATACCCTCTGCAACTTTTTTGTTCAGAGTTTTATTGTTTTCCATGTTAGAGAAATTTTACTCTCTTACTTGTGTGTAAATATATACCTACTTATTTTATTTTGTTTTTTTTTTTTATGAATGTTACTTAGTCTTTGATTTGACTCCTGGCTTAATTGTCATTGTTATATAGAAATGGTATTAATTTATGTATATGGGCTTCTTATCCTAAGACTTTGCTTAATTTATTTATTGATTCCAGAAGACTTTTGGTAGAACCTTTGGGGTTTCTAAGTACAAGATTATATCATTGGGAAAAAGTGATATTTGACCTCCAGTTTACCAGTTTGGATACCCTTAATAACCTCCTCTTTTTTATCTTGCCTAAGACTTCTAGCACTATGTCAAAAAAGGGTGGTGATAGTGGGAATCCTTGTCTTACTCTAGTTCTTATGGGCAATGCTTTCAACTTTTCTCCGTTGAATATGTTAGTTGTGTGTTTTCCAAATATGACTTTTATAATTCTGAGATATTTTCTTTCTATGCCTAGTTTGTTCAGGGTTTTTATCATGCCTTGTTTGCTATCCTTGCATATGGAATGAAGTCATCTTGGCGCTTGATTTTTTTTTTCTTTTTTTTAGTATACTGTTTTATTCAGACTGCTAGTTTTTGTTTTTGTTTTTGTTTTTATTTAGGGTTTTTGCACCTGTATTCATAAGGGATATTGGTTTCTACTTTTCTTTTGTTATCATTGTGTCTTTCCCTGGCTTTTGTATGACTGTAACATTAGCTTCATATAATGAGTTGGGGAGGTTTCCCTTTTTCTCAATATTATGGAATAATTTCTATGTTATATGTGCCCAGTATTCATTGTAGGTTTGACAGAATTCAGTTATGAACATATCTTGTGCAGGGCTTCTCTTTTTTGACTAGATTTTTCCTTACTGTTTTAATCTCACTTTTCTTTCTTTTTTTTTGGTCTACTCATTTTTCTTTCTTTCTGGTTAAGTGTTGGAGGTTGTGTGTTTCTAGGACCTTTTCTATTTTCTCTCTGTTCTCTAGATTATGTGCATAGCGATTTATCTAGTATTCATGGATGATTTTTTTAGTGAATATTTTGAAATTATTAATGTTTTATTATACATATTGTAGTCTCTCAGAACTGAGGGGAAGGGGAAGGCCCCCCTCAAGTGAGGTAACAAACTTGCCATCAAAATTTAAATGTAAATGGGTGGCGCCTGTGGCACCAGCCCCATATGCCGGAGGTGGCGGGTTCAAACCCAGCCTTTGCCAAAAACAGAAAAAAAAAAAAATTAAATATAACTGACAATGTTATCATTAGTCCTTAATTCCTGAGAATTTGAACGTAATTTCGTTTCTGTGAACTTAATAACAAATGCTTATAATTTTTAAAATTATATGTTTGAAAAGAAATTCAACATATCAACATTAATATGGTAGCAAGGCAAACCATAATCCAACTGTATGTCTGAAAATGTCTATTTTCTACATTATGTGTATAGTGATTTATCTAGTATTCATGGATGGTGTTTATTTCTGCAGTATGTATTTCTGCAATGTTACCCTGTTCATTTCTGATTCAGCTTATTTGGTTCATTTTTCTTCTGTTCTTAAGTAAGAGCAAATTTCAAGTTCTCAGCTCTTTTGTTTCTCAGATAACCTTTCTATCATTTCCCTCTGTATTCTCCTTCTAGGATTCCTTTCTTAAATATATTGATCAACTTGATTGTGTCTAGTCAGTTTTATACTCTACTTTCAGTTTTCCTTTTTAAAATTTTGTTTCCGTGAATCAATCTGTACAACAAATATGTCTTCTTTTTTTCTTTTTTTTCTGATTCATTGACTCTGCTATTGTAATGCATAGTAAATATTTCAACTAAGGTATTAAATTTTTCAGGTCTGCAATTTAAATTGGTACATTGTATAGTTTTTATCTCTTTGTCAGTATCTCAGTTTCCTCAGGCATAATTTTGATGATTTTTATTCTCTGTGTAATTAATTGCATGTAGTGTATGTTTAAGATGGTTATTTTTAATGCATTTTTGAAAATGCAAAGACCTCCATTTCTCAAGGGTTAATTCCTAAAGATTTATTTTGTTCCAGTGGGACATGTTTTCTGTATTATCTGTATAACATGTAATCTTGTAGTAAGTTCAGATAATAGTGTTTTTGTAGTACACTGTTACATTACAAATTTACAATTTTATATTCTTTACTCAGAAGAATGTGTTTCTACTTCATCTAAGTAAACACAAAAAATGTAAAGTCTCCATTTTTTCTTATATCTGAATAGTGTTCCATGGTATACATGTACCACAGTTTATTTTATTCAGGAGTTGATGGGCACTTGGTTTTCTTCCATGTCTTGGCAATTGTGAACTGAGATACAATAAACATTCTGGTATAAATGTCCTTATGGTAAAATAATTGTTTTTCTTCTGCATAGATACCTAGTAATGGGATTCTGAGATCAAATGGAAGGTACACTTTTAGTTGTTTGCGAATTCTCCATACTTCTTTCCATAGAGGTTGAATTGGTTTGCATTACCACCAGAAGTGCAAAAGTGTTCTTTTCTCTCTACATCCACGCCAACATCTGCAGATTTGGGATTTTATATTATGTGCTGACCTGACTGGAATTAGGCAATATTTGTAGAGGTTTTGATTTGCATTTCTCTGATGATTAGGGACAATGAGTCTTTGTTTATGTGTTTTTTGGCGATTCACGTGTCATCATCAGTGAAGTTTCTGTTCAGGTTTCTTCCCATCTCATGAATGGGGTTGTTTGCTCTTTTTGTTGATTAATTTGAGTTCTCAGTAGATTCCAGTCATCAGCTTTTTGTCAGATTCATAGCATGCAAATACATTGCCCATTCTGAAAGCTGTCTCTTTGCTTTAGCTGTGGTACCTTTAGCTATGCAGAAGATTTTTTGCTTAATGACATATGATTTATTTATTTTTGATGTTTCCGCAACTGCCAAGGAAGTCTTGTTCATAAAATCTTTTCCCAGGTCTATTTGTCAAGAGTTTTCTTCAACTTTCTGTTAGAATTTTTGGTTTTGTGTCTTAAATGTAAATCTTTTATACAGCAGGACTCAATTTTTGTCAGTGGTAAGAGGTACTGATCCAATTTCAATCTTCTACATGCTACCTAGTTCTCTAAGCACCATTTATTAAATAGTTATTCTTTTCTTCAGTGCTTTTGTTTGGTTTATCAAAGGTCAGATGATGATATGTGGCTGTGTTCATCCCTAGGTTCTCTATTCAATTCAATAGGTGTATACCTCTATTTTTTGCCAACCCAACACTATTTTGATAACTATAGACTTGTAGTACAAATTGAAGTCTGGTAATGTGATGCCTCCAGATGTAATGGATACCCGCAATACAAATTCTTTTTCCCTAAGAATTGTATTCGCTCGTTTTTTTGTTGTTGTTGTTTGTTTGTTTGTTTTTCTGGTTTTATATGAAACAAAGTACCATTTTTTGAAGTTCTTTAAATATTACTTGGTGTTTTCATGGGAATTGCATTAATTCTGCAGATCACTTCGGGTAGTATGGACATTGTAACAAGGTTGATTCTTCCCAGCCATGATGATTATAATGTTTTTTCATCTTTTAGCATCTTCTGCCATTTCTTTTCTTGGGAATTCATAATTGTCTTTATAGAGATCCTTCACATACATTGTTAGATATATTACAAGGTATTTAATTTTCCTTGGAGCTACAGTGAATTACATTAGGTCTTTGATTTGACTCTCAGCCAATTATTGGTATGTTATGAAGGCTACTAATTTTTGGACATTGATTCTGCATATCCAGACGTTACTGTATTTCTTGATCTCCTCTAATAGCCGTATAGTTGCGTCCCAGGGGCCTTCCAGGTATAAGATCATGTCATCTACAAAGAACAAGATTTTCCCTTCACTGTTCCCATTTGAATACCCTTGATCATTTTCTCTTGCCTGATTGCATTTGCTGGGACTACCAGCCCTATATTGAATGGCAGTGGTGACAGTAGAAATCCATGTTTGGTTTCAGTGGTAAGTGGAACTGCCTTCAGTTTTACTGCATTCAATATGATATTGACTGTGGGTTAGTGGTAGATGGGCTCTATCAGTTTAGAAAATGTCCCAACTATGACTATTTTCTTAAGTGTTCGTCTCACAGAAAGGATGCAGGATTTTGTCAAATAGGTTTTCTGCATTGAGACATAAAATTGAGACAATTGTTTGGTCTTCACTTTTGATATTTTTTATGTGATGAATTACATTTATGGATTAATCTATGTTGAACTAACCTTGCACCCCTGGGATACAGGCTACTCGGTTATGATGTGTAATATTTTAATGTGTAGTTTATCCTGTTTGCTTAGATCTTATTGGATATTATTGTCTCAATACTCATTAATGATATTGGACTAATAGTTTTTTTGTATTTGTTGGCTGCTATCCTAGTTTTGGAATCAAGTTTCGGAATCAAGTTTTGGACATTTTCTTTTTAGAATGTGTTAGGAAGGATTCCTTTCTTCTCTATGTTGTGTTGAGATTATTCAATAAAGTTTGGTAGAATAATGGTGTGAAAGCATCTGGTCCGGGACTTTTCTATTTTAAAAAATTTTGTATTTTTGATGTAATGTTAGTGCCTGATATAGGTCTATTCAAAATTTCTGATCTTTCATATTGAGTTTAGGAAGGTGGTGTGATTCTAGTTTTGGTTTATTTCCTCTACATTTTCAGATTTCTGGGCTTAAAGTGGTTTGTAGTAATTGTGGAGGATCTTGTGTATTTCTGTGGTATCTCTTATTTCCCCCTTTTTTGTTTCTGATTGAAGTTATTTATCTTGCTTTTCTGCGTTCTGGCAATCATTTATGAATTTTACGAATCTTTTCAAATTACAAATATTTTTGTTTCACGGATCTTCTGAATAATTCTTAATTTCTAATTTCATTTCATTCTTCTCTAGTTTTAGCTATATATTTCTTTTTTGTTTGTTTTTTGGTTGGTTTGGGATTTTATTGTATTTTCCATTTCCTTGTGATGGCCCATTAGGTTATTAACTTGCTTTCTCTGTGTTTGTTTTCTAGGTGAGGACATCTAATGCTATAAATTTCCCTCTTAGGATTGTCTTTGCAGTATCTCACAGGTTTCAATAGCCTGTGGGTATCATTATCATTTTGTTCAAAAAATCTAATGATTTACTCCTTAATCTCATCCTTAATACAACTGTCTTTCATCAAAAGGTTTTTTCACTTCAATGACTTTATGTGGATTTGAGTATTTATGTTGGTGTTGAGTTCTATTTTTATTCTGTGATGGCATGAGAAGATACGTGGTATAATTTCTATTTTTTTAATTTTTTTTGGAGATTTTATTTGTATCCTAATATATGATCAATTTTGCAGGATAATCCATGGGCTGATAATGAAAGATGTGTATTGAGTTTCATTGAATGAAAAGTTGTGTATTTGTTAATTAAGTCCACTTGTTCTAGATTACTTCTTTGTTTAGTTTCTGCTTGAAGGATCTGTCCAGTAATGTCAGAGGGACATTGAAATCTCCAATTATTATGGAGCTGGAAGATATCATATTGTTCAGATTATTTACCATTCATTTTTTTATACTTAGGAGCATTTAGATTGAGTGGACAGGTGTTAACAATTGTAATCTCTTCATGTTGTGTAGTTCCCGTGACCAGTATGTAGAGTCCATTGTTGTTTTTTGATATTTTTCTTTGTTTAAAACCAATTCTATCTGTAAATAAGATTGCAACCCCTGCTTTTTTCTGATTTCCATTTGCCTGGAATATTGTTTTGCATCCCTTCCCCTTGAGTCACATTTTATCCTTAGAGGTTATGTGCATTCCTTGGAGACAGAAGATGTATACATTTATGTAGTCAGCCATCCTGTGCCTCTGTAGCAGGAAATTCAAGCCATTCACATTTGTTGAGAGAATTGATAGGTATGTGGAGTTTTGTTTGTCTTGTTTTGAGGAGATATGTTGTTTTATTTTATTTATTTACAAGGTACATTAAAATGGTGTAACTTAACATCACTTTTGTATAAAATTTTATTGTCTTTCCAATTTTATAGCACAATTAAAAAGTTTATGCACTATTATTATAAAACCACAGTTTTCTTTTTGTTTCTTTATATTTCTTTTGAGACAGAGTCTGCAGCTGTTGCCCTGGGTAGAGAACTGTGGCATCACCTTCAGAGCAAGCTCAAACTCCTGGGCTTAAGTGATTATTACTCTTGCCTCGGCCTCCCAAGTACCTGGGATTACAAGTGCCCGCCACAATGCCTGGCTGTTTTTTGCTTGTAGTTGTCATTGTTTGGTGGGTACATTCCTAGAAACAGGCTGGGGATTGATCAGGAGCTGTGTAGAGAACTGTGGGGCCAACGGGGGACTTTCCCTTGGGCTCAGAGAGCTGAGTTGGGAGGAGAGGTCATTGGCCAGAGACAAGAGGAGCCTGTGTGCAGATGTGCCACAGACACACATGTGAACACGATTCACTGCCACAGGCTCACCTGTACTCAGGCCTGTCCCCTTTCAGAAGTAGGTGCAGCTCTACCCCTTCATCCCCCCAAAACTCTGCGAATCTTGGTGTCTCTTCCTTAACTCCCCAGCTGTCAGTCCCCTGTTTTTGGATTCATTCCTGTATCTCATGTCCCTTCTGACCTCTCTTTTCCTTCTTATTTCCCCACTCTCCCCTCCTGCTCGCCTTCTCCCTCCTCTCTCCTGGTCCTCTACTGGGGATGCTGGCTGCTCTTGCCTCCTTAGACCAGTAGATGACAGCCTCTCCACAGCAATGGCACCCACATTTTTGTTTGGGCTAAAACTCAACAGGCTCTGCTGGAACTTCTGAGCTTTGGGTGTGGTGTTCTTAGGAACCATACTGGGTCCTGGGGATAGCAGAATCCCCAGAAGCCCACAAATGGGGGGAGGGGAAGCATGGAGACCTCACTGGTCTAGTTCTCTGCTTCAGAGCTGGGGCCCCAGGACACCTTTTCATTGCTCCATTAGTAAAAGAAAAACAAAACAAACAAACAAAAAAAATTGACAAAAACCAAAAACCTCTCCTGTATTTAAAATCCAGGATATCTTACAGAGCATATCAGGCAGTCTCTGAGAATTTCAGAAAACATGGCAGCAGGGGCATGCTTTTTGGGGCATAGGAGCAGAAGCATGCTTTTTGGGGCATAGGAGCAGAAGCAGTGTCCCGTGTCTCTCTGAACAGACGAGGTGTTTTCAGATCCACCTTGGTGTGTGCACCTACTCCACTCATTTCACTCAGACATGAAGTCTTCTGTTTTCCAGGAGTGTGTTGTCCAGCTGGAAGTTCCCCCAAAGCAACTTCTGTGAGCTGGAGACCTCCTGTCAAAGGAATTTCATCAGCATCTTGCAGTGTAATGGCAGCAAGGACTAAGTCTCTGGGCACAGTCTTTGTGGTCTCGGCCTCACAGCATTAGGCCCAAGTTCATTTATTCATTCGGACAGATGTCATTATCCCCATTTTACAGAAGGGGAAACTGAGGCTCAGAGGAGCTGTTTCCTGCCCCACTGGCACCGCAGCGACAACTTGCGCAGAGGTCTGTTTGTATGTGAAGCTTGGCTTATTGCATTGCCAGGCCCTCAGGTGCAAGAAGGGGAATTTGGGAGTGGAGGGGGAGCCTCCCTTCCAAGCCAGCCTCTCACCTGTGTTTTCTGCTCTCTGTGTTCATCTGGGAGTTCTTGCCGATGCAGAAGCTCCTTGCAAGGTGTGAAATGATGGCTCGTGGACCTCAAGGTGACAAAACATTCCTGAAGGCCTGGATCATGGTTAACTGAAGGAACTGATAAACTTCATGAATGAGGCAACGTCAGAAGACTGGCTTTTAACTAGAGGCTTCTTTCTAGCTTTTTTTTCTTATATAATAAGAAATGAGGTAATCTCACCTTTTCATATTCCCAGACTAAATGAACAGCTATGTCTCTGGAACCCTTGAGCATGTGGTGGTGTGGTGCATTGTACAGGAACACTCCGTAGACTATCCCAGTGGGAGCAGGTAATAATATATACATAACACATACCCAGCACGTCTTCAGAGCCTATGATGTGCTAAGAACTATGTGTGAACATCAAACTTCATGAAGTATCAATTATTATTAGCATCATTTCACAGATGGGAGCATGCAACCTCAGAGAGGTGCAGTAACTTGTGTAAGGTCACACAGCCGGTAATCCGTACAGCCAGATTTTAAGCCAGGTCTGCAGGGCACCCTCCTTTCAAGGCATTCTATTTAAATGAACATTTGATTTGCCTCTCAAATGACTTCAGGACTCTTTAGAAGTGCAGAATGCCCCAACTTATCTGGATACTTCTTAGAAGTTAAATATGTTATTAGAAATAAATCAGTTTAATATTTTAGTTCATAATCATGGGCTTGACAATGCTTTTTTCTCTCTCTAGAAAATGCAATTTTGCAAAATTAAGATAATTGCCTTAGAGACTCTCCCCTGTGTTTTTCTGAATCCCTTTAGAGTGAGAATTCCTGACCTTGACTCAAGTAACTTTCCTCTGAGCTGGGATAGTGTAATTGACTTTATGTTTGTTTACTGAGCCAATGAGGCGACCATTCTCTTGATGTAGAAGAAACCATACTCTGTAAAAAAAATTAAAGAAGTTTTTCTGGGCCAAATTGGAAGAGTCCAACATGGAGCCATACCCAAGAAGCCTTGAGCAAGTGGCCTTGCTGAGTGTAGGTTTACAATTTGGTTGTATATGTTTGAGGGAGACAGAAATTACTGGTGAGGTCATAAATCAATACATGGAAAACATACCTTGGTTTGGCCCCAAAAGGTGAAAATCTGAAAGCAGGAGCCCACAGGTTATAGGTGAGTTTAAAGATTCTTTAGCTGACAATTGGCTGAAAGAGTTAGGCTCTTTCTAAAAGACCAGGAGTCAGGGAAAAGGGATGCTTAAGATAAAGGGTCTGTTAATCAGAGACAGAACACTGGACCCAGAACACTGGACCCACTCAAATGTTTTGTTGTGTATATTGAAGACCTGCAGGGAAGGCTTGCATAGCCTTAGACCTGTTAATGAGTCACAGAGGACATCTCTAAGAATGGGAGGGGGTATGATGAGGAATGTCTGATACCCTTTCTCAAGGCTAGCAACACACTTTTAGGGATCCCCTTGGCCAAAAGGAGTCCAGTCAGTCAGTGAGGGTGGGGGAGCTTTAAGATTTTATTTTAGTTCACACTTTCAGAGATTTTTCTCCAACACTAGGCCTATCCCTATTCTATGCCAGCTTACAATTGTCCTGATATGTCTGGGTATGTGGGGGACCCTCCTAAATATAGCACTGGGAGGTCTCACTAAGGTCCCTGGGATCAGTTTGGGGTTTCTGCAGCCCAAAAAACTCTGAGGAGGGACACTTAGTACACTTCAGCCAGGTACCCATTAAGATAGAGCAACCCCAAATTTGTTGCTTTGGTGTTGACCTCGATCTGTGATGGGGCATCTGGATGCAGGTTGCAGCTTCCGTCCTGCCTCTGACTGCTGATGAGAGAGGATAGCCGAGAAGGGTGAGGTCTAGAAGAACAGGTCTTTTCAAGGAGACCACCAGGATACACATGGAGGTTCCTCTCCACAGTGACACAGCTCTTGGGAATTTGTAAACTTAATTTCCTGAAAGTTGGAAATTTCCAAGTTCTGTGAAATCCTGTAGTTCTGTAGGGGCGGGAATAGCATCTCCTGCTTGATTCAAACTGGAGAATGAGAAGGGTAACTGTGGGGTGGAACTTTTGACTGTCAATAAAAAGAGAAAGACCAAGGCAGTCTCGGAGCACAGCCATTTGAAATTCTTCTATGCCTTAAGCTCCCGACTGGTGAATAAAGCCCTTCCTCTTATAAATGTGGTGTTTAGGTGCTCTTTCTCTCTGTTGGGCCTTGTCTTCCTGCAACACTGATGGCAGCCCAGAAGCTCCGGGTACACCCCCTGTAAGAGAAATGATAGCTGCTATACTCTTCTGGGCCATGTGAGAGGGTGGAGTAGGAGGTTCCCACTTCCCAGCTTTTGGAAAAGTCATTCTTTACTGTTATCCCGAGAGATACCAACAGGCCCACAAATTCCATGCTCTCCAGCCTGGCTCAACTTTCTGAGGACTGCTTCTGTGCCCAGGCCATGTTGACAAAAATGCAAAATACCTGAGGAGCTTCCAGTTAATTAGGGAAAGGACCTCATATCCTGAATGTCCAGAAGAAGGACCCAGAAGGTTCAAGGGAGCAATGCCACTGTGGACCAGCTCAGGGCATGTGGGCTCCATGTGGGCAACAGGAACAGGTGGTGTGGGCAATCCCTCACTCACCTGGGGACATTATTGCCATGGTGGTCCATGCCTCCGAAGTTACTGCTATGAATGGCCTGGGGGCTTCTGAGAGCCCAGCTAGTCTATTCCTGGGCAAGAGGACAGTAGGACCAGTGTTCCAGTGTCACGGTGAGAAGGTGTGCAGGCTGGGTGGCGCATCAAATGACACCTGCCACTGTGGGAAATGCCTTTTAACAGGTCAAATTCCCCTGTCTCCATTCCTTTTCCTTGCCTGCTCCCATAAATTAGGCATCTGGCAGGCTGGGTGTGGAGAATGTATTTCAAGAAGCTCTGGAATCTCTAGACAGCTTCAAGGGTTGTTCCCAAGGGAGGGGCCAACTAAGTTTTCCAGACAAATCCTCACATGGCTGCCTGGTCCCTGGTCAGCTTCCCTGGGGACTCCTCCTGACTGAAGAAACATGGGGCAGGCCCCTGAGCAGTCTGGGGCTGCCTGGACGCTTCCCCACACAGGCATGGAGGTCTCCAGTCCTCCTTGTCCCCAACCCCAGGAGAATCTGCTGTCCCAAATGCCTCCCAAATTGGAGGAATCCTGAGGTACCCCAAGACGGTACCGTACACATGAAGGAGTGGGCTGCCCATTTTAGAAAACCAGGGAGACTGTTCTGTAATGGGCTGCGTGTGGTGGTGGGGGTGGGTGGGTTCAGCTGACCAATTTCCAGATTTATCATCATCAGGGCATTGGGAACATATATGAGGGTAAAGTATGCTTTTACTCTTGGAAAAATGTAAAAGAAGAAAGACCTCAATTTATTTCTGTTCAATTATGTCTTCACTGAGACAACGGGCATTTACGGAGCGCCTGCTATATGCAAGGCTTGAGGGTGTAATGTGGGGTGAGGTCAAGTTGTTCTTTGTTTTCACAGGAGAGAGGAGAAGAAAACGGATAAAAGATCTGGGTACAGAGTCACACAGACCCATGCATCTTCCAACCAGCCAGTCCCTCTCTGTTCATTTTGTGCAGATGGGAGAGGATGGTCCCAGGACATGAGGGCATCTTAGCATGGGGCCTGGCATGCGCTCAGGAACACCTAGTGTCAGAGGATACCCTCTCACTTGGTATCCCTGTAGGCTCCAGTTCCTTCCTAGAACAAGGCTGGATGGCTTCTCCAGATGGCATAAGGAGGGAAGGTTAGTGCATGCACTGGGGTCAAGTTGCCTGGGTTCAAATCTCCTGTCTTCTGTCCCCATTAGCTATGAGACCTTGGAAAGTTCCAGCATTCCTTTGGGCTGAAGTGTTCTGCCTGTGAAATTGGTGGTCATAATTATTGTTCTCGCATAGGGATAGCCATGTGGATTGAATAAGAAAATCCATCCAAAGAAGGCTCTTTACATGGTGCCTAGCTTATGTAAGCCCGTACTGAACACAGGCTATTATTCTGTCCTATTGTTTTATCTTCTACGCTCTGCCACATTTGAAACTGAGATTCTGAACAGACTGATACCAGCTAATGGATTTTTCACTCTGAGATTCAAAAAGACTTTTGTTTGGTTTTGTTGGGGAAGGGATTTTCAACCTCTGGCTGATCTGGTCCCATGTCCCCACAGACAGGAGCCATTCCTGGATTTGGTGCCAGCAGCACATGAGTAAGTAGAGGCAGTGTCCACCTGTCAGCTGTGTCTCTGCGAGGGAGGCTGAGACAGCACCAGCATACAGAAGGTGCACAGTTCATTCTCTGGGGTGAACGGACAATTTCCCATTGCAGGGCCCAGACTGTCCTGCTGTTCTATCCTACATTCTTCCCCCATCCGATCCTGCCCATCCTTATGTTCCAGCCTCAGACTCCCTTGAGACCGACCATTCCCTTCCACTCACCCTCCCATTCGATCATCTGTTTACTTGCTCAATTAGTGCACATGCATGCCAGGCCCATGACAGATCCCAACAGGGCAAGGATGAACAAATCCTTATTACTGTCTGCCAGGAGATGGCCGTGGGGTAGGCAGACAAGTACCTGGGTGACTACAATTCATTAGGCAGTGTCACCATGACACCTGTTCAGGCCTGTTTTAGGGGAAGGGGTTGGTCTGAGTCCTAGAGGAAGTTATTAAGTGCCTGTGACACAAACGAGGCCTTCACAACTGGGAGTAGATTTCTCTGATCCCTCAGGGAGGCTTCCATGCTCCAAGAGGCTGGAGAGGACGCAGAGGGTATGGAGGGGTGGAGGCATGGACAAGGAGCAGGGCTGGAGAAAGACAATGACCATGCTATGAAGATGGCCGCCTCATCCAGGTGGCTCTGTGGCTCACAGGGCAGAGCACCCGTGATTGGAGCAGAAAAGGAAAGGGCAGAGTGGAGACCCCAAGCACTGCAGGGGCCTGGACTCAGCCTGGAGAGAGGTGGCTCTTTTTCAGCACCCAGAGGTAGCAGGAGGTGGGCAGTTCACAGCAACCTTCGGATGTGCCTAATTCATGTGTGTAGCACCTGTGGTGTCTCGTGAAGGGATGTTAAATATAAACGGTAGCCATTTGCTGCAGTGTTGAACAAATGGCATCAGCTCGATGGGTCTCAATTCCAAAATGCATTCTTCCAACCCTGGCATGTTGCCAAGACCCTCACTTGGTGAGCTTCCCCAGAGCATTTGTCTGGGCCTGATGTGATTAGAAGGGCTGCTGTTAGGGTCTGAGCCTCTAGGAGGGAGGTGGACCTGCTAATAATCAGCCCAGAAGGTCTCTTGTCAGAGGGATTCTTATGGGTCCAGTCAGCATTTTGCGTCCCAAGGGTACTTCTCAGCACCCTGGGACACCTCCCCCACCCAGCCAAGGCTGTGCCATTCTCTGTAGTTCTCAACCTTCCTAATGCTGCGACCCTTTAATACAGTTCCTCATGTTGTGGTGACCCCAAATCATAAAATTATTTTTGTTGCTACTTTGTAACTGTGATTTTGCTCCTGTTGTGAATCTTAATGTCGATATCTGATATGCAGGATCTATTTTCATTGTTACAAATTGTAGGTTGAGAACCGCTGCTCTAAGGTCATGCAGCTATTAACTTGGTCACCTCATTCTCAGCCTAGGGTTCATATTTTCTCCACAAGAAAAATATAATAGATTACTTGGCCAGAGAAACTAAACCAGGACATAGGAATTAACTTCCCTTTTTGTTCTGTGACTCAACTTCTGACAAGTGACTACCAATGGTTCCTCCTTTTCTGGCGGTGCCTGTGTGTTGGGAAACCCCAGACTGTGCTGATAATGTAGATACTCAGGTCATCCCCAGGGCTTCCACCACCCTCGGTGTCCTGGGCATTCCCAAGCTGCTGTGTTCAAGTGCAAAATTTTATATAATAATACATGCACATGAACTAGTAAATTGATGAATACAAACTAGATGCAACAAAAGTTTACAGACCTTAGCCTGGCCTCACATTAAACATGGGCATTACTTCTACAGAAAAGTGAATGTTTGGATCCATACAGAAAACAAGGTCAAATCTGAAAGCTCAGCTTCCAAACCTCCTCCTTGTTTATAATGATGTTTTAATCTGGTTTCTGTCCATTCCTAGCTCAAGAATCTGTTAATAAGAACATGAGAGGCTGATGAGAACCTCTGGTTTGAACACACACACAACAATTACCTCTACTTTCTTCCACTTAACGAGTTCTGTGACTTTAGATTTTAGTTTCTGGATTCCTCTAGAATCAGATCCTGAGAAAAAGATTTGGGCATAGGCAGTTTTTTGTGGGGTATAAGATCCCAGGGTACAGAAGGGAGGCTGGGGATATGAGACAGGGAACACAGGAGTCTCACAGTAGCTTCCTCAGTCCTGCTGGGGACCCTCATGGGAACCATATGGGTCAGACCCAAGGAAACTGGGGTCTTTTACCTGGTTCTGCAGAGGTATGCATGACATTGTGACATTACCTTCCTTTCGTCATGATTCTGTTTGGTCTTCTCTTCCCAGACTCCTGCTCAGTTTTAGCTATCTGCCCTCTTCTAGCCGGGACAATTCCAGATGCCCGACAGTGGGGTCCTGAATCCACAAAAAGTGTTCTCTTTGTCTTTGAGGAGCTGACTCAGGTCTTAGTCTTCACACCTGACAGGACACTGGCATCGCCACCACCAACACAACTCCATTGCCCTGCTCATCCCGGCAAGTTTAAAATGAAAATGATGGCAAATTAGAATCAAACCGAGAAGCCACAGCAAGTCTTTCCTCCTCATCTGGCTGAAGCCTTAGTGCATCTAGTGCTACCACCTGTCCCTGCCCCCTGGAGTGTACCTCCATCCTCATGCTTGCACGTGCGTGCGCGCGCGCACACACACAAACACACACATTCACACCGGTGCGTCAAACACCCACTCAAGCACACACCCCAATTTCAGGTTCCCCATCTTGATGGCTAAAATACTCCCAGTGACCAACACACAGCCCTTTTCTCCTACATTGCCATTTTACGTTACTTGAATGCTTGTGTTAATCTAATAGTTTAGATTTATGTTGAGTTCTGTAGCACATTATATTTTGATCAATACTAACATTCCAACATTTAGATGGAATAAGATAATAAAACTCCCTTAATCTCTGCACTTGGGTTCCATCAGCTGTCAATAATTCATCATTTGAGTCCTTCAGACAGATTTACAAGTTTGAATATATTGCATCCATCACTGAAATTAACTTTAGGGGCAAAATGATGTGCAAGGTCACACAACTTCTCCAGGAGGCATATAGTGTGTTTCAGAGATGAGTCAACTCTTGACACATTTATGTGGAGGAGGCAGGCTGGCAGCATTGAAGCAGCAGTTTCATAGGGGCCCAGGTGGACAGGGACTGCTGACAGGGCATCACTCAGTGTCCTGTAAACAGAGCTCTCTGCTGGCACCAAGAGTCTTGTGCCATGCACCAAACACAACGCACCATGAACCACTTGAAGCTGGCGAGGGTGCAGTTGTGCTGTGTGTTAGGCAAAATCAGGCACGGATCATGTCAGGTGAAGGCATCTCCTTTGGTGGAATTCTGCTTGTCCTGCTCTCATGGTGAATTCTTGGGAAGCAGAACTGGAGTTAAGGATTCAGGTTGACCTGATGTGACCAATAACTTATTCGCAGGAAGGGAAAGAGGCTAGCAATGTGTGTGCTGTCAAGCCCAGTGGGCAGCTGGAGCTTTGGTGCACTCCAGGAGTTACCCCACCTGAGAGATGAGGACAGTCCATTTTCCAGACAAATCACCACCCACCTTGGAGGAGGCCAACTTGAACCATAGACATGAACTCCAAGGCACTTTCCATTTTGGGGAAGGCTTGTCTCTGTATCCTTGGGAAGTCAAGAAAAGCCTCTAGTAGCATGTGAGGTGGTCATACGGGCATTTCCAATGGGTGGCTTTTGGCATTTAGACATGAGGACCAAGTAGACAGGGCAGGGCAGCGCAGACATTGTCCCTCCAGACATGCCTGCAGTCAAGGAGGAGAATGAGACCAGGCCAATTGAGCAGGTCATTGGGTGTCAGGCTGGACTGCACTGCCCACCTTCCCACCTTTTCCTCAACCCCACTTTCCATGAGAGACCTAGGAAGTTGAAGGAGGCTGGGAGGCACATACAACAGTACAAAGCTCAGTTTCTCTACCTGGCTTTATATTATTTGGCTTTGATTCCTGAAGCTATCTATAGGATGATGACTACTAATCTTAGAATTGTTTTCTCCTATCTCTGGGGATGTGGATATGCCATTTAAAGTTTGGGATAGAGATGCTTATTAGGGTTAGCACAGCTCATCTCCATTTCTTCTGTGTAAATAGACAAACAAATTTGCCCTCAATTTTGCTGACTCAAGTGTTCAAGGTGCAATGAGCCTAGAGCCTTAGTGATCCAAAGTAGGTTTCTGTTGTCCCGCAGCAGGACAGTGAGCAGAAAGCTCAGAGAGGGAGGTGGGGAACACTCAAAGAACCTTAGTTACAGTGTTCTCTGCGTGAGATTTCTTTTTCTGCTTCATGTTCAGAGGCAATAGTAGTGAATACTCCAATTCCTGTGTCTCCTGGTACCCCAAAGAAAGATGAGATATTTGTAGACTTTTTGTCTAGTTATTCTTTACCAAGAAGGCATGTTTAGAGCAACAGAGATGATAACCCTTTGAACTTCTCTCTATGAAAGGGGTGTTCAATAGTGAGGGTTCACAGAAATGTCTTCTGCTTTTAAACTCCAAATGCTTTAAGAAATTCCTTGACATTTAGCGTCTTTTGACGTAGGCTATTTTGGGTGCTACCATATAATTATTCCCTTGCTTTTAACTATGCACAATCTGAATGTAAAACCTTGTGCATAAAGTCTTAGTCATGCTTATTGAGACTCCATGGCAAATTTGTGCATGTGTAAATCATGTGGCTTTCACTCTCCAAGTCCATTCTCTGCACCATATACCAGAAAGTCATGGGCTTCTCCCTTCCCCCTCAAGGAGAATGCGCCCTTGTCATCAACAGCATTATATCGGAAATCTTTGTATTGCAAATATCCACTATCACTTCATTGCTATTGGAGAAGTGGTTAATAAATGAAGGTAGCACAAAATATGATTTCAAATCAGTTAATAAAATTATTCATGTATATTTAAATAGTTTTTACAGTTGATGTAACATTTGTGACTGGTTTATACATGATGATACAAGTTGATGTTTGCATCTTTGCAATTTTATTTCAATTTAAAAACTGTACAATTATTACTTTTTTTCCAATAATGGAGCCTTTGAGAATTAAGCTTGTCTTTTCTTAAAACACATTTTATGAAAATGATTTTAATATGATTTTAACTATATTTCTGAGGAGTATTTTGCAAGGAAACTCCTTTAATAGGACTTAAACAGAAGATCATTTTGAGACCAAGGTGGATGATTTTTAAGAACGAGGCCTTGTTTGTGGGAGAATGACCTGAATCTTTTCTACAGTTGAAGAAATTTCTGAAGTTTCTAGAAATGGTTTATTAAGGATATGAGTCCAATTGGAGTAAACATTGGCTGATATTCAGTTGGTTGCCTGGATCACACTGGGACCAGGCCAGCTGGATCTGTGCAAAAAACAGGCAACTGGCAGTTGCTTTTGGTTTCATGGGCCTCTGCATGGGTTGCCTTTGGATCATTCATGTCTAAATTTTGTCTTACTTTAGTAGATCTTATCTTAACAGCTGGGTGACTGGTGTGCAGCTGTCATATTTGGTCCTATTGATTTAACTTCTGAAAGGTCCCTTGTTGTCTTGTCGTGCACCTACAGAGTGCATCCCGGGCTGAAAGGACAGGGTCCTTGACACTCACCTCCCTGGCCACAGTCAGCTGCACTCAATCATCTGCCATCGTAAGGGGCTGTGGCCACAGGGCCTCCCAGGGTAGCACTGTGTACCTTGCCAGGGGCACTCACCAAAGCTCCAAGGCCCAGAGCCTCAGTAGCGAAGGAGACCCAAAGTAACAGGAGAAGTAGGCAACACACTGACCCTGTGGCCCTATCTGGCTCTGCTTTTATGATGCTGCAGATACAGATAACTGCACTACTTTATGAATCGTATGTTATTACAAACTGAAGATAAACAATGACTCTGATTCTTTTCTGAATTTATTTTCCCTGGAATCTAGAAACCCTTTTAAAATCCCCTGAAGTGCTTGTCACATAAGAAAAAGCCAAGTCCGAGTGTTGGATGTGAACTGGCTCCTCTGATTCAGGGGAGATTTGGTGAACCCCAGGAACACTCTGCCCAGGAAAGGGAGGAGAGGCTCTCAGAAAGGGAATGGGGTCTCTATGTCGTCTTGGTTCAGGGCCCTGGAGCAGAGGGAAGCACTCTGACAGGCATAGGTAGTCCCCCAGCCATCACCCTGATTCCCCAAATGTCCTTCCATGGAAGCAGGAGAAGCAGAGTTTAAACACTTCTCCCTGCTGTGGTTGAGAAAGTCAAAAGCTTCAGTGTCCAGTCAGGGTTTATATTTAAAAAGAAAAATATTTCAAGAGTGTTTGAGGTGAGAAATCAGACTGCAAATGATCCACAAAAAGCATATGTACAGCATCTAGAAATAATTACCAATGGCTCAGAAGAAGCAAAGGGAAGTTTTTGTTAAGGGCCTACAGAAGCCTCCCAGGGGGCTTTCGTTTACCAAAGGTTCAGCCACTTATGACAACAACTGGCGAGTGCTCAGGACCTGCGGCAGGAGTGGCACCTTGTGTGTGTGTGTGTGTGTGCGTGCGCGCGCGTGCAGGGTCAAAGAGACTCAGATCCTGGTGTAGCTGAAGGGAGAGATGGTACAGTGCAGCCTTTGACTCTGGCTGTAGGCACAGATACCTACAAGGTGCTTTCAAATCTGTAGATCCTGGGCAGAGCTGGTATCCTCCAGAGTCACTATTCTGGTTGCTGGAACCTTGGGGCCAGACAGGGAGCCTCGAAAGAAATCAGATGTATGCTGAGAACCACCCCCTGAAGGCTACCACACATCCTGAATTCCAAATGCTGAGGGCCTGGGGACCTACATTTTGTCTCTTGTGATGGATGGTTCTTATTTATTCCCAGGCACTGGGGAAATGCAGGGTAAAGTGTACACACCCAGGATCTTCTGCTACTGGACCTCTCAGCAGCAAAATCTGTGGAGGGGACAAGAGGACTGGGACATCCTGCACTACTGAAACTTCCCGGATTCCTCAGAGCTCCTTGTTAGCCCCCTGGGGGTCAAACCTTTAGTCCCTTACTGCTTTGGGGTTTACTTCTGATTTTTGTTCTCTGGCCATCTGTCAGTTAAATATTTATTCAAAAATAAAGAGAAATACATACCAAATATTTAACTAGTCCCAGGAAATAGTTGTAGAGTGGCTGTACCTTCTTAAGCATAGAGCCGGTGGAAGAACACATGATTTATTCTTCCATGCAGAAGAAAGGGTGGAGTGACTGCCCAGGCCTTAAATCCCCCTGCAAAATGGCCATTCAGTAAAAGCTCAGGACTTTCTTTATCCATTCATTGTCCTTATTTTTTATTTTTGAAAATTAATACATCCACGGGGTGGGTTATCAATAGCTTCTTCCCCTTAATCACTGCTCCATAAATGTCTCTGAACAGAGTGATTTCACATCCAAAGCTACATTACTGAGTGAGGCCTAGGGTGATGAAGGGAAGGAGATCAGGCAGAAGTGACTTTCTTGGCTGCTACAGGGACCTCGGAACTAGAGAGGGAGACCAGGAAAGCCTTGGGCGGGAGGCTCCAGGTGCTTGTGCCAAGACTGAGTGTGGCTCCTGCAAAAACAGTCCCACCCCTGAATGGGGGATTCTGAGCCCTTGCCAAGGGGATGCTGGGGGCCCGGGCTTCTGAAGTGGCTGCAGCAGGCAATCTCAGCAGGAAGGTCAAGGGCAGGTGTGTGTCCACTCCTAACAATCTGTAGACTTGATTGGCTTGACTCACCCAGAGCCTCTGACAGCCTGGAATTGGTGGTTGATGTTTAGAACTCCAGGGATTTCACATAAAAATATGTTTCTGGCTTCTTGGGAACTTTCAAAAAGCTTTGGGCCCTCAAGATGTTTGGCTGATGAGCCATGGTCAGCCAGAGCTGCTGGCCTTCTGACAAAAAGGGCCTGGCTCTGGGTGCCCAGTTCCACCCAGACCAGGTCAGGAACCAGAGTTACATGCTATATGCTCAGGTGGGTGGGCTTCCTGCCACTTGAACATCTGGTCTTTCTTCACCCACTGGGAAAGACTCAGACTTAAGGCAGGCAGGGAAAGCCAGGGAACATGGGACAAGGCTGTGGTGGATGCTGTCAGGTGGAGTAAAGGAGACACTCGCAGGTCTGGAGGCTTGGGTGACCATCCTGGCTCTGCTCTGTTATACCAGGAGCAAGAGGGGAGAAGGCGGAGACCCATCTGTAGACTCAGCTGTCGCTCAATAGGCCCATTTGACAAATGTCTTTCTACAATCCTTACAGATCCCTGGCCTGCTGGGGGGCTCTCCATCCGAGGTGTGCAGACCCCAAGGCAACCTTTGTAGATCTGGGACAAATAGGCCTGTATCCTTTATGGACAGGCAACATCTACTTTAAGGAAGGGGGTGCCCAGGAGGGTCATTACTCTGTTTTTCTTAAGAAAAGGAACCCAGAAAGGTCCTGATTCACCAAGCTTTATGCAGATCTGTGTGCTAGGTTTCTGCTTGGGGTGGAGCCAGCAAGGGAGGTGGAGCCAGATGTGCTGAGAACTCAGAGGGGACTTCCTGGAGGGAGCATGTGAGCTGTGGGGATGCGGGTGTCCCCAGCAGAAAGCACAGCCTAACAGCTGTTAGCATAAAGTGCAAAGAGTCCCTCTTTGGTGTCTCTAGCCCTCTATTCTTTTCTTTCTTTTTTTTTTAATAAATTTTTTATTTCAAATTTATATGAGGGCACAAATTTTTAGGTTATATTATTCTCACTTCCAAAGTAAAGTTCAAGATGTAGAGGAACCCTTCACCAAGGTGGCTTGCTAAACACTGTATCATGGTGGACATTAGGTTGGATCCACCAAATACCTTCTCTCTTCCCATCAACTGCCCTTCCCACATACCCCTCCCATTTCCTTCCTCACCTCTCCCCCTTTCTACACTATATTTTTGTTTTGTCATTTATATAAGGGTGTAATTGTTTATATATTGGTTTCATATTGGTATTGAATACATAGGACATTTTTTCTTGAGATACTTTACTAATAAGAATGTATCTCCATCCAGGTAAACATAAAAGATGTTAAGTCTCTATCTTTTTATGGCTAAATAGTATTCCATGGTATGCATGTACCACAATTTGTTAATCTCTTCATGTGTTGATGAGGGTGTGGGTTGCTTCCATGACTTGGCAATTATGAATTGAGTTTCAGTAAACACTCTGGTGAAAATGTCTTTGTGATAAAATGATTTTGAGATGCTTAATAAGGGGATTGTGAGATCAATGTGAACGTCCATACAGTTTATATTAGTTTGCAATCCCACCAGCACTGTAAAAGTGTTTCCTTTTCTCCACATCCACACCAGCATCTGCAGTTTTGACAGTTTGTGATGTAGGCTAATTTTACTGGAGTTAGGTAATATCTCACCTGAGTGGTTTTGATTTGAATTTCCCTGATGATTAAAGACAATGAGCATTTCTTCATGTGTTTGTTGGCTATTCATCTGTCTTCTTCAGAGAAGTTTCTGTTCATGTCTCATGACCACATAGAAGTGGGGTTGTTTGCTCTTTTTGTGGTGATTAATTTGAGTTCTCTGTAAATTCTAGTTATCAGGATTTTGTCAGATTCATCACAGGAGAAATTTCCTTCCATTCCTAAGGCTATCTGTTTGCTTTGTTTGTGGTACCCTTAGCTACACAGAAACTTTTAGCATGATCAAATCCCATTTATTTATTTGTAGTGTTGCTAGATTTGCCATGGGTATATTCCTCATATAGTTTTTCCCAAGGCCAATATTTTGAACTGTTTTTTCCTCACACTCTGTTCTACATTTTCTATTGTTTTATGTCTTAAATTTAAATCTTTTATCCAGTGAGAATCAATCTTTTTCAGTGGTGAGAGGTGCAAGTCCAGTTTCAGTCTTTCACATGTGTCTGACACGTTCTCCTAACTTCGTTGGTTATACAAGAATTATTTTTCCTAGTGGGTCCTTTTGTTAGGCTTATCAAGATCATATGTCTGTATGTGGCTGGGTTCCTCTCTAGATTCTCTAATCTATTCCATAGATCTGAATCTCTGTTTTTGTGCCAGTACCTTGATATTTTGAGCACTATAGACTTGTAGTATAATCTGAAATCTGATAACATGACACCTTCAAATTTATTGTTATTTCTAGCTGGCTATTCCTGGGATGCTAGTGTGGAAGCTGGATGGGCATTCTAAGGCCTCTTCCTTGCAGGTTTTAGGGCAGCACTCTGCCTGGTAGATGCTGGTAGTGTTAAATGGTTTCTTTGATCTTCTATCTCCTATTGTCATCATTAGGATTCCAAAAAGCCAGTCTGTTGTCTGGTTTAGGAGGCTGGAGACTCCTGCAAACTTTTTCTTATTTGATGGCTCCTAATTACTCAGGAGCATAAGTGGCTAAGTCTTCAAGGTCCCTTTCCATCCTACAGTCTCTTGGTACCCCCCCCTTCCCTGATGTCATTTCCACTGTGTGAGAAACAATAGCAACCTGGGAATCCACAATGGTGTCAGCCTAGCCAATGTGGACTCTGACAGTCATTAACTGTTTCCTAGAGGAGGCTTTCCTGAAGATGGGGTCACTCCACTGTGTCTTCTGTAAGTGATTTGTTCATAATTGACCGTGAAAAGAAAAGGGAAAAAGGAAGGGCAGTCCCAGAAAAGTAGAGTGGAGGGAAGACAAAGGAGCCTGTGTGGCCTTTTGTGGCCTGCTGAGAAAACCAGGAGGAAGGAGCTTGAGGACCACCCAATGCAGAAAAGCCACATCTTCAAATCCCCAAGCCATGGGTCTCACCTACTCGTAATCTGGGCAGTCGGGGTATTAAATAATAATTGGAACTCTTAGAACACCCCCAAGTTTTGGGTTTGCCCATGATCCCACCATGAACTGAGGACTGGAGGCAAAGGTGTGTTTCCCCAGTTTAGGAGGATGTATCGAGTCATTATAAGATGTACTGAGAGTTGCAGAGACAGGTGGCTTTAGTTCCATCTTTTCTCCCTTATTTGTAAAATACTAATTACATTACATCATGTCTTTTGATTACTGAAACTTATTTGGAGTAGTCTATCTGATCCTTCCCATCTCAGGAGGGCAAGTCAGTCCTTCCCACTGACTTTTGAGAATTGAGAGATTTCACTTAAGCAGAAAAATAGGCCCTTCAGCCAGGAAATTGAGAGTCTGTGATTCTGTGGGCCAGGAGGACTCCACAGAGCTGAGTATTCCAAAGATAGGCTTCCACTCAGGCCATGCAAACACTGGGCTGCTAAAAATGCAATGATCAGACCCTGCAACTTCTTTCCATTCTTTATTTTGTCCCATTTTTGAAAAATCTGACCCATATTCCTGACTTACAAAAGAGGATGTGAAACAAAATTTAATTGAAATAAATTACACATTGCCATATTCCCACATAAAGGTTTTGAGAAACCAGTGAAATCCACACTTTGACGAATTTCAGCTCTGTCTGTGATAGGAGCCTTTTGCCATGTACAGGACAGGGCATCATCCACCATGAGGAGGTCTTTGTCCTTGAGTGCTGAATTAGCAGCCAACATTATGGCCATAGCCACAGATAACGGTGTTGGTCTGTTGGACCTGGCCTCTGTTTCTGAGAAATATGCAAGCATTAGTACCTTTAACAGATGAGAAAACTGAAGTCTTGGCATTAGGAGCTTGCTCAAGGGCATGCACCTTTTAAGTCCTGGAACTCGAGCTGTCTCCCAAGCTGAGAACCAGGTGCTCTCCTTGCTCCTGGGAATCCACAATGGTGGCAGCCTAGCCAGTTCAATCTTTTGAATGTGTTTGAAGTAATTTGGGGCTTCAAGCTAAGACTGGACATGACAATAACCTCTTGTTTTGAAGATTCATTGAGATGTTTATCCATGACGCATAGTATGCTGAAAACTTGTCTGTGTTTGCAGAGAGAGGAGAAAAAAGAGGCTTTTTTTTTTTTTTGAGGGATGCTCATTTCTCTTTACCCATTCCAGCTTTTTAAGCTTCTTTGATAGGGATGAGGGAAAGGAGTTTAGAGAGTTTAACCATTTGGGTAAGATTTCTGATTCGTTGTGGTTATTGCTGCAACAATATGGCTGTCAGATAGGAAATAATAAAAGGACAGCCTGGGCCATGGTCAGGTACATGGATACACTTGTGTGTTTGTAGTGATCATCAGTGACCAGGATCAGACTTCCTGAGGCTGCATCCCTGTGCATCATGCAGAAGAGTGTGTGCAAAAGTTCTTAGCAAGTGACACAGCCTGATGCTAATAGTGATGGTGAAAGGAAAAAGAAATCGAAAAAAAAAAAAAAAAAGAAAGGCTGACACGCTCTTTTATTCAGGGCTTCAAGGAACAGAATTATGTTTTATTTCTAGATACTAGAAATTGAAAATTTCAGTGTGGCTTTTTGTTTCGCATGTATTTAAAAAAATAAAATAAACTACTGGTTGTTTGAAAGCAAATGAGGCTCCCTCTTTCCTTCCTGAAACATCTACCCATCCCCAATTTTAGTGAAACTGTGTGTGTAAACAGTATCTTAATTGACTTCAGGTTAAGGAAGTCTGGAAAACAAGTTATAATTTATAAAACCATAATGGACATCCTTGAGACCTCTTCACTAATCCAACTACAGGGATTTATTTACCAACCACAAAGTGGGTGCAGGATGTTTGCTACATATTCAGTGGGTGGAAACAAATAGCAGAAAGATTGGGCTAGTGTGCTAGAGGACTACATTTGGGGAGAAAAGATTCTCCCTGCAAAGTAGAGGGCCAGTCCCAAACTTGGTTACCAACCCTCACAATGAAGTTGGTAATGGAGGCTCATTTAGATCTCATTCATGTCTAATCTCTCTGTCTCTGTTTAGTGCTGTGTCTATTTTGAGATTCAGAAAAGAAATATTTGAATTTGCAAAGTAAATTGTCTTTTGGTTGTTTATTAATGATCATGTACATTTTCCTGTTTGATCCCTTGGAGCTAAATCTCGGCCTTTAGGTTTCACCTGTAAAGCGGGATCATGGGCTTCTTTGGTAGTTCAGAGAGGCAGCATCTGGAGCCACAATGCCTGGTTTAAAACAACAGCTGCCCCAGTTCCTGCTTCACATGGGCACATTATTCACTGTCTTTCCTCCTCAGTTTTTGCACCTGAAAAAGGGGAGGATCATAATAATGAGACTTACCTTTAGGGTGGTGTGAGGGCTGAATGGCACGCAATCCCTCATCCCATTCTTAAAACAAAGAGATAGTATCTGATTTAAAAAAATCTCCCACCCATGAATAATTTTTCCCCCTTTTGGCAATGTTGGATCTTTTTTCCTTTTCATTTTAGTAAATCATTTTGAAGGATTTCCATAGCTTGACTGAATATACTGGCTGGCTACTAGGAGTTTTATGACCTGGGGTTGGGGGTCAATGAGGCTGCTTCTAACAGTCTGAGTTACAAAAGGTAGAAGAACATGTTTGCAGAGGAGTTTACGGGGCAGGTAGAGCAGATCAATTTGTGTAGACTAGATGCCTCCCGAACAAAATCCCCAGTATCTTAGAAAAGCAAACTAATCCAGATGGCTGACTGGCTGGACAGGCAGAGTTTAGCAGCCTCTTTATGTACTAGGAGGACACCTCTTCTGTCCCGCACCCCAAATACACATGCCAAAAAAGACAGACTTAGCATCTGGGCCAGTTATCCCAAAATTTAACATTTGTAGTGCTCCACGACGACTGCACATTGAAAAGTTTATGCTTCCCCATCATCCCCTTTTATTTTGTAATTCTCTGTTGTTCACAGTACTGATTTGTAGAATTGGGCATGATAAAGAGTAACTATTTTAAATTTATCCAATATGCCCATCTGTATGGATATAGACTGAGGGTATGGACCAAAGTGTCTCATTTCTTTATGAAAGGAGAGATGTGCCATTCCCTCTCACACATTCTAGACTGACATTAAAACAATACAATGGCCCTGAATGTTGATAAATGTGACTGCTCTTCTGATACTGTTTTTGGTGTGATGACTGCAACCCATATGGGCTCCAAGAAATAAATTAATGTTTTCATGAAAGATGTGCACAGGTAGTAAATTATCTGCAAATAACCTTGGGTATCAGCTTACAGTGGACTGGATATTTATTTACTTAAAGCATTTTGTGTTGCTGGTTTCATAGGTCTGCTCCTACCTCATGTGTCATTTTGGAGGAGGCAGTTCACAGCACAACCTTGGCAAAAGCCAAGTTACAATATTGGCTCCCTCCCGTTTTAAAATTGTATGATGAAAGAAACTACAATTAAGGGTTGATGTGGTCATTTTAAGTGACACAATGCAAAACAGGAAATGATTGAACCAGTAGAGATCACCCACTACTTTATTTAACTGGGTGTGTACAGGCAGGCAACTCCTCTGCTGAGAGAAAAAGCACACAAAAAATCACGCATTTCTCCTGACATTGGTATTTTGACAAGGGTGCTACAAAGCAGAGATTGGAAACTCTAACACCACAGATGCCTGGCTGCCGAAGCCCAGCAGAGATGCCACTTGGATGCCAGGCAGCAGTTATCATTAGGACCTGCCACTTATGTGGCTGCTTCCAGAAAGATCTTGCCAGACCTTTTCACTTCTCTGGAGAAAATGGAAATCCATGTTGTTATGTGATTTTTTTTTTTTGGACTTTTTTTTTAAGGTAACATTGCCCATTCATTACTTTTTTTTTTTTCTTTATTAGTTTTGGGGACAGAAAAGCAAAAATAAATGTGTGGCTCCAGCTTGTAACCTTTGGGAAAGATGGATGTATTTATGTGTACAGGAGTGATGGGATCTATGATACTGCCACTGAGCCACCATGGGGAAAAGAATGTGGACTTTGGGTACTCATAGTCAGATTGGGCAGACCCATCCCTGCCCCATGAGGAAGCGGTTAAGGTGGAGGGAGAAAGTAGGGAATGAAAAGGCAAACAGAGCCTGATTTGCATTCTCTTCCCCATCCTCTTCAGCACCCCCTTCAGCACATAGGCCTTGCAGAAATGGGCTATTAAATAAACATATCCTGCTGAGACAGGGGATTAGTCCAAAGTTACAGCAGATCATTGTAAAAGGGCATTCCTATCCTCAGTTCCCCTGGTAACTAACCAACAACCAACCCTGTAAATCTAACCTGGCAAAGGCTTGCTTTTCTTCCCCACTCCAACTGAAAGAAAGGTATAAAAACTGTCTTCTTTTGTTATGCAGGTGCAGAGAATTTTCAGCTGTGAACCTTTCTTGGTCGTCCAGCCGATAAAGGACCCGATACTCAATTGAAACAGTGTGTTGGCATTTTCTCTATAATTCCACTTGCATTGGGTACAGCATTTGGAGACCCCAGTGAGATTCGCTAGCTGGAGTGTCCGACTCCCTGTGACGCCCCCTGGAGAAGGCAGAAATTAAGGTGAGGCGCACCCTGATACATTCCAGGCCCTGTAATTTCCTGAACTCTTCTTGAGGGCTCTGAAGAAACTCAGATGAATTCCACCAAAATCCTCGGTCTGAAACTCCCTCTCAAGAGCTAAGTGTTCTTTTTCTAAGTGTAGTTTATTTGTATTCAGGAAGTAACTTTACATTGCCGAGAACAGGCCACCAAATAGTCACAGAGACTCCAGTGCCGTCGGGATGCTGCTAAGTGCCCCAGGGAGCCACATTAGTGCACAGGAAGAATGACAGGCACCCAAGAAGGAGACACAAGGACTCCTGAAGGCTGCCCGGAAGAAACCCATGAGGGAGAGATAGGAGCTCCTGCGGGTTGGCTCATGCTGGATAGACCTTCCCAGGTTCCTGAAAACAGCAGGATGCCAGTGGGGAGCCTCAGCCTCAGAGGCACATTTGATTTGTTCTTTGTTCATGAGTTTGTTTGTCATTATTGTCATCAATGTGCTGACTATTCTTAGTGTCTGTTCTGATTTCTATTCTTTTTGATTGGGTTCACAATTGTGGGAACTCAATAAAGTGAACCCCGGACACCCCTCCAATGCATGTCAAAGAACTTCACTGCTGGCTTCTCTGACAAGTATGGAGTCCAGTATTCTAAGAAGTATCTCTGAGTCCTCTGTGAAGTTGAATGGCCCATATTTAATGTAGGGTGGCCTTCTACTGGCTCCCTTGACCCAACTCTCATGACTGTGGTCCATCGAGTGGTCACTGGGAAGCCAGGTCACCTGGACCAGTTCCCCTACATTGATCAGTGATTGATTTTAGTTCATAATCCCCTTCCCTGGCTTTGTGTATGTGCAGTGGGTACAACAAAGCGAGACCACTCAAGGAGAGAATAGGCTCAGATGCACCTGGTAGCTACCAACTGGCTGGCAGAAACTGGCATCTGCACTGGGAAATGTCTAAGACAAGGTAGAATCGATCCATGGTCCCCACTATTTTAATGGAGTTAGGTGTCGATCAAACCCTGGATGTTAGATTGCTGGCAGGATTGGTGAGAGGTATTGGAGAGTGTGTGTGTTGTGGGACTGAGACTGGACACCAACTGTAGACTTCCCCATTTCCCCTCCTGAATCCTAGGAGAGTGTTGGTTTACGTTCTGTGGCTAAATGACAGTTTGTGCGAGAAATTGAGGGCCAAGTTAAAAATGTGTGGGAATTGTATGCATGTGAATGCTTGGAAACTAACTCAGATAGGTAGTAATATGCAGGAGGAGTTCATGCCTCCATCCCCTTTTCATGGGGAAAATAACTGTGTGCTGGCTGCTGTCTGTATCCCTGTCTATAAAGTGTTTGCAGTTTGTCTGAGGGAAAGGGATTAGAAACACATGGAAGAAGCCTGCCCGATTAAGAACTGTGCTGAAAGATTTTGAAAAAGGGCTTGTGGAGAGACTACTGCCACATGTCTCTGGGAAGACTGAAAACTTTAAACAAGAATAACTTACATGTCCTGATGTTCAGGTGACTGTGGTATTATTTAAGATAGAATTTGTTTTAAACATGTTACTAAAGTTAAAATGTTCAAAGTTTATATAACTGCTACCTCTTTAATATTTCTAAGTTTGCTGGATTTGACCATGAGCTTGTGTTCTTGATTTTCAATCTCTGAATGGGTGAGCTCATTCCCCTACTTAGGCCAGCAACTGCAGGGCACAGAGTAGTCCACATGGCTTCTTTCTTCCCTTCTCCAACTTTTCCCACTGGCTATTCTGAAAGAAACTGGATGTTCCAGGTTTTCTGTTTTCTGTTTTGGATGCAGATCCTGTCCTTGATGGCCATCTTTACTATGTGGCCATGTTTGACTTAAGGGAACAATGAAAAGACATCAGAAAGAATATTTATGTTATGGTATTGTTGCTGGAGTTTCTTTCTTTAGTGAATCCTTAGTCTCAAGGACTAAGAGTTAAGCCCATGGGCCACAGATCAATGATAAATTGGGATTTTGTTGGAGGGAGGGGCATGCAGACAAAGTGAAAAATGCCAGAGCTTCTGGTCGTGGGGAGGAGGCCCAAGTCAGATGTCTCCTGAATGGGTCCTTTTTCTAGAATTAATATTGACACTAAGATAAATTTTGGCCAGGACTTGGTAGATGGGAAGATGCCTTTAAAAACTGATTAAGTGTTTTAACAAATAAATGAATGCAGTCCCTTCACTGGGGCTAGGTTATTAGGTTTTTATCGTAGGGAGGGGATTACGATATTTACTCTTTGTTCAGGCTGCTTTCATCCTGGATTTGCTCAGTTCAGAGGGTATAGTCTGCAGGGTGCAGCCTGTTTGTGCCTAGAAATGGGAATGTGATTTCTGAGCTCATCTGAGCCTAAAAAATGGGGCATCCCTGTCTAGCCTGAGTGGAAGAATCCTGTATCAATATTATATTCCACAAAATGTCTCTCTTTTGTAAAACGTAATAATTTGATTATTTAAATTATTTGGGAAATTGAATCTTTGTCAAAGAATAAGATTCTTGCCTTCTAAATCTTCTAATTATCAGTTTAGCCAAGTAAATAATTAACTTCATACTAAACTGTGATCTTGTTTTCTAATAAGTAGTTTTTTTTTTTTTGAGAGTAAAAAACAAATAGGCAGAAATGAAAATAGCATTTTGTAAGAAAATGATCTTATCTAGTAAATTTTCTCCTGAAACAGAATGATTATTTAAGAACGTCAAAGGCAGGACAATCTAGAACATTTAGAATGCTTTTAAATTGTCTGTGCAGGATTGAATAAAGTTCATAAAATTTTTTTGAAAGAATTTACATATAATCCAGATGACTATCCAGTACTGCCTTTAAAATCTTTTGACTTGTCATCTTGTTAAAAATATGTTTTCAGCCTGTAATATTTGACAAACCTTCCAAAATAAAAACTCTAAATTTGTTCTTTTTCAAATATCAAGACCTCTGAAAATCTGAGAAAGAAATATTAAACTTACTCAATATACCAAAAATGTATAGAAAATATTGTCAAATATGAAATAATTTTATATAGATTATATTTATATGTATATTCCAATATATAAAATATTGGTCTGTCTTAATATATATTGTCAGTAATAATTTTAATTCATCACAAAAAGTATATTTTGCAACTGACTGAGTTAAAAGTTTATCCTTCAAGATAAATTATTATAAAAGACTGAGGAATTCTCTCCAATTCAAATTTTTGGTGTCTTTGATAATTAAATAGCATTGTTATAAAAGCAAACTTCTAAAACTTTAATTAGAAAACTAACCAGTCCATAAGTATTCTTATCCTAAGTTTAAATGCAGAAAAAAAATCAGTAACATGGAACTCAGCTGGTTTGTTATGGTTTTTTGTTTTAAACATTGCTGATTCTTTCTGTGTTCTGTTTTCCAGAAGTCAAGAAAACCATTTTCTGTCTTTTGAGCTTCAGAAATGTATATACTTACAGGCAGAATGTGAAACATTTGTTTTTCCTCTCTCCTTGATTTCTCTTGAATTTGAAAGCCATCTGTAAGTATTCCTAATTTCTGACAATATAATTATTTGCATAAGTTCAATAAGAATATATTTGGTTCTATAGGATATTATAAAAACACTGGTATTTTACCAAGGCTTTCACTGGAATAGCATTTTCAGAGGTGTCCAGACTGCCTTAAGGAATTAAAGTTGACTTTATAAGGCCAATAAAAAATAAGTTCATTGAAAAACCTGGGCAGATAAACATGAATAACATTTCCTGGTCTGTATTAAATAAAGAATGTCAATTTTGACAGGTCTGGGAACCAAAATTTGCTTGGGGACCTCAAAAGACAAAGAATTTATCCAATGCGTGTAGGTATCTAATGGCACAGATGAAATCTGTGCTCATGGAAGGCTTTCAAGTCTAACATGAGATTCCTTATAAGAAGTTCCAGCAAAGGCAATTTTAAAGGGAAGAAAGGCCTAGGTAACTAACAATTATTCTTGCTGCACTTTATGGATATGATCACACACAGTTTAGTGAAAGTACAGCTTATTTTGGCAATTGAATTAGTTCTGCTATCATTTGTTTATAGTAAAGTGAGAAATTAGAGAGAGAAAATAGTTCAAAGAAAAAAAATAAAAAAAGTAGCCCACCTGTATTAGATTCCAGCCTTGTCTGCCATGCCAGCTCATAAAATGAGACATAGCTGTTTTACTAAACTGATCCGTTAAATGGGACTAAGAGACGGGCCAAAGAATATAAAGCTATATACAGTAATTATATTTATTCTGAAGACCTAAGTAATAACAAAGGTCACCTGTTGGCCATTCTGAAAAAAATTGTGTAATATTAAACGTTATCTGTTTTGTCTATATAGATACCTTGAGGAAAAAAAAAAAAAAACTAGAACTTGAATGAGAATTTCCCAGTAAATGATGTGAATGTAACATGGCCGCATAAATGGCCCAATACTCAACTGATATGCAAAAATATTCACTTGAATTGTCCAGAACTTTGGATCAGTTCCATAGGACTCTTAAACCTAGGTATTATCTTAAAAACTGTGCTAAGTCTGTAGATAAGAATACTAATGTTCTCACTGTGAATTTCAAGTGAATCTTAGCCTTGAAATCCAGAAATTCCCGATATTTATAGTTAAATGCTAAATGGTTTCATTTTCTTACACTGAACCCAACCTTGACTATGTCCTTGTCAGTATAAGGAAGCAGAGAGCCGCAAACATATGCAAGGTGGCTGAGGTCAGGTAGAAGCCAGATAAAAGCCCTGATAATTTCTGTGAAAGACTAAATGAAACATACAAACTGGCCAACCATTATATGAAATTATTAAGAGAGGAGAAAATGGGCCAATTGAGTAAAAATCAGCCAACCAAAAGCCTTTAAGCTGCTAAAGGAAGAACTATGAACAGTCCTGGTGCCAGGCCTCACTGACTTGGCCAAGCCCTTTTGAACTATACATATCAGAAAGAAATAGAACAGCTGAGGAAGTGCTCAACCCATATGTATTATCCTTGGCAAGACCAGTTGCTTATCTCTCTAAGCAACTTGCCAAGGGCCCGAAGAGATGGCCTCCATACCTAATAACACATGTAGCCCCTGCCATACTAATGCAGGAGGCTGATAAGGTGACTTTGGGACAGAATTTAAGAGTCCAGATACCATATGAAATAGTCACTGTTATGAACACCAAGGGTATCATTGGTTGATCACCTCATGCCTCACCGAATACCAAAGCTTACTGTATGAAAATCAGAGGTTGGTTGTAGAGGTTACATACATGAGGCCATACACTTAGGAAAGAAGCAAAAAGAAAATTAAGAGACTTCTAGGGAGACACTTTTACATTCCCCTACGTACATATGTTTGATTGTAAGAAAGGAAAAAAATCAATGAGGAAAACACAAACTCTTTTTACAGGATAGCAACTATAAAAAGGAAAGTAGTGGATGCTGAGAGGAAATGGATAAAACTACTGATCAAATTGGATTTGGCAGTTACATGAGACCTTCAGTCCTCCTGCCTGTTCCTGTTCTTTGAAAGGTGGTATCTGTGCTTCTCTGCTCAGTGAATGTGCAGCATTTGTTGAACACAGCTTCTACTTCCCCAGCCTAGATGATGTCATAGAAAATAAACCCCTGATATTACCAGGACCTGAAAACCTACAGGGAGAACAATGTGTAGGGATATATTCTCTGACTGTTACTTTAGTTCTTTGAATCTGTTTTTATCAGATAAACATTTCATTTTTTTAATGAGTCATAAATTTGTAAGGAAAAGCTAAAATTAAACACTCTTTAGAGTTATTGTAGGAATGCAGCAATAACAAAAATTGAAAGAAATATATCTTGATCTTTAAAAACTTTCTTTACAACAAATGGTGCTGGCACAAGTGGATAAACACATGTAAAAGACTGAAACTCAATGCACAACTTTCACCACTTACAAAAATTGATGCAAGATGGAAAAGAGACTTAAATATAAGACACTAAATGATAAAAATCTTGGAAGGAACTGTGGGGAAAACTCTTGACGATGTTGGACTGGGGAATGATTTTGTGGACAAAGACTTCAGCCGTCATTGCAACAACAAAACAAAAAGACAACCTTCAGAACAGGAAAAGATATTTGTAACGTATGTATCTGACAAAGGGTTGATTACTAGAATCTACAGAGTACTCATATTAATCAACACAAAATGAACAATCCCATCTACCACGGGGCAAGAGATATGAACGGAACCTTCTCTGATGATGACAAATGCCTAACATTTGAAAAAAATGCTCATCATCCCTGATCATCAGAGAAATATAAATCAAAACCACCCTGAGACATCACCTAACCCCAGTGAGAATGGCCCACATCACAAAATCTCAAAGCTGCAGATGCTGGTGTGGATGTGGAGAGAAGGAAACACTTTACATTGCTGTTGTGACTACAAACTAATACAACCTTTGTGGAAAAAAGTATGGAGAATCCTCAAAGAACTCAAACTAGACCTCCCAGTTGATCCTGCAATACCATTACAAGGCATGTACCCAAAAGAAAAAAAATCCTTTCATTATAAAGACATTTACACTTGACTGTTCACTGCAGCTCAATTTACAATCACCAAAATATGCAAACAACCTAAATACCCAACAACACAGGAATGGATTAAGAAGCTGTGGTATATGTATACCATGGAATATTATGCAGCCATAGTATTCTTTTGTATTAATTAATTTTTGTATTAATCTTTTGTATTAACCTGCATTGAGTTGGAACACATTCTTCTTAGTAAAGCCTCAGAAGAATGGGGAAGCAAGAATCCAATGCACTCAATTCTCATATGAAGGGAGTAGATGACCTATTACTAGGTGTAGGTGCTTTAAATTAAGTAGGCAAAGTGAAAAAGATACTTCATGATACGCTGTGCTCTTCTGTTTCAGATGTAAGGAGTTACTCTACTGGGTGCCTTATTGGAATGATTACAAAAACATGTTTCTGATAGTGTCTCAGAAGTTGAGGGATACCACCTTATTGGACAGAATTTCTATTGTATTCAAATCTGACTTTTAAAAAATAATATTTCAAGATGATAGTCAAAAATTCTTTTACAGTGAAATGCAAACAATTTAATGTCTCTGGCTATATGAAGCACTTGTACTTGTGGCATGAGCCAAGGTCCACATGGTCCTTGAGACCTCCTCCGTGCTGCATACTAGGGGCTACTGGTACAAGATTCCTCGGGCACTGGCAGCTACTTTATCTAACAGGTTCACTACAAATTCATGTTGCACGTCTTTAAAATTTTCAGTTAGTATTAGAAAACATTATAAATGCACAGGCTGATGTCATTTGCTTTTTGTTTGTTTTTTTGTGTGTGTGTGAGTATGCTTACTTCCCATGTTATGTTTTAAAAAAAAAAGTTACTTTGTGCAGACACGGGAAAGAGATCTGAAGAAATCCAAGACTCTTCAAATCAATATTCCAGTGATTTTAGTGGTACTTGAAAAACACTTTATAGGTTACTTGTCCATTCACTATGGTGTATGCACAAAATAAAGCCAATGGCAACACACCTTCTTCTACTCACTCTTCACAAAACAGTTACATTTCCTTAAGGATGACTTCATCAATTATAGTTTAAAATTTATCATAAAGAGCATCTTTGTTCTTGTTGAAAATTGAAGTCAACTTAATTAAAATCACCAAGTCATAGGGTCCACTTTAAAATGTACTTGTAACAAACCAAAGCTACATTTTGAATCATTTTAGCTTTCATAATTTAGAAATCTTGCCAGATGATTATGAAGACAGTTGAAAAGTCCAGTAAATTACTTACTTGCATTAACACAAATTGCATGAAAATATTTTGCTAAAAAGGTTAGAGACCACAGTGAGAGCCAGCAAGAGCCTACACACATTTGAAAGTTGGAAAATTTTATCAGTTAGAGAATATACAATGGCTAATTTTGAATATTTGATTTCTGAAACAGAAAATGCAACAGATAACCTTGAGTCTAGGCAAACATTTAAAACCACATATGGTACTAATGTTCTGTACCTTTCAAAAAGTGCAGGACTTTAGTCTTCTCAGTGTCTTTCTGCCGGCCCTATGTCATGCAATGGCAATGATGATGATGCCAGGGCCATTTGATGTTATCTCTCCAGGACAGACAGGAACGTATCTCATCGGACTTGTCCAAAGGACCGATTTCATCTAGTACGGAACGAAAATTTTCAATTACTTTGGAATATATAAATCTTAACATTTTATGGAAATCCCCGTTAAACAGATCAACAGACAGCATATAAACAATTAATAGGAATGGAAACACTGACTGAGTTCTCAAAATGACACTATATAAAAGAAACTCAGTTTTAGATTTTTACCAAAGTCTGAAAGTACTCTGCATTGTAACCAACTGAACTACATAAGGGTCTCGAATCACAGATTTTTAAAGGATATAACCTGATCCTGGAGCTGGAGAGTGGGAGGGTCTGTAATACCAACTGAAATACCACAATCTGGGCAAAACTTCAGAATTACAATTATAGAGTACAATTCTTTGGCGTTGCTTTGATCTTGCCTGGATATACTTCTGAATCTATCTAGTGCAACAAATAGTTATATAATTATTAAAATGATTCTCTTCAATAAATATTAAAAATTACTCCATAAGGCCATTTTTAATGTGAACACCATTCAAAAGATAAGAAAGCCAAGGTGAATTTGTGGAATTTAACTATGTTCATGTATAATATTTTTCATTTTTTAAATCTCTCTCTTCCATGCCTCAATACAATGGACAGTAAATCTAATATATAGCCACCTACCCTGCCCAGCATCCCTGGCACTCGTGTCATCTTTCTTCATCTCTCCTACTTGATGACACCATAGGGAATCTACGCTCATCTTTGCACTCATGTATTTTCTTAGGCCAGGGACCTGTACATTTTCTAGGCCTCTTCATCCCTCATAACCATCATGTCCAATAGGGTCCTTGGATACATTTCTGAATGTGAACTATTCTTCCCTTTTCTAGTTCCACTTCACCTTTCAAGAACTCACCGTCCCTTAACAAATTTTCAGAGGTTTTCTTTCTAACTTTAATAATATTTTAATAATTTTCCTTTGGAAATTATTTGTACTGCCATGATTAACTCCTTAGCTTATGGTTATGATTTCAAAGCACCTATTAGAAACACTCAGGAATCTTTGTATAATGAAAAAATATACCATACACAGCAGTTCTCAATGTTTGTGTCATGACCCCTTTGTTCAATTTGTAACAACGTAGCCTTTAGGAAGGTTGAGAACCACCGCCATAAAGAGAGAGACAAGATGGCTGACCAGATACACTAATGCTGGATCATCTGAGAAAGTATTTTAGATGAAAAAGAAAGAATCAATCACAGATTGGGTATAATTTCTATAGAAAAGCATCAGAACCTATAGATGATTCCATAACAAAGTTGTAGAGTAGAACACAAAGGAGGAAGACATCCTAGTGTACAGTTAGAAGGGTAGAGAGAGCAATTTCTTCTCTTTCCCCCACATCTCTGGCAGTTGATGGGCTCTGTACCTGCTGGAGAGACTTTCTCCCCACATGAGCACACAAGCTGCTGCCACCAGTGAGCTGGGAACTGCTTGTGGACAGGTCACGGGCCTCCCAACCCACAGAGAGCACTTTCTGCCCCCAGAGACTCAAAATGGGATGGCAGGTGCCATATTGCTTCTCTACCTATCTTGGGCCTTTGTCCTTCTCAGAGCTCTTCAATTCTTCAGGTTTTGTTCTGTTTCTTTCCACACACAGAGTTTTCTCCAGCCCAGACTGTGAAATCCACAGGGTTCTAGGTAATTCGCTTGACTCCAGAACATGGACCTTCTGCCCAGGGTGGGCATCTATTTGTACTCCTGCAAACAGACTCTGTTCCTGCCCTTCTCACACGTCACTGCCAAGAGCAACCCAAAGGCAACTCAACACCAACCCCTTTCTCTCACACATTGTCAGGATCCAATCTATGCAGTCTCAGAGACATGCCCATAAACAAGCACTAACAACCAGATTAGGCTGCAAGTACTTCAAAAGGACACTTGTAACATGAATGTCTATACCACCACAGTACACAACTGGAAAGATGTCAAAACAACCCAAGTGCCTATCAATTTATTAGTGGATAAATAAAATATGATATATGTATACTATAGAGTAGTGATCATTCATTTAAAAAATGGTGATCATCTATGTTTTTGAACAACCTGGGTAGAACTGGAGGCCATTCCACGTGGTATATCACAAGAATCGGGAAAACACCACATATACCTAACACTAAATTACAACTAGTAGATCAATAGTTACGTGCACATCTGGAACTAAATAGAAATCGGGTAGGAGGGAGGGGAAAAAGACGTTGAGTAAATTCAACCTAACTGGTCTAATGCACACATTCTGGGTGAAGGGCACACTTATAACTTTGACTTAAAATGTATAAAAGCAAATTATGTAACTAAAACATGTGTACCCCTGTAATATTCTGAAATAATAAAAAAGACCTAATACAGGTGCAAATGTAACATATTAATATTTGTAGGAATGTCAAATTAAAAGCTGACAAAATGCTGACTCTGCATCCTTTAAGCACTCAGCTCTCCCTCACTTATTCCCTTAGTCCTGCCACCTCTGCTTCCTACAATGCTTTAGAAACTCCGGCCGTTCCACTGGCTGCCTCCTTCTCACACTTCAAGTCTCAGCTGACTTGCTTCTTCCTCAGTAGGCCTCCCTTCCTCTGTGATCCAGTCTAAGTAGCGCCCCTGCTCATACTTTCTACTTTCAGAAAATTATTTCCCTCGCACACCCCACCGGTCACCATGCAGCTTGGTGATTTGTTCTCTTAAATGGATGACTTGCCTTCTTTTTATTTCAATTTTCTAATCCTGGAGGATTTGCCATTTTAAATTGCTGATCTACATTGATTTTTATTTTGATATTTGATGTTTAGATAGAACATTTATTTTTACTTTCTATGTAATTACTAGAGGATTTATTTTACCTTGCCAAACTTCAGGCAGAGGATTATTTATATACTTAAATTATTCTAGCCTAACTTATATGAACAGCAAAAAGGAAAAACAGCACATGTCAATGAGAGATAAAGGTAATATTAGTTAGAGGTGGTGAAGAAAATAATGCTCAGTTCCAGGCTACTGCCTAGCTTTGCATGGGGTAAAAAAAAGAACACAGCCCTAAACCAAGAGTTCACTGATTGTTTGGTCATGTGTTGGCATCAAAGCCTTCCTTTTTTTTTGGAGACAGATTCTCACTATGACGCCCTGGCAGAGTGCTGCGGTGTCACAGCTCACAACCTTAAAGCAATAAACTCTTGGACTTACACGATTCTCTTGCCTCAGCCTCCCAAGTAGCTGGGACTATAGGCACCCGCCAGAATGCCCGGCTATTTTTTTGTTGCAGATGTCATTGTTCAGCTGGCCAGGGCTGGGCTCAAATCCATCAGCCTTGGCGTCTGTGGCTGACGCCATAACCACTGTGCTACGGAACCGAGGCAAACGTATGGGAGACGGCACCTGAATTTGACTTCCTATTTTTTACAGTAACACTAATGCTTTTGATGATTTGCTCATCAGAAGAATTACAGTGTCCCAAGCACAACTGGAAAAATAAGGGATTACTATGCTGTCGTTGCTTTTCCTTATAAAAATTATTGTTTTCATATACAGACCTTCTGTCACCCTCTGTGCTAACTGCCCATACGACATATTTGGTTTCCCTGAGCATGGTTTATACAAAGAGAAAAAAATCCACTGGGTTATTGTTCTCTTAAACACTAAAATTCGCCATATAGTAGTTACAGAGCCTCAGAGTTTCAAATAACTGCTGAAAACAGAGTTCCAGAAAGAGCAGTAATTCCTCATGGGGTATTAAACAACAGTGACTTCATTGATTCAGCACTTGCATAAATTCTCTGTGTAAAGGGGTAAGGCTTGTAAAATATTTACATGGATTGGCACTTTTATTTCCTTAAAAAAGGGCTCAGAGTTGGTAATGAGCTAAAAGATATTCTGACAGATGTAGTACATTCGTAATTCACTTTATTTTTCTTTTTTTGTTTCAGATTAATACTATAGTACAAATGATTAGTTTACAGTGTTTACATTAGTTAGGTAAGGCCCCTGTTGTAGTTGTGTTCTACACCCAGGAGGATTGCCATATACCTTTACGTTGTGCCTGTTAGTTGGGGGAGTATAACTCACTGAATTTCAGTCCTTACTATTTGCAAGTATGGACATTTGTTTGAAGCATGGTTCATGGTTCCTTTATATAGTTATGTTTTTCCTTTTTGTTGTTTGGAGACAGAGTCTCACTCTCTCTTCCTGAGTAGAGTGCTGTGGCATCATAGCTAATAGCAACCTCAAACTCTGGGACTCAAACCATCATCCTGCTTCAGTCTCCCAAGTAACTGGGACTATAGGCATGTGCCACCATACCTGGCTAGTTTTTTCTACTTTTAGTAGCAATGATGTCTTCTTCTTGAAGACATCAATTGCTCAGCATATTCTTGAACTCCAAAGTTCAACCAATCCACCTGCCTCAGCTTACCAGAGTGCTAGGATTACAGGTGTGAGCCACTGCACCTGGCCTTGTATAGTTTGTATGTGGCCGCATGATATTACATGGGAGATTAACCAGAATCAAGATTTAATAACTATATACAAAAATGCCCAGCAACAAATTCTAGGATAGATCTGTCTCTATGTGTCTACCTGCATCAAGGTGTTTTCTAGGAAAAATAGATCAAGACCAATGGATGCTAATACTGCACTAATGAGACAGCTGTCTTCTCTATTAGCAGTATCTGGTCTATATTTCCTAATTACTTAAAATATAAGTTGTTACTTATTCTAAAATATATCAAGAAATAATCAAAATATTTCTGCTAATGAACAGTATTTGTCCATACTAATCACTTTCTCTTACATAGAAATAAAAATTAAGTCCTTCGTAAGGCATTCTTTTTTTTCTTTTTTTTTTATAGTTTTTGGCCGGGGCTGGGGTTTGAAACCACCACCTCTGGCATACGGGGCCGCGACACCCTACACCTTTGAGCCAGAGGTGCCACCCAAGGCATTCTAACATAAATCCACTTTTAACTCTTTTATAGAAAACATATTAACCCCACAGTAGACCAGGTAATGAGATGCACATATGAAATAACATCGGTTTATTTCCATGTGTAACTCATATAAAACTACAAATAGGTAGCTGATTATAATTGCAATAGAAAAAAATTCACATTTAAACATATCTCCCCTTGGGTTGAAGAAGAGATAAATTGATTTCCTTTCTTTTTGTAAAAATGCTGTATTTAAAATTATTCTCTTGAAACAATGAACATTTCATATTATGGGAAGTCTTATAAGCTTCAGTAGGAATTTTTTTAACTCAAAAGTGTGATAATGGTAGAAATGTTTTATGTTAATTTGAAGTAAGGTGCATATGCTACAAGCCCTTAGGATTTCATTTATTAATTCAAGTTCATTTATCATTGAATTCAAGTTCTAGAAATTGAACCAAATAAACCACAACATAATCAAGTCTAACAACTCATAAGCAAGAACTCTGAAGGAATATTTTTGTTCACTTAGAACAAAGTTGAGTATCCCTTATCCAAAAGTGTGGGTCCAGGAATGTTTCAGATTTTGGATTTTCTCAGATTTGGAAAACCTGCATTATGTACACTTACTGGCAGAGCATTCCCAGTTCAAACACCTGAAATCCAAATGCTCCAATGACCATTTCCTTTGAACACCTGTTGGCATTCAAAATGTTTCAGATCTTGGAGCACTTTGGATTTCAGATTTGGATGTTCAATCTGAACTAAGAGAATGTATATTTAGAGTGACATTTTCAAAGCACTACAAAATTATTTCCTTGGGAATATGTGTAATGAGCATTTCCTTTACTCAAGGAAAAGAATGGCTATCTCTCTAAAGTTTTTTGGTGACACTGTTAACTAGATCAAAATTTTCTCACCTCACTAGTTTCAAGAAAGGAAAGTGAAATCCAAAAGTATCATAAATGTATTTACCTTCAATGAAAGGCACATAGATGTACATGGGAGGAGTATGCTTAACCTTTGTTGTTTCCCTGCAGATGAAGGCGTTTGCCAGGCAGACCTGTGCCAGGGTCCGGCCACTGTACTGAAATTTGGACCAGGTGAGAAATCTGGCTTTCGGTGCCTGCTCCAGCTTATATGGGAAAGAAAGGAATTAAGTTAGATGTGAGGGCTTAAAGAAACTTTAAAAGTACATAGCTTAATTTGATAATATCTCAAAAACAATGCTACCTAAGCTTTCTCATGAGAAAAGAACATTATAAATGCTCCTAAACAGTCAGTTTTATGACAGGAATAATGTGAGTAAATTTGCATTTGTGGATACACAAATAAGATGTTTTTCTCAACCTAAGCAAAGGAGCAGAGGTTGTCACTGTTTATTACAGGTTATTTATTTGTATTAGATTAAATCATTTCCATATATACCCATTTCAATTCTTCCTGCCAGCTGTACATGCTAAGTAGCAGTCCATTACAATTAGTGTTTCTGAATACTTAAGTCTATTTCTTCTGGAAAAAAACACCTAACTTGGAAATTTGCTCCATCCACTGATTCTATCCCATCAAGAACACAACACAAAGTTGCTCTGCACAGAAGCAACTGATGCAACTGGAGGATGCAAGATCCTGTCTTGTTAGCACAATTCTACTTTTTAAACCCTGGGTTCACAATAAATCAAATTTTCTTGAGGCCAAATATATCCAGACATTTCTAAAAGTTTATGTTTCGTAAATAAGACAATCTTTTTGGAATAAAATGGACATTATTTTGTTTTCATTATCTGATCAAGAGCTTACTAAACAAAGACAGTCTCAGAACTCTTGTACAATTCATTACATAAGACTTCAGCTGATAACACAAGAGTATGGAGAGCTCTTTCAAAATTTTACTGTTGTTTACCCAAAGAGAGTGATTGCTTAAAGAGCTCTTTACCATTTCAAGTATTACTAGACCTTCTGTGTGATTTTTTAGAAATCTTCTGCAATGAAAGCTCTGGAATTCCAGGTGAGTCTAAATGTCATAAATACAAGAAGGGATCCTCCATCAACAATATTCACCTGGACAAACAGCACATCAGAACTAATTGATAAAAGAAGAACCCATACACTCTGGCTTTCCTGGCTTGTATCTATTCATGGAGGGTAGCAGAGGTGTTTCTTGCTTTTCAAAGGAAACACAGGTGATGCTACAGAGAAGTGCAATTTGCCAATGGCCAGTGCCTCCAATTGTGCGTTGAAAAGTCTCCCATGAGAATGCTGGAACTGCAGGAATGTAGACTTGTTACAAGACTCCTTTTGTAACTTCAAAATCACTAAAAGACATCTATCATTTCACTTTGGGATTATAATTATAACTAAAAAGGACTGACCTTTATAAAAAGTTTAAAGGCCTTGAGCAAGATGTGCATCAATGATGCATCAAAAAGGAATTCATACATAAGAAGTACATGACCATTTGAATTTTTTAAATCTTGCCATTATAAATCAAATATCATTAAGAATTTTTATGGAGTATAGAAGAATATTTAAAAATCCATTTATCTGACTAAGCTCCTATAACACAATGGTTATGGTGCTGGCCACCTGAACCGAAGTTGGCAGGTTCGAACCCAGCCTGGGGCCAGTTAAACAACAATGACAACTGCAACAAAAAAAATAGCCAGGCATTGTGCAGGCACCTGTACTCCCAGTTAAATGGGAGGCTTAGGCAAGAAAATCACCTAAGCCCAGGAGTTTGAGGTTGCTATGACCTGTGACGCCACGGCACTCTACCAAGGGCAACATAAAGAGACTCGGTTTCAATTTAAATAAAACTCCAGTTACTTACTAAAGTTAATCATACATTTAACTAATACAAGTATTTCCACAGAGCTCTCCATGAAGCCACCAGTGACACCAACACACATGGGATTACTCCGGCCCTACAATGCCAAGTTTAAGAGATAGTTTAATGTTAAGCTACAAGACTGTCGTGTTAATCTCTAGTTCAAATGACAATAAGAACAATTTAGGCATTAAGAAAAATACAAAGAGGATCCTATCTGCTGTTAATACAACTTAGCAGTATAACAACCTGGATATGTTTACAAACACTTGGAGCCACACTACCTGGGTTTGAATTCTACATCCACCACTTACTACCTTAGGGCATGTTTCATAGCTCTTCTGTTCCTCATTCTCTCCATATGGAAAGGTTTGATATAAACCTCAAAACAATACTTGTACACTTACAATTCCATTACATACCCAATCACAAGAAGCAGCTTTATTATATTCTCATTCCACTACTATCAACAGAAAGATTTGTTTATTTAATGACTTCAATCTGCAAGCCTCTATAATTTTAGATAAAAGGGCAAATCACTAATCTGATTCAAAGTACTCGGTAGACAAAATAAATTTGCCTTTTCTGTGTTATCTACACTGTTTTACATAGCTTTGTTACGTAATACAATGCTATACAAAGTTTGAAATGTTAAATGGGCTGTTGTTAACCATTATCTCAATGGTTTGCAGGATCAAATTGGTTTATTTTTACAATGGAGTCCATGGTACATTAGCAAAAATAACGAAGGGAAAAAAATGCTAACATATCTCAGAAACTCTTGCTAGAAGAATGTAAGAAGAGGACAACACAGTGGTGGAAAGTGTGGGCTTTAGAGTCACAGGGCTGGGCCTCCGTCTCTGCTCAGTGCCTGGCTGCTGTGTTCTTCTGCAGGCACCTGCCTATTAGCACCAGCTGCCTTGCCTGGGCTGAGAAATAAATGAATCATCGTACTAGAAACCAATCAATTCTGTGTCTGACAACAAGCAATTCTCAATGTATGTTAGCATATGTCAATCCTTTCTAAAAGAATTATTGCTATTATTAACATTATTGCACAGCAAAAGCTGCTGTCATCTGTCTTACATTTGTGTCATAAATGTCATTTACTAGCTTTATAGCAGGGAGACTAGTGTGGAATTGAGCAGAAATTGGTCCTAGCTACCAGGAGAAATTATCAACTCGTCAAAGAATTATCAGATCAGTGTAACTGAGTCAGATGGATTCAAGGATTTGTTATGAGTTACATTTTTCTTCAAAAGAAATATGGATGAGTAGTCTCAAAACTATGGGTTATTTTAATGTTACAAAGGAGTAATTTGTGCCAGCTGATAACTCACTTTCAAAATAACAAACTGTGTTATGAAACTAAGAATAATTCTGATAATTATAATGATGATAATCTGTATAAACCACTAAAAATAATTCTGTTTTGTGTGTTTTATCCTCATTTGATTTTCAGAACAATCTTATCAGAAAGATATTATGGTTATCACCAAAGATGGATGATGAAATTGGAGGTCAGAAAGGCTGAGCCACTTACCACAGTCACACAGCTAGTGTGCGGTAGAACAGCCTTAGCCCCAAAGCCCAGAGCAAAGACCTTAAAGACGAATGGTTTAGACACAAAGCTGTGTACATTCAGTGATAGAAAACTGCAGAAATGGATAAAAGAAGGATAAGGAAACTACATATAAACAGATGTCCTTCAAGAGAAGTATGAAAGGAGATAGGACATACCTAAAGATGGATAGTTAGTCAAAGGAATTTGTTTGTTTGTAAAAAATCAAGACATGAACATTTTTATTGGGCAAGGAAGCCAAATGCATGCAATGGAGCGTAAAAATTTTATTATATAAAGCAGGATTCTTTATGAAGCACGAAATAAGGGACTAAGGCATAGAAATCGCTATCTCCTCTTTGTGACAGGAGATGCGGGAAAAATGGAAGCTAGTTAGAGAGGAGGAATGATGCTTAGGTCAGGGGAAAAGGGGAGAAAGAGAAGTTGCACAACACTGACAACACTCATGACCCACAGCTCCTACCGAAAGTGACCCACACGATGGACGGCATCAGAGGAGAGTGGCGGGGGGACTAGGAACTCAAGATGACTATGGACATCTGGAATGGCAAAGGAAGTAAAAAGACTGCTTGACTGTCCAGTTCCACTGAGGATCTGGCTTATGCTGTGAATTACTTATCTGTAATAGCACTAATCCTCAGAATTGTGTTAGGTTCTGTTACAAAGAATACTTTGCCTGTGTTGCCATCACTGTGCTGCTTAAGGTGGAACTGGTAGCACAGGTACAGAAGGGGTACAGTCAGCACAAAGACTCATCCGGGACCAACAGACTGGGAAGGTCAATGTGAAGACAGGTCTGGGCATGAGGGGGTATGGACAGTTCTGAAAATGTAGCCAGGAGGCCAGATGACAGGCCTCAGGCTGATTTTGGAAAGAAGTTAAGCCAAGAAGGGGCTGACAAGATCATCTAAATGGAAGCTAAGATGAGTGACAGTAGAGAGAAAAAAGGTAGAAGGTGCAGGGCAGTGTGGTAGTGGTGGAAGGAAAGTGGTTTGAGTCAGGATTTGGAGTTCTGGACAGCTGCAGAGTGACTCAGGTCTGAATGGCTGAGTACAAGACAGGGCTTTAGGCCACATAAATGAACGTGGAAGGGACTGCAGGCAAAAGAGATAAGGCACAAAGTAGAAGACAGAACCCAAGGACACCAGGGTGGATGAACCTAATATACTATCCATGTTACCGTCTCTAAATCAGTAGAGGCTATCAAGGACAATACCACACTACATTTCTAAAATTACCTGAAAAAGGTATGTTGCTCCACACACTGCTTCCAGAACCTTTTGGCTGCCTGGGGACATGGCATTTTAAATGCAATGGTGCCATTAAATTTGTTCTCTGGAATAAATACACAAAATCTATCAGCATATTCCCTTAAAAGGCGATGAGAAGCTACTGAGAAACATGGATTTAGATGGCTCTATAAAAAGTCTTTCTTCTTGAAAAAGGTAAATATTGTATATCTAATGTACTCATACAAAATGGACTTTTCAGAGATTGATACACCATTTTCTATGAAAATCAAGTAGAAGTTATTCAACATCAACCAACCGACCAACTTCAGTGTCCACTAAACTCCTTTTATTGCATTCCTATTCATCTCCACCACTGAATTAATTTAACAACAAAAACCTATTGTTCCTTCCCTACTGTGTGCTAAGATTTGTGACTTTTTCTGTGCATGTCTGTGTGTGTTTAGTAACAAAACTAGGTATATGCAGGCTGATGGTCAAAAAGACTGACCTTTTTATAATGGAATAGAGAATAGTTCATTTTCTTAAAATTTTAGTGGAAAAGAATTTATTTAGCTCAAGGCTATAAAGCAGCGAACTGACGCAAGCGATTAGATATGCCAACGGTGATGAACGATTGCTTACCTCTTCGAGCCTCAGTCTGAGAAAAAACTCACTGCCCTTACAGGAGACCTTTGAGATGTTACCCCAGTCAAAGCGACAGAACGTCAACTCTTCCTTATAGATGAACACGCCATTGCCAGACACGCCCAGCTTGATGTTCTGCAAAGCATAACCCAATTAAACATAATTAGAGCTGTCAAAGTTATATAATCAAGAGGCTAAAGAGCTCTCTCAAAGAAAGAATGGCAACTTAATGCTTTTGTATTTAAATTATAGTAATAGTACACAAATTAATGGAAACCGTAAGACATAGGCACATCTGAAATCTATTTATCTTGAGGACTCAAGATTTGATTTGCCAAACAGTTATTGCAACATGAATATAGGACTCAATTTTCTTTTTGTTTGTTCGTTTTTTGTTTTGAGACAGAGTCCCACTTTGTCACCCTCAGTAGAGTCCCCTGGTGTCGTAGCTTATAGCAACCTCAAACTCTTGGGCTCAAGCAATTATCTTGCCTCAGCTTCCCAAGTAGCTAGGACTACAGGCGTGTGCCAGGAGACCTGGTCATTTTTAGAGACAGGGTCTTACTCTTCCTCTGGCTGGCCTTGAACCCATGAGTTCAGGCAATCCACCCACCTCAGCCTCCCAGAGTGGTAAGGTTACAGGCATGAGCCACCACGCCTGGCCCTAGGACACAATATTCTTCAAAAGCCATAAGACATAAGTTCTCCAGCTCTGTTTGAACAATAACAAGGAAGAAAGGAATCAACGGTATCAACTATCCTCAAGGTAAAGGAAATAGAATACTCTTTCTTGAAGGCTATTCAAGCCATTAGAAATTATCTATAACTTTTTCATGATGTTTATTCCAATATGTACTTTCTTTCCACAAGATGAAGTAATTTAAGATGATATTTATTATTATAAATGAACTTTGAGTAAATATCTAATAATTTTTTTATTTCAAATTTATATGAGGGTACAAATTTTTAGGTTATATTGTTCTCACTGACATTTTATTCTGAAAATACATGGGAAATTTCTGTCTATACTTGTTGACATTCCTCACAGACCTCAGTCAGTGCCATACCATGGGGTAAACACTCTCTTCTTTCCTGTTCTTTTTCATTTTTGTTCCTTTTCTGATCTTTCTTTTTAAATACCTGTATAAGTCTCAAATACAAGTTATCAGAAAATTTCCTGTATAATCACTCTGGTTCTTTTAGATATCTTTATGATCTTTGATCTAGATTGTGACGGAATATCAGAATGATCTATAGGATAACACAAAATTTCTTTTACAACTTGTGTTTTACAATCTAAAGCAGCCCTGTCAAGTTTTGAAGTGGAATTAGTTCAAGTTGAAAGGTTCTCTAAGTACAACCGACACATTGGATTTTGAAGACATTGTAGTAAAACAATCAAAACATCTCAATAATTTTTTTATATTGATTTCATGTTGATAATATTTTGACATATTGGGCTAAATATATTTACATTATTAATTTCAATTTGACTTGATTCTTCTTTTCCTAATGTGGATGCTAGAAAATTTAAACATTGCATGTGGCCTATATTATATTTCTCTAGGCAGCATTGATTATTCCCAGAATATTTCTCACATTATGTATATTGGTTTCTTATTGCTGGTATAACAAAGTACCACGAACTTAGAGGCTTAAAACAATAGAAATTTATTATCTTAAGGTTTGGAAGTCACAAGTCTAAACGGATTGGCAAAGGCTGTGTTCCTTTTGGAGGTTTTAGGGGAAAATTCATTTCCTTGTTTAGCTGCCACCTGTTCTCCTTGGCTTGCAGCCCCTTCTTCCATCTTCTAAGCTAGCAGTGTAGTGCTTTCAAGTCTCTCCCTCTCTTTTTCTCTACTTCTTTTCTCTTCTTTTATCTCTGTTTCTGTCACCACATCTTATTCTGACTTTGACCCTTCTGCCTTTCTCTAAAAAAGACCTTTGTGATTACCTTAGATCCATCTGGATAATCCGGAATAATCTTCCCATCTCAAGATTCTTAATGAATCACATCTTCAAAGTTCCTTTTTCTGTGTAAAGTAATATTCACAGGTTCTAGGCATTAGAACCTGGATATTTTGGGGGAGAGCATTGCTCCAGGTATTATATTAAGTAATTTAAGCTGTACTTTCTGGATTTGGTAACTATACATTGTGGTCAACCATGTTTATATAATATCATATTTAAAACATAATGAAACTTTATTATTTTTCTATTTTTTTAACAATGAAACTTTAATATCAACAAGCAAACATAAAAATCCATAAGTCAGAAGTGACAGGGCGCTATGAGGTCTCATCTACAATGCCGCTGGCAGTGTGACCTTAGTTCAATCATTTTTGTTCTTGGGCTTTCCCTATTTAACAAAAGAATATCTTTGGCATCTATATAGACTTTAAAAATGCAATTATTTTGGCTACTGTTCAGATATACTTTGGTTGATTTAATGATTAGTTTGACCCCTGGTAAGCTGAATTTCAGTAGTAAGGTATTGTGTGTCTTCCCCAGACTTATGAATGATAAGAATATGAATTATGAATTGGTTTAATGTATTACACATTCTATCATATGGTGAGTTAACTTTTTGTTAACGTATAAACTATCTATCCTAGTAGTCTATAAAATCTGTGACTCATAGAAAATCTTGCTTTGAACTTTTTGACATTTTGCTGCTTAGTCTTCTTAAGCAACTACTTTAAGAAATTAGTATTTTCCTTTGGCCTTCTCTCCTCCTAGTACAATTTAGAAACAAAGGACCAATTTGATCTTTTGTAACAAATACTGTTTGTTAGCTTGATTATCTCAAGGGAAGGTTTGGGGAACTTGAACAACTTCTTACCATTAAGTGTCATATGGTTTTAATTACCTTATTTTATTGTTTGTTTCCTGGTCATCAAAAAATTTTATTCACAGACAAGCAAAATGCAAACTCCAAAACCAAACATTGTGGAAAAATGCCATTTTGAAACATTTGTGACATATGTCCCAATTTGATGTGCATAATCTAAAATTAACTAAAGAAGCAGATTTATGTGTTTGGAGATAGAGGCACAGATAGATGGGTAGAGAGACAGAAAGACACACAGAGAGAGAGAGATCCATTCTTTAAGGAGATGTCATTTTAAGGTTTCTTTTATTTAATATTTTGGAAATTATACAGCCAAATATTTTGGGAAAGGTAGAGATGTTAACTAAATCAGTTATTGAATGACAATAAAAATCTAGGCTAGTGTTTACCATCCATTGTATAATTAGGATAAAATCTTATCCAGAAAAGGAGGAGCACTCACACCATGCCTGTGAAGTCATTGATGACAATGCCAGGGAGAAAACTAATTTTTCTTCCAGCCTGAACTACAGAAAGTTAATTTTCATGTGGCTTTCCTACCATTAGGTCAAATTTTACAGTAATTTTTACTAATATTGGAAACATAGACTCAAACAAACTAATAGTCTTCAATAACTGTTAATGAACGATATTCCATACCATGGCTTTCTGGTAGTGTTTCTTCAGCATTAAAGGATACTTTAAATACAATTTGTACAACTTAACTCATTCTAGACTTCACTGCAACGTTAAAATCAATCATGTATGATGAAACCAAAAGTCACTAAAAAATCAAGAGATATGCTTTGAGGTTTTTGTTACAGAAGTTCAGCATAAATACTATCCTATCTCACAACTATTATATGAAAATCTGCATTCCAAAATAAATGAAATATTCTACAAAATAATAGGGTATCCCAACAATTTGATTAGCTGAAATCTTTGAAGTTGAAAAGTTATGTTTTTTAGTAAATAATACTTGTACTCAGCCACAAAAAAGTCAATCTGTTATCAATCTATTAACAACTTGGATGGAACTGGAAACCATTCTTCTAAGTGAAACCTCACAAGAATGGAGAAACAAACACTTATACTCAATACCAAATTGGAACCAATTGATTAATAATTTACATGCCCGTATGGAAACAGATCTCAATGAAAATCTATATGAGGGGAGCTAGAAGGAGGGGATAGGCAAACTTATTACTTTGACTCAGTCTGTCCAAAAATAAAGTATGTAAACATAACATATTTTGAAATAAAACATTCTGAAATAAAAGAGTACTTGTACCAATTAAATATAAGTATAAATTATAGATTTTAATAAAGAGTTATTTCAAATAGAAACAAAACAGAATCCTAATTATTAGCATAATGGCACCAATATTTGGAAGATTTTAACATATCAGAAGGATTTTAGTTTATTTTGAGCATCTGGAGTTATTTCTGATTTAAGTCCTTTTAAGAGTTTGCTGGAAAATACACTTCAGCGTCTCTACCCAACACTAGTGAAGAAGGCCCAATTCTGCATGTGGTGATCTCATACTGAGACATCCAGTCTCCATCACCACTCCCTTAGTTTCCATCACCAGTCTACAGTCTGTGGACTACAAAGATGCGTCTGTGTATTTAGCATCCAAGCAGGTGGGTTGTCCCAACATACCGGAAATATTCAGCATCACTCAGGTGTTCTGAGTTGTCTTCTAATTAACCAGGATTGCGTGAGAAGATTCTTCCCTGTTGAAGGAACCTCTTCGTAAACAGCTACCTTTGCAGCAGTTAGACCTTGTAATGTTACAACGCTTTCTATTTTTATGTCTTTCATAATTCCCAATTGCTACTCATTCATATTTAAGTCTTCAGCACTTAAGATGAGGTTACATTAGGGGAATTCAGAAGATGGTAGAGGCATATTTTTTCTCCAGACTTTCTTTAGAATCCTGTTTAATGATATTTTATAGGTTATTTCTTTTCTTCAGATGTTGAACAATGATCATTCACAACATTCTTACATAATAAGCTTATTACCAATCAGAACGTAATTAATTTGACCCAGTAATAAAAGACGTGCATTTATGTCGTTTATCAAAAATCCAGCAACTTCTTCAGAACTACTTCTTTTTTAAAAAACCAATGATGAAATACTTGTTTACCTATTTGTTAGTTGAATCATACTATTTCATCACATGATCAATTTGGCATTAATAAATTAATAATTTTACTTGATATAGAAACCAAAATAGATATATAATTCTACCATGTTTTTTACCGGAGGTAAAATTTAAGCAATATGGTTAAATTGGTATCCCCTATAGCCCTCAGGTTGGCCAGTCTTGGCCTTTTATTTCCCATTATTCTCATTCATAGAAATTTTTTTACTTCTCTCCTCTATTAATTTCATTTTTTGAAGAGATTAGCAAGCCCATTCAATATAAAGAATAAATTTGTTTTCTTCATGTACCAACTCATTTCATTGCTTGGTATATTAAGTCTTTCATTTGCTAATCATTTGTATCATGAGGGATACAAAGATTAAGTTTCTATCCTGACTGTAAAGTTAGTCCCAGGGAGAGAAATGGATTCGGTTCACATATTTATCCTCAGCCTTCTTTCCTCTAACCCTCCTCATCCTCCTTCTTCTCCTTTTACTCTTCTTCCTCCATTGACTGTCTTTCCCTGTCAACTTGTTCACACTGACACACACTGAGAATGAACCTTCAGTTCGCTATTAATATCTAACACCTGTTGGGATGAATGCTGGCATCCTCTTAACAATAAGTACTTGTCATTTACAAACAACAAATCAATTACCAACAGCAAGCTGAGGATCTGAGGTAGTTGGCTGATTTAAAGTCAAATCTCCTGTGATACACTTTGAACTGTGCTCAGTATTCAGGAGCAATTCAATAAATGGTTGCTGAGAAAATATGTCCACCTCTCCAAATTTCAGAAATATTATATCTACTTCTTCCCTCTTGTCTGTGCTGTCATCAAAGGAAATTAAATTGGCATCTCATGTTTCCTTATCACAAAGCAGCTTTAGTTATTTCCAGGATCTCTTCTGAATGGCGGCAAATTGACTGTTTGACAATTAACTCAGGCTTCATCTTTCATGAGTCCAGGATGAAGTGAGTGTTATTAACTGCCCATTGTACTTCTGTGATTGGTTTCTAGAAAATTCTTTTCTAATATTTGGTAACTTCTCAATTTTTGCCTGAATTATAGAAAATAATGTGTAGAGACTTTGAAATGAGATACCCACGTCTCATATTTCACATCTACAAAGCCTCCCTATTTGAATTTACATACATATTTTAAATACTTGGGGAGAATTTTCTTTTGTATTGTAGTTTGCCTTACAGCTATTCTGGCTTTGGTGGTTTCTAGTTGGTCAGACTGAACATATTCAATTGCCTGATTCACAGTATTAGAACCCTGCTACTATTGTGAGATCAAAAGACATGCAAGAAAGACCTAGTTGAGGATTATGGTTATTTTTTCCTCTTTCATATTTTAACCACATCTTTTCTCATTTGGGAGGTGATTTTGCTTCCTAGAAGGAAATCCTAATACAGAAATAAATAAGCACCAATATTTCTACTTCTTAGAAAAATAAAATAGTATAATTTTAAAAGCTATACAAAAAGGCTGGGCACGGTGGCTCACTCCTATAGTCCTAGCACTCTGGGAGGTGCTAGGTGACTAGCTTGAGCTCACAGGTTGGACACTAGCCTGAGTAAAAAGCGAGACCCTGTCTCTAATAAAAATACAAAAACTGAGGCAAGAGGATAGCTTGAGTCTAGGAGTTGGAGGTTTCTGTGAGCTATGATGGCACAGCACTCTACCAAGGGCAACAGCTTGAGGCTCTATCTCAAAAAAAGAAAAAACAAACAACTCTAGCAAAATCACATAATGATATTTAAAATTTTTGTGCTATTTTTCCTTTTTTTTTTTTTTGAGACGGAGTCTCACTACATCACCCTAGATAGACTACTGTGGCGTCGCAACTCATATCAACCCCAGCCAGCTCTTGGGCGTAAGCGATTCTCTTGCCTCAGTCTTCCAAGTAGCTGGGACTACAGCACTGGCCACAACGCCTGGCTACTTTTTGGTTGTAGTTGTCATTGTTGTTTGGCAGGCCTGGGCTGGATGCGAACCTACCAGCTCCAGTGTATATGGCTGGTGCCCAAGCCGCTGAGCTACAAGCACTGAGACATTGTACTATTTTTTCATATCTACACATACTTAGTAAATTTTATAATTCTGTAAGGGTTCACAGAAATGATCTAGCCCAAGTCTTTCATTTTAATGAAATATTTATGGCATAGGGACAGATTACAGTGTTACACAGTAATATTAGAATGACCTTTGTCCTTAAGACTCAGGCTGAGAAATAGAGCCCCGCAGATTCAGTTGCCTTCCCAGTCCACTATCCCCCGTTCTGCTCAGCAGTAACCTCTACCCTGAATTTTATGTTTAACATGATCACACATGTTGATATATTTTTGCTTCATATGTATGTGCCCATATGTGATAGATATAATTATTTTGCCTATTTTTGAATTTTGTATATAAATGCTATCCTATAGGCTCTTTTTACAACCTGCTTTTGGAGGTAGTGCTCACTACATGTATTTTTGAGATTCATCCGTACTCACTCATGTAGCTATAATACTTTCATTTTTCTTGTTGCTGCTTCTAATATTGCAGTATATGAATATTCTATAATTTTTTGCCCGCTTATTTATCTAAAGGTTTCAGATCACCTCCTTTTTTTCTCTTTCAAGTAATTATGCAATTAGTATTTCTAAAACTGGAAAGAATGTATTTTAGGACATAAGAATATTCAACTATTATTAAATTGCGGAACTACTCTCTAAACTAGTATTATTACGTACTTGCCATGATTTCTCCACATCCTCCTCAATATTTGGTTTTGCTAATATCCTAACTGTAAATGAAAGTCTCATCATTGTACCTGATATTTCTCTAATGACTAAGCAGATTGTATCACCTTTTCCACATGTTTATTGGGCACTGAGACTCTTCCTTTGTCAATCAACTGTTATCTCCTTCGCCCATTCTTCTTTCCATATTTTTTATCTTTTAAAACAGATTAATAAAAAGTCTTTACATATTTTGGATACTAATTCTTCCATTGCAAATATCTTCTTTCAGGCCATGGTTTGACTTTTTTGACTTGCATAATGTTTTATTTTAATATAACAAATTTAGCATTTTTTTTCTTTACAGACTTGGATTTTTATATCTTGCTTAATAAACCCTTCTCAGCACCTTAAATCGTAAAGCTAATTCCCTCTAAAAGATTTTTTTTTTTTTTTTTTTTTTTTGTACAGACAGTCTCACTTTGTTGCCCTAGGTAGAGTACTGTGGCGTCACAGCTCACAGCAACCTCCAACTCCTGGGCTTAGGCGATTCTCTTGCTTCAGCCTCCCGAGTAGCTGGGACTACAGGCGCCCGCCACAATGCCGGGCTATTTTTTTGTTGTTGCAGTTCCCCGCCGGGTTTGAACCCACCGCCCTCAGTATATGGGGCCGGCGCCCTGCTCACTGAGCCACAGGCTCCGCCCAAGTTTTTAAGTTTTGCTGTGCATCTTTAGGTTTTTAATCTATGTTAAATACATACTTAGGTGTGAAATGAACTTCAGTTCATTATCATTTTATCATATGTTGTATCATGAATGTCTAGATGATTCATCTTTCCTCACAATCATCAAATGCCACCTGTTATTCATCAAGTTTCCACAAATGCATGAGTAATTTTTTAAGTTTTTCTATTCTTTTCCATTGGACTAATTTCTATCCCTGAACCAAAGCTACATTACCTTAATTACTATCATTTTATATTAAGCCTTAATAGTTTATACAGAAACTCCCAGAATCTTGTTTTCAGACTGTAATGAAAACTTGTCACCCGTTGCTGTTGCAAATACATTTGAGAATTAAATTTTCAGGTTCCAGGATGAACTGGACTGGAATCTTAATAATAATTACATTCATTTTACAGATCAATTTACAATTTTGACTCTTCCTTAGAGGAAGATGTATTTTTGTTAACTTATGTGGTTTTACTCCTTAATTTCAATTGATAAATTAACTGTATAACAAAAAGTGACTGCTAAAAGTCACAAAGCCAATTAATAACAAAGCCAGTGGATGCTGGAAGGTGTTTCACCCCTTTAAGTGCTTGCGCAACAAAAACGCTTAAATAGTTAAGTGAAGAATGAAGATCTTGGAGTCCTTGCATCTACAAAAATCCAACTTTTCTAGTTAACTAGGCCCTTGATAATCAAAGTGTGCTCAGATGGCTTAGCGAAACGGTCCTGAAATTCATTGCTTTGACTTTTTCTCTGAAGCCTGTCAAAAAAATACTAGTGTTAAAAAAAAAAAAAGAAAAAGTATTAGTGGTAATCATGAGGTCATTGAATTTCAAAGGACGCATGTAAGCAACATTGAGGCCTAGAAAATAGCCTCTAGGTCCTGCGACCATGTGACTACAGGCGCATGGAAGCTATCACCTGCCTTACTGAATGAACATCAAAAGTCCAAAATAAGAAAAGATTGTCTTTAAAAAATGTCCATAATCAGATTTCTTTAAAGGACACAAAATGTTCAGTGTTTTTCTACAAGCAGCGTAAGCAAACAAATACAATTGCTTTGAAATCGCCGAGTTGCCTCAACTTGGCATTTTAGTTACTAAATGCCATTGGGGAAAATTTTGTACAAAAAAAAAAAAATAGAATACTGAAGAGAAAGTAGCACAGAAAATTCAGTCTTTAAGCATTAAAGAAAAAAGATCAGATGGCGTATTCAGGTAGTACTGTGCCATTGGAGTCCCCTCCTGCTCCGTTGTCCTGTTTGACTTCTCACTAAAGCCCCCATTATCTACTGGGGGGAGCAAAAAGGTGAGGCGGGGATGGGAGAAAGCGAGTGCCTGCAATATCGCCTCCGGCCACTAGGGGTACCTTTGTACCATTTTTCATCCTGCATCGATCTGAAGTAGAAACCTGTATCAGGGTAAAACCAGGGTCCTCGGCATTTTTGCGAGCAGTGCACCTAGAATCCGAAACAAGATTTTTAAAAGGAAAGAAAGAAAGAAGCCACAGTTTTTCGGTCTCCCGAACAGGACTACAAAATCGTTCCACTGGACGCCAGCACGGAGAATTCATTTTTGAGGTCAATTTCCAATCGAGATGAATCTATTGGATTAGTAGGATTATCTGATTGCAGCTGAAAGAAGTAACGTTTGATCATTTGTATTTCTTGCCTGATGGTTGGATTTCTATGGAGGTGGCTTTGGGTCGCCAGGATTCTGGATCGTGGTTGCATCTGGAAAGAAAAAAGGATCAATCGACACGTTTTGGAAGTGTCCGTGGGTGAATAAGAAGGAGGGGGTGGCAAAGCCCGGGTTGCGGATGCTTAAAGAAAAAAAAGAAGAAGAAGCGTCTTGAATCCCGAAACAAGAATCACCGGGTGCTGGAGATTTCAAAAAGGCAGCTAGAAATTGGTAAATACTTCGACCATTCCGGCTTGAATTTGACAGCGACTTGGTGTAGAAACCGTCTCCGTGAATTACTGGAAGGAGCTGGGGGCGATGAAGGGGCTCCGGCTGTGGATTTGTCTCACCGAAGGTAAGTTCAGGTCGCTGTTTCTGGCGGTGGGGGGCTGCCGGGGCGTCGGTGCCGCCGCGCGGAGGGAACCGGAGAGAAGGGGGCGCAGCCTGCTCGCGCGTCCGGGGGATCGCGGGGGAGCTGACTTCCTTGGGCATAAAAGCTGTATTTTGTGGCGTCGGTGGGGGAAGCCAAGCAGCTCTCCACGATCGCCACTTTGCCCCGAAAACCTCTCCGTGGGGACCTCCCTCCGGAATCCGTGCCTTCTCCCAGCTACATTTCATGGAGAGGCGGCGGCGGCGCCGGGTGCACCTGCTGGTGGGGGAATCGCCCGAGGGGACCCGGCGGCCGCCTCAGCTCCGTGTCTGTGGCTGTCTAGGCTTCTCGGGAAATCATGCGGGAGGACTGGCCATTTTCATGCTGTCTCTTCTTGCCTCTCCTCCTGCCGCTTCCCGCCTCCCGCTTCTCTCAGCCAGACGCTAAAGGGTTACAGGGTCACTGCATGGAGTAGGGACGGCAGAGCCAGTGGCCACACCAGCGGCCTTGTGATTCACTCGCATTGACTACCCCATCCAGTCCGAGGGAACTTTCTCCGAGTTGACCAGCCCGAGACCGCGGCAGCCGCGGGGCCAGGCTCGGCCGCTGCTCGCTGGCCGCGGTGTCCCTGCGCCCCTGCCCGGCCGCTGCTCCCTGGCCGCGGTGTCCCTGAGCCCCTGCCCGGCCGCTGCTCTCTGGCCGTGGTGTCCCTGCGCCCCTGCCCGGCCGCTGCTCGCTGGCCGTGGTGTCCCCGCTTCCCTGCGAGACCGCTTTCTCTCTGGCCAAGGTGTCCCTGCGCCCCTGCCCGGCCGCTGCTCGCTGGCGGTGGTGTCCCTGCGTCCCTGCCGGGCCGCCTGCTCGCTGGCCGGCTTCTCCTCCCCGCTGAGAGCTGCCAGTCAACTTCTCAGACATTTTCTTGCAGCTAAATTCGGGGAATTACATTTTTCTGCCTAAAAATGTTTGAAAATTTGTCTCTCAGGAAAACTCATTTTTATTTGCAGAAAGAAGTCAGTTGCAGCAGCTTTGATTAATCACTAAGTGAATATTAACTGACTCAGGAAACTAAAATTTGCTTTGGAATCCAGACAAGCATTTTTTATTCTGAACTAATTTTGGAGTCCACAAAGCTTCAGAACAATTATATATTCGCGACTGATTTATTTAAGGGGTGTATATAGATGGGTTAAGTGTGTTAATACAATTTCCCCTTTGAAATGCTCTGACACTTCAGCGTCAAAATTTTAGTTGGCTTTTTGCTATTTGGGGCCAATTCGTTACATTTTAAATGTTCAGACATTCAAATGCACTGAGATAAAACGAAGCTAGATAATTGTTAAAGGGTAAAATCCTGCACCTTGTACATCTTGTATTTTGAACAAGAGCGTTAAGTATTTTTTAAGGGTCTCTGCTTACAGATTGGAAATCGTGTGCTGATACCGTTATGGTTCCAGCTTTCAAATCTCTCATTACGCCTGAACTTGTCAAAAGGCAACTCTTCAATGTCATCTGAAGCACATTCATTCTCCAGCACTTATTTTGGGACATTCTGGTTATTAAAAGATGGGTCTCACCAAACTTTCTTCCTGGATTTTTGTGTGTGTGTGTGTGTGCATTTCTTAACATCTAATTTTGAAGATGAAGTAGGAAAATATAAATCTTTTGTCTCTCAAGAATTCTAAAGTGGAAAATTAGATATTTCGTATTTCTACAGACTTTTCGTATGCTTATTTAAAGATTATAAAAGTAGCACAAAATAGTTTCTACAAGCAAAATTGTTAATTTTAAAGAGATTTCTGGGAGACTAGTTTTGCCTCTTTTGTGCTGCTGTGAGTCACGTGGTTCATGTGAAGAATGGATGTTCTGTGTATTGGTCCACTCTAGCCAATTATCCTGGCTGCACAGCCCAGTAATATTCAACATCTTTTACAGAGATTAAATTGATAAAAATGACCTGTGGCAGATAACGAAGTAAATGATAATAACATATAAATAATGAAGGCAAATGGCAAGTGGGCTGGAATTGCTCTTTTTGAGCTTGTAAAGAATATGACTGCTAATATAAATATGGATGGAGAACATAAAACATAGAAAAGAAGCTTTTTTTAAGAGCTAATTTACATACTTTGAAACCATTAAATCAGTGTCATTGCACATGCCAAAATGCAAGCATGGAAGACTTAGCTGAACATAACGTTGGTAGTGGCCAGACAGTATTTTTCTGTGAAAAACAATGAATATTTTTTTATACTTTCATTACATTCTGTCAGTGAAAATGAAAAGGGGGAAATTTTGACCTATTGTTTGGTATTATTATCATGTGGGGTAATTGTGTTCTCTGTTTCTACAAGCAGTCCTTCCACAAAATGTTGGTGAACTGTGTGGGTAGTAAATCCACTTTGGAAGACCTAAAAATGTGAACAAATATGTACAAAACTTATGCCCTACAAATTTTTTAGAAGCTATGGGAAGTAAATGAATAGTGAAGTATACATTTAGATAAATGATCCCTCTGAGAGTGGGTCACTCTAAGAACGATGGAAAACTCTGTAGAGTTCACCTAGAAAGTTAATTACATTTAGCTCCAGATTATGTGTTTTTGGTAATAATTATTACAAAGAACATGGTGGCCTTCATCAGATATGATAATTACGTGTCAGAGTAACACAAAAAAATATGGTAGTTTTAGATAAAGGGATAGAAGCTCTCAACCCTAAAAATTGCAAGCACAGTTCCTAGTATAAGTGACAAGAAAAATGATTGAATTCCCCAAAGCTTATCACTATGGAAAAACTGATACTTCCATCACTGAAGCTCTGGTTGACAAATACACTTGTCCCTCAAAAACCTCCCATGTGTTCTGAGTGGCCCAGTATTCAGGAAAGGCTAACACATTGGCTATGGATCTTAGTTCTGTGATTTTTGATGCAATTAACCACATTAAATGTTATTTTACATTCACTGAATTTTTTAAGGAAATTACCACACGCTCTTAATTAAAAGCAAAATGAAAAGGGTGATTCTTTCTTAATGATTTAATGCAGTTTGTTAGTTTGACACATGGCACACCAAAGTGTAAAGCTTCCATCTCTTTTGCTTTATTAAGAAATAAATAAGAACCCAACTTTCAATTAATTTAAATTATTAATATCTCAAATTTGAAATGCCAGAGCAATAAAAAATCAGTGAACACTCGCAATCAATCTAAGCTATACTTTTTTTATTACTTTTCAAATGATAATTTAAAACACCTTGAGATAGCTAACCTCCTAATCTGGTGGGATAACAACATTCTCAACTGGTTTTAAGAATGGTTCCTTAATGGTAATGAGTTTGTTTGGGTACTTTGGTTGTCTTATTAATGAAATCTTGTTGATAAAGTCACATGTTGCTAAGTTGCTATAAAAGAATGTAAATTATCTCTGCTTTTAAGTAACCACCCCAACAAACAAACCCCCCCACCAAAAAAAAAACAAAAAAACATTAAGCAGCAAATCTGGGTGAGAGAAAGACTGGCAACTCTAAGCTTAACTGAGATGGGAGAAAACTAGTAAATCATTCCAGGCATTTGAAATTATTAGACATTTAACTTTGGGGAGACTTTGATATGAATTTCTTTTGTAACAGTCAATATAATCTCTTCTGTGCCTATTTCCATTATGTGTAAGAGAAATCCATAGTCAATGGCAAAACGCTTTACTGCTGCCATTACTGCAGACTTTATAGATCAGAGATGGGTCAGTATGTGAGCTCCAGCAGTAATGCCTCTTTCGTGTGAAACCTTATGGGCCTTGCAGGCACTCTCTCATCCTGACACTCATAAAACGTTCAAGTCCCATATTTATTATTTAATTTTCTTTCTATATATAGCAGCAAAGCACTTTAATATATGGATGTGTGGCAAAAGAAAGAAATGACAGGCGAGTGTGAATGGGACTAATGAGTTTCAATAGCACACATATTAGGGACTGCTAAAGGAAGTTTAATTAAGAAAAACAAGTTGAGCATGAAATTCATTTTGGAAGAAATGCAAGTTAAGTTACTACTACAGATGAAAAATCAAAAACCACAGTGATATATAACAGGAAATAAAGTTCCAACCTGAGACTAGAACAACTTAATACAGTTTACATTTTAGGACTCGATTTTAAGTTAATGAACTCAGATTTGCCTTATAAAGTAGCAGAATATATACTTTTTTATGTTGTTTTCACTTTTCCCTGGTTTCCATACCAATTTTAGTTTAGTGTTTTAACTGTGTATCCAGCCACACTTTTTTTACTAAACCACAAACTTTCTTTTTCATAAATCTAATTTCGAGCACTGCATGTACCTAAGATTAGAGCTGTCCACTGGAGCCCAGGCCATTCCGTTGGAGGTTTAGCATGTGGTGCTTCGTTAGGAGAGCTATGCATTTATCTTTTTTTCCTATACATATGATTCTGTTTAATTATTGTCAAAATTTAGGAAATAAGTAGATTTATTTGTTTGCTTGCTTTTTATTTATTTATTTGGTGGTGGCAATGTAGGGATGGGGAGCAGAATTTGGGGAAGAGATACAATATTATTTTCTTACAATGTACTTTTCTTACATTTTGGTCTGTATCTAAATCACAGACACCTTCTGTAAATAATGAAGAAGTCAGATGATGGTGTGAAGATCTGTGCTTCCCAACAACTGCCTTTTTGGAAACATCCAGTTGATGTGCTAATTCATTTTTTACACAGATATGTAACAATGGTGATTCTTTTCTCTTCAGGGGAAAAAGGAGGTTAATTGCAACGCTTTAAAGTGAGTCAAAGCTTGTTGCTTTTAAAGATATATATAGTCGTGGTGAACATTTTCATATTGTTATATGGAGTACTCACTATACTTGGAAGGTCAACGAGATCAAATATGAAATCGAGGAAAAACCAAGTTGAGATTATCACTATTAGAAATCTTTCCCATAAGGCAACCATCCCTCCAATGACAGAACTGCTGGGAAACATGGTGATTGCTACATACAGCATTGACCAATCGTCACAATATTCATACCTTGAAAATAATACATGAGCCATTTAATAGTTAACCATAGCGATAAAAGGAATAAAAGTTCCCTCAGCAACCATTTTGTTTCAAGTCAGTGCATCTGTCATTTTTAATTTAAATCTGTATTATTTAGCTGTCCAAAACTTTACACACAAGTGGCAGTGCCATCCAGCCTTTCTCTTATGGCAAAAAAAGTCAAGAGTTTAATTACCTCTTTAACCCTGGTGAGTATTTTAATACATATGTTAGGATGAGACCGAGGCCAAAAGTTTCTCTTATTCAGAGTTGTAGGTTTTAATAACATCTAAGGAAGAAAACATTTTACATTTTGAAAGAATAATATAGTAGTAGTCTGTATAACCTCCATGATGGTGGAGGATTTTTGTCTTGTTTGTCCCAAGCTGGGGGTGCTTCTCCCAAGTGCCTAGAAGAGTGTCTATCACATCACTAGGGAGTGATAAATTTTTGTGAATGACTGAAGAGACCTGGGTTCCAGCCTAGGATGTTAGCAATAACATTTGTAACCTCTTTACTTGCTTGGTCTCTTCATTTTTACTTTCCTTTTAAACGTACAATCAGTAGTTATCTGAATTGAAGAATACTTTGAAGTAATGTACAAAATTTCACACAGAAAATGTCATGTTTTAGAATATTGAATTTTAGTCGGAAAGATTATAATTGAAACTTTTTAATGATTTTTGCATATAGAGTTTATTTACTGAATTTGATAAATTATTGAATCAAGACTTTCAGGTATAATGGGATCATTTCTGCTGTTATAATTTACTGAAAGGTACATTAGAATTATTTTCCTCCATGAAGAAAACATGTCTCTAGGAACTCTGGAGTTACTTAAAGTCATTTCAACTGGGTAGAACATGGACAATTAGGCAATAGACTTAAAATATAACGATGGGCAAGTGTTTTTATCATTGAACACATCATACCTTTTTCACTTTATATCTTTTACCATTTAACACTTTATAATCTCTATTATTTAATTTGAATTTAATAGATTTATTGAGCAACTTATACTCCATCTATATATTAAATCTTCTTAAATTCTATTCATTGTCTTTACACAAATGGCCCATGAATTTTGCTATTGTTATTAGTACTCACGGAACTGTAATATGAGGAAGCAAAAGAGTTGTGGTTATCTGAAGAGGATTGCTTTTGTAATATTCTTTCCTCTGGGACCACAGGTAGACTCTCAGCCAGGTCAGGGTTGACGGGAAGCTGTGATTGTCACTTGGTGCCTTATGTGAGAAAACTTGGCTGCCTTAGTCCAGTTTCTGGTAGGCAGTTACTCCTTAAACAGTAGTCACTACAGTGTTTGCCAATTTCAGCAGAAGCCTGGGACTGAATGGGCACAAATGTTTAACTACTGTCTCTCTGCTAATCATCCTCCAAGGGGTCAAGATTGACACACCTTGGCACAGGGCCATACGCAGAGACTTAGCACTATCTTTGCCAAAGTTGTACTATACTCTGGCAACAAGGGAATTTTAAAGAGGACTTTAATTAATCAGGGCACTAAGAATGGCAATTTTCTACTCTTTTCAGGCACCAGCAACTCACTAGAAACAAAATAAGCTTCAGAGTGAGTTGAGGATGTGGTACTCTTCTCTGGCTGCTCTATAAAGGCACAGGCAGGTATAATTACGTTGCTTTGGTAAGCAATGACTTGTGACCCACTGGTGGCCCCTTTCAGACAAAATCATCAATTTAATATCAAGGGAAGTAATCAGCTCTACCTGGCTTTGTTTCCTGAGCTCTTGATTGATTTTTCATTTTCTTCCTGGGGATCACAGGGTCACTAATTAGTTTTTAAAATATGTCCTGCAGTATTTCACATATACACTAAAATCGTTGCCTGTGACTTCTCAAAAACATTATGTCTCATTGATTCTTACCCCTTCACAGCTTCCACCTTCTTGTACATTTGGAATCAGGCTTCCTAAATAGACTCTAGTGTTTAGAGATTCTACCTGAAAGTAAGTTCAGAGTAAATATAAAGTAAAATTTCTTTTATACGGTTAATATTAAGTGGAGTTTTTTTAGCCCCCTTTTCTTCCAATAAATAAATAAATAAGCAAAGAAGAAACTTTCTAATATTTAGCTATTAGTTGTAATAATTGTAATGATGGTTATAGCAGAAAACCTCAGTGTGTAATGCAGAAAGAAATGCTGTCAGTTTAATCTCTTTTGCTTTTGTGTTGTCAGAAAAGCTGTTACGGCATCTTAAAATCATATTTTGTTCCCAAACAATAATCGAATTAGCTGCCAGTCTACATAGATATCTATGCACATTCCTGCATGACGAATTTCCTTAGTACTTTAATTTCCACCTCTTTTGAGTTTCACTCTTTCTTGCTGCAAGTCTAACTAAGCTAATGCCTTCACAGAGGTCAGGCATCATAGATGGATAAATAAAATCTGAGTGTTGTGAAAAATAGTATAACGAATTAATGAGTCATTCATTCAAAGAGTAATGAATCACTAGGACCACTAGGAAGTAATGCATTTTGGGGGGGGGGATAGTTATAAAAAACCCAGGGCATAGCCTCTATTCTAAAATAGTGAATCTGATCTGATCTTGTCATTTTTATGATTGTTTTCTCTGTCATCATGCTGTGACAAGAGCTCACACACCTAAAATGGCCTCCATGTTCCTGAGCTGGCAGCTCCTCTCTCCACTCCAGCCTGTCCAACTCTTCCCTCAAGTCACACTGATCTCTTTGGGAAGCCCTGGGCTCCAAGGCATGTGGGTTTCCTCTTGCCACTGTCTGAAACATTCTGACCCCGGGTCTTCAACTAACAACCCCTATTCATCTTTCAGAACCTAGTTCACAGCTCACTTCTTCATGAAGATCATTCTTCTCACTCCAGACTTCACATTTCCCCTCTGAGCACCCTGCATTATCTCTCTGGTGCAGCAGCTAGGACTAGTTACCTGTGTAATTGACTTTACATAAGGTTGGTCTCTGCCCTTGAATAGTAATGTCCAGGAGAATCAGCACCATTCCTATCGTATCCACATAGGCCTCTCTACAGCCTGGTACTAAATGTTTGCTGACTGTAACAACAAAGGTAGAAGCTGAGATTACAAATTACCATGAAAAATAAGTGCTATTGATTCACTTAAAAGAAAGGTACTAAGTGTTTTGAGAGATAAGGAAGGGATTGATTTTATGGCTTTATTAATCATAAAAAAAAAATGTACCTACTGACCTTAGAGTCAGGCCTTGGTGGCCGTGAGCTGGCATCCCTCTGGGAAAACACCAATGGGGGGAGTATTCTCTAGGAAAGAAGATCTTGATGGGCAAGTCAGGCTAATTCACTGAGTGCTGCTCCTAGCGTTCAGTCTTGCCTTGCATTAGTATTATTTATTCACAAAGACAGTTTTCTAGCAGCTGTGATCTCTGCAACGGACTCATGTTTTATTCCTTGTAACTATGTAAAATATTTTGTTGGTAAAGTTTTTCTCGTATTACTGTCAAGTTTTAGTTTGCCTTTTCTTTTTTTTTTTTAAACATTCTCTGTGATTTTCTTACATTTAGAGGTACATTCAGAGTGGAATTATCCCTAGGGGAAAGGGAACAAAGAGAACTCTTTTTGTTTTCTGAAGAAAAAGGGAGAATAGTGCATAACTCTAGAACACTCTTAAAAATCTGCCCATCCTTTCTCCCAGGAGGCCCTGGGCAGAAGTGACAAGGAGGCAGCTTTTGCCTTATCTCCTTTGATTTGCAGCATCTGTAAACTGTGCTCTTGTTTTACTGAGGAATGTTGTGACTTCCATTTAACTATCTGTTACAAGGAGAGGATGAGAGCTCCAACTTGGTGGTGTTTAGAGACAATTAAAGGAGGTGATGCAAACAGCTGGGCATCTAGCCCTGCACAAACACACTTGGTGCTCACCATTAGTACAGTCATCACTTGATGATGCTCATGGCAGAAGGCCCTTGTCACAAGATCAGTTGTCCAGAGCTACATGTCCATAAGGCCTTAGCATGGGTCCGGCATCCCTTGAACTTCTGTATGGGACAGTCTTGAACCTTGATATTCCTGTCTCAGAATAGACCCTTTCGGCATTGGTTCCAAATTCATTCTTGTTTTCTTCCCTCTTGCACTTTTCTGACACTGCATAACTCCATACTCAGATTTAACTTATCTATTCAGCACAAAAAGTACCATTACTTGTAAATTTTGCTCCTTGCACTTCAACCATCCTTGCCTTTCTTACCCCAATCCTGACTTCTGTTACTTTGCTGTCTGCCACAGGCTAGTGAATGCTGGGGAAAGTTTCAGTGCTGTTGAAGGTGCTGCAGATCGTGCCTGTTAAACTAGCCCAGCAAGCTGAGCAGAGCATTTCTATTTTTCACCTGTTGTTATCTTGAGTTTTTCCTTCTCCTCCAATCCTCCCACTGAGCATATGACTTCACTGAATTGGTCTCATTGAGGATAAAATTGAAAGAACAGGGTTCAGGGCATGTTCTCTGGAGTGAGTAAGTCCTGGGTTTGTTTTTTAGCTCTTCCTTTTGCTGGCTTTGTGGCCTGGTAGTTATCTAACCACCTTAATCCTCATTTTTCTTATTTGTAAGAGTATTTGGCTTAATAACTCTCTTATGAAGACTAAGTTTTTGAACAGTACTTGGTAAATTGGTGGTGATGTATAATGGTTGTTCTTGTCATTGTCATTTTCACATAATTGTAGACGTATCCTGTTAATACTTTAAACTGAACATGGAATTAAAGCTTTATTTGGATTCTTTTTCACCAATCTATTTACTACATTCATGGTTCCCACACCTTTGTGATCATGTAATCTATACTTTTGATAACCAAACCCTAAAACGTATAAAATATATACCTATATTCCTACATAAATATTTCTATAAACAGATTTTAAAACATACACAAAAATAGACAGTAAGAAGATAGGAAGGATAAAATCAGAATTTTTAAATGTCTTGTAAATTCTCATGCCTTTATTCAATCATTAATTAATATCTTAAAGCACAGGCACTGTTCACAGCTAATGAAATGAATGTAAATTCATACTTCAAGTTATCTTCTTGAGGTTTTCATTTTTTTCTCTTTCTTTCTTTCTTTCCTTCCTTTCTTCTTCCTTTCCTTTTTCCTTCCTTCCTTCCTTCCTTTCTTTTTTTCTTTCTTTCTTTTTGACGAAGTCTCTCTCTGTCACCCTGGGTAGAGTGCTATGGCATCATAGCTCACAGCAACCTCAAAACTCCTGGGCTCAAATGATTCTCTTGCCTCAGCCTCACAAGTACTGGGACTACAGGCACGCACCACAACAATGTCCAGCTAGGTTTCCTAATTTTATTAGAGACAGGGTTTCACTTTGTTTAGGCTGGTCTCCAACTCCTGGCCTCAAGTGATCCACCCATCTTGGCCTCCCCGAGTGCTAGGGTTAGAGGTGTGAGCCACTGTGCCCAGCTGGCTGTTTTGAAATATTTTTGTCTGACTTTTTATTATACCCGATTACATAGTCTTTGTTTTTAATCTTATAGCTGAAGAGGAACTTGTACTAAAATTTGGAAAAGTTTCATTTCTGTCCTTTTATTGTCTTTACTTACAACTGTATTTCTTGTATTTCCTTTCATCTACACGTATTTTATGGGGGAAAAAACTTAATCCAGTAGTCCATTTTATAAAGGTTACTTTAATTACAACTAGATTAAAAAATTATAAATCTGGTTGTTCAGTAATGCAAACTATAGCACAATGCTATACATTGAAAATGAGCATTGAGGGCAGTGTCCTGTGAGCAGGGCGCCGGCCCCACATACCAGTGGTGGGGCTTCAAGCCCAGCCCTGGCCAAACTGCAACAAAAAAAAGAAAAGAAAAGAAAATGAGCATTGACAACGATACTGTTGGAAAATATAATGTGTTCTAGAACTATCGACCTTCCCAATAAGTCCTCACATGCAAGCATATGACATAATAATGTGAAGACACTGGCGTGGACTCTATGTGTATATTGGGAATGCTTAATTTCTCTTTTGTTTTTATGTAAAAAATTTGGTAAATAGAAGTTCAACTATTTAGTTCTTTCATTGTCTGTTCATCTCGTGATGCTGATTTAGAGGTTGCTGCTCCATAATATTGCCAGTTTTATTTTCTTGTGACTAAATTTGAAAATACTTTTCCCCTGCTAGGAATGTTTAATGCCTTTTCATCATCTGGTGAATAAAATCGAAGCTCTTTAGTCTCTTAATGAAGGGCTTACTTGATGTGACTCTAGCCTGCCTTTCCAGTCTTATCTAATGTTCATCTTCATTTGCTCCGTATTCTGGCCAAAGGAGACTGAACCCTCCTCAGACAAGCCTCTTTCTGTCCTTTCTGTCACAAGGCATGCTTTGGGGACTGGGGGACAGATGGCAGAGGTTTGTCTGCAAGAAGTTTGTTGGGGAGCACTATTGGGAAGCATAATTGTCAAGAGGTGAGGGGACGCCATCACCTCCTGCCTCTGCCCATTTCCCTGGGGAGCTGCAGTGGCCTTTAGAGCTGTTGTCACTGAGGAACAAGCCCAGGCCTTTCTCATGAGCATGTCACCCAGGAAGGTGAGCCCCACAATAGCCACTGCACATTGTTTATACTGCCCCTAGAACAAGCCTTGTCCGAGATCCCCTCTGTGATCATCAGTGGTTTTCCTAATTATATTTATTCTTTTAAGCCCCAAGTTCCCCTTGATTTATGAACTTTTTCTAATTCACTAGCTGGAGGTAGACCCAACTTTTCTTTTAAAGCCTAACATCATTTTGTACAATTGCATTCATTTGCTTATTCATCCCATTTTAAGTACTTATTATGTGAGTTAATTATGTATTAGTTACTTTAACTATCCAGTTGCTGAAAGATCTCAGATATACTCATTGGACAGCTTTTTCTCAGGCAAGGAACTCAGCATGGCGACAGCAGGAGAAGGCTTCACATTAACCGGAGCCCCAAATCTCAGACTCTGTCCTCCCACTGCTCAAGCTTCTTTGCCCTACTGCTGCTGTGTCACACAGGACACCTCAGTCCCCAGACCTTGAACCACCACTAGTGTGTGTATGGAACATCTTGGTACAGGAAGCTCAAATCTGCCGCTGGTCGGGTTCTCTTAGAGTGAGTCTGTTACACAGGCGCATCCCTCCAACAGGGCCAGTCTTGGCTGTTGAAAACCTCCATATTCCATCGAAACCAGTTATTCTTAAATTGAATTATCATATTTGTTGTTATTATTACTTTAATTCATTTATTATATCCAATTGTTATAAGCATGGTTGACATGGCGGTGTGGTCTGACTTTGAAACAACCCATTGAGCTGTAGGTAAAAAACATTATTTGTCTTTAGTTAATACAAATAATATTCATTATTCTTGGTTTCTATATTTGCAACTTTGCCTATTCACTGATGTTTATTTGTAATCCTAAAATTAATACATATGGCACTGTCACCGTCATTCTATAGATATAAGCAATACAGCAAAAACACTGAGTCACCCTATGAACATATTCTCCACTGATGCTCAGCAGAGCATCCCTCTGCCTTCTTGTTCCAAGTCTATGAACAGAGGTTGGAGGTAGTGGTGGCAGGGTGGAGCAGTGCTTACAGGGACCAGTTGGAGGGGTTTGGATTTCTAACTCTGGCACCTGTTACTACGGTGGACTTAGGCACTTACCACTTAAGAACCTTAGGTTTTCTTTTGTAAAAGAGAGAAAATAAAATCTACCAGGATGAGTTGTTTTAAGGGTTTAAAATTATAATCTATGTGAGATATGTCTATATATGTACATATGTATGGGTACTTTTCTAGGAATGCTGGATCTGTGTTTCCTCGCTTAGTGTTCTTGGTAACTTTATAAAGCAACAAAAATCTGTTGCATGTTTTGTAGGATCAGCTAAGGGTCATCACCAAGCTTCAGGCAGCTCTGGAGGTAAGCGTGCAGTCAGTCCAGACCAACTGAGATATACCCAGGCTGCACTCTGTAAAGGATTTCCATGTAGATTTTATGACAGATATAAAGATATTGTTTAAAAAACACACACAAAATCCTCTCCCTCAAATATGAAATTCAGTTGGGAGGAGTAGGGATAAACAATAAAACAAACAATAAATCCAAAGCAACAGAATAAAGAGGTAATATTGTTTTAAAAAGACATATAAAAAGGCTGTGCAAAGATGCAAGTCAGAAACTTCGTGCAGGTCCCACTCCCACCTTCATTTTGCGTTTATTGAGCGATGTTCTCACTCTGGTCTCCAACTCCTGGCTTCAAGCCATCCACCCTGCCAAGAGCCACTTTTTTTTTTTTTTTTTTTGTCACTATGTCATCCCTCCATAGAGTGAGAGTGCCATGGCGTCACAGCTCACAGCAACCTCAAACTCTTGGGCTTAAGTGATTCTCTTCCCTCAGCCTCCCGAGTAGCTAGGATTATAGGCAGCTACCACAATGCCTGGCTATTTTTTGTTGCAGTTGTCATTGTTGTTTAGCTGGCCTGGGCCAGGCTCCAATCTGCCAGCCTTGGTGTATGCTGCTGGCGCCCTAACCACTGTGCGACAGGCACTGAGCCGAAAGCCACTTTTTATGTTACTTATTCCTTCACAATATTGTAAGATACTTGAGAGCAATGAGTAGATTATGTTTGTCTTTAAATTCTCCATAACATTTTGTAAATAATTTACACGTTGCAAATAGCCTATAAATGTTTGTGGAGTGATTGAAAGAGTGCATGAATATGGCCACCCACTCTCCTTATCTAATGTCCCAGATGGTGCTCTCTACTTTTTTCCTGGGTCACTCAGGAAAAAAACTAGTTGAGGGACTAGCTATTTTTAAGAACTGTTGGGAGTGAGATAATACATTACCATTTATGAAGCCCTTTAAACTTTATTCATTATTATTTTTTCTGTGAGATGCACATGCTTTTACTTAAGGGAAGAGTAATGGAGGAACTTAGGAGCTAGTATCCCCACTCTTTGCAAAGTCAGGTGAGGCTGGTCCTGTGTGCATTGATACTGCCTGGTCCACTGAGTAAGAGTTCTCTGACCCCTTATTATAATGTATTTATTTTAAGATATTTCAAGCATACAGAAAAATACAGAGAATCCCATAATAAAAATGTGTGTGTGTGTTTGTGTGTGTTTATCACCAAATGCTGTCAAATACTAAGGTTTTTTTCAAACTTGCTGTAGTTAATTGCTAGCTTTTTAATGCCTAAACTCCAAGTTATCAATCCCGGGCTTCAAGTAATGAATTAATTTTTGGAATTAACTTTATTTTCTTCCTTACCAAGACATGATACCCTATTATTCTGCATTTATGTGTCTTTCAATATACAGTATTGTTTGGCATACTTTAAGTTTTATTTAAAGATTATTTACTGTACCTATTCTTCTGAAACTTGTTTTGCTCAGAGATTTTGAGATTTATCTTTGTTAATGTTTTAGGTCTAGTTCCCTTATATTTGCTGACATATGGAATTTCAATTTGTGAATATATCATGATTTATTTATCAGTATTTATTAATAGATATTTAGACTATTATAGGATTTTTTTGATTACTAAAAATCATTACACAAATAATTATTTCACATGAGCTGTGTAATCACATATAAACAGCTGATCGCTTCAATAAATGGAGTAAAAAAGATATTTTAAAAGTAGAAAATACAATCTAAACTTCCAATAAGAATAGGTGTCCAACATTTTTTTTTCCACTACTCATTGGAAGGACAAGAATTTGGGGGGGCCACACATTAAACACACAAACACTAAGAGAATCTAATGAGCAACAAAAAGATCTGTGTGAATAATCTTCTCGATATCCAACACCAAAGATAAGCAAAAGAGATCTCAAGTAATTTGCATGTGGCCCACTGGCTACAAGTTGGACATGCTGGAAGTAGATCACTTTTATTTCTCTGCTTCAGTGAAATTGTCAAAGTATTTACTCAGACTTTGTCCCCTGAAGAAACATAAAACACTTTTTCAGTTCAATTTAGAATAAATAATTTTTTAAAAAAGGGATAATTGTGAATTGGGGGGCTGTATCATGTGCAGTGATCCAAAGATGAGATGGTTTTCATCAGATGGCAACCAGCTCCTGGTTCTGCTACTGAGTAGTTGAGAGACTTCAGCCAATGTACTTAGCCACTTTGAATATCAGTCCTTTATAAGTAAAAATGGGGTAACTATTACACCCATTGTACTGCATTGTTGTAAATGAGATGTAACTGCATGAAAACTAAGGATATGCTCTACACTAAGGAAGCACCAAAAAACAGCCAGAAATTTGAGACTCTATTTTTAGGCATATACATATTTTAAATTTCAGTAGGGTATATAAGTCAAAATCCATGACATATGCACAGATGACGCAATATGGCACCATTTCCGGTAGTTCTGTATGCAATAATTAGATACTACAGTGTACGGTTAATGTGGGAAATGTGACTTGAGTTGAAACCATCCATATTAAAATAATGTAGAACTACAAGGTATAAACAGTTATCAAAGTCTGATTGTTACGAAAGTGTAGATATAGCCAGAAATTAATCAGCCATTGTTCCCTAACTCCCTTGCTGCTGTAAGTGGCCACTGCCTAATAGTACCATCCTTCCTGACAGGTGCAAGATTTGTGACTCCTCCACAACTTCTGTAGATAACATTGCTGATGTTAATTCCAAGACTTACAACTCTGTATGTAATATTAATGTTGTCAATCTAAAGACTGATCTTTGAGGCATTTTTTAGACTTTGCATTCCACAGACCTATGGTGCTAAACAGACCTGTGTATAAGTGTGGGAATGGAACCAATAGCTCTGAAATCTGCTACCCAGGAACCTGCCAACCAAGATAATTTCTGCATCCCAACTGTCTGAGTTCATCTTTTTTTTTTTTTTTCTGTTTTTGCCTGGGATCGAGTCTAAACCCACCACCTCCGGTATATGGAGCTGGTGCCCTACTCCTTTGAGCCACAGGTGCTGCCCCAGAGTTCATCTTTTACCAATGAGCAGACCAAATTCTCCAGTCCTATGTTTGCCAAACTACCTTTAAAAACCCTTTCTCCTGAATTCCTGAGGAGATGAATTTGAAAATTACTCCCATCTCCTCACCCAGCACCTTACAAAATAAAACAGCTTTCTGTTGCAACCCCTGTTGTCTTACTATGTTGTCCTCCACTAGGTAGTGGGCAAGGGACCCAGCTGGATTATAACAAAGGAGTGTCTTAGTCAACTTGGCCTACCATAACAAAATACCACAGAACAAACTGGCTTAAACAGTAGACTTTTTCTTGACAATTCTAGAGTCTAGGAAGTCTAACATCAAGCTGCCAGCCGATGCTGTTCCTAATGAGGGCCCTCTTCCTAGTTTGGAAGCAAAATCTCACTGTGTCCTTACATGGTAAAGAAAGAAAAAGGTTGATCTCTTTCTCTGGTCTTCTTATAAGGTCACTAATCCCTCATGAAGGCCCCACCCTCATTACCTCTTAAAATCCTAGTTATCTTATCAAGGCCCCATCTCCAAATATCTTTGTGCTAGGAATTTAGGGTTTCAAAATATGAATTTTAGGGGGATATGAATCAGTCTTTGGCAAGGGTAAATCGAACAAATTTCATAGAAATGACTTTTGGCCTATACTAGGCAGCAGATTGAACTTTATCTAGTAGCAGATGGTAATCAAGTTTCAACTGAAGGCAAAGGTACAATCTTAAATCTCAGGAAAGAAAGGGCACTGAGTTCACTGTATAATTGGATAGCGAAACAAAAAGTGATGCCATTAAAAACCATGTCAGAGTTTATTATTATTATCCAGAATAAGAAATAAAAATAAAAAATAAAATTGTGCCAGTGAAAATGGAAAAGTGTGAATACCCTTTAGCAATTCTTGACACACTGGAAGTGGCAATTCTTTCATGACAGAAACTACGTCTTTTTTTTTTTTTTCTTAAGGATCAGAGTCTCAGTTTATTACCCTTGGTAGAGTGCCCTGGCATCACAGCTCACACCAACCTCTAACTCCTGGGCTTAGGATTCTTTTTCCTCAGTCTTCCGAGTAGCTGGGACTACAGGCGCCTACCACAATGCCTGGCTATTTTTTGTTGCAATTTGGCCGGGGCTGAACCCACCACTGTGGATATATGGGGCTGGCGCCCTACACACTGAGCCACAGGCACCGCACAAAACAATGCCTTGAGCATCATTATATTCCCAGACATTACGAAAACCGGTTAGTGAAAACTGGCTGAGGTATTGAGCACAGCCACACTTTGCAATAGGTCAAGTCAGAGAAAACTGAGACTTCCAACTGTTCTAAAAACTTTGTTTAATTTAGTAAACCTAATTTAGCTTATTTGTAAGTGTGGTCATCTAATTTATTGTTCAAACATGGATATCCATGACAAGGAGAGAGGTAACCATGACCTCCTTCTTGGGTTTATTAATTTTCTAGAGTTCACAGTACTAGGGAAACAATTACTTATATTTATAGATTTATTACAAAGGATTGATTATACAGTATAAAGAATGCAAATGAACAGTCATAGTAAGAGATGCATAGGGCAAGTTAAGTGTGTGATGCTTTCATGTCTACTTATGGGAGGCTATTGTTTTGGACTGAGCTTCTATGCTAGGCCCCAGAATTGTCTATGCTAGACATATGTCTATGCTTCTATGCTAGACAAACCAGAATTGTCAGGTGCTACCTAATAAAATAAAACTTTAAAATGGGAAGGCTTTTCAAAACAAACAAAAAATTCCATCAACCTATCATAATGGGTCCAGTCCCCTTTACTTGGCTTGATAAGAAAGCCCCTCTGCTTTAACTCTATATTACAAGTACATAACTTTGAAATAACCATCCTCTTTTTGTTCCTTGTTTCTACTTTCTTTACGTACTTCTTGTCCCTAAATACTTACTCTGCATTGTAGAGGGGAGCTCTGTGGTTCTGCTGGTTTTGAGGTCTGTCCAATTCTTGAATTTTACTTTGCTCAAATCTGTGTTTATTTTGTATAAAGTTTTTCTTTTATCAAGTGAAAGTGAGAACTCATGTGCCTTAGAGATGTCATAGCCCTTTACTTTTCAACATTCTCTAGGGATACCCTCACAAACTGATCTGAAATAAATTCCTTTCCAAAGCAAAATCAGCAGGTTGTGCACCTCTGCTAGGTAACCTCCGCCCTGCTGTCACTCAGGCGTCAGTGGGTGGAGCTGTGAGAACTGGCCAATCAGGGGCCACCAGGGTGAAGCGCCAGCTCTGAAAATGGTGTCTAGGCTCTTGCTCACGCTGGGCTCTGTGAACATTGTCAGGTTTCTGGGCCAGATCCTGTTTTGCAGTGGTCCCCCAAGCTGTAGGGAGGATGACAAAACACTATAGAAGCCTGGAAATGGTGAGCGTGTGGTATGGGCCTCCAGAAGGGGACGAGGGGTGTGGAAAGGGCTGGTCGGAACCGGCCAGAACCGGCTGTGGTAGAACCGGGTTTCCCCTTGGTCAACTCTGCAGTCCGAGGAGCCCAGTCTGCCTGTGCCCAGTACAGACTTCAGTCTCCTCCGGCTGCAGGCTGGGCCTGGGCCTCCTCTTGGGGCCCTGCCTGGTGTCTCCCGTTCCACCCTGAAGCCCACTCTGGACTGCTCCTCGCACACCGCCCCCAATCTCCTCCAGAATGTAGGATGTGGCGGGAATTCTCGTCAAGGGAACGTCCTGACATGGTGTGCGGGGACCTGCGTGGGCAAAGGCGTGTTCTTTGACGACCCCTGCAATTCCTTGCACATCAGAGGGCACCTGTTTTCTCTGGGTCTTCCAAATGTGTGTAAAGCAGAGTTTCCAATCCAAGACCCTGTCTTTCCCACCTCCCCACCCCCCAGTTCTCCTAGGGTTGGCAATAAATCCCTAAATTTCCAGTTCCCTCCTTGTTTTCCCAAATACCAATTTCCCTCTCCCACTCATCATTGTTACCAACTATTTCCTCTGTGTTGTATATTTCAAACAGATGCAGTATTTTAACTTTTCTACCGAGTAGTGAATGGCCTTTTACAACAAATTTTTTTTTTTTTAATTTGTGTGAAGATGTTTTACTTGAGAGTAAAGCAGAGAATGTCTGTAGCATACAATTGCTGTCCTCTACTCCTAGTATCTTTCCTGGGCACAGACATACTGTGAACACTTCTTAGATTTGAGGTTCCTTTTTTGGAAACTTTGCTGAGTGGCCTTTCAGAATGGTTCAGTTCTGCAGAACCCCTCCTTGAATTCCTTATCCTGAAAAGATTTGGTCCCTTATTTGAGTTTCAGTATTTCAGTAAATGTTAAGTATATTTAATAAACAAAATTTGAAAGACATTATAAAAGAACAGTTCCTGGGAGGCAAGAAATAGGCTTTTTTTTGCAGATTTTCGCCGGGGCCAGGTTTGAACCCACCACCTCCGGTATATGGGGCCTGCGTCCTACCCCTTTGAGCCACGGGCACCACCCAGAAGTAGATTTTTCGAAAAAAAATTAAAATGAAATATTTGTCTTGCATTTGATTTACTAAAAAGTCTTTTTGTACCCCCCCTCCATCTCCTCTCTGTTGCAATTCTCTCAGTGTGTGTAATACGCTTCTCAGGTCTGGTCTGTTCTGGGGGCGATTTCAACTTGTATTCTAGGGATTATATTTGCAACACCTAAAAGTATTCAAACAGTGCTAATTGTTTATAAAACAATTTCTTTTGCCATGAAATAATAGCGAGTTGACATATTTATTTTCTGAAATGAATATATGTACGTGTGCTTTCTTGTCAAGCTAGAAAAAATGCTTTTCAGTTTTCTTCCTTAAGTTACACATAAACACTGGGTTTAAGTAATTTTGCTGGATTCCTCACACACTGTTTTTTTTTTTTTTTTTTTCCTTTTCTAACAGATCAATGATGGTGCAAAGCGACTTCATGGGAAAGAAGAGGCCTGATGTCAGTGTCTCAGAAATCTGAGCTGAGATGAATATTAAGCCTGCAAAAGGAGGTAACTGAAATTGGTTTTTCCTGAGTAACATCCCTTGCAGGTGATCCAACCTGGTCACATCCACCAAGAAGTGAGCCATATCCAATGAGAGAATCTGCAAAGGAGAAAAAACCTGAGGCTCCACATGGAGACACGGTTGCGGGGTGCGTGGATATGATGACCTTTGTAAGGTTGTGATTGTGGTCTCTTTAGGTCCGTTACTAGTCATTACATTTGAGTTTTGCATCTGTAGTGTTGGTGCACTCACTTGTGCACACTGAGAAAGTCTGTGAAGGTCATTAGTTCTTTGTCTTGGAAAGCGGTTTGTGAATTTGGAACTTCCTCTGAGAACCTTATAGTGAATACTGCTGCCAGTTTCCTACCTGCTGAGAACTGAAGCCTAGGAGGGGCAACATTTCCACACTTTCAGGGAAAGGGAGTGTGTGGAGCTCCATGAGCTCATTCTTGTGGATGCTTAGGTCCCCCTATTCTACATCACAAGGACAGACACACTTTGGAGGTTATATCTCTGTGAGAATGTGAACCCCAAGCTCAGAAATGTGTATAACCTTCTGAATGCGGCTTTTCCTAGTAAGTACATGTCTGCTAACCTGAGCTGACTTAAATAGGTGCATTTCTTTGCTTTGGATTCCTTTACTGAATATCACTCCCTTTTAACTCTAGTGTTTTGAAGTGCTTATACTTTTAGTCCCTTTTGTGATTGTGTAAGATTGTTAGTTGGTGGATAATAGGATTGAGGAGAGAGTGAAAAGAGATGGTCTGAGTAGGACAAGAAAATTTGGGAAGGTAAGTTTTGCTTTAGTGAGACATAAGAACCTCTAGATGTCATGTGGACATATTGAAACTTTCAGGTGCATTTTTTATTTTTTATATCAAGTTTTGCATGTTTGTGCCCCAGAAGTTCAGATTTATAAGGATATACTATTGTGGAGGCAATTTGAATTTCTGTTTTAAGAGGAATGAGAAAAATAAGAGTACATTCTTGAAAATCCAAATAAATACATTTTGGCTCGGCATCTGTAGCTCAAGCAGCTAAGGTGCAGGCCATATACACCAGAGCTGGTGGGCTGGAATGTAGCCCGGGCCTGTCAAACAGCAATGACATCTACAACCAAAAAATGGCTGGGCACTGTGGCGGGTGCCTGTAGTCCCAGCTACATGGGAGGCCGAGGCAAGAGAATTGCTTAAGCCCAGGAGTTGGGGGTTGCTGTGAGCTGTGATACCACAGCACTCTACCCAGGGAGACAACTTGAGGCTCTGTCTCAAAAAGAAAAAAAAAATACATTTAATGTCATCTGAAACCCCTAATGCAGTGGTTCTCAACCTTCCTAATGCCATGAGCCTTTTATACAATTCCTGTGGGTCGTGACCCACAGGTTGAGAACCGCTGCCCTAATGCATTATAAGATGCTACACATTCCAAACTGTACTCCTCCCTTTTTTGTGGAATGAAGTGGAAGGGAAAGTATGTTATCACCTGACACTTTAGTGAGTTGAAAAGGTTTTGTTTTTTTTTTTAAGAAACAGAGTCTCACTTTATTGCCCTCGTAGAGTCTTGTGGCATTACAGCTCACAGCAACTTCCAACTGCTGGGTTTAGGCGATTCTCTTGCCTCAGCCTCCCAAGTAGCTGGGACTACAGGTGCCCAACACAACACCTGGCTTTTTTTTTTTTTTTTTTTTGGTTGCAGTTTGGCCGGGGCCAGGTTTGAACCCGCCACCCTTGGTGTATGGGGCTGGCTACCTAAGCCACAGGCGCTGCCCTAAAAAAGTTTTTTTTATGGTTTGCACATTTATAACTGTGATACATAAAGAATTATATAGCTGTATCAAAGTTTAGAAAAATCCATAAGACAAGTTTTAATAATTTTTTGTTCATTTGTTAGTGCTTGTTTACATGAAAAATCGAGCTACTGTGCAAGAAAACTCCTTTCCTACGTATGTTCTTAGAGTGAGTAGTCAGATTCGATTTTTTATGTCTGACTGCTCAGAACTAAAGCTTCACTTCTCCCTCTTCCTCTTGTGTACTACTCTGGGGCAAGCTACTGAAAAAGCCTGTGTGTTCCCTCTTCCCTTGGGGAGAAGATTCAAACCACTTAGTTCCTGACCTTTTGCCAGAACTTTCACCTTGGCCTACCTTCTAACTTTGATTAGCAAGCCAAGGCCAGGCTGTGTTCCTAGCATTTTTTAATCTGTTTGATGAGCCTGCTCTGCTGTCCTGGTAAATATCAATTAAAGAAGTGATTAATAATCTGTTCACGTCCTGCTGACATGTTTGTGTTGCCATAATTCTTCACATCTTAACAAAGCCTTATTTGACGGTCCAGGTGTCTCTGTAGGTGACTGTAACCATAGTAGGGCAGATAAGATAGTGTAATATGGTAGTGAGTTGTATAACGAATTCTTTCCAAATAGACTAGACTGTTCATGATTCTTTCCTCTGAAGTCAGATTTGTTTGTTATTAATAGAGCTATGCCTTTTTTTATTGGTGTTGGCATTTTATATGTTGCTCTCTTTATTTTGTGTTTTTATATTTAAAATGAGTTTCTTGTGGAAAACATATACTTAGGTGTGTTTTTTTAATTCACTATAACAATATCTGTCAGTCAACTGTATTTAGACCATTAATATTTATCTATTTATTTATTATTTTTTTCTTGAGACAGTCTCACTTTGTTGCCCTTCGTAGAGTGCTGTCACATCACAGCTCACAGCAACCTCAAACTCTTGGGCTCTAGTGATCCCCTTACCTCACCCTCCCAAATAGCTGGGAGCAGTTGCATGTCACAATGCCCAGTTATTTTTAGAGACAGGTCTTGCTCTGGCTCAGGCTGGTCTCAAACTCATGAACTCAGTCAATCCACCCACCTCAGCCTCCCAGAGTGCTAGGATTACAGGCATCAGCCACTGTGCCTATCTAGACCATTGATACTGAATGTGGTTATTGATACAGATTAATACATGCATTTTAATTATTTATATTTTAATAATTTTTAGTGGCTTCAATTTGTTGTTCAAATTGTTTGTTTTTGTTTCCTTTTTGTGTTCAGTTTTTTTATCTGCCTCCTGTAGCTGTAAGTGAGCATTTTTCCTGGCAGTGGAGTGTTCTCTATTTCTGTGGTTTGTTCTTTAATGAGCCTGTACTTATGGGCTGTGACCTTCTGTAGGGTACCGGTTTCTGAGCTTCTAAGCTCTTGAAAATTCCTGAGTAACAAAGGTGATAGGAGAGTCTTTTTTTCTAACAAGGTGATGCTTGGTGGGCTCCTAGATAGGATAGGAAAAGACGCTGTGGTTCTCAGACCCAGCCTTGAGTAGAGGCTTGCAGTTTTCAGCTCCACTCTTCTGACCTCCAGGGATTGGACAGGGAACTGAAGATTTTATTTACCAGTGGCCAGTGATATATTCAATTATGCCTGCATAAATGACAACCTCTGTAAATACCTCTAAACAACTAGGTTCACTTATCTTCTGGGTTGGTGAACACATCTCTAGGTACTCAGAAGGTAGCAGGCCCTGGGAGGGCATGGAAACTGCTTTCCCTTCTCCACCTCCATCCAAATGGTTTACCTCATGTGCTTCTTCCACTTTGCTTGTTCCGAGTTGTAATCTGTATAATAAATTTATAATAGTAAAGTGATTTCCTGAGTTTTAAGAGATTTTCTATGGAACTTTGGATCATGAAGGTATTTCCTGGGAACTCTCAAATTTGTAATCTGTGGGGTAGAAATGTGGGTAGTCCAGGCGTCTTGTTTGTGGCTCATGTGTGAAGTGGGGGAAGTCTTGTGGGGGTGAGCCTTCAACCTTTGGAGTCTGATGCTGTCTCTGAGCATTCATTGGTATGCTTGTTTAGTTTGAGTTGTAGGACACGTAGTTGATGTCAGAGAGTTGGAGAAATGGTGTTGGGAAAGAAATCACAGATTGTATTTTGTGTCGAGTGAAGAAACCACCTTTTTCCTTTATATGTGCTTTTCGGTATCCCAGAGTCTTCACTTTAGGTCAGGCAACAAGGGCTAAAGTGGGCTCAAGTTTTATATTTACCTCCTTTAGGTGGGTTACAGTAAATGCCCAGTGGTTAGGCATTAGTAAAATAGAATCCAGGGAAGGCCTTTTTAAGAACAATGTTCTGGGCCAAATTTAAAAGGGCTAGTTTTCCTAGGTCTTTTTATTTTATTTTATTTTTTATTTTTATTTTTTTTGTAGAGACAGAGTCTCACTTTACCTCCCTGTGTAGAGTGCCATGGCGTCACACAGCTCACAGCAACCTCCAGCTCTTGGGCTTAGTGATTCTCTTGCCTCAGCCTCCCGAGCAGCTGGGCCTACAGGCTCCTAAGTCTTTTTAATTTTGTAGACAGTGCTTTGCTGTGTGACCTCAGTTCTCTGATTGCTGTAAGCAAAGTTGTTGATTTAAATTTTTTTTTAGGATTATAATGTCTTCTAAGGTTCTAACCCCCTTGGTGGCAGATGAGAAATGGGAAGTCTGTGATGCCTTTTTCAATTTGTTTTTTTTGATGTTTAAATACTGACTGGTTTAAACTGTTAACCTTCCTTCTTCCCCCTCCGTTTACCCGTAACCCACATCTGAACAAGGTAATTTTTACAAAAGCTGGCTGCTCCCTCCTTTGTCCTTGGCAAGATTCAACCTAGGCAAGCTCCCATTCTTGTCTCTGAACTCCTGCCTAACAACAATTGCTCTGTCGGGTGGCACCTGTGAGTAGGGTGATAGCCCCATATACCGAGGGTGGTGGGTTCAAACCTGGCCCTGGCCATACTGAAACAAAAAATAGTCAGGCGTTGTGTTGCAGGCACCTATAGAACCACTTACTCGGGAGGCTGAGCAAGAGAATCGCCTAAGAGCTGGAGTTTCCTGTGAGCTGTGATGCCACGGTACTTTACTGAGGGCAATAAAATGAAACTGTCTCAAAAAAAAAAAAATTGCTCTGTCAGGCCATTTCACATGTGCTTCAGAGTTTTGCCGTACTGTCCTTAGAGGTCTTAATTATGGAAGTATTACAATAAATCCTTTCATACTTTGTTGGTATGTGTCCGGTACATCATTCTGAACATCTGTCCCAAATCCTGGGTAGATATACACATTCCTCTGTAGGTGAGCCAAAGAGGTGCTCTAAAATCAAATTGGTACAGGTTGAGTATGTCTTATCTAAAATACTTGGGACCAAAAGAGTTTCAGATTTCAGGTGTTTTCATATTTTGGAATACTTGCATTCTACTTACCATGTTAGCATCCCTAATCCCCCAAATCCAAAGTTCTCCAATGAGCATTTCCTGTGAACAATGAATGACCTTTGAGTATCATGTTGGTGCTCAAAAATACTTTTTAGAATTTTTTATGTCTCTTGCCCAATTTTTAATGCAGTTGATTGATCATTTCTTTTTGATTTCCTTGAGTATTTCAGATTTTCCAGCTTTAGATTAGGGATGCTGAGCCTTTATATATGTTGCAATATGCTTACGTATTCTAGTGATTAATTGTCTATCTCCTTTTCTATTAATGTGTGTACATGTTTTCTGTCTTTTTAAAAAAGTACATCTGAAGGTTACTTTATGAAACTAATTAATCCTAAATAGATACTTGACTCCTTAACACTATTTTTGCTGCCAAAACTGTGAATTAGATTGGATTACTTTATTTTTGTGATTAAATTTAAATTTTTAGCATTATTTATGTAATTCTGATTTTATTTTATTATTTTTGTTTATTTATTACTTTTTTTTGATTTAGAGACAGAGTCTTACTTTGTCGCCCTTGGTAGAGTGCCATGGCGTTACAGCTCATAGCAGCCTCCAACTCCTGGCCTTAGGTGACTCTTTTGCCTCAACCTCCTGAGTAGCTGGGACTACAGGAACTTGACACAAGGCCTATCTATTTTTTATTGCAGTTTGTCTGGGGCCGGGTTTGAACTCGCCATCCTCGGTATATGGGGCCAAAAAACTACCCACTGAACCACAGGTGCCACCCCCAAATTGGATTCCTTTATTATGGGGCAAACAAAGTTATACACATTATGTTATTTTATACATTTAATGATTGTATAATTTATTATTGTGAAATATAATCATAGAGGAATGTACACATTCTTTTGTGGTATGGTTTAATAATGACAATATAAACATCCCTGGAAAAAATCAAGATTTATGAGTAGGCCTTGAACAGTCTTCAGAGACTCCTAATGGTCCCATATCTGATGCAGTTCTGTCTTCCTCCATGGATGACCACTGTCTTGATTTTTAGATTATTTTTTCTACTTTTATCATCTATTATTTTTCAGTCAGCAGTGTTTTACTTCTGCTTCTTTGAACGTTCAATAAATGAATATTAAAGTATAATACCACCAAAATGCTCTTTCAGTGGTTTCCTTTAAACATGTTAAAGTCTAAGGCTATGGACCATCCTGTTTACTCATGCATACCAATGTTTATGGTGTTACAGCTTTTTCTTTTTCTTTTAAGTAAATTTATTCCAGGTTAATGTGAGTGTACAAGCAGCCAGGTCAAAATATTTGATTTTGTTGGATAGAGTCCCTCTTGTGGTTATGTCCCACACACAAAAGGTATGCCAACCCCCCCACCCCATGACCATTCAGGGGGAGTATTCTAACCCTCTCCCGTTTTCTCTTCCTCATTATCTCTCCTCCCAACTTGAATAGAAATGAGTTTTTCATCTATGTGGGCATGTCTTATATCATCTACTAGATTCATATTTGTATCGAGTACATTGGATAGTTGCTTTTTTTTTCTTTTTGCAGTTTTTTTGGCCAGGGCTGGGTTTGAACCTGCCACCTCCAGCATATAGGACCAGTGCCCTACTCCTTTGAGCCATAGGCACTGCCCTGGATAACTGCTTTTCCATTCTTGTGATACTTTACTAAGAAGAATGTGTTTCAGCTCCATCCAGGATATTACAAAAGATGTGAAGACACCATCTTTTAATGGCTGAATAGTATTTCATATGAATTTTCTTGTAGAAGTAAAAAGTGCCTTTGAGAAATGGCACTTCATTTTGTTTTCTGCTTTTTTTTTTTTGACTCAGTCTCATTTTTTTGCCCTAGGCTAGAGTGTCATGGTGGCAGTCTAACTCACGGCAACCTCAAACTCTTGGGTTGAAGTGATCCTCCCACCTCAGCCTCCCAAGTAGCTGGAACTGCAGGTTCCTGCCACAAAATGCACAGCTAGTATGTCTATTTCTAGTAGAGATAGGGTCTCGCTGTTGCTCAGGTTGGTCTTGAACTCCTGATCCACCTGCCTTGGCCTCCCAGAGTGCTGGGATTACAAGTGTGAGCCACCATACCCAGCATGAGAAGTGACACCTTGATGTTTGTTGGAAGTTTCCAGCTAGCATCATGTGGCAGGTTCTGGATATGTCCCATGAATTGCAGACCTGCTTGTCTGTCTGCCTGGCCATACCTACGCTTGATGTCTTACAAATGTTTAAGTGTAACATGTTCAAAATTAAGGACCCTATACCTCATTCTGTGCTCAGGTTGTCTTTATTTCAGCTGACAACAACTCTTTCTGGATACTCACACAAAAAAGTGCTTGGAGTAATATTTAATTACTTTTTCTCTCTTGTACCCTTAAATTAACCTTATGACTATGAACAATGTCTACAGTCATTCAAACAAGATGTTTGTTTGTTATTAATGATGCCTGTAGGCATTGTTCATTTTGCTAACAAAAGTTTGATGGCACATTATTCATATGTTACCTAACTTGAGTCTGAAAGCATCATATGCTTTGTTCTCAACATTTTTCACAGTTATGCGTGAAATAATTTGTACAAATAGTGGAAACTGAAACCAACTTGGGTGAATTATTTTGATTAGTAAGAAACCAAAGACTGTCCAGTAGTGCACCATATATCATAACTGTTGTTGCAATCACTATAGGCCTCATTTAGCACTTTCATTCCTGAGTGCTCTGTAGTCAAAGGGTTAACGTAATCCTGCTGCTCTTCCTCTAAAATGTAGCCAGAATCTGACCACTTGCACCACCTCCTGTTCCAGCATCATGTTCTGTGTCATGATCATTTCAGTCTCCCTTTCGGTTTCCCTGCATCTTCAACACCACTCACTATCCTCAAATGTAAATTCTAGGAAGGTAGTTTTCTTTTCTTTCTTTCTTTTTTTTTTAATTCCCAAAGCTAAGAACTTCTCATGGTATAGAGTTGGTACTCAACAAACCATGAACAAATAAAAAAAAAACAAATTCTAAATCTTAAGCTCAACTATGGTGATCCTGCAATTGACAAGACAAGCAAGGTATATAGTTCTGTGGAACTTATCATCTAGTGGAGGGACATAGACTCTTAACAAATAAATTAATATGGAACAATAACTTCAGTTATTAAGTGTCATAAGGGTTAAGAGAATATTTCCAAAACAGGATATTTTAGATAAAGGTGGAACAGGAATGACTTAGGGGCATCTGTTTTTTAAGCTAAGGCTTCAATGATAAGGGTAGTAAGCCACACAAATTAGTTTAGCTAGAGATAATAACAAATACTAAGGTCGGGAGACTAAGTAAGTGTTTTTTAGCAAAAAAGAAGACTGAGATGTCTGAAACTAAGTGAATGATGGGAAAAGGTTTGAGATATAAGAAAGGAGGAAAATAATCAGATCTCGCACAATTAAGAAGGTTGAAATAGGACCCAATTCTATAGCCCATTCTTTAACCAGTAAGGCCCTTCCTTTTGTGTGTTTTCAAACTGTAGCACTGTTGCTCACCTGCAAGAGTCAGCTAGTAGTTGCACAATATATATATATGTTATCACTGAGAATTTCCCTTACTGGAATGTCAGTTCTCTAGGTCCCATGTTTTATACATTGCTGAATCTTCAGTATGGACTTTTCCTGGCATATATATTAACGGCTTAATAAGTGAGGGATCACTACAAAAGTTTTGAGACAGACTGTGTTATAATGCATTATTTCATTTCTAAGAAACACAGGCAACAGTATCTTTTCTTTCTTTCTTTCTTTTTTATTTATTTATTTATTTTTGAGACAGAGCCTCAAGCTGTCACCCTGGGCAGAGTGTTGTGGCATCACAGCTCACAGCAACCTACAATTCCTGGCTTAAGTAATTCTCTTGCCTCAGCCATCCAAGTTGTTGGGAATACAGGCACCGCCACGTGTGGCTATTTTTTGGTTGTAGTTGTCATTGTTGTTTGGCAGGCCTGGGCAGGATTTGAACCCACCAGCTCTGGTGTATGTGGCTGGCACCTTAGCAGCTTGAGGTATAGGCACCGAGCCAACAGCATCTTTTCTGATTCACCCATGCAAGTTTCAGTGTTGTTAGGATGTCTCCAAGTTTTTCCATCTTCATAGACTTTACATTTTTAATTTTTGAGATTTCAAAACTTCACAATGACCTATGTATTTGTTGAATAAAATATCTCCTGTATCAGAATCTGTGGAGTGGACCCCAGAATAGTTGTTTACCCAGTGACTTATATTTTCCACTCCCTTCCTAAAAATCAGCGTGCCAGATTTCAATTCTTTCTATATTCTGTAGGAAATGGGTCTAGCCTATAGTTAAAGACTCCAGAGGCCTAGTAAAATGTAAGTTCAAGTGCCACAGGGCAGATGAACTGAAACAGGGATCATCCTGTGAATCCTCAGTGACTTGAAAGCTTTTTTTTGACTCTGTCTCAACTTATCACCCTACATAGAGTGCCCAGGTAAAGTCTCACTTTATCACACAGCTCACAGCAACCTCCAACTCCTGAGCTTAGGCAATTCTCTTGCCTCAGCCTTCTGAGTAGCTGGGACTACAGGCGCCTGCCACAATTCCCGGCTATTTGGTGGTTGTTGCTGCAGTTTGGCCAGGGCTGGGTTTGAACCCGCCTCCCTTGGTATGTCGCGCTGGCATCCTACCCACTAAGCCACGGGCGCTGCCCCAACATAAAAGCTTTTGAGTAGCTTGTTCCTCTCCTGCAGGCGTCAGTCTTCGAGAAATTTTTTGGATCACCTCTTTTTTTTTTTTTTTTTTTTGAGACAGAGTCTCACTGTGTCACCCTCTAGAGCCGGGGTCCTCAAACTTTTTAAACAGGGGACCAGTTCACTGTCACTCAGACCGTTGGAGGGCTGGAGTATAGTTTAAAAAAACAAAAAAAAAAACTATGAACAAATTCCTATGCACACTGTGCATATCTTATTTTGAAGTAAAAAAATAAAAACGGGAACAAATACAATATTTAAAATGAAGAACAAGTAAAGTTAAATCAACAAACTTACCAGTATTTCAATGAGAACTGTGGGCCTGATTTTGGCTAATGAGATGTTCAATGTCCGGTTCCATATTTGTCACTGCTATTCATAACAAGTGATGCAAGTGTGCATCAGTTAGTCTAGATCTGGTTGGAGATTTTAGATGTTTCATTCTGGAAAAAGTCTGTTCACAGACATAAGTGCTACCAAAGATGTGTGCCATTTTGAGTGCATGGTTCCTGAGATTAGGGTATGTCTCAGAGGGGAGAGATGCATAGAAATTAGGAAGGCTGCTCGAATTGAATGCATCTTTTGGAGAGTCACAATTGTGCAGTGCCGCCAGTTCCATGTGGTAAATCGTATCCACATTTTCAACGTCAATAGAAAATTGGTTCCGGAAAAGCTGTACATCCTGTTCATGGAGATGAAGCTCTTTAAATCTAAATTGGAACTCTTTTTGCAACTTTTCCAGTGAATCCACATGTGTTTTGTTTGGGAATACAACCAGTGGTTTTCTGCTAACAGATTTTCAGTTGTGGGGAGATGGCAGAAATTCCTTCTTTAATTGTTTGAAGAGGAGGCCTAATTTTACTTCAAGTACTTTCACATGTGATTGCATATCACAGATGAGCTTCCCCTTTCCTTGAAGTTGCACATTGAAACTCTTGAGTAGCTCTGTTACATTTGTCAGAAAGGCAAGGTGCCTTTTCCATTCTGCATCATTGAGCTCTGGTTCTTCTTTGTTTTTTGAAAGGCAATGACTCAGCCAACGGACTTATGTGTGGTACAGGACATCTTCATAGGCAACATGTAGCTCAGACAGAAATTCCTGAAATAGTCTGTGATGTAGTGCATTAGCTCTAATGAAGTTAACACAAGATACCACAATTTTCATAACAGAGTCCCACTTCAGTGATTTACTACACAGTGCTTGTTGGTGGATGAGGCAGTGTATGGCTATTGGATGAGAATGGTTATGTTTGTCCATCTTGGTTAATGGAAGCAATTACTCATTTCTTACATCCCACCATGCTAGGGGCACCATCAATTGTCACACTGGCTAGTTTAGCCCAGTCCAGCTCCACACCATTTCATAGATGTCCTCTCCTGTGGTTGTTCCTTTGATGTTTTGCAGTGCAGCAAGCTCTTCTGTGACTTCAAAATAATCATTAATCTCACGAATAAAAATGAGAAGTTGTGCAGAATCATGAACGTCATTACTTTCATCGAGTGCCAAGGAAAAATATTAAAGTGTTTTTGCTGAGTTTTGCAAATGTTAATGCAAATTGTCTCCCATTTATTCAATCTTTTGTGTAATTGTAGGTCCTGAAAGACACTGTACTAAATAAATTGGCCTTCTCTGGACACATCTCTTTGGCAACAGAAAGAAGGCATTCTTTAACAAATTCTCCCTCCACGAATGGTCGGCCAGTGCACACTATTAGCTTGGCAATGTGCTCGCAGTGATGAAATATTTAGCTGCTGCTACTTCACAGAAGTATTTTGCTGAGTTGTCAATGTATTTTTCAGTTTTAATTTTTTTTCTTTTCTCACTTCTCCAACCAAACAATCATATTTATCTTTATGTTGAGTTTGACAGTGTTGATGCAAATTGTATTCTTTGAACACAGATACTATATTCTGCCATATCAAACACACAGCTCTTTCCTTGTACTACAAGAAAAAGTAATCATAAGTCCATAAGTTCTTTGAATATCCTACACTCCGACTCAATTTTTCTCTTTCTTGATATCATTGTTTCCTAGGGATTCCAAATTGCTGTTAGTAAAATACCAATATATATATATATATATACAGTTCTACAAAAACAATATACCAGCAATAACTTTGCCCACACAGAGACATATAGATTGCACTGCCCATCAATGCAGTCTGATCAGTGTCCATCAATGCAGCCTTGCCAGTCTACATCATTTGAGCCTCACCAGTGCCCCTATTGGTGGAAGTACACTTTTACCTCAGCCTCACACTGGTGTGGTGCGGGAAGTGGCACAATTACAGAGCTGGTTTCTGCACCACCTTTTTAGTTCATACTACGCTGTGCAAACCACACTGTGATCTGTGAACTCGCACAGGAATCTGATCACATGGGTGAGAAGACCCATGCAATCAGATTCTACTGCAGGAAAAAAGAAGGCACATATCTCTTTTTTCTTCCAAATGTAATGCGAGTTCAATCATACAAGCATATGGCTGAACTCGCACTGCTCAGAGATCGCAACAGTGTGTACCGGGGCTTACACAGCACACAACATGCAACATCATACATAACTGAATAACAATCAGAATATAAATGCACTTACTGTCAGTTAAATTGGGTTTCCTACTCCTTGGCTGTCTGCAGAGCCAGATTAAGTTCCCATGGGGCCCTAGGCAGATTACCAGTTTGGGACCCCCATGCCGTAACACTGAGCACTGACCATTTGCATTAACACTGACCGTTGACCATTTGCAATAACACTGACCACTGAAAATTTGCATTAATACTGAAGGCTGACCATTTGCATTAACAATGAGTACTTTCAATTATCATTACCACTGAGCACTATTTGCATTACCTCTGAGCGCTGACCATTTGCATTACCTCTGAGCACTGAAAATTTGCATTAGCACTGAGTGCTGACTATTTGTGTTATCACTGTGATGCAACCCCCTAGAAACCAACCACCCCCAACCAACTAACCAACTTAAAAAAAAAGGCTCTTCTAACTTCAAAAAAAAAAGGTGCCCCCTATTTGCTAGAAAAAAAAGACCTCCTAACTTCACAAAAATAAAGGCCCCCTTAACCGCAAGAAAAAGGCCTACTAACTGCAAAATTAAAAATAGACTTCCTAACGTCAAAAAAAAAAAATCTTTACTTGTTCTTACCTTAGTCCTCAGGCAGCAGCAGGCTCTGCACAGGCAAGCTCGTGACTTGTCCAATTACACCCGAGACTGAGAGGAGCAGTCGAGAGACAGAGAGAAGGAGGGGAATCAGAGAGTGCTGCGCACATTTCACACATGCGCACTGTGGCCCAGGACGAGTAGGCTGCTAAGCAGGACAGGCAGTGGCCGCAAAAACACCCTGCAGGCAGGATAAATGTCCTCGGCAGGCTGCATTTGGCCCATGGGCCGCAGTTTGAGGACCCCTGCTCTAGAGTGCCATGGTGTCTCAGCTCACAGCAACCTCAAACTCTTGGGCTTAAGCGATTCTCTTGCCTCCACTTCCTAAGTAGCTGGGACTATAGGCGCCCACCACAATGCCCAGGTATTTCTTGTTGCAGTTGTTATTGTTTTTAGCTAGCCGGGGCCAGTTTTGACCAGCCTCGGTGGATGGCGCTGTAACCATTGTGCTACGGGTGCCGAACCTGTATCACCTCTTGATGACCATTTTAAGGGTCCAGACACTAGAATTCCTCCAGGTGAGTTAATCACCCTGATGATGGGCTTCCCTACAATGTCTGGGGCTCTGGATCCTCTTCCTGCCTGCTCCCCCCTCTGCATTTTTGAATTTAATTGTTTTTCTTTATTGTGGGCCTATTGTTGTTGGTCTACTATGTTCAGATTACTGAGTACATGGGATGCTTGCATTTTATTCTTCAGACACTTAGGAGAAGTAAATACAAAAGATGCAAAGTCTACAACTTTTTCTATAGCTGAATAGTATACCGTAAGATACATATGCCACAACTTATTAGTCCATTCATGGCTTGATGGGAGCCTGGGGTGTTACTATATCTTTGCAATTGTGAATTGAGCTGCTATAAATATTTGAGTGCCAAGGCCCTTCTGGTAAAATGATTCACTTTTCTTCTGGGTAGATATCTAGTAATGGGATTGTGGGGTCAACGAAAGGTCTAATTTTACATTGTGATCTACAGATTTAATGCACTTTCCATTAAAACATCACTATCAAGCTTTGAAGAACTTCAGAAAATAGCTCTTCAATTCATATGGAACCAGGAAAAAAACCAAATATCTAACATAATACTATCAAATAAAAAAAACTGGAGGCATCACATTACCAAACTTCAGGTTATATTCATTACAAGTCCATAGTGATCAAAACGGCCTAATACTGGTATAAAAATAGTGACATAGACCTATGGAGTAGAATCTAGAATCTGAGATGAAACCAACCTCATATCACCACTTGATCTTTGACAAAACAAACACAAACTTACAATTGGTGCTAGGAGGACTGGATAGCTCCATGTAGAAGACTGAAACTGGAACTGTACCTCTCACTACTTACAAAAGTTAAACCCTGCTGGATAAAAAATTTAAATCTTAAGACATGAAATGATAAAAACTCTAGACGAAAGTGTGGAGAAAACTCTGAACAATGTTGGCCTTGGGAAAGAATTCATGAGGAATAACCCATCGGCAACTGCAGCGACAACAAAAATATAAGGGACTTGATGAGGTTCAAAAGTTTCTGCACCTGGGTGATGCCTGTGGCTCCAAGGAGTAGGGCATCGGCCCCATATATTAGAGGTGGTGGGTTCAAACACATCCCTGGCCAAAAACTGAAAAAAAAATAAAAGCTGCTGCTCAGATAAGGACACAATAAACAGAGCAAACAGAAAACTTCAGAATGGGATAAGATATTCACATGTTACAAATTGAAAAACAGGCTAGTGAGCAGAATATTTAAAGAAAACAAGTCAGTAAGAAAAGAGCAACCAACCCCATCAATCAATGGGAAAAGGACATGAACAGAGAAACCTTTCCCAAGAAGACAGATGAATGGCAAAAAAAAAACATGAAAAAATGTTCATCATCCCTAATCATTAGAGGAATGCAAATCAAAACCACTTTGAGATATAATCTACTAACACCAGTGAAAATAGGCCACATTACAAGGTCCCAAAACTGTAGAAGTGGGTGCAGAGAGAGGAGCACAGTGATGCACTGGTTGGCAGGGTTGCAAACTAGTGTAGTCTTTTTGGAAAGAAGTATGGAGAATCCTCAAAGATCTATAATGTTTAAACACATAACCAGCTGCAGTCTCTCCGGATGGGTGGGGGCTTTCAATTTGCTAAGAAGCAGGGTTCCCATTCTTTCCTTGTCTGAACTTTAGAGTATACAAAAACACAGACAAGGAGCGGTACCAATAATTATTGAAGAAAAGCAAAATTTTCACCTAGCAGGGGAGTTATTCAGCAAACAAGAAGACTTATAGCTCCAGGTTCTCAGTTGGTATCAAGACCAACAGCACAATGTGCTTTAAGTGGGTCCCTCATAAATGATGAAGAGAACCAGGACCATAGAGGGCAAAGTCACTCTGCATCCCTGCTTCTGACATGAACTGTTAAGTCTAAAAAAAGAAGGAATTAAGAGGTCAGAGGCAAAGAAACATTTATTCAGGAATGGAGATTGCAACACAGGTAGCTGTAAGGGGTGATGGGACCTTATATATGTAGGACTGCATTTATATTATATAAGTTGATTTTCAGATTATTTCATTGTTGGATGAAGCAAAGAAGTATTTAATCATTGGTAGAATATTACTTTTGTGTCAGTCATAAAATACTTATATGCAGAGTGCTCATAAAACTTAGGACTTGTTTTAGTTTTCAAGATTATGGTTGTTTGTGTGGCTAGGCACAGTGGCTCATGCTTATAATCCTAGCTCTGGGATGCTGAGACAGTTGAATCACCTGTGCTGAGGAGTTTGAGACCAGCCTGAGCAAGAGTGAGATCTGAAGATCTAGCTAAGCATTGTGGTAGGTGCCTGTAGTCCAAGTTACTTGGGAGGCTGTGGCAAGATGATCACTCGAGGCACAGCACCTGTAGCACAGAGGTTATGGGGCTGACCGCAAGTACTGAGGGTGGTGGGTTAGAACCCAGCTCGGACCAGCTAAACAACAATGACAACTGCAACAAAAAAATATCTGGGTGTTGTGCCGGGTGCTGGTAGTCCCAGCTACTTGGGAGGCTGAGGCAAAAGAATTGCTTAAGCCCAAGAGTTTGAGGTTGCTGTGAGCTGTGATGCCATGACATTCTACCTAGGGTAACATAGTGAGATTCTGTCTCAAAAAAAAAAAAGAAAAAGATGATTACTTGAGCCTTACGTTTTGAGATTGCTATAAGCTATACTACACAGAACTTTACCCAAGGTGACAGAATGAGACTCTGTATGGATATAACAAAAAGCATATTGTTGTCTGTGAAGGAAATGTTTTCCGTATTACCTTTGTGGATCTCAAAGTTCATCAGTAGTTTAACACAGAATTATAAGCCTAAGATGTAGTCACCACTATGAAGCCTAGGTCATTGCTTACTTCACACCATGGACCACCCTTCTTCAGTCCAATAAATTTGCTATAGTGTCTCACAGTTGAACACAGACACGATGTAAGAAAAAAACTACAAACAAAACTACTTTTATTTAATTTTTTTAGGATAAGCAATCTCTGCTAAAGCAAAGCAGTTAGAGCAAGAGGGAATAAAAGAGATCCAGCAATTCCCCAAACCTAAGACTCCTTGAGGGTTGTGAGATTTCTTGGGATTGGTTGCATATTGCCAATAATGGATACTTGAGTTTTCCGTATTAGCTAAACCTTTTTAAAAGACATTGAAAGTTCTGCTAAAATAAGTAGACACCAGAAATAAAGGAAGCCTTTATAAAATGAAAAGAACCACTGTACTCATCTCTTACTTTATGACATATATATGAATATGAACTCATATATATGAGTAAAAAGGAAGTAGGTATGTTGGGGTTTTTTTGAATTTTATTTTAGATTAATGTAAGAGTACATAAAATTAGGCTACATTGTTTACATTTGTTAGGGAAAGTCTGAGTTGAATTTGAGTCCTTCCCTCAGGAGGTGTGCCATATACCCCTACATTGTACCTGTTAAGTGGGAGCTTACTGAGCCCTTTCCCCTCTTTCCTTTCCCTCTTACTTGATTTTAATTGTGTGTTTCCTCTCATGTGGACCCCTAGTCGTTCATCTACTAGATTCCAGTTAGCATTGAATACATGAGATGCTTGCTTTTACATTTTTGAGATACTTTACTAGGAGAATATTTTTCAGCTCCATCCAGATAAAAATAAAAGATGTAAGGTCATCATCTTTTTATGGCTGAATAGTATTTGATGGTATTCATGTACCACAGTTTATTAATTCATTTATGGGATAATGGCCACTTTAGTTGTTTCCACATCTTTGTGATTGTGAAGTGAGCTGCTATAAATACTTGATGGCACATGCACTATGGTAAGATGAGTTTTTTTTTCCTTCTGGGTAGATACCTAGTAGTGTGATTGTGGAATCAAATGGAAGATCTACTTTTAGTTCTTTGAGGATTCTCCATATTTCTTTACTAAAGGGCCGTGTTAGTTTCTAATTTCAGAACAGTGTGTAAGTGTTCCCTTCTGTCCTTACCAGTATCTTCCGGTTTTTTTTTTTTTTTTTTTTTTCATACAGAGTCTCAAGCTGTTGCTCTGGGTTGAGTGATATGGCATCACTGCTCAAAGCAACCTCAAACTCTTGGGCTTAAGAGATCCTCTTGCCTCAGCCTCCCAAGTAGCTGGGACTACAGGTGCCCGCCACGATGCCCGGCTATTTTTTGGTTATAGTTGTCATTGTTCGGTGGGCCCCAGCTGGATTCAAACCCACCAACTCCAGTGTATGTGGCTGGCACCTTAGCAGCTTGAGCTACAGGCGCCGAGCCAAGTATCTTCAGTTTTGAGAACTTGTTCTATGGACTATGCTCACTGGTGTTAGGTAGTATCTGAAAGTGGTTTCGATTTGCATGTCTCTGATGATTAGGTCTGACAAGCATTTTTTCATGCATTTTTGGCCATTCATCTGTCTGCTTGGGAAAAGATTCTGTTCATGTCTCTTGCCCAATGATTAATGGGATTGTTTGTTCTTGTCAATTTCCTTGAGTTTTCTATAGATTCTGGTTACTAGCCCTTTGTTGAATTTGTAACATGTGACTATCTTCTCCCCTTTTGAAGGCTGTCTGTTTGCTTTGTTGATTGCTTCCTAAGCTGTGTAGAAGCTTGCTTGGGTCCCATTTATTTATTTTTGGTTTTGCCACAATTGGCAATGATGTCTTCTCCATGAATTCTTTCCCAAAGCTGATGTCATAGTTTTTCCCATGCTTTCTTCTAGGGTTATAGATATAAATCTTTTATCCAATGAGAGTTAATTTTTGTTAGTGGTGAGAGGTTCAGTTTCTAGTTTACATGTGGCTAACCAGTTCTCCCAGCACCATTCAGTAAATAGGGATTCTTTTCCCAGTGTATGCTTTTATGCACTTTATTGAAGATCATAAAGCGGATTTCACCTCTGGGTCTCAGATCTGTTCCTTAGATATATGTCTCTTCTTTTTTATGCCAATACCATCCTGTTTTCATCACTCTGGACTAGTGGTATAACCTTAAGTCTGGTAATGTGATGCTTCTAGATTTGGTTTTATTTTATAGAATTTTGGTGGCTATTTGAGGCTTTTTCCTGGACTATACAAAACGAAAAACTAGAACTTGCTTTTTCCAACCTTGGAGTGTTCCTGAATGGACAGCAGGGGATGTGAGCTACAGGCCTCAGTACCTTCTCCAAAAACTCATATCCCTGGGGTGAAATCACTGACAAGATTGCAGTCACTAGTGATAAGCTTGGCTATTACTTCTGTTATGGGCCTGCTACTAAGAAGAGAAAAGGAATGGATGCAAAGTATCCTGCTAGTTTGATTATCACTGTATTTCTTCTTCACCCCCTAAATAGAAAGCTCAAATAGCTGGTTTCCTAGGCCAGCACACTCTCCCTCTTTCACCTTTCTGTCTGGAAATGTAGAATATCCTTATTTTTCTTTCTGTCCTAATCTTTGTCTGGAGAAATTTTCTCAAAACCTGCATGCACTAGATTACACCCTAAAGTGCTGTACCCTCTTATCAGTTTTCTACTGGTTCCTAGGCCCTTGTCCATACTCCTGTGCTATCAGCTGGGATTGATGTGGCATACAATCGTGTGCATGAGTGGGCATTTAGTCATGCCTCTGTGTCACATGACTATAGTTCTGGTGATAAGCATACAAATATAAATAACATGTTAGGTATTATATGTAAATACATTACATAAAATTATATGTAAAGCTACATATAAATTTTATTATATATAAATAAGAAAGTATGAACACATTTACTGCATATATTATAAATCATATGAGGTAATAAAGGCTCCTTTTACCTATGCGTTTTTCTTCCTAATGATTATTTTTAAATATCTGCTTTTTACCTCTGATGAAGTAAGATCTCAAAATCTACTTTATGGAATATCTTAGACTAGGTGAAGATAAGCAACTGCAATGGTTGACGTGGCAACATGTTTTAAAAATAACAAATGAAAGAAATATGCTATGAAAAGTAGGTATCAGAATTCTAATTCTGATATGTAGCTACTAGAAAGGTTAAATGTAAGATATCAAATTATGTTTAAAAATGTTGGAACACTATGAACTAAAGCTATCCAGATATAGAATACATTCACTTCTGATTTCATGTAAGTATGTAGAATCATATTTAGTAATAATATTTCTTTTCTTCAAGGTAAATGTGTTTTTTATTGCTATTGCAGGATAGTAAGCATTTTTGTTTCAATGATTTTCTATTTTATTGTTAAATCATAGCTGTGTGCATTAGTGCAATCAAGGTGTACAGTGCGCTGGTTTCATATACAATCTGTAATATTCTCGTCAAACTGTTCAACATAGCCTTCATGGCATTTTCTTAGTTATTGTATGTAGACATTTGTATTCTGCATTTAGTGAGTTTTGCCTGTACCCATCCTAAGATGCATCGTAGGTGTGGTCCCACCGATTACCCTTTCTCCACCCTAATTTTCCCCCTCCCTTCCTGTCCCTTGGCCCTTTCCCCATATTCTAGTGCTATAGTTGGGTTATAGGCTTCATATGAAAGCTATAAATTAGCTTCATAGTAGGGCTGAGTACATTGGACACTTTTTCTTCCATTCTTGAGATACTTTGCTAAGAAGAATATGTTCCAGCTCCATCCATGTAAACATGAAAGAGATAAAGTATTTCTTTAAGGCTGCATAATATTTCATGGTATACATGTACCACAATTTGCTAGTCCATTCATGGGTCGATGGGCACTTGGGCTTGTTCCATGACATAGCGATTATGAATTGGGCTACAATAAGCATTGTGGTACAGATGTCTTTGTCATTTTGTGATTTTTGGTCTTCTGGGTGTAAACCTAGTAAAGGAATTATAGGATCGAATGGCAGGTCTATTTTTAGGTTTCTAAGTATTCTCCAAACATCCTTCCAGAAGCATCGTATTAGTGTGCATTTCCACCAGCAGTGTAGAAGTGTGCCTTTTTCTCCACATCCACGCCAACATCTCTGGATTTGGGATTTTGTTATGTGGGCTACTCTTACTGGGGTTTGGTATCTCAAAGTAGTTTTGATTTGAATTTCTCTGATGATTAAGGATGATGAGCTTTTTTTCATGTGTCTGTAGACCATGCGTCTGTCTTCTTTAGAAAAGTTTCTCTTCAAGTCCTTTGCCCACCCTGAGATGGGATCACTTACTCTTTTTTTGCTAATATGTTTGAGTTTTCTGTGGATTCTGGTTATTAAACCTTTATGGAGGTATAACCTGCAAATATTTTCTCCCATTCTGAGGGCTGTCTGCTTGCTTTACTTACTATGTTCTTGGCTGTGCAGAACCTTTTTAGTTTGATCAGATCCCAGCAATGTACTTTTGATACTGCTTCAATTGCCTGGGGAGTCCTCCTCATAACATATTCACCCAGGCTGATTCCTTCAAGAGTTTTCCCTGCACTTTCTTCATGTATTGTTATAGTTTCATGCCTTAAGTTGAAATCTTTTATCCAGTGAGAGTCTATCTTAATTAATTTTGAAAAGTGTGGGTCCAGTTTCAGTCTTTTAGAGGTCGCCAGCCAGTTTACCCAGCACCATTTGTTAAATAGGGAATCTTTTCCCCACTGAATGTTTTTCATTGGCTTTTCAAAGATCAAAACTTCAGTGAAATTGATTATGATGTGTCTCGGGGGATGTCTTATTTGGTTTTAGTCATGCTGGAATTCTGAAACTGTCTGCTATCTGAATTTCAGAATCTCTTGGCATGTCTGGAAATTTCTCTTTCATAATCTCATGAAGAAGAGACTCTGTGCCTTGTGAAGCCACTTCATCACTTTCAGGGATCCCTATTAGACGAATATTGGTTTTCTTTGAACTATCCCAGAGCTCTCTGAGAGAGTGATCTGTTTTTGCCCTCCATTTCTCCTCCTCTTTGAGAGTTTGGGGGCGTTTGAAAGCTTTGTCTTCAATGTCAGAAATTCTTCTGCTTGCTCCGTTCTGTTACTGAGGGATTCTATTGTGTTTCTCAGATCTTTGAAGGCTGCAACTTCTTGTGTCAATGAGTCAAAATGTTTGGTCTTTGAATTTGTTGAATTCTTGAGACATCTTTTGGGTTACTGCTTGGAATTCTAATTTGATCTTATTTGCTATCCAGATTCTGAATTAGATTTCTCACATCTCAGCTATTTTTTTGTACATAGGATCTTGTGCTGTGTCTGCCCCATTGTTCCTTGGGGAAGTTGATCTACTCTTATTATTGATATTGCCAAAGTTTTTCCATTGATTTCGCCTCATGATTGTTTTTCTCTGTTGCCTCTGGCCGTTCTCAGATTTGGGGAGGTGTCTCTTTAAGGTTAGACCCCACCAGGATCACTCTGTTGTTGCTGGATCTTTGTAGGGAGTGATCCTGTGTAGCTCCCTGGGGCTGCCCCAGCCAGGGAGTTCTGGTTGTGGGAGCAGCTCTGGAGTGTGGCACACCTGGATCCAGCAGCGGGCGGGGGTTGATGCACACGGTTCTGGGAGTGTCTGGCACCTGGTGACTTTGGCACAGAGAGCCCAAGGCTCCAGCAGTCTCTAGCCAGGAGAAGGGCTCTGTGCAGAGCCATTGAGGGCTCTAGAGGGTGCGCGGCTACCAAAGTCCCTGGCCAGACGAGTGGTCTGGTGTGGTGGCTGGGAGCATACGGGAGGGAGGACATGTGTTTGTGTGGCTCCCCAAGTTCCTGGTCAGAGAATGCAGAGTCTGGTGGGCATGTGGCAGGTCACGGCACCGCTGGTACAGAGGTCCGGGTGGCCACGGGTAGCTGGGTGCGAAGCCACAGGGCTGCAAGTGGAGATCCTGGAGGGGGATTGGCACGGTCCCTGGATTCTCTTGCTGGGGGGCTGTGCATGGTCTGGCAACCAGGGAAGGGGGGCACTGCTCAAGAACCTCCTCTCTCAGTCTCAGCAGAGGTTATGCTTCTGGTTCATCGCAAAGGGGGGAAGGGAGTTCTGGAATTTCAGAATAGCAGGGAAGATCTTAGTTTGATATTTCTGCCTAGCAAGAGAGTGTCCAGAGTTGCGGCAAGGTCCCTCTGAGGAAGTAGTCCCCACTTCCCACAGCACTCACCCGTGGGGTGAGGCAGGAGGTCCACAGTTCACCACTTGTCCGTAGAATACCCGCAGGAGCAAACAAAGAGAGAAAAGAAAGGAGACAGAAAAACAAAGAAAAACCACAGCTTTCGTGGGGGAGGGGACGGACATTCCTCCATCCAGATTAATTTTGTACCTGAAGCTTGGTTTCTTGGAGTCGCAGCTTGCCTTAGCAGAGGTGACGTGCAGTTATCATCTCTCTCTCAGCTGGGCTCCCAGTCTTCAGCTTAATTATGCTGTTTCTGGACATTATCTTTCCTTTTGGACAGGAGCCTCCCTCGGAAGCTGTTCTCAGTTGGCCATCTTGTCCTTCCCCCAGTACAATATTTCTTATAGCAAGAAGGAATTTTATTTCTGATTATATGTCTGTGTGTAACTTGAGAAAAATGGTTTGTTAAAGACATATGCTTAAAACAAACATATAAGGACCACATAGAGATGGCAGCTATAGAAAAACAGTAAAAATTAGAAACCCATAAATGATGATTTCAATATCCACAAGGAATTCTCTGTGTTATGACTATTACAAGGTCATACACACAATTCATTTCTTGTCTTTTTCTTCTTTTTTTCTTTATTTTGTAGAGACAAAGTCTCACTGTCCCGCCCTCAGATAGAGTGCCGTGACGTCACATGGCTCACAGCAACCTCTAACTCTTAGGCTTATGCAATTCTCTTGCTTCAGCCTCCTGAGCATCTGGGACTACAGGTGATCGCCACAATGCCTGGCTAATTTTTTTGTTGCAGTTTGGCCGAGTCTGGGTTTGAACCTGCCACCTTCAGCATATGGGGCTGGTGCCCTACTCACTGAGCCACAGGCGCCGCCCTTTTTTTTTTTGAGACAGAGTGTTACTATGTCACCTTAAGTAGAGTGCTGTGGCGTCACAACTTATAGCAACCTCAAACTCTTGGTCTGAAGTGATTCTCTTGTCTCAGCCTCCTAAGTAGCTGGGACTATAGGCAGGTGCCAGACACAATGCCTGGTTATTTTTGTTGCAGTTGTCATTGTTGTTTAGCTGGCCCTGGCTGGGTTTGAACCTGGCGGCCTCAGTGTATGTGACTGGTGCCGTAACCACTGTGCTATGGGTGCTGAGCCCACAATTCATTTCTTCAGGTGCACTGATTTCCCAATTGTGTTCCTGCTTTGATCAGTAATCAGTTATTTAACCCCTTTAGTCTGTGTCTGGTAACCAATCTTTAAGGGACTGAGTAGAAAAGAAATGAGAATATGAGACTTTCAATTAGATTATAAAATCAAAATTGGTTTTCTAGTTGTGGTGATGACAAGCATTAGTGTTCAGAAATAAATAAAAACTTATAACTGGGGAATGAAAGCCCCTCCAAAGTATCAGGTGCAGAGAGGCATTTATAATGCAAAAGTAATCACATCCCACTTCCCCTTGATCTAAATAATTACCTATTGAAACCACTTGCTATCTGGGTTCTAGGCTGGCACCAAGTAGCTGTAAAATGTCATAGATGAGCACTATAACTTATGCCCTAAAGTTCCACAGTATACAGCCAGTCACTAACTAATGTCATCTCTGTAAACCAAGAATTTTTTTTTTTTTTTTTTTTTGAGACAGAGTCTTACTCTGTGCCCTGGGTAGAGTGCTGTGGTGTCATATTCACAGCTACTGGGCTCAGTGAATCCTCTTGCCTCAGCATCCCTGAATATCCAGGACTATAGCCATGCACCACCACATCCAGCTAGTTTTTCTATTTTTTAGTAGAGGTGGAGTCTTCCTCTTGCACAGGCTGGTCTTGAACTTCTGAGCTCAGGCAGTCTACCTACTTTATCTCCCAGAGTGCTAAACAATAAGAATTCTTGCACTTAGCTTTTTAACAGTTTACTCTTTGCTCTCTTTTGCCTTTAAAAACCAGAAACAATAAAAAGATCACTTTCCAGGGAAACAAAAAGTAGCAGTATTAACCCAATAATTTTAATTCAAAATGTTATTGCTTTGTTCTGATGGATAAACCTCACAGAGATACTCCCTCGAGGTCATTTAGTTACTCTAATTTAATAATTACTTGGCTTCAGGCTGAGAATTTTTCTTTTGGTTAAGATAAGATCATGTGAAAAGGGTAGAGACTAAGAAAGATTTATTTTTTCTGTGATAAAATAACAAAAAAATCTGCTGTGGATATGGGGTATGCCAGGGGACTTGTTAGAGTGCCACCATATAACAATGAAAAAGTTATAAGTAAATAGAGGAAATTACAAGCACTTAGCATCCCAGGAAGGTAAGAACTTGGTAAAATATGCTTTTGGTTTATAACTCACCTTTCCTTGGCATTCTGGGTACTAATGAAGCCCCAGGGGCATTTAAAGGAAACTTTACAACAGTAATAAAGAGACACTTAGACAAAAAGTTTTAGGTTTCTCCTGGAACTAGATAAAATTCTCATAATGCACTGACCATTTGTTCACTATTTAACAGTGTGTTTTTGTATGGGTATGTATTGAGTGAAGAGGTAATAGTGTACACATTAATTTGAGACAGAAAAGCAAAATGAGCTCTCCTTGGGAGCTTTGGTCTCATTTAATGCCCATGTTTATGTTTCATGAGGCTCATCTGCACATGAATGTTGACCATGGAAATAAATCATTCCAAGGATGGGCTTTTTCTTCAGACGTGACTGAAGATTTCAGTATTTGTGAGACATAACTCTAGATTTCCTTTAGTATGGTGACTAGTGTTTTTGTATTTATACTGGAACGGTCACTGCACTCAAAATATAATTGAGTATTTTATTTGGTGTGGAGAGATATACACTCTTACTTCACACGGTGCTGTTTGATTGTTTAAAGTTTGCACATAAGTTGTACTTACAAAACAAAAAATCAGGGCTAGAATCATTTTATTTTCTTTCTTTCTATTTTTTTGAGACAGACTCTCAAGCGATTGCCCTGATAGAGTGGCATGGCATCACAGCTCACAGCAATCTCCAACTCCTGGGCTTAAGCGATTTTCTTGCCTCAGCCTCCCAAGTAGTGGGACTACAGGTGCTCACCACAACGCCTGGCTATTTTTTGATTGTAGTTGCCATTGTAGTTTGGCAGGCCCTTGGTGCATGTCGCTGGTGCTGTAACCACTGTGCTACAAGCGCCGAGCCTTGATGAGTATTTTTAATCTATCAAAGTGATTCTATCAGTTTCAAGTTTAGTCCTCATCTAAGGAAAAGTGTTGATTAACTGGAGAATTTCTAGAGTAAGAAAAGCTTCATTTGTTATCTTTCTTTCCTATACTTCATTGAATAAGCTCTTGTTCAGAATTACTTTCATTGTTTTCTACCTAGTGTTCCACCACTACTTAAATATATCTCTTGGATTGAAATATGCCTTGGACCTCTCACAATCTTCCCAACCCTTTTTTTTCCCTGTGCCAATTTATTTATGTATTTTTTTTATTTCAGGTTAATGTGAGGGTAGAAATAACTAGGTTACAATATTTGCATTTGTTGTCCTACTTGTAGTTGTGTCCTGCACCCAAAAGAGCACATGTGCCATGTATAACCTTACATTATGCCAAATAAGTGGGAACACACAAATATCTTCCTTTCCTTCCATCTTCCCATCCCCTCCTCCTTCCTTCCCTTTCACCTCAACTTGAATTGAATTGAGTTTTTCTCTTCTGTGGGTGTGTATTAGATTGTCTACTGGCTTCATGTCAATATTGAGTACATTGGATATTTGCATTTCCATTCTTCTAATACTTTAATAAGAAGAATGTGTTTCAACTCTATGTATGTTAATACAAAAGATGTAAAGTTGGCTGAATACAATTCCATAGTACATATACCATATTTTGTTAATCCATTCCTAGGTTGATATCCATTTAGGTTGTTTTCCCATCTTGGGAACTGTAAATTGAGCTGTAATACACAATCTACTGCAAATAACTATATGATAAAATGATTTTTTTTCTTCTGGGTAGATGCCTAGTAATGGGATTGTGGGATCAAATGAGAGGTCTCGTGGTACCCAACGTGAATGGAATTACAGAGAAACACCAGCACATTGAGTTGGAATTAAGCAGGTGTTCTTTATTGGCTGGCCATCAAGAGCAGGCTCACACCTCAAAGTCTCTTGACCCTGTTGAGGTGAGGTTCAAGGTTTTTATATGTTACTTTGTGGGGGGATGGGAAGCCCTAGTGCAAGCAGAGTTTGACAGAAGCCAACACCTGCAAGGTTAGAACTATAGGGTAAAGGAGGGTGCTTACAAGGGGGATCTGGCGGATGTGCACAGACAGAATTATGACAGGATTGTGGTTCAAAAGATTTTTCAGCTTTCAGCTAGACTTCCTGTTTCTGCAAGGTTGCTGCTTCCTCAAGGGGCAGTTATGGTTTACAAAGGGCAGGGTGTTGAAAGTTCTTAACAAAATGGAGTATGGAATAAGTCTGGCTTGCTTGCTCAAAATGGAGGAAGTTAGGGTATTATGTTCCCCGCTCGTCCTAGTCAAACACTTGACTCTTTAAGGGTATAGAGTCATATTGGGCATTAATTACCATGAGTTTTATTGCAGCCAGTTGAGTTTTTATGAAATTGATGAACCAGTTGAGAATGCAAGGCTCCATCAGCAAACCTAGGATAAGGAGGATTAAAGGGCCAGCAAGACTGGTGATTAAAATTGTTGTTAGTCACGATTCCAATCACATAAGTTTTGGAACCAGGTCTGAGAGTTTTACTGTTCTTTTCTTTTTTTGTTTAAATCATCTCGGACAGTCCCCCCCACCTTTTTTTTTGAGACAGAGTCTCACTATGTTGCCCTCGGTAGAGTGCCCTGGTATCATAGCTCATAGCAACCTCAAACTCTGGGGCTTAAGTGATTACTTTGCCTCAGCCTCCCAAGTACCTGGGACTACAGACGCCTGCCACAATGCCTGGCTATTATTTTGTTGCAGGTTTCATTGTTGTTAGATGGCCTAGGCCCGGTTTGAACCCACCACATCAGTATATGTGGTCAACACCCTAGCTGCTGAGGTATATGTGCCACCCATCTTCAACCTTTTGGAAAATATCCCTAATTACCCCTGACTTGTTGACATAAAAACAACAGGCTTCTCTTAGTATAGCACAGCAGACCTTTAGCCCTCTCCAGTTCTAGAGGACCACCTATGCTACTGAGTCCACCTAGGTGTGGAGCAAGTCTATAGCATATTGGAGGTTTTCTAGGCTTCCATCAAATTGTGAGGATACTACTTCAAGGTCTTTGTTACCTTTTACTAAGGCAGAGTTTCCACAGAAGCACCTCCTGCTGCTGTAAGACTGAGCAGGATTAGAATTAAAACTGTTGTCTGAATTTGGCAGTGTGAATTTAGTTTCTGAAACAGGATTAAACTTTCTCCTTCTGAACCAGGATACATACATACATACATACACGGCAATACGTGCACTGTTGCACAGACTCCTTCTGGCTGAAGCAAGTGAGCTGTGATAGATCTGGTTAAGCCTATAGTACAAGCTAGCCAAGTTTTATTAGGAGCAAAGTTAGCTAAAGATGGTTCTAGATCTTGGGTATAATTACTGCTACTGTGGTCAAGGAGGATTTGGTGAAGCTGTAGCCTGGGATCTGGAGATACCATGCTTGTCCAGTCACATCTCTTAGAGTAAACGGTGGGACTAGCTGCGTACAAAGCAAAAGGTTCTTGTTAGTTATGGGGGGGGTGTTGTTTTCCTAACCGTACATAATGTGGGGGTCGAGGCTGTAGACATAACCAACAATCAGAAGCTACTTCAGGTTGAGTTGCATTTAAAAGATGATGCATACTATTTAACACAGCTAGCAGAGTAGGAAGTAAGGGTTTTTGGTGTGGTTTCTTATAAGGTATAGGGCCCCTAAAATCTGGATTAAAAGAGTTAAACAGTGAATCCTACAGTTTTGCTAGTCCCACTGGTCTCAGGGGAGTCTTGGGGAGTCTAATTAACTGAATTGAGAACTGAGTCCCTTGAGGCTAGCATGTGTGGGGTTTGGAGTTTCCAAGCCTGTTTTTGTCTCCAGACTCATTTGGTCTCTGCACCTGGATTGAAATGGGGTTACATGTCCTAGGTGTCAGACATGCCCAGGAACCCCCTTTGACCTCACCACAAGTCTTCTTTCTCCTTGCAGTGACATACTTGGTGTCATTTAGGGTAAAGTCACTGCTCTGTGATCTCATTTCTACCTGTGTTGCGCATAGTTGGAGGGATGGCTTTTCATCTAATATCATCCCCCGGGTGATATGGGCCAAGCAACCTGCATGGGTCAGTGTGGAAAACTGGACCCAAAGCACTCTTTTCCTAGTTTTCATTTGCTATTACTTTTTCTTTTCCATCAAACAACACAAAGTTGGAGGGGAGGAAGCAAGGGTATGGGGAAGGAATCTTTAAACTGACAGAACACATAGGAAGGAAATTAAGATTTTAACAGTCTTAGCTTGTGTTGCTGGAAGTGATCGGGCCAGGGTCGCAGAGATGAAACCAGCAGTCAAATGTTTAGAGAAGCAGAGGGCTACAGCTCTCTTAGGCATGTAGCAATTTCTCTTTATTTCTTACAAGCTTATCTACTGTAACAATACAAAGTTGTGCCCATACACGTCATAATAGAAAACCAGCTGGTGACAGATAATCTATACGATAAGACTACAAGGTAACTGTAAGCAGAGCACAAAGAAAAACAAAGTGATTATAAAACTTAGGCAGCTATTCAGTTCTAAAGAACGGGTGTAACCTATAGCTAAAATACACATTAACTTATCTTGATTTTTCCACTCCCCTAATTCCCTCTAGGAAATTCCAGAGACAGCCAGACTCTGCTTTCTGGGTCTGTCTCCTGCATGATTAGCTTTCTAATCATTATGGAGTGTCTTCTAAGGAACATCTTTTCATGTGGACTCTGAGAAGGTTCTTCAAGCATAAATCAATGGTACTTGAAGTTACATTGAGGTTACAGCTTGAAAAGATTTTCTCTAGGCCTGACAGTCTAGGAGGTTTCACTGTTCACTTCTGTTTTTTTCCACTCAGGCATAGTGGTTCTATGCTGTTAGGCCGTTGACTTTCACAGTGGTTGGGGTGGCAAGAATGGTGGTGAATGGCCCTTTCCAAGTTGGGGTTAGTCCTTCCTTCTGAAATAACTTGATGTAGACTTGGTTACCAGGCTGGAAAGCAGTTCCGGGTTCCTTGCCACCAGTCTTAGAGTCTGGATAGGTGTCTTGAACCTGTGAGTGAATTATTTTTCTGGAGCCAAGAAAGAGACTGAAGATACTAGGAATGATTTCATTTAGGAGTTGTTGTGGAAGGCTTCTACCCATCTTGAGAATGTGTCCACTAACACAAGAAGATGTTTATACTCTCTGCTTCCTGGCTGGATTTTAGTGAAGTTAACTTCCTAATTTTCTCCTGGTATGTGTCATCCAATGCAGATTTCTAACAGAAGCCTGGTCTGGCTTTGGCATTTATCTTTTTACATGTCACACACCAAGTGGCAGTTGACCAGGGTGGCTTCTGTATGACTTCAGCCACCTTACATATGTTTGCGGCTTTCTGGCTTTTCTACACTGACAGAGACTAAGTCAAGAGTAAAAGAATTGTAACTATTTAGTAGTCATTTACAAATATGTATAAGTTCTGGATTTTGAGGCTAAGGTTTACACAATGAGAACATAAGAACTTTAGTTCTTATCTACAGACTTAGTATACTTTTTAAGGTAACATTTAGTTTTAAGAGTTTGTAAAGAACTAAAGTTAAGTTTTATTTTATGAGCTGGCATTGTAGATAAGCCTGGACTCTAATACAGGTAGGCTACAGTTTTTCTTTTGAATTATTTTTCTCCCACTGATTTCTCATTTTACTAAAAACCAAATTACAACAGAACTATTTCAATTGCTAAAGTAACTGTACTTTCAGGATACCGAGTCTTATTATTTGCATAAAGTGCAGCAAGAACATTTATTAGCCATCTAGGTTTTTCTTTTCTTTAAAATTAGCTTTTCTGGAACTTTAACTATTTATCAGGAATCTCAGGTTAGACTTGAAAACCTCTCACGAGCCCAGGTTTTATCTGTACCATCAGATACCTGTATGCGTTCTTCTCTTTAGGTCCCTCACCATCCCTGGACAGGAGATCATGGTCAATTAGTAGATCAGACGAGACTTGAACTGGAGGCTCCTGGACCCTATTACGTAGAAGATGCTGCTATGGGACTAAGACCTACCACTTCTCAGATTTTCCTAGATGACCAGCAGTAATAATTTTGTATACTTTTAATAAAAGTGTACAAAAGAACTTGAACAATATAATCAGAAAGTTGACCTCTAAGTTTTCTTTTTTTTTTTTTTTTTGTAGAGACAGAGTCTCACTTTATAGCCCTCTGTAGGGTGCCATGGCATCACACAGCTCACAGCAACCTCCAACTCCTGGGCTTCAGAGATTCTCCTGCCTCAGCCTCCCGAGTAGCTGGGACTACAGGCACCCACCACAACGCCCGGCTATTTTTTGGTTGCAGTTTGGCCAGGGCTGGGTTTGAACCTGCCACCCTCAGTATATGGGGCCGGTGCCTTACCGACTGAGCCACAGGTGCCGCCCAGACCTCTAAGTTTTCTTAAGGGCTAAGATGACTGACAAATTTTATAATTCACATAACAAATTTTACGTCTCTAGGATGTTTGATGACAGTCATGCAATTCGTTATAATTAAAGACATATTTGGGTTTAATTATTCATACATTTCTTTCTATTATTAAAGGGTAGAAAAGTGAATATATATTGTTGTCATCATTCTTTAATTCAGAAAAAGATGTAGATTATCCCTCTCCTAGTGGTCCATAGAGGGCTGTTATCCCCTAACCTTAAATAACACTTTCTAGGGAGGAATGTTTACATATTTTCAGTGTGATGAAATCCTGGTGAAATCACAGTCATTGTTTACATTTTTTATACATCAAGTGTCAGACAAGGTGTATTAAATGTTTAATACGAATATGTATTCTTGGCTTGGTGCCTGTAACACAGTGGTTACGGCACCAGTCACATACAACCAGGCTGGTTGGTTCGAACCCAGCCAGGGCCAGCTAAAAAACAATGACAACTAAAACCTAAAAATATCCGGGCGTTGTTGCAGGTGTCTGTAGTCCGAGCTATTTGGGAGACTGAGGCAAGAGAATCGCTGAAGCCTAAGAGTTTGAGGTTACTGTGAGCTGTAACACCAGAAGGACGACATAGTGAGACAGTGTCTCCAACAAAACAAACAAAAAAAGGAGTCCAATTTGGGCGGACTGCCTTACTTCAGGGGTTTGAGACCAGCTTGAGACAGAGAGAGACCTCATCTCTAAAAAGCTCCAGGCTTTGTGGCAGGCCCCTGTAGTTCTACCTACTCAGGAGGCTGAGGCAAGGGAATCACTTGAGCCAAAGAGTTTGAGTAGGTTTTTCATTGTTTAAAGCAGGAACAGTGAAAGCAAACTGTTCCATGTCTTTTGGTTGCAAATGAATATTAAAAAAGCAATCTTTTAAATAAATAACAATTATAGGATAATGTTTTGGTATTAAGGTAGGATTAGGTATTCCACGTTGCAAAGACCCCACCGGGTGGGTAAGTGCATTAATTTTTCTTAAATTTGTTAACATTCTCCATTTACCTGATTTCTTTTTAATTACAAAAATTGGAGAATTCCAGGAAATTGTAGATTCAATATGACCAGCTTGCAATTGTTCATCAATTAATTGATGCAGTGCTTCTAATTTTATCAAAGGAAGAGGTCCCTGCTCCACCCAAACTGGTTTATCTGTTTTCCATTGCAAGGAAAGAAGCACCACTCATTCCAGCTGTGTTTCATTGTACATGTGAATTGAGAAGGTCTTAGAAACTCAATTCCCCCTTCTCCTCTTACAGAAATGTTCACAGATGTGCAGAAGTGCTGGGCAGAGGCCCCTAAGAAAAATCCTCTGATAATGAAGGAAGTCCTAGGCCTGTTTTATCATGTCCCATCTGGATTATTTCAGGCTTTCTAGGAACATCAGGCTGAGTTGGATCATAGCCCATGTGAAACATAGTATTTTTATTTAACAGCCTTTAAAATTGTGGGGATGGTAAGCATCACTCCCCATTGTTGTGATAAGTCTTGACCCCATAACGTGACCACAATAGGCATGATGTAAGGGCAGACATCAGCTGCCTATACTTCAGGTCCTTTAAAACGCAAATCAAAAGTACTTTGTTCAATATTAGTCATAGTTCCAAATGCCAATAAAAGTAGCTTTCACAAATCATGTAAGCCCAAGAGTTTGAATACTTCTGTGACCTGTGATGCCAGGGAACTGTACCACAGGGGATTTTGGCCAGCGTGCAGGACGCATGTGAGTAGCAATGATAGAAACATCTGCTCTGGTATCTATAAGCTCCATAATTGGAATATTTTTCTCAAATGTTACTTTACATTGAAGATCAGTATTATTTAGAAAAGTATGCCAAGAAACATGCTTCTCTGTGCTTCCAAAGGTGGTTTTGGAAGAGAGAGGTTTTGCCCTTATCATATGGTAAAATTAATATTTGAGCCACACGATGTCCTGCAGACAATTGGATATTTTTGGTGGCTGAAGCCATCATTAATATTTCACCTTTATAATCTTCATCAATTATTCATGGGAGGATAGAGTCTTATGAAGCAGTTTTTGTTGAAAAGTAGGAGCTCATCTTCAGCAGGCACCAAGCTCCAAGTTGCGAATCTCTACCTTGTCATGAAGACAAGTAAAGTATTGTTTTTCTTTCAATATACCCGATTCAAATTTCTTTGGACTACATCCAAAACAAGGGTTCCCTTTGAAATTACCAGGTGAACATAGGATGTGCTATATATAAAGAATGGTGTTAGGCTTGACACCTATAGCTCAGGTGCTAGTGCGCCAGCCATATACACCAAGGCTGGTGGGTTTGAACCAGGTCCGGGTCTGCTAAACAACAATGACAACTACAACAACAACAACAACAACAACAAAAATAGCCAGGCATTATGGCAGGCACCTGTATTCCCTGCTACTGGGAGGCCAGGCAAGTAAATCCTGTACGCCCAAGAGTTTGAGGGTTGCTGTGAGCTGTGACACCAGGGGACTCTACCAAAGGTGACATAGTGCGATTCTGCCTCCAAACAAACAAATGAAAAAGAGAATGGTGCTGTCAAGTCTTCTACTTAAAGATTTAATTATGGCAATCTCTTGCCATATTGCCTGTGGTGAGCATCACATTTTAGTCTAATTATGTTATAAATTATTTTCTGTCTATTTTAGAATAGTGCATAGATTTTCTGGGGTGGAGATTATTCTCTATTTCTGAAATGCTGTCCAGGGTTTCCAGACATGACATAAACCTATAAGGTGCCCCACAAGTTTCACTGTACAGGCATCTTTTTTGAGGGCTTCTAGTCACAACCCTGGAAGTTGTGGAGCATATTGTACACTGCAACCAAATTGATAGGTGAGATCATCTCTCTGGCTCATTGGGATCTACAGGCTCATTTTTAGCAATTAGAGCCGGTTTATCTAATAGATAAATTCACAGAGCACCAGTCCTTCCCTTCCAGCTGTGTTTCATTACACATGTGCATTGAGTAGTTCTTAGAATCTCAATTGCCCCTTCTCCTCTTACAGAATTGTTCATGGGTGTGCAGAAGGCACTTGCAATGTCCCCACCTCTCCAAGACCTAAATCTACAGATGCAAAATTTAAATAAAGGATGTGTTAGAGACTTTCCATGAGGAAATCTCTTCTCCAGCTTCCTTTACATTCAAGCGTACAGAGCCAGATTGATTCCACCTAGAAACTACATAGAAAATCTGACTTCAAGCAGGAATGAACAAGAAAGGGCCAGAATTTGAACTGAGACTACACAAAACCTAGAGGAGACATTTTCTTCATTAAGAGACACTGACATTGATATTATATAACTAATTCCTTTGAGACAGTCTTATTTGTCACCCTCTTAGAGTGCCATGGCATAACTTCCAGCAACCTCTTGGACTCAAGTGATCCTCTTGCCTCAGCTATAGTAGCTGTGACAGGTGTCTGCCACAATGCCTACCTTTTTGTTGTTGTTGTTGTTTTGAGACACAGTCTCAAGCTGTGTAGAGTGCTATGGCATCACAGCTCATAGCTCACAACAAGCTCAAACTGTTGTGCTCAAGTGATTCTCTTGCCTCAGTCTCCCAAGTACCTAGGACTATAGGCGCCTGCCACAAGGCCTGGCTATTTTTTAAGCGGGGATCTTGATCTTGCTAAGGCTTTTCTGGAACTCATGAGCTCAAGCAATCCACCTGCATTGGTCTCCAAAGGAGCTAGTATTATAGACATCAGCTACCGTTCTTGGCCTTAACCCCCTCATTTTATCTGGAGTCAAATTAAGTACTCTACCCATTTTATTCATTTTTTTTTGCAGTTTTTTTTTTATTGTTGGGGATTCATTGAGGGTACAATAAGCCAGGTTACACTGATTGCAATTGTTAGGTAAAGTCCCTCTTGCAATCATGTCTTGCCCCCATAAAATGTGACACAAACCAAGGCCCCACCCCCCTCCCTCCATCCCTCTTTCTGCTTCCCCTTCCATAACTTTAATTGTCATTAATTGTCCTCATATCAAACTTGAGTACATAGGTTTAAAGCTTCTCCATTCTTGTGATACTTTTCTAAGAATAATGTATTCCACTTCCATCCAGGTTAATACGAAGGATGTAAAGTCTCCATTTTTTTAATAGCTGAATAGTATTCCATTTTATACATATAACACAGCTTGTTAATCCATTCCTGGGTTGGTGGGCATTTAGGCTGTTTGCACATTTTGGCGATTGTAAATTGAGTTGCAGTAAACAGTCTAGTACAAGTGTCCTTATGATAAAAGGATTTTTTTCCTTCTGGGTAGATGCCAAGTAATGGGATTGCAGGATCAAATGGGAGATCTAGCTTGAGTGCTTTGAGGGTTCTCCATACTTCCTTCCAGAAAGGTTGTACTAGTTTGCAGTCCCACCAGCAGAGTAAAAGTGTTCCCTTCTCTCCACATCCACGCTAGCATCTGCAGTTTTGAGATTATGTGATGTGGGCCATTCTCACTGGGGTTAGATGATATCTCAGGGTTCTTTTGATTTGCATATCTCTAACATATAGAGATGATGAACATTTTTTCATGTGTTTGTTAGCCATTCGTCTGTCATCTTTAGAAAAGGTTCTATTCATGTCTCTTGCTCATTGATATATGGGATTGTTGGCTTTTTTCATGTGGATTAATTTGCGTTCTCTATAGATCCTAGTTATCAAGCTTTTGTCTGATTGAAAATATGCAAATATCCTTTCCCATTGTGTAGGTTGTCTCTTTGCTTTGGTTGTTGTCTCCTTGGCTGTACAGAAGCTTTTCAGTTTAATGAAGTCCCATTTGTTTATTTTTGTTGTTGTTGCAATTGTCATGGCAGTCTTCTTCATGAAGTCTTTCCCCTGGCCAATATCTTCCAATGTTTTTCCTATGCTTTCTTTGAGGATTTTTATTGTTTCATGCCTTAAATTCCATTTTATTCATTTATTCAGGGGTTAGTGATATGCAGTTATGTGGGCATATATTTCTCTCTGGTGGAGTGGGAGTACCTGGATCCTAGAAACTCTGCCCTTGGCCACTTGGTCAATGTGCTATTTATTTATCTGTTTTTATTTCAGGAACTGTTGACATTTAGGGAGGCCTAGGATGCACCTCCTATGGCCCCTGTGGATACTCCAGGAGCAGCTGCTATTCCAGTACAGGCTAAAAGAGTAATTAACATAAGTGCCAGTTTGTGGAGGCAGCCTGCACAATGGGAAGCCCAGCTGGCTGAATCCTGTTCAATTTGGGCATCTCCCCGGGATCAGCAGTTTGTCCAGTGAGAGGTTTGCACCCAGTATGTTTGGTTGCCATGCACCCAGTATCTCTCTTTTGCTGGAGGCTGTTGGGTCGTGCATTTGATTTTGGCTACTATACCAGGAGCTGATTTGCAAGTGGCATTTAGTCCTCATCCCTGGAATTTTGTGCCAAGCCTTTCAGCTTCTTGGGCTGTTAAATGTCTCCAACATGGGATGAATTCAGGGGAGAGCCAATGAAGAACTATTTATCTGATGGTTTCACAGCAGAATTCCATTTGAACAGTATTTGAGATCCTCCAAGGAAGTTTAGGAATATGGAGATCTCTAGAAATCTTTGGAAAACTTCAATAACCTTTTTCAGTCCTACTCATCGGAGTGAAGGTCTTTATTAAAAAGGTGAGTTGGCTTAGCTAGGCAGAATTAATCCAAGTCAGGTTTATCGAAGTCACAGAGCACCAAAAATATTGGGTTTCAGGGCATCTGCTTGAATCCTAAAATGTCAGGGTTTCTGAGAGCTGCTTGGTTCCTCAGTTCTTAGAATGCTCTTGGATAAAAATGACCATACACCTCTAAGTAAGGAAAGCATGGAAGAAGGTTTACTGAAGAAGAGAAAGGCAGGATGACAGACTAAGAAAGTTTGCAGAGCAGGACACATTCACTGTAGTCAGCAAATGGGCCTCCCTTGTCAGGTCAAGGCAAAGAGGCAGCATGGAGTTGTTAATCTACTGGTTCTAATTTGGTATTGGGTACATGTGATGCTCATTTTTTTCATTATTGTGATACCTCAGTTAGGATAATGTTCACCAAATCCCTCCAGATTATTACAGAAGCTATAAAATTGCCATCTTTTCATGGCTGCATACTAGTCCATCGTATACATATACCATAGTTTATTAGTCCATTCCTGTGGTAAAGGGCACCTGGATTATTTCCACATCTTTCCAGTTGTAAATTGTGTTTCTATATATAACATTTGAGTGAAAATGTCCTTATGGGCATAATGACTTTTTCTTTCGGGCAGATAACCTAGAACGGGTTTGCTGGATATAATGGTAGGCCTACATTTAGATCTTTAAGCAATCTCCATACCTCTTTCCTACAGAAGCTATACTAGTTTTTCTCCCCACCAGCACTGCATGAGTGTTTGCTTCTCTGGTCACTCATCATGTGTTGTAGGTGATTCTGAGGTTAGGTGGTATCTCTGGTAGTATCTTGAGGTGGTTTCGATTTGCATTTTTGTCATGATTGGGGATGATGATCAATTTTTTCATGTGTTTGCTAGACATTCATAAGTCCTCATGAGAAAAGTTTCTTTTTCTTTCTCTTGACCAGTTTTCAATGGGGCTGTTTTACCTTTTCAAGTTGCTTTGCTGGAGTGTTTTGTAGATTTTGGTCATTAACACTTTGTTGGATTTGTAGCATGCAGATACCTTCTCCCATTCTATAAGTTAGTTTCTGTTGTTCAATGTATTCTTTCCTGTTTTCTAACTTTATTAGTTTCCATTTATTTATTTTGTTGCTACAATTTCCAGTGAGGTCTTCATAAATTCTTTCCCTAGCTAGTAAGATGAAGAACACTTTCTTCTAGTGTTTTATAGTTTTGTATCTTACATTAAAATTTCTTATGCATCATGAGTTAATTTTTGTGGGTGGTGAGGGGTATGTGTTTAGTTTTAGTCTTTCACATGTGGCTAACTACTTGTCCCAGCAAGATTGATTAATTAATTTTTTTTAATCGGCTTAGGTAGAGTGCTGTAGTGTCACAGATCATAGCAAACTCAGACTCTTGGACTTAAGTGTTTCTTTTGCCTCAGCCTCCCGAGTAGCTGGTACTACAGGCACCTGCCACAATACCCAGCTATTTTTTTGTTGTAGTTGTCATTGTTGTTTGGCAGACTCAGGCCAGGGTGGAACCCACCAGCCCTTTTGTATGTCGTAGCCCCCCTAGCTGCATAGCTACAGGCACCAAGCTGATTTATTAAAATTTTGTAGTATTTAATTTTATTGTAAGTAGGATTGTTTTCTTAACCTTTTCTCAGATAGTTTGTTTTTAGAGTTTAGAAATTCAAGTCAGTTTTGAATGTTGACTTACAAATTTAGTGAATGGGTTTATTATCTCTAAATATTTTGTGGGCACTGCCTGTGACTTAGTGGTAGAGTGCCGGCCCCATACACTGAGGGTGGTGAGTTCAAACCCAGCCCCAGCCAAACTGCAACAAAACAATAGACGGGCGTTGTGGTGGGCACCTGTAGTTCCAGCTACTTGGGAGGCTGAGGCAACAGAATCACCTAAACCCAGGAGTTTGAGGTTGCTGTGACACCATGGCACTCTACCAAGGGTGATAAAGTGAGACTCTGTGTCTAGAAAATCAATAAATACATAAATAAATAGATAATTTTGTTATAATATTTACAGTGTTATTTATATCTGACTACTTTGTCTATAAGCAAAAGAGTTTTAATTCTTTATTTCTGATTTGAATGTCTTTTGTTATTTTATTACATAATTTCTCTGGCTTTATCTAATACAATTTTGAGTAAAAATCCTTAGACTGGGTACATTTATTTGCTTGTCTGATACTAAAGCAATGTCTGTTAGAATTTTCACTGTTGAGAATGGTACCTTAGAACTTTATATATATGATTTTATTATGTTGAGATACATATCTTTGTGTGTATAGAATTTCAAGTTTTTATTGTGAAAGTGCTTTGAATTTTATTAAATGTATTAAAAAAATATTTTGAGGTAATCATATAATTTATATCATTTCTGTTTTTGTAGTATATCTTTTTTTTTTTTTTTTTTTTAATTTTTTTATTAAATCATAAGTGTATACAATGATATGATTATGGGGCATCATACACTCACTTCATAAACCATTTGACACATTTTTATCCCAGTGGTTAACATAGCCTTTCCGGCGTTATCTCAGTTACTGTGCCAAAACATTTATATTCTACATTTACCAAGTTTCGCAAATACCCCTGTAATATGCACCACAGGTTTTGTTGTTTGTATATGTTGCTATATCTTTGCATTCCAAGTATAAATCCTACTTATTCTTGGTATATAATCTTTTACACATGTTGTAGAATTTCATTTCTAGTATTTTGTTGAAAATTTCTGCTTGTACATTAATTAGAGATAATGGTTTGTGGTTTTCTTTCTTATAGTATCTTTATATGGCTTCAGTATGAGGATAATGGTGGTCTCATAATGTAAGTTTGGAAGTATCTCCCCCCTTTAGTTTTCTGGGAGCTTGAGAAGGATTGATTATTTCTTCTTTCAATGCTTGGTAGAATTTGCTTGTGAATTCATCCATCTTTTCCTTCTCTTTGTTGGAGGATTTTTTATTAGTGCTTCAAGATTTTCCTCAGTATTAGTCCATTTAGTATTTCTAATTCATGATTTTAATCTTAGTGGGTTGTATATGTGTTGAGTGGAATGCGATACATGTATTTGTTAGGTCTGGTTAGTCTACAGTGTTGTATAAGTGCACATTTACTGGTGTTCTGCTGAAATGATCTATTCATTGTTTTAAGTAGGTCAGTGAAATCCCTTTTTATTATTGTATTTCTTTCTATTTTTTCCTACTATTCTGCTAATGTTCACTTTGTGTATTTAGAAGTTCTAGTATTGCATACATATTAATCATATTTCCTCTCGACAATTTAGCCATTTTGTTAATAAATAGTAAATGATTTTTAACTTTTTGACAGATTTTTCATACAAAACTATTTTGTGCTATATAATGTATGATCACTCCTGCACTCTCACTTAAAATTAGCATAAAATTTTCATTTCAATCCTTTCACTTTTTGCCTATTTGTCCTTAAATCAAACGTGAATCATTTGTAAGCAGAATAATATGAGACTTAAAAAATCCATTCATCTCTGTTTTATTCCATTTTTAAGTGATATAACAATCCACAGACTGGGTAAACTATAAAGAATAGAAGTTTTGGCTTGCCGCCCATAGCTCAGTCGTTGGAACACCGGCCACATACACCAGGGATGGTGGTTGGAACCTGGCCCAGACCTGTTAAACAATGATGACAACGACAGCAAACAAATGGCAGGGAGTTGTTACAGGCACCTGAAGTCCCAGCTACTCAGGAGGCTGAGGCAAGAGAATAGTTCGAAAACCCACCAAACAAAGAGAATAGAAGTTTATTTGACATTCAATCCTTGAGGCTGGGCAAGGCAAAACCATGGTACTGACATCTGAAAAAGTCCTTTTTCCTGCAGCATTAACATGAAGGAGACCAAAGAACTGGTAGAGAGCAAGGTTGTGAATCAGGTAGAGCTGTTGTTATTCTTGTTGTTTTTAAAAAACAGAACTATGTTCATGATAACTAACACACTCATTGGATTAAAAAAAAAAACAAAAAACAAAAACCCTAATCCAATCAATTTGCCCTGATGGCCTAATCAGTTTTTAAAGGCCCCACTTGTATTTTTTTTTTTTTTTTTTGAGACAGAGTTTCACTTTGTCAAACTGGGCAGAGGTCTGTGCCATGATAGCTCCCAGCAACCTCAAATTCTTGCTCTCAAGAGATCCCTTTCCTCAGCGTCCTGAGTAGTTGGGACTGTAGATACTTGGCTACAACACCCAGCTAGCTTTTCTATTTTATGTAAAGATGGTATCTCAGTCTTGCTCAGGCTAATCTTGAACTCCTAAGTTCAAGCAATCCACCTACCTTGACCTCCCAGAGCACTAGGATTACAGATGTAAGTCACTGTGCCGAGCCCAAGGCCCCACTTCTTCTTTCTATCATAGCAATTAAATTTTACTCTCAATTTTACAGGCCATAGTTTATAACAGTGTCTTTTTATCGGATACTTGAATCTCTTTATATGTAAAGTAATTTTGAATAGGTAAGGGCTTTCTATTGTAATTTTGTTTTTTCTGTATATTTTATAATTACATCATTTGTTTAATAATACTTTATTTCCTTTTTTCCCATTTTTTGGATTTCTTTTTGTCGTTGGTATATGCTTGGATGCTCACTTTTCTGTATGTACTACAGTTATTTTTCTAGTGTTTATCAAAAGATTTACATACATTTTATACTTAGAACATTCTAGCTTAAGATAACAATTAAATTTCTGTGCATAAAAAATCAACAAATTCACCCCTCACATATTTTATACTGTTTATGTTACATTTTACAACTTTTTGTATTGTGTATCCATTAAAAAATTATTTTAGCTGTCTTCCTTTTAATAGTTTCATTTTGTAACTTTTATACTTGAGTTAAAAGTGACTTATGCACCACCATTGTTATTCAGTATTTCACTTTGTATTTATTGTTTCTAGTGAAATTCACACTTCAATGTTTTCATTATTAGTATTCTACCATTTTAATTTCAAGAATTTCAGCAGATATATTAGTGATACATTTTAAATGTTCTTTGTGTGGGAATGTTTTAAAACACTTCTTCATTTCTGAAGGTTCGATTTGTCAGATATGGTCTTGATGGTTGATAGCTTTTCTTTTTTTTCCTTTAGCACATTAAACATATAGTTTCACTTCCATCTCACCTACAAGATTTCTGCCTAAAAATATCTGTTAATGACTCTGTTATCTCTTGCTGCTTTTAAAATTCTCACTTTAGGCAGGATGTGGTGGCTCATGACTGTAATGTTAGAATTCTTGGAGGCTGAACTCAGGAGTTTGAGACGAGCCTGGGCAAGAGCAAGGTCTTGACTCTACTAAAAATATAGAAACTAACTGGGCATTGTGGCTGCCACTTGTAGTCCCAGTAGGTGGCTGGAGCAAGAGAATCACTTCAGCCTAAGAGTTTGGGGTTGCTGTGAGCTATAATGACAATGCAATTTACACTCGGTGAAAGAGTGAGATTGTCTCAACAAAAATGTTTCTCATTTTTTCTTTGGATTTTTCCAATTAAAATTTGGCCTGGGCAATTGTTATTGGGTTTTCTTCAGATACTTTGATTTTAACAAAGCTACGTCCATGTAGTTTTGATGGAATGATATTCTTTTTTAAAAAAACTTTTTATCTGTTTATTCCTCATTTGAAAATCACAAATGCATATATTTCTTCACTTAATGGTGCACTCTCAGACACATATTTTTTCTTTACTATTTCTTTTTTTGTCTGTTGTAGGGTAACTTCAATTGGCCTGCCTTTGCATTTGTTGACATGGTATTCTGAATAACTGAATCTCCTATGATGCCATTACATTTTCAGTTTGACATTGTAGACTTCAGCTGAAGCTCTTGTTTGTTTTTTTCCTATTTCTCTATTAAAATTCTTATTTTGTTTATGTGTTCTTTTATGATTTTTTTAGTTATATGAGTTCTTTTGTGTCTCACTTAGATAAATTCATTTTTATCCTTTTTGTTTGTTTGTTTTGTTTTTTGCAACATTCTCACTATGTCATTCTTAGTAGAGTGCTGTAGTGTCACAGTTCAGAGCAACCTCAGACTCTTGGGCTTAAGCAATTCTCTTGCTCAGCCTCCCAAGTAGTTGAGACTACAGGCACCGGCCACAATGCCCAGCTATTTTGTGGTTGTTGCTGTAGTTGTCATCGTTGTTTTAGCAACTCTGGGCTGGATATCAACCCTCCAGCCCCTGTGTATGTGGCCAGCACCCTCCCACTGAGCTATGGGCGCCACCTTCAGCCAGTTTTTAGATCTTCATTGCTTGGAAATTCATTACTGGAGCTTTATTTGTATCTTTTCTGCCTAAAAAGATACCTTTACAGTGATCATACCTGCCTGATGATTTATAGTCTGGATACCTGGATGCTTTATTGTCTGGATACCCAGGGTTTTGAACTCTGAATCTGAAGGAACAAATACCTCATTCAGTCATTATAGAGATGTTTCTTCTTTTGGGTGGCTGGGCTGATGAGATTTTTTTCTGAGATTGCAGCTGAGTAAGGTTGAAGCTAAGTAATATGGGTGTTATAGGGAATTGAGTGTGTTTCATGGTTGGTAGGGATCATACAGTTGTGTATCCTGGCTATTCCCTGGGAAGTAGGATATTTTTTTAAGGTATTGATGCGTAGGACTGGTGCTCAGATTAAAAACTGCAGTGTTTCTGCAATTGCAGCATTGATACAATGAATGTGGGTAGGTGTTCACTCATTGGACAGGTTGTTGAATGGGCTAGACTGACCCCTGATTATAGCTGAGAGGGTCTGCAACTGATGCATAGGGCTACTGCCAGATACACACCTGTGAAAAATGTCTTTTCATTTTTTTTTAGATAGTCTTAACTGCTGCCCATGTTTAGTGCAATGGCATCAACCTACCTCGCAGAAACTTCAAGTGATCTTCCTGTGTCAAGCTTCTGTGAAGCTGGGATTACAAGTGCCTACCACAATGGTTGGCTAATTTTCCCTATTTTTAGTAGAGATGGGGTCTCACTCTTCCTCAGGATAGTCTCAAACTCTTGAGCTCAAGAGATCCTCCCACCTTGACCTCTCAGAGTTCCAGAATTACAAGTGTGAGCCACTGCATTCAGCCTATGAGAAATGACTTTAGGTCTGTCATTGGGTCCATGTAATGTTCCCCTTCCACGTTTTGGGATAGCAGGACTGCTTCTAGAGCTGTCAAGTGGAGATTGTTACCAAGGCAATTTTAAGATTCACAGTAAAATTATTGTTAGCAGGCTTGCCTCCATGGACACAGATATGTGTGCTTCCAGACATACCTCAAATGGAGCAAAATTCGTTCTGGATTATGACCAAGGCCAGGTTACATGGCCAAATGAAGAACACATTTCAGATAAATTTTGGTGGTTGTGGATTCAGGAGCATAGATGGATGTTTCTCCCTGTGTGGGCAGGATTTTTTTTATACCATGGCTGAGAGATGAAAAAGGTGAGTTTTATGTTGATTCAGCAGCCAAAGATTGGACCAAGTCTGCAGGCCTGTCTACCTGAGACTCACATGGGTATGAATCATCCTGTGGATCTTGGCAGATGGTGGTAGTGGCATAACCTTGGTCACGTAAGCTATAGCTGAGTCTATGGTACAGTATGATCATTTTTTATTCTGGTGCCAGGACTATTATTGGAAAGTCTGCTAGTGGGTCATGTTACAGCTCTCACAAAATCATCCTCTTTCATCTTGGTCTCTACTATTTTTTCAGAAACACTGACCTAAAAAAGTCCCTAAACTCTCATAAAAGCTGCTTCGTTTGGGTTTTCACAGTATGCTGTGGGGGATATGAGTAGGAGACCTCCTTTGCTTTCATCTTCCTTCTTTTACTGTCCTATATTTTTCACTTTCTGAAATGTTTCATGCAAAATTTGTTCACGGTTCTTAGAATAAAAAGTTTTGAAATAAAGTGCTAAATTTACATGTTACGTAAGAAGCAAATTACATTACTAGCAAGCCCCATATTATATTTATTAAAATGGTTTTAAGTTCAAATTTATTTTAGGAAACAAGGAATCACTCAAATTTCTATCAATCATTCTCAGCCTAGATTTAAATGATGATATAAATTAATCCCAAATGTTTTCTTTTTATTTGAATAATTTGCAACACAGTTTACACATTTCTGTTACTTCTTCATTTGGAAACACAAGCTTTTCTTAGTTTTCAAGTGCTGTATTATTACTGATATATTTTGTGTAAAAGTTGCACCAATCTTCCTGGGTGCACAGAATTCAAATAGTAGATATGAAATTTAGTAACTCTTTTCCCAAACAATATTATGTTGTATCTTTTTCAAATGTATGTTTATTCAGATGAGTTAATTTTATTTTTTAAAATTTAAACCTGAATATTAATGATTTAATGAGAATTTTTGACTCTGTACACTGTAGCATGTTGTAGTGTATGAGTTATATATGCATTGGGCATGTGTATTGCCTATGCAAGCATCTATGATGTTTTTCCTTTTATAAATATTGCCCATACATGTTTAAGACCTGCATTGTCCATCAATATTTATTACTTTGTGTGTGTGTGTGTGTGTGCGTGTGTGTATGTGTGTTCAATGATTTTTTTCATCCTGTCTTGGTGAACAATGAAGAATATATTCTTAAATTAACAATGTATTTATTGTTTGAATCTATATTATTTTGGAAGAGAGAAACAAATTTTGTATTTGAAGGTAATTTTCTGGGTTTTTTTTGAGACAGATTCTCACTATTTCACCCTCGGTAGAGTGCTGTGGCATCACAGCTCACTGCAACCTCAAACTCCTGGGCTTAAGAGATTTTCTTCCCTCAGCCTCCCAAGTCGCTGGGACTACATATTCCTGCCACGATGCCCGGCTATTTCTTTGTCGTGGTTGTCATAGTTGTTTAGCAGGCCTGGGCCTGGTTTGAAACAGCCAGTCTGGTTGTATGTGGCTGGCACCCTTACCGCTGTGCAACAGGCACCAAGCCTTGAAGGTAATTTTTAAAACATGTTTTAATTATATCTTTCAGGTAAATAAATTTAGGACATTGTTAATTGTGATTAAAAATACGAAATTGTCCTCAAATATTTTAAGTGCATTTTAGTCTTAACAGGCATATTTACATAGTTGTCAACAAATTTCTAGATCTTTTTTTATTTTACAAATATGAGCTTTAATACTGACTATAAAAAAATCCTCTTTTCCTCCTCTCTCCTAAAGTATTATTCTTTCTTTCTTTCTTTTTTTCTGTTTTTTGTTTTTTTTTTTTTTTTTTTTTTTTTTTACAGACAGAGTCTCACTTTATCACCCTTGGTAGGGTGCCATGGCATCACAGTTCACAGCAACATCCAACTCCTGGGCTTCGGTGATTCTCTTACCTCAGCCTCCTGAGTTGCTGGGACTACAGGCATGCGCCACAATGCCCGGTTATTTTTTTGTTGCAGTTTGGCCAGGTTTGGGTTTGAACCTGCCACTCTCATTATATGGGGCCAGCGTCCAACCCACAGGTGCCACACTTTTTTCTTTTTTTTCTTTCTTTTTTTGAGACAAAGTCTCAAGCTGTCAACCTGGATACAGTACCATGGTGTCACAGATCACAGCAACCTCAAACTTTTGGGCTTATATCAGCAGGTATGAACCCACCACCCTAGGTATTTGGGGCTGGCGCCCTACCCACAGAGCCACAGGTGCTGCCCCTAATCAATTTTTCTGACAGGAGAAAGGTCCGGGTCCAGTTTCAGTCTTTTACATGTGAATATCCAGTTCTCCCACCAACATTTGTTGACTAGGGAATCTTTTCCTCAGTGTATGTTCTTCTTTGGTTTATCAAAGCTTAGGTGGTTTTAACATGTTAGTTTCATTTCCTGATTTTTCATTCAATTCCAAATGTCTATGTCTCTAATTTTGTCCCACTATCATGCTGCTTTGACCACTATGGCCTTGTAGTGCAGCCCAAAGTCTGGTATGCTGTTGACCCCAGCTTTGTTTTTATTATTAAGAACTGCATTAGGTATATGGGTTTTTTTTCTGGTTTCGTACAAAACAAAGATTTATTTTTTTCCAAGTGTTGAAAGAACAATGTTTGTATTTTAATAGGGATGTCATAGAATTGGTAGATTGCTTTCGGAAGTATGGAAATTTTAACTGTGTTGATTGTTCTCAGCCATGAGCATGGTATTTTCTTTCATTTGTTAATATCTTCTGCTATTTCCTTTCTTAGGTTTCCATTATTTTCTTTTTAGAGCTCCTTCACCTCTTTTGTTAGGTCTATTCCTAGGTATTTTTTTTTTTGTTTGAAGATATGGTAAAGTCAGTTGTGTACTTAAGTAGACTCTGATCTTGGCTGTTATTGGCATATACAAAGGCTACTGACTTGTGGACATTGATTTTATATCCTGAGACATTACTGTGTTTTTGATGACTTACAGGAATATTGTGGTTCCAGTCTTTGGGGTTCTCTAAGTATGAGATCAGATCATCAGCAAAGAAGGAGTGTTTGATCTCCTCTGCTGCCATTTGGATGCCCTTTATTTCCTTGTCTTGCCTAATTGCATTGGCTAGCACTTCTAGCACTATGTTGAATAGTAGTGGCAAGAGAGGACACCCTTGCCTCTCTGGGTCCAGTTATAAGTGGAAAAGCTTTCAGTTTCACTCCATTCAGTAATAGATTAGCTGTGAGCTTGTCATAGATAGCCTCAATCAGTTTAAGAAATGTGCCACGTATGCCTATACTCTTCAGTGTTCTAATTACAAAAGGATGCTAGATTTTATTGAATGCTATTTCTGCATCTATTAAGAGGACCACATGGTCTTCAGTTTGGCTTCTGTTGATATGGTGAATAATGTTTATGGACCTGCATATGTTAAACAAGCCTAACATCACTGGGATGAAACTGACTTAATAATAGTGTATGAGTTTTTTGATGATAAGCTGTAATCTGGCTAGGATTTTGTTGAGAATTTTTGCATCTATATTTATTAGCGAAATTGGTCTGAAATTCTTATTTTTAGTTGGATATTTTCCATTTTTTGTTATCAGGGTGATGTTTCTTCATAGAACATGTTAGGAAAGATTGCATCCTCGTGAATTTTTTGAAATAATTTCTGCAGTGTGGGAATAAGCCATCAGGCTGTATCACTTGTCGAGAGCTTTTGCACACACTGTTCTGCATGATGCACAGGGATGCAGCCTCAGGAAGTCACTTGCTGCCGGGTGATCCTGGTCACTGATGGTCACTCCAAATACACAAGTGTATCTATGTACTTGACCAAGGCCTAGGCTATCCTTTTTTATTTCCTATCTGACAACCACCTTGTCACAGCAATAACCAAAACCAAGCAGAAATCTTACCCAAAAGACCAAACGTTCCAAACTCCTTCCCCTTTCACCTATCAAAGAAGTTCAGAAAGCTAGAAAGGGTAAGAAGATATGAGCATCCCTCCAAAAAAAAAAGTTTTTGTTTTGCTAGGTAATGTCTATCACACCTCCTCTCCCCACACACACAGACAAATTTCAGCATTTGAGCTCTTACTATGCGTCATGGGTAAACATCTCATTGAATCTTCAAAACAACAAGATAATGTCACGTCCAGCAATAGGTAAAAGCCACAAATTACCCCAAACACATTCAAATGATTTTGAAGAGCAAGGAGAACTCCTGGTTCTCAGCTTGGGGGACAGACAGCTCCAATTCCAGCATTTAACAACTGCATGCCTTTGAGCAAGCTCCTCCTAATTGACAAGACCTTCCTGAGGCTGCATCCCTGTGCATCATGCAGAAGAGTCGGTGCAAAAGCTCTCAGCAAGTGATACAGCCTGATGGCTTATTCCCACACTGCAGAAATTACTCCCACACTGTTTTCTCATCTGTCAAAGGGGCTAATGCGTGCATCTTTCTCATAAAAAGAAGCCAGGTCCAACCGGGCAACACTGTTTGTTATCTGTGGTTATTGCCATTAAGGTTGGCTGCTAATTCAGCATTGAAGGACAAACACCTCTCCGTGGTGGATGAGGGTGGCAAAACAACCTCTTTGATGCCCTGTCCTGTACATCCAAAAGGCTCCTGGCATAGCGAGAGCTCAAATTCATCAAAGTGTGGATTTCACTGGCTTATCACAACCTGTATGTGGGAATGTGACAATGTGTAATTTATTTCAATTAAATTTTGTTTCACATACTATTTTGCAAGTCAAGAAGATAGGTCAGATCCAAAAAGGGGACAAAACACAGAATGGAAAGAAGTTCCAGGGTCTCGGCATTGCATTATTAGCAGCCCAGTGTTTGCTTGGCCTAGGTGGAAGCCTATCTTTGGAATGCACAACTCTGTCTGTGGAGTCCTTGCCCACAGAATCACAGACTCACTATTTCCGGGCTGAAGGGCCTATTTGTCCGCTTTAAGTGAAATTACTCGATTCTTAAAAGTCAGTGGAGCATTTTAGAGGGGAAGGATCAGATAGACTACTCCAAATAAGTTTCATTAATCAAAACACACGATGTAATGTAACTAACATTTTACAATTAAGGGAGAACAGATGGAACGAAAGCCTCCTGTCTCTGTAACTCTCAGTACATCTTATAATCACTCGATACATCCTCCTACTTTGGAGAAACACACTTTTGCCTCCAGTCCTCAGTACATGGGGAGATCATGGGCAAACCCCAAACTTGGGGGTGTTCTAGAGTTCCAATTATTACTTCATCCTCAGCCTGGCCGGGTAAGAAGCAGGTGAGATCCGTGGCTGGGGATTTGAAGATGTGGCTTTTCTATATTAGGTGGTCCACAAGTTCCTTCGTCTTTGTTTTCTCACCAGGCCACAAAAGGCCACACAGGCGCCCTTCTCTTCCCTCCAGTGTGTTTTTCTGGGACTGCCCTTTCTTTTTCCCTTCCCTTTTCATGGTCAATTATGCACAAATCACTTACAGAAAACACAGTGGAGTGACTTTATCTTCAGGAAAGCCTCTAGGACACAGTTAACGACAGTCGGAGTCCACATTGGCTAGGCTGACACCATTGTGGATTCCCAGGGTGCTATTCTTTCTCACACAGTGGAGATGCCATCAGGGAAGGGGCGGTACCCAGAGACTATAGGATGAAAAGGGACCTTGAGGACTTAGCCACTTCTGCTCCTGAGTAATTAGGCCGCATCAAATAAGACAAGTTTGCAGGAGGCTGAACCAGACAACAGGCTGGATTTCCGGAATCCTAATGAGGACAATAAGATCAAAGAAACAATTTAATACCACCAGCATCTACCAGGCAGAGTGCTGCCCTCAAACCTGCAAGGAAGAGGCCTTAGAATGCCCATCCAGCTTCCATGCTAGTATCCTAGGAAAATCCAGCTAGAAATAACAATAAATCTGAAGGCATCATGTTACCACATCTCAGATTATTCTACAAGTGTATAGTGATCAAAACAGCAAGGTGCTGACACAAAAACATAGATGCAGTTCTATGGAATAGATTAGAGAATGTAGAGATGAACCCAGCCACATATAGCCATATGATCTTTGATAAACCTAACAAAAGCATGCACTGGGAAAAAGAATCCTTATTTAAAATGGTGCTGGGAGGACTTATCAGCTACATGTGGAAGACTGACACTGGACCTGCACCTCTCACCACTGAAAGAAATTGATTCTCACTGGATACAAGATTTACATTAAAGGCATAAAACAATATAAATTCTAGAAGAGACTATGAGGAAAACACACTTCAAGTTAGTGGCCCTGGAAAAAAAAATATGAGGAATATTCCCATGGCAAATGTAGCGACACCAAAAATAAATGGGATTTGATCAAACTAAAAAGTTTCTGCAGAGCTAAGGGTAACACAGACAAAGCAGAGAGCCTTAGGAATGGAAGACAAATTTTCATGTTATGAATCTGACAAAAGCTCGATAACTAGAATCTACAGAGAACTCAAATTAATCACCACAAAAAAAGCAAACAACCCCACTTGTATGTGGGCAAGAGACTTGAACAGAAAATTCTCTGAACATGACAGATGAATGGCCAACAAACACATGAAGAAATGATCATCATCTTTAATCATCAGGGAAATGCAAATCAAAACCACTCAGTTAGGTGAGATATCACCTAACTCCAGTAAGATTAGCCTACATCACAAACTCTCAATCGTTTGATGCTGCTGTGGATGTGGAGAAAAGGAAACAGTTTTACAGTGCTGGTGGGATGGCAAACTAATATAACCTCTATGGAGGTTCACGTTGATCTCACATTCCCATACTAAGCATCTGCAAAATCATTTCACCACAAACATAGTCAAACCAATCAAGTCTGTTGATTATTAGGAGTGAACACACACCTGCCCTTGACCTTCCTGATGAGATTGCCTGCTGCAGCCACTTTACCAGCCCAGACCTCCCAGCAGCCCCTTGGCAAGGGCTCAGCCTCCCCCATTCAGGGCGGTACTGTTGTTGCAGGAGCCACACTCAGCCCTGGGACCAGAAGCTGGGGCTTCCAGCTCAAGGCTTTCCTGGGCACGCTCCCCAGTTCCCCTGATCCCTGCAGGAGCCAAAAAGGACACATCCTCCTTCTCTCTTTTCCTTCCTTCACCACCCTGGGCCTCACTCAGTAGTCTAGCTGTGGCTCTGAACTCACTCTCTGTTCAGAGATTATTGTGGAGCAGTGGTTAAGGGAAAGAAGCTACTGGTCATTGACCTCATGGATTAATTTTCAGAAAAAAAAAATGCCAATGCCTGGATAAAGAAAGTCCTGAGCTTTATTGAATGGCCAGTTGGCAATGTGGTTTAAGGCCTGGGAAATCACTCCAGCACTTTCTTCTGCCTAGAAGAATAAATCACCTGTTGTCTCCACTGGTTCCGTGCTGAGGAAGGCCACCGGCACCCTACAACTATTTTCTGGAACTTGTTAAATATTTGGCATGCATTTCTCTTTATTTTTTATTTTATTTTATTTTATTTTATTTTACTTGTTTTATTTTATTTTATTTCATTTTATTTTATTTTATTTTTTGAGACAGAGCCTCAAGCTATAGCCCTGGGTAGAGTGCCATGGCATCATAGCTCACAGCAACCTCCGACTCCTGGGCTCAAGCAATTCTTCTGCCTCCGCCTCCCAAGTAGCTGGGACTACAGGCACCTGCCACAATGCCCGGTTATTTTTTGGTTGCAGCGGTCATTGTTATTTGGCGGGCCTGGGCTGGATTTGAACCTGCCAGCTCAGGTATATGTGGCTGGTGCTTTGGCCGCTTGAGCCACAGGCACCAAGCCATCTCTTTATTTTTGAATGAAGATTTAATTGACAGATGGCCAGAGAACAAAAAGCAGAAGTAACCCCAAAGCTGTAAGGGTCTAAGGGTGTGGAGAAGCCCAGGGGGTACGAAGGAACTCCGAGGAATCCTGGAAGTTCCAGATGTGTAGAATGCACCAGCCCTATTGTCTCCTCTAGAGATTTTGCGGCTGAGAGCTCCTGCAGCTGAGGATCCTGGGTGAGTACCCTTTACCCTGCATTTCCCCAGTTACTGGGCATAAATAAGAACCATCCATTAGAATAAGGGGGAAAATGCAGGTTCCCAGGTCCTCAGCATTCAGAATTCAAGATGTGTGGTAGCCTTCAGGGGATGATTCTCAGCATATATCTGATTTCTCTCAAGGTTTCCTGTATGATCCCAGGGGTCCAGCAACCAGGATGGTGGCTATGGAGGCTGCCAATTCTGCCCAGAATCTACAGTTTTGAAAGCACCTCGTAGGTGTCTGTGCCTACAGCCAGAGTCAAAGGCTGGACTGTACAAGCTCTCCTTTCAGCTCCTCCAGGATCTGAGTTTTTTTGACCCTGCCAGGGACCCCTGCACCTTTCTTAGAGCTCTTCCTCCCTTTCCTGGGCAGAGTATCCCACTCAGGGTTCACAAAATCTCCCCTGAATCAGAGGAGCCAGTTCATGTCCAACACTCTGACTTGACTTTTTCTTATGTGCCAACCTCTTCAGGGGATTTTAAAAGGGTTTCTTGGTGCCAGAGAAAATAAATTCACAAAGGAATCAGAGTCATTGTTTGTCTCCATTTTGTAATCACATACGATTCACAAAGTAGTGCAGTTATCTGTATCTGCATCATCGAAGAAGCGGAGCCAGATAGGGCCAAAGGGTCAGCGTGTTACCCACTTATCCTGTTCCCTTGCGTCACCTTCACTACTGTGGCTCTGGGCCTTGGAGCTGTGGTGAGTGTCCTTGCCAAGGTAGACTGTGGTACCCCGGAAGGCCCTGTGGCTACAGCCCCTTACTATGGCAGATGGTTGAGTACAGCTGACGGTGGCCACCACTCTGTAGGTGCACCACAAGACAACAGGGGACCTTTCAGAAACCAAAAACCAGGAACAACTACGACACCTACACACCAGTCACCATGCTATTAAGGTAATATCTACTAAATTAAGACAAAACTTAGACGTGAACTATCCCAAGATAACCACGCAGAGGCCCATGAAACCAAAAGCACCTGCCAGTTGTCTTTTTGCACAGATCCAGCTTGCCTGGTCCCAGTATGATCCAGGCAACCAACTGAGTATGAGCCAATGTTTACTTCAAATGGGCTCGTAATCCTTAATAAACCATTTCTGATAACTTCAGAAATTTCTTCAACCTTAGAAAAGACTCAGGTCATTTCTCCTACAAACAACTCCTCCTTAAAAACCACCCACTGTAGTCTCAAAGGATCATCTGAAGTCCCATTAAAGGAGTTTCCCTGTAAACATTCCTCAGAAATATATTTAAAATCATTCTCATAAAATGTGTTTTAAGAAAAGACAAGCTTAATTCTCATAGGCTTCATTATTGGAAAAAAAAAATAATAATTGTACGGTTTCTAAATTGAAATAAAATTGCAAAGATGCAAAATCAACCTATATCATCATCTATAAACCAGTCACAAATGTTAAATCAACTGTAAAAACTATTTTAAATCTACATGAATAAGTTTATTAGCTGATTTGAAATCATATTTTGTGCTACCTTCATTTATTAACTTCTCCAATAGCAATGAAGTTATGGGGGATATTTGAAATACAGAGATGTTCCCAAATATTGCTGTTGATGATGACAAGGGCGCCCTCTCCAGGGGGAAAAGAGGAAGCCTATGACTTTCTGGTATGTGGTGCAAAAAATGGACTTGGAGAGGGAAAGCCACATGATTTACATACCTACAAATTTGCCACGGAGTCCTAATAAGCATGCCTAAGACTTTATGCACAAGGGTTTGCATTCATATTGTGCTTAGTTAGAAGCAAGGAAATAATTTTCTAGAAGCAGCCAAAATAGCCTATGTCAAATGACTCTAAGTTTCAAGAAATTTCTCAAAGCATTTGGAGTTTAAAAGCAAGGGGACATTTCTGTGAACCCTCACTATTGAACATCCCTTTCATAGAGAGAAGTTCAGAGTATTTTAATCTCTGTAGCTCTAAACATGCCTCTTGGTGAAGAATAACCAGATCAAAAAGTCTACAAATATCTCATCTTTCTTTGTGTCTTCCAGGAGTCACAGGAATTCGAGTGGAGTATTCACCAATTGCCTCTGAACATGAAGCAGAAACAGAAATCTCATACAGAGAACACTGTAACTAAAGTTTTTTGAGTGTTCCCCACCTCCCTCTCTGAGCTTTCTGCTCACTGCCCTGCTGCGGGACAACAGAAACATACATTGGATCACTAAGGCTCTAGGCTCATTGCACCTTGAACACTTGAGTCAGCAAACTCAAGGGCAAATCATTTGTCTATTTACACAGAAGAAATGGAGATGAGCTGTGCTAACCCTAATAAGCATCTCTATCCCAAAGTTTAAATGTCATATCCACATCCCTAGAGATGAGAGAAAAGAATTCCAAGATTAGTAGTCTTCCTCCTATAGAGGAATCAAAGTCCAAAAATATAAAGCCAGATAAAGAAACGGAGCTTTGGAGTGTTGTCTGTGCCTCCCAGCCACCTTCAGTTGCAGAAGTCTCTAATGGAAAAGGGGGTTGAGGAAAAGGGGGGAAGGTGGGCAGTGGAGACTAGCCTGACACTGGGTCTCATTCTCCTTTTTGACTGCAGGCATGTCTGGAGGGACCATCTCTGAGCTGCCCTACCTTGTCTACTTGGTCCTCATGTCTACAAGCCACCCACTGTAAATGCCCGTATGACCACCTCACATCGTAATCTTCATTGTGTTTCACATATAATACATATTTTCAGAAATACTTCTGTGGGACTACAGGTGTGTGCTACTACCTAGTTCTATGTTTGTAGCACTTTTGAAGATACTCGGGCATTACTCCTTGGCCAGGATGCTAGGACTTTTATGACTAGTTAAAGAAAAAAAAAATATATGATCTACTATCTCTGCCAGGCTCTGCCTATTCTCTATGGCAGTTGTTTCCACACTTTGAAAGTCCCTTTGCCTGTGTAAATTTACCCAACAGTTATTTTCAGATTTAATTTAAATTTCGTTTCCATGAGTTGTGATAAAATCAAAATCAAATCAATCATTAGATATGTTTTTTCTCCTCTAGTGTTTCTTCATTTGGTTTGGATTAGGGTCCATAGACATTTGTCTTATCATCATGTACACAAATAAAAGAGTAAGCAAAATGGACAGGATGGAGGTTTTACAAGTGTGATTATAGTTTGAGTACCTTTCTCAGAAAATTAACTTTTGCATTGCAACAGTGATAGCAAAAATGGTGTGACTGGAACACAAAATGAGATATCTTTGCTCTAGATTTAATGTTATTGCTATTAGGCACACTACATTTAAAATCTGTTGCCATAACTGCTAGCATTGTGGTATATTTTGGTTTTAATGTGTAAATTTGCAATAAGATTGTGCTTCAATACTTTGGTGATAACATTTTCCTATTACCACATATAGAAGGAAGAACACTAAGTACACAGCAAAGTAAGTATCCTATACAAAACTGGACTTTGGGGGTTAGTTGTCATTTATAACTAGTTGAAACCAATGAACAGTAATACCTATGGTCTTGGTCAATTTAAGGTGTAACTGTCCTCATTTAGAATTCTATTGTGATGCTGGTTTGGGTTCTGTGACTCAGACAGAATTCTGAGAGTCAGACTACCAGTCTTCATTTTCCCCTATACATTTGAACCTTCCTCTTGTGTGATTTCTCCCTGTTATCTCTCTGCTATTCCCCTTCTCACCCTTTCTTATTCCACTCCTTGCCAAAACTATAATTGAGAGACTTTATAAAGTACCATTTTATGATTTTGTTTCATCTACAGCATAAGCTGTAATGATGATCACGGATGTAGGCTGTGCCTCTCCGGAAAAGACTGAGATAAAAGCAGAGGCCTCTGCTAAGGGCAGGAAGAAGACCCAGATGATGAAGTGTACTGTGGTCCTCTTAACTGGTTTCAAATACCTCTGTGAGGTAGAGGTGAGACAGAGCTGAGTGGAGAGCTGTAGTGATGTGTGGTCATGGCATGGCACAGTGAATGTGTTTCACCAGGTTTCTGTAATATAATTTTCATACTTTTGTATTAAAAGAAAAGAAAAAAGTCATTTCCGTTACAAACAAAATTACCTGTCCCTTAAAACAAGCAGTCCTGTGTACTGTGTACTCCAGTCCTGTGTACTCGGTGTTTGTTCTGAATAGTCATGAAATATTCTGATTATTACCTCTGGCTGTAAGATGTTTCTCCTGAGGACACCTTATGGTAGTAGGTTGGTATTTCTGAATAATGAAGTGTAACTCCAAATGTTTTACCTTGAGATAGATAATAGCTAAAATCTAGCTTATTTATGTAGTTTCATTTAATGAGAAAACACCCATGATTTACGAAGCATAATTCCTTTGACAGAAGCCTGACAAAAACCAATGATAGAAGCCAGTGTCATTTTTGAAGCCTTCAGTACCTTATCATTTTATGTCAATCAGAAGAATTTAGTGCTTTTTACAACTAATTACTTAATTTACATGACATATACTAATAGCTAATGTTTACAGAAGAACTGTGTGAAATGCTTTGATTATGTCACTTAATATATATGAGACTCTGTGTAAGGTGGGCATCATTAGTATTGCCAGTGTTACCGTGAGGAATATGGGGTAGAGGTATGAAACAACGTGGCCCGTGTTTCACAGCTAGTTTGTTGTTGAATCAATATTGTAGCCATGGTAATTTGATTCTAGAGCTCATGGACCTGAGCACAGAATGATACTGTTTCTTCTGTCTCACATGGGACTGATATTGCTGGTTAAAAGCTGCTCTAGTTGATTTCCTATTAACATTTTTCCTAACTTCTGACATTCTTGTTAAAAATAGAAGTTATACTTTAACAACGATGAAAGAGTTCAGCTTGGTAATAACATCTTAAGTGTATCAAGTAGAACAGTAGTTTATTATTTATTCAGATGATTTATGGTTCTTGTGCTCACCTTGATATTTCAATTGTGTTTAAAGAGAGGGAGAAGCGAAAGGGGATTGAAAATCTATGTCTTAATTCTTGTTGCCATAACAAAATGCCTTAGCCTGGGTCATTCATAAACACCAGGAATTAATTGCTTTCAGTTCTGGAGATTGGAAAGTCCAAGACTAAGGTGCCAGGAAATTTGGTATTTGATGAGGAGCTGCTTCCAAGATGGCTGCTGCTTCTTGCATTGTTCCAGGAGCAAGTGCTGTGTCTTCCCTTGATGGAAGGGACAAGGCTGCTCCTATACAGGGAAAAGAATAGAAAAGAATGATTTTCTGAACTTGGGTCAAGGGACCCCATGTCCCTTGTTTTTCCTACCTACCGTAAAAGTGAGGGAATCTAGATTTTTGAGCATTTAACTTGATCCTAAGTGACCTTGAATCATTGATTCAATCTCTCTGGGCCTATTTCTTTATCTATAGATTATAGGACTATTTAGATGATCCAAAATGCCTATTAATTTATAAATTTCTTTTGAACAGTGAACCACAGGAGTGACCATTGTCCTTTATTTTTTAAATCTAGTTTTGTTCTATCTTTTCTTAAAAGTCATGAATTATTTAAAAAACTATAAAAACACAGAAACAGTAGAAGGGACAGTTGATATCCACCATAAACATTTAATCAGACATTACTATCTTATTGTGTGTTTTCGATCTTTAACCAAATAAAACATTAGGGACATTGCTTCATCTCATTGTCATCTTTTCCTTCTTGCTTTGTATATCATTTTATGATACGTAAATCTTAATTTGTTTTAACAGCTGTAGAGTATTCCTTTATATGACTGAACCTTTGATTCCCCTTTTTTATGTACAATAATGGCCCTCCAGTGAACATTGTAGGATGAGTTTCCTCATCTACTGTGCAAGAGTTTCTCTAGGGTAGACAGACAGTGGTGAAATTATTGATGAAGTTTCACTTCACTTTTCACAGATACTGCCAAAGTGAATGTGCCAATAACTTACATTGTAACCAGCAGTCATTTAAGTTTGATTTTACCACATTATCATTAACATATCTTATTATCAAACTGATTACTTTTGACCAATCATATGTATGGGAAATCACCTTAGTATTTTAATTTGTCTTTACTTGATCACTGCCAACTTTCACTAGGTTATGCTGCAGTAGCAACCAGCGTTGTCTAAGGAAGTGCTATTAAGTATTTCTAAACGGGGCACACAACAGGGTACTGAAGTGTTCATGTTTTCTGATTCAAATGTTGTATATCACGAAAATTACAAAAATGTCAGTTACATGCTAACTGATCTAGTTGGCCACTGTTATAACCTAAAAACTGACTTTTCACACACACACACACACAAAAAAAAAAATTAACTATTTATATGGTGCTGTGGTTATTTCTTATTCTCAAAGATAATGGGCGAGTATGATGTAGTGAGACAGATTCTACCAGCCACTCGGTTTTGCTACTTTTTGGTGAAACCTGAATCAGTTCATTAGTAGGAATAATAAAGCATTTTGTAGATGTTCTAAATCACAGATAAAGGATGAAGAGTGGATTAGCTCTTCATTTAATCATCATTAGTAGCACATTCCCTACTAATTAACATTTTTATGTTTGCTTTAAAATAACTAAAAGAACATAAAAGCAAATCTCAGAAACAGTTTGCTGTTAATATCTACATATTTTGTAAAAAGGTATACTTTGTTCTGTTAAAACCTTTGTTGACTTTTCTACAGTGAATCTTTCCTTGATTTAATAAAAGTGTTAGTTTTAGAAGTAGAAAAAAATAAAGAAAATTCTGTCTACAAATGTGGTAAAAAGTGAAACATCAAAGTAAAATGTTGGTGGAATAAATGATGTTAGGATATATTGAATAATGGGGCTGATTGATTTTCCTGGGGACTATCCAGTCATATGTCATGAGCCACCTGAAGGAATAGAGGGAAGCAGTCTCAACAGATTTTGTACCATTTTTAACATTAGTAAAGGAACTGCTCGCATAGTGCCTTTTTAGTCCTTTTTGTTACAGGGACTAGTATCAATAAAGGAGAGGGCATTTTATTATGATTTCACTTTAGATTTTCTGCTTTTTTATGAGTGGGAGGTATAAGGGCTAAAGTGAAAAGCATTATGAATCATTTTCATATTGTCATAAAATTGGGAAATAAATATTTAAGTTACTTTACACTGTATCATAGATCTGCCAGTATGTTCTGTAGTTACAGTACTCATGAAATCTTTAGTGCTTGAAAAGTAAAAAATGCTGCTTTTTTCTTCAGAAAAATTCAGTGGGACAAGCATTATTGGACAACGTATATGACCATCTGGATGTGCTAGAAAGGGACTATTTTGGGCTCATGTTTTACGAAAATATTGAGGAGAAGGTAAGTGACTTAAAGATGCAATGGAAAGTATCAGCAACAGGTTAGACCATGCAGAAGAAAGAATTTCAGAGGTAGAAGACAAAGTTTTTGAGATAACTCAGATAGTAAAAGAGGCAGAAAAGAAGAGAGAGAAAGCAGAACGTTCACTGTCAGAATTATGGGACTTTATGAAGCGTTCCAACATACGAGTTATAGGAATTCCAGAAGGGGAAGAAGAATGCCCCAGAGGAATGGAAGCCATACTAGAGAATATTATAAAAGAAAATTTCCCAAATATCACCAAAGATTCTGACACACTGCTTTCAGAGGGATATCGGACCCCAGGTCGCCTCAACTCTAACCGAGCTTCTCCAAGACACATTGTGATGAACCTGTCCAAAGTCAAGACCAAAGAAAAGATTCTGCAAGCTGCCAGGAGTAAGCGCCAGTTGACCTACAGGGGCAAATCCATCAGATTGACCGCAGACTTCTCTAATGAAACTTTCCAAGCAAGAAGACAATGGTCATCTACCTTTAATCTACTTAAACAGAACAATTTTCAGCCCAGAATTCTGTACCCTGCTAAGCTAAGCTTCAAAATTGACGGAGAAATCAAATCATTTACGGATATACAAACATTGAGGAAATTCGCCACAACAAGACCAGCTCTACAGGAAATACTTCAACCTGTTCTGCACACTGACCACCACAATGGATCAGCAGCAAAGTAAGAACTCAGAAATTAAAGGACAGAACCTAACCTCCACACTGATGCAAAAGATAAAACTAAGCAATCGACTCTCACCAAATAAGATGAATAGAATACTACCACACTTGTCAATTATCTCAATAAATGTTAATGGCTTGAATTCCCCACTGAAGAGACATAGATTGGTTGACTGGATTAAAAAACACAAGCCATCCATTTGCTGTCTGCAAGAAACACACCTGGCTTCAAAAGACAAATTAAAGCTCCGAGTCATGGGTTGGAAGACAATTTTTCAGGCAAATGGAATTCAGAAGAAAAGAGGAGTTGCAATCTTATTTTCAGACACATGTGGATTTAAAGCAACTAAAGTCAAAAAAGACAAAGATGGTCACTTTATATTGGTCAAGGGAAAAATACAACAAGAAGACATTTCAATTCTAAATATTTATGCACCCATTTTAAATGCTCCCAGATTCTTGAAGCAGACCTTACTCAGTCTGAGCAATATGATATCTGATAATACCATCATAACAGGGGACTTTAACACTCCTCTTACAGAGCTGGACAGATCCTCTAAACAGAAATTAAACAAGGATATAAGAGACTTAAATGAGACTCTAGAACAACTGTGCTTGATAGACGCATATAGAACACTCCATCCCAAAGATAAAGAATATACATTCTTCTCATCACCCCATGGAACATTCTCCAAAATTGATCATATCCTGGGACACAAAACAAATATCAACAGAATCAAAAGAATTGAAATTTTACCTTGTATCTTCTCAGACCATAAGGCACTAAAGGTGGAACTCAACTCTAACAAAAATGCTCGACCCCACCCAAAGGCATGGAAACTAAACAATCTTCTGTTGAATAACAGATGGGTGAAGGAAGAAATAAAACAGGAAATCATTAACTTCCTTGAGCATAACAACAATGAAGACACAAGCTACCAAAACCTGTGGGATACTGCAAAAGCAGTTTTGAGAGGAAAATTCATCGCTTTAGATGCCTACATTCGAAAAACTGAAAGAGAGCACATCAACAATCTCACAAGAGATCTTATGGAATTGGAAAAAGAAGAACAATCTAAGCCTAAACTCAGTAGAAGAAAAGAAATATCCAAAATCAAATCAGAGATCAATGAAATTGAAAACAAAAGAATCATTCAGAAAATTAATGAAACAAGGAGTTGGTTTTTTGAAAAAATAAATAAAATAGATAAACCATTGGCCAGACTAACCAGGAATAGAAAAGTAAAATCTCTAGTAACCTCAATCAGAAATGATAAAGGGGAAATAACAACTGATCCCACAGAGATACAAGAGATCATCTCTGAATACTACCAGAAACTCTATGCCCAGAAATTTGACAATGTGAAGGAAATGGATCAATATTTGGAATCACACCCTCTCGCTAGACTCAGCCAGGAAGAAATAGAGCTCCTGAACAGACCAATTTCAAGCACTGAGATCAAAGAAACAATAAAAAATCTTCCAACCAAAAAATGCCCTGGTCCAGATGGCTTTACTCCAGAATTCTATCAAACCTTCAAGGAAGAGCTTATTCCTGTACTGCAGAAATTATTCCAAAAATTTGAGGAAGAAGGAATCTTCCCCATTACTGGGCATCTACCCAGAAGGAAAGAAATCCTTTTATCATAAGGACACTTGTACTAGACTGTTTATTGCAGCTCAATTTACAGTCGCCAAAATGTGGAAACAGCCTAAATGCCCACCAACCCAGGAATGGATTAACAAGCTGTGGTATATGTATACCATGGAATACTATTCAGCCATTAAAAAAAATGGAGACTTTACATCCTTCGTATTAACCTGGATGGACGTGGAAGATATTATTCTTAGTAAAGCATCACAAGAATGGAGAAGCATGAATCCTATGTACTCAATTTTGATATGAGGACAATTAATGACAATTATGGTTATGGGGGGGGAAACAGAAAGAGGGAAGGAGGGAGGTGGGTGGGGCCTTGGTGTGTGTCACACTTTATGGGGGCAAGACATGATTGCAAGAGGGACTTTACCTAACAATTGCAATCAGTGTAACCTGGCTTATTGTACCCTCAATGAATCCCCAACAATAAAAAAAATAAAAAAAAAAAAAGAACTTTTTAAAACAAGTTTTTATCAGTATAAAATTTATCTTTAAAATAACTTATGTGTTATCAAGACTTCACCTTAGAAATCTGGTAAATATTGAAAAACTATCTCGTGTAGAGAAAATGATCTATACGTTTTGGGAGTTTTTTTGTATGTGTGTGTTTTACACTTGTAAGCAGACAGAATGTAATTGTCATCGATTGAAAATTGGTGTTCTGACATAAAAACAACACAGAGTTTTAAAAATGGCATTAAACGTTTGGTTTTCAATGTCTCAGTCTGCCTTTTTGTTGCTAAGGATGGATAAATCAGCTCACACTGTGTAGGCACCTGCATGGTGGGTATTAAGGGTGCCTGACACATGGGATGGAGACACATTGGAGGGATTCTATGTGAGGATACCCAAGGCTCATGGTGACAGTAAAAGGGATTACTGTTTGAGACCTAACACTCAAATCACAGAAAGAAGAATAGAAGGGTGAGTACAGAAACCTGAGTGTGCATTTTATTTGCCTACATGACATCATTGTTTGTATTTCCATGTCCCACTAATAAAATACAGGTTAGGAAGGATGGCATTATTGAACAGGACATTTTCTGAACTTGCTTACTTTTCTAACCTTGATGTTTAGTTTGTGTTAATTTCATGTTTAGACTAGGGGCAATTAAATTGCCTGCCGGCCTGCTGAAGAGTGTGTGAGTACCCTTACTAGGTCTGTGTGTACAACACTCTTCTCAGAATTAACAACATATATGACTAAACTGGAAATTTTTTAGGCTATAAATTATAAGTTGATCTTAATAGTGTTTCCAAGCATGTACTTCTTTGTTGGCCTTCAAAGGCATAAAAGAGAATGTGGTGAGAATGGTTGTTGTTATCTAAATTTTTGAACTTACCAGTTAGTAGTTTCCTATGAGATTTAATCTTTGGAAAATAGGGACAAAATTCAGTGTGTTGCGAATGTATAGACTGATGTGTTCTGTTAGTAGAAATAGACTATGCTATATTTAGAAATCCAGAATTTCTTGAATACTAGTTTTGCATAAGAGTGATATTTACATAATGAGATTTATTATATTTTATTTTGATAACTCCTAATATATGTGTCTAATTTATATTCTACTCATAATCTCAGCCTACTGTAGAGGGGATTTGGTAATTTTTCTGCCTGTGGTCTACAAATGTAGTACAAATGTTATGTGTGTGTTATTCTTTCCTGCTATGACTCTGTGAACTCTTTGAGGATACAAACTTTGCTTTATTTATTTTTGTTGCCTCACCATATCTAGACATTAACTAATGCTTGTTACCTATAAACCATCTCAGACCCTGTCCATTGTCATCAGAAGAAAATAAGAGGTATCAAGGAGGATGTGGAGAAATTTAAACCCTTTTGTGCTGTGTGCGGGAACGTAAAATGGTACAGCTGTTAATAGAAAACAGTATGAACATGTCATAAAAATGAAAAGTAGAGGTATCATATGGCACAGCAATCCCACTTCTGGGTATAGATCAAAAATAGCTGAAAGTGAGACCTTGAAGAGGTATTTGGACACTCATGCTTATTGTAGCATTATTCATAATAGCTGAGAGGTGAACGTAGCTACATGTCCATTAATGGATAAAAAAAGTGTGGTACATACGTATAAGGGAATGTTATTCAGTCTTAAAAAAGGAAATTTTGTCATATGTTATAGCATGAATAAATGTAGAAAATGTTAAGTGACATAAACACTGTATGATTCTACTAGATGAGGCATCAGAAGAATCAAACTCATGGAAACAGAGAATAGAATTGTGGTTGCCTAGGGCCGTGAGATAGGAAAACGGGGAATTGTTCAAGTGGTTTCTGTTTTGCAAAATGAAAACGTTTTAGAGATCTGTTGTACAATAATGAGAATATAGTTAACATAACTGTGCCTTAACAATGTTTAAAATGGAAGGTTTTATACTATGTGGTTTTTTACACAATAAAAAAAAAACCCTCCCTATGGGCAAAATGGCAAAGGATCCAATAGAGAACCATGAACACAAAGACCCTGGCCTCCTAGATGTCTCTGTTATATTCTAGATGAGGAGACAGAGGAAAGAACTAATTACCCAGTTACTACATTTTGATTCCTGCTCTACAGGAAAAATTATGGACACTAAACAGAAATACTGTTCTGTTTTTTTTTTTTTTTTTTTTTGAGACAGTGTCCCATTTTGTCACCCTCGGCAGAGTGCCCAGCTGACAACAACCTCAAACTCTCAGGCTTAGGCAATTTTCTTGCCTCTGCCTCCCAAGTAGCTGGGACTACAGGTCCCTGCCACAATGCCTGGCTATTTTTTTGTTGTTGCAGTTGTCATTGTTTATCTGGCCTGGGCTCGTTTGAACTCACCCACCGGTCTTGGTGTTTGTGGCCTGCGCTATAACCACCATGTTACGGGTGCCGGGGTGCCGGGACTCCATCCAGGAAGACCGTTCTTAAGAGGGAATGTTGTTTGAGCAGAGACCTATGGTGTGAGTGGACCTTGGCTGGGTAACAGAACATAGGAAGTACAGACATGGGACCCTGAGTTTAGGGCAGCTATCTGCTTGAAAATTCTAAAGAAGCCTGTAGGGTAGGGCTGGGCATTAGCAGGGGTCAGATCATGTCGGGGTATCTAGGCTATTCACTGAGACTTGGGTAATTTCTTTCATCCTACCAAATGGTAAGTCATTGATAAGATGAAGCAAGTATGTGAGATGAGCACCTCTTGCCTTTCAAGAGGTCACTTTGTAGCTGGGCCTTGTGGCAGATCCCTGTAGTTTTAGACGCTTGGGAGGCTGAAGCAGGAGGTTAACTTGAACCTAGAAGTGTGAGGTTGCTGTGAGATGGTTAATAACACAGTACTCTAGCCTGGGGCAACAGAGTGAGACACTGTGTCTAAATAAATAAATAAATAAATAAATAAATAAAACACTTGTGCTAACACTAAGAATGGGATGAAAAGGGACTTGAATAAGGGTGATTACTGAAAGCACAAACATGGCTTTAAGGTTGTGGCAATGAAATAGAAAAGTGAATAAGAGAGTCTTTGCAAGGAGACAGAATCAATCTAATGATTGACCGGTCTGAGCAAAGGATGGCAGATACCAAGAATAAGTAAGGCCTGGTTTTTGGGAAGTTGGAGGAGTTTATTTAGGAGAAGGAAGACTTGATGGGCCGTGGAAGGGGATAGAATGAATATAGTTTCCAACAGTTTGAACTTTGGCTCAGATAACCTCTGGAAAGAATAAGTAAATAAATGAATTTAATTTTGGATGTGTCTTAAAAGATAGCATCTAGCATGAAAAATGCTCCATCTGTAATCCGTCTCAAATGTACCTAGTGCATGAGATGCTTTTTTTTCTGGATGAAAATACTGTACTTGTTGGGTTGAGGCTTATAACCAGGCATAATTATTTAGAATTTATTTTTTTTAAGAATCAGATGTGGCATTTACCACAAAGACATTAGTACTAGAATAGAAATGCCTGTTACCAGCTGATCATTCTGGGATTGGCACTGTGTGGCCGGCACAGTTCTCAGCACCTTATACATGTTGTCTCAGGGAGTTTTCAGAAGAGGCTTCCAAGGTAATGATTATCAGCCACAATGTGAAAATGTGAGGCATAGAGAAGTTAAATATTTAACCCAAGGTGCCTAGGGCAAAAAATGTTATAGATAAGTTTGAAACTCAGGCAAAACTAGTAGAAAAAAGTAAATTTTAGGCAAAATGCAAAATTGTGAACTTCCTGTTCATTAAGAATAGGCACAGTGTTTCGTAGCTATCATAACTGGGAATATAGCAGTGTACCATCTTTTCTCGGAGGAATTTTCCATGTCATCAAATTCTGAAAGTCCTCTTGCAAGACTTTCTGTATAGGGTGTTGAAGGACGGTGCTGGAAGAGTTTCTATTATGAGTTTGACTGTTGATCACTCTATTATGACATTAATACATGTGTGACTTGAGCTAACTTACAGATGGTGATAGTGTGCCGGTCTGTGCCAGTGCTATTCGAAAGGGACTTCCTTTTTCATATCAGAATCACGGGAGAGACAGAATTAGGAATTAATTAATTAGGAATCTTATTTATCTCTCATCCTACCTCCAGTCTTCCTAAATACGCACCAAATACACTAATACATATGAATGATTATGTTTACTGGGCATGCCGTTATTGTCCCCTTCCCAGTTAAAAAAAATACTAGCTCATTGTTTAATTTGCATAATTTGTGTAATTTATTGAAAGATGTTATAGCAGGAGATGTTATAGGAGTGGAGATTTATTGAAAGATGTTATAAGATGTTACCAGGTGGACTATGAGATGTCATATTGCTCAGGTATGTTGGAACAGAAAATGGATTAACCATTTGGTGAGGCTAAAATTATCAAGTGTATAACCTCCTTATAATCTAACTCTATTCATTATCAGAGCCTACTATACTCTGTCCTAAATACCTGCCTGACATTTATTAGGGACTAGAGAGGAGACACTTTTTGAAGTTTTACTGCCTGGCATGATTATTTTGTGTTACATAAAGGCAGATCTATCAATTTTGGGAATGAGATGAACAGTTTAGTGTTGACATAGCTACTGAAAATTAGGGGCAATATTCTGGATGTGAGCAGGGAAGGGACATTCTGCACAAGAGAAGCAGCGGCTCCAGCATGGAAGATCCTGATAGACATGAGGCATTTTAAGCTGTCTACTGGGGATGGCGGAGGTGGCAGTGTCATCATCTCCACATAGAAAAGACCCAGGAGGCACAGGCATATGGGAAAGAGGAGCTGGGCACCAGTTTTAGAGCCGTCTTTTCTCAGCAAGTGCTCTCTTTCAGCTGGAATCCCAGGTTGGTTTGAGGGCTCTGTGGGGAGTGCTGATGGAGATGCTGGGAAAGCAGCTGGAAAGATAGGCAGAGATCATTTTTGGAATATATTGTATCTCATGTTAAGGAATCCAGATTTTAAGAAGAAAGATTTTTGGTCAGATTTACATTTCAGAAAGAACTTGTTCCTGGAGTTGAAAGCAATTATACAGGGAGCTGAGACCAGAGACAGGGGGTCAGGAGACAATTGTGACCATCTAGCCCCAAGGTGATGAATACCAGGGAGATGGTATTAGGGGTGAAGAGGAAGACACAGAGACACTGTGTGGGGAATGTGCCTGGCAGGCTGTATGACCCATCACCTCTGAGGTGTGATGTTGAGTATGTAAGGTAAGTTCAAACGTCAAAGGTGGGCACTGGGGAGTTTGTGGAGACTTTACATAGGTCTTTGGAGGAAAAGTAGCAGTTTGGGTAGAGTTAATCACTGGAGAGTAAATTTTATTGTCATTTTGCAGAATTGGAGGTGTTTGTAGGTTGTATGCTAGATAATGCTTGGGGATCAAGGAGTAGGTGAAGCCATAGAAAATTAATGGTGTAGAATTTCAGCACATGTGTGAACTATTATTTTAAGAGCCTGGCCATGAAAAGAACAGAAGGGAAGGCGACATTAGAGGATGTACCCCAGTACTTCCAATAGACGTTTTCATTTTGGTGGGAATTTGGAATACCTGCCCTGTCCAGTAGCTGTTGGTGCAACTGGACAGCAAATGAATAACATCTACTCAGTCCATTTGTGTTGAACTGAGGGACCTGGGGAGGGCAACACCCCTCTCTATGTCCCTCACGGGCTTTTATTGAAGTCTCAGGCATGAGAAAATAGAGCACAGAGCAAAGCTTAGACAGAGGGTAAGGGTGAAAACACAAGGCATTTATCTTTAACTGCATGATGGAACTTTTAACACATTTTGTTTCCTGCACTTCTGTCTTGCCTTTTTCTTATCACTGCTAAATATGACTTAGGGCTGAGACACTAGTTCTGTGTAGTGAGTATCCTTTTTAGTATGCAGGGCCAGCAGTGATGCTTGGGTTTCCCCCGATCACTCTGTCATAGTGCCTTCCACTTTTATCTCCATTTCCCACCCCCTGTTTTGCTTTTTAGAAAACATTGAAATTTCTTACAGGGAAATATAAGAGGAGGATTTTAATCATGTTGTTTTTAAAATAACCCAAGTTAGTATAACATGTGACCCCATCTCTCTGTTCATGTCAGAAAGTTCTTGGGACATGGATTAGTTTCTGTTTCTAGAGTATTATTTGTAAGGTGTATCCACAAGGAGCCACAGGGGGCTGTTGATCACTTGAAATATGGCTGGCATGACTGGTGAGTGCTGGCTATCATACTGGACAATGCAGATAGTTGACTAACGGTTGGGGGGGTTGGAGGATTTGCTTTATTGTAAATAGCTTTGGCTTTCCTGTGAGAAAGACCAAGAAACATAGATGGCTGATGACAGAGGAAAGTGATGATGAGAATATGTTCTAAATTCATGAAAATGATTAGCCTCGAGTGAAGAGAGTGACCTCATCCAGAGTCTGCAAGAAACAGGATAAGAGGTGATGTAGTGGTTAAAAAATTTGAGTTGTACAAAGAGCAGTATAAAATCTCTATGAAACAGGTGGCAAAACCATCTGTTTACGAGTGAGTAGGGTTGCAGTGTGACCAGGAGAGACAGACACCCAAGAGCTAGCACAGGGGTTGCTATTGACTGAGATTGGAGATCATAAAATTGTGACAACAATAGAGTATATTTGTGCGTTTTTCTCTAACTGCCTTCATCAAACTGGGTATAATAGTGGAGAAATGGAGTATTGGATAGGTCCTCTCTTGGCTGTGTTTATGGTAGTTACAGTTAGAGGAAAAAGCAATGAGAAAATTGGAGATGTTGATGAGATGTAATCAAGATAATTAGTCAGAGGGTCTTAGGAAGGAAAGTAATTGAATCTGAAATAGCAGATTGGCTTCAAAAAAATGTCTTAGGGAAGGAGTAGAATTGCAAAGATGTTGAAGATTAGGCACAGTGGTAATAAGTGTGTAGAAAACTTAGATGAGAGGAAATGACTGTTTCTGAGAAGTGTGATGACATGACCTGGCTTGTGGCCATGAAGACTATGGCTGAAGTCAAGGAGAGGTTAAGGACATTAAGTCAGATGATATTAACATAAGGACAAATTTGGGTGGGGTTTACCCTAGCATTCTTGGTCAAAAATATGCTAATGCTAAATAATAATTTATAATTCCTAATACATCATAGTTACTCTTAGAAAAATGTCAGATGAAAATACACAAACATTAGCCACACACTTTCTGTCTAGGCTTTAACTGAAAACTTCTGGGGAATAAAAAGTGAGATGTCCTTTCTGAGAAAATCAGGTTTCAGGAAATCATTGTTCAAATATATTTGGAAGTGAATTAAATTATTCACATATAATCTAATTTGATTTTTTAACTTTTGTTCCATAAAATTTTAAAAAGGTCTTCCTGTTTGTTGTGGACAAAATCTAATCCTAAAGTAACCTAGGCAAAGAATGCTTTTTCTTCCTGGATAGATTTGTATAACATTCTGTTTTATTTCCCACAGAGATGTATTACTATTCTACTAGCTTGATTTATTCAGAGTTACTTTGCTTCAAACCCTTGCAGTTTCAACAATAGTGATTGATCTTGGATTTCCTATCCTCCAAGACTGTGAGAAAATAAATTGCTGTCATCTAAGTCAAAAAAAAAAAAATAGGACGCAGTGATAGGTATAGGGATCACTGCCTTGGAAATTTGAAATGGACAAGAGAGATTAGGTTTGATACTGAAGACAATACGGTAGGGTGGGGATTTGTAGTTGTGAATCAGTGTGGGGGGAAGCTGGGTCTTGCTGTTCATTTTTAGAGCTGCTTATTATTATTGGGAGCAGTATTTGGATGGGGAGCAGTATGTGGAAACAGTGCCCTGCTAGGGCTTCCTGTAGGGAGCTGACTTGACAACTCAGTGTAGGCTGATAAGCCAGTAAGACTTGAAAACTGTCTGTGTACATTTTGCTTTGGGAAAAAGCAATCATTTCTATGTCAAAAGAAATTTTGGGCTCTCCTACTCAAAAGGTAGTCCCAGGAGCAGCAGTGTTAGCACAATGTAAAAACTTGTTAGATAAACCCCAGGCTGCATTTTTTACTAGATGTTCAGGTGATTCATTCATATGCACTTGAAAGTTAGGGAAATATTGATAAGGGGATAAAATAGGCATGAGAGAGTTTGAAATGTTACAAAAGTCAAGAGAGTTATGGGGTCCTAATAAGCCCATGTGGTTTGTGTTCCTACAAGTGTTCAAATACACAGGTTATGAAGGAGGTAGGTTTTCTAGTTTTGTTTGTAAGTTGAATCTGTATGTAAGATAGAACATGCCACGGACCACCCAGTCGGTGGGCTTCAGTCCGAGGGAGAGCAGGGAGAAGGAGCGAGGAAGGTTGAGAGGTCGGCGCAGGAATGACAGTCTGACACACCACGGGTTGGAGTATGCAGCTGTAACTTTACTGTGAAAGCATGCAAGTACTTATACACTTTTTCTTACAGGCAGGGGGCGTCATACACAAAAGTTATTTTGAGTTAGTGGGAGAGTTACAATCATTTACTTAGATGTACAGATTTTTCCTTTATGTTTGCAGTTTCTCATGCTTAGGTAAGCTCTGATTATTCGAGACATTTTCAACAACAATTCAATTGCTCTGCCTTTTGTTGATAACAGTCAAAAGCATGTCCAGACTAAACAGTACAAAGTTTAACTCACTATAAAAGAGCTGGTCTCAGCATGGTTGTGAAGTTGTTTGCTTCTTCCTCTTTCCAGAGATAACAAGGTTTGCATTTTTTTGCTAACTGCTCAAGGCAAAGGGAAGGCTGGCATAATTTCTTACTTCTCTGTTTATCCTGCTTTCCCTGCCTTTGCGTGACTGTACTATTTTGATTTGTATATGATCATTGTCTATTCTAGTTATAAATGATTCTTCTTGTAACAAAACATCTATACATTGTCTGAAATCATTGGTATTTACTGTGAAGGTATTTATTACTTAAACGTCTTAGTGCCTGACTTATAGGCGGCATTGAGTCTAGCAAGCTCGTGCCTTATCTTATCCTGCAGTGCAATGGGTCTGGCCCTGAGAAAGCACATTGTGATTAGTATCAGAACACACAGACCTATGCTAAAGAAAAACAAAGTGATAAATTTTAAAGACTGCCACGGTCGTTCAAGCTCCTGCGGGTGACTTGGCACGTAGAGCACCGTTTCTGATGCCGTTTGTGCAGGGGTCGCTGGGGGCGAAGCTCCGTGGAGAACAAGCCTCCTTACCGGCGTTCTAAACGCGGTCAGCGCCGCCTCACTTCGGCAGCAATGCCGTGGGCGCGGCAAGAACAGATACATTTACCCATTACCTGTGATAGCCTTCATTTCTGAGTTGTAGGTTAGTGAGATGTTTGTAACTTCGGGGCCTACTGTAATAGCCTCCATTCATAAGTGCAAGCTTTATGCAAATCAGATATCTATAATTAGGGGACTGCCTGGATTCATAGTGACTTAGGCATGAGTTTGACCAATCCCACTCTCTGTGGACATTTTAACCATATATTCTGAGGTTCTTTCTAACACTGCTCGTATCCTATGAGTAGACATATGCCATTAGGATACATTGTCTAGTGCTCTTTTCCCAGATTTTTCTGTCATGAGAGGATCAAGCCTCATTTGGAACACTTTTTCTCTGAGAACCTGTATTAAAATGTTGTAGGGAAATGTCAGAAGACTTGGTTAACCAAGACTGTTGCATCCTCAGATTTGAAGTGTAGTTCCATTTCAGATCCAAGAGAACGAGGCCATAAGAGTCACCTTAGAAGCATTTAGTGTTTAATTAAAGCACACACAGAAACTCAACACACGTAAACACATGCACTCTAAACCAAGTCACTACTTAGCCTAGTGAAATGCTAACAGAGGAAAGCTGCTTGGAATAGGACTTTATGAAATTGTGCTTACACTTTAACAAGTAGGTGAATCATAAATGGTTCTATTTGTGACTCTGGAGTTTTTCTTCTAGGTTCATTAACCTTTTCTCTCCTCCTGCAGATCTGGCTTGATCCCACAAAAAAGATAAAAACACAAATGCGAAGTGAGTATTTAAATCATATTTTGGGGTTGTTAAGTTAATCATTACATCTATTCATCCCTTTATTATCTGTAACATTTATAGAATATAAGCTGGGATAATAATATAGTGCTAGACTAATCAGTTCTGTTTTGCATGTAATACTATCTTAGGAGTTAATAATGCTAATGATATTTTTGTAGAATTGTGACTATTTTGAACTTGGCTTAGGGTCTTCTATTTTTTTGGAAGTTCTAGACTCACATTTCTAAATGTTCCCTCACAGTGTCTGACTTTGTTTTTCTGGGAAAGAATGAGAAGATGGTCTTCTCATGCAAGAAGACATGCGATCATGTGATGATTTTTGTAGATTTGATTCTTAGTAGACATATACCATGGGCATGGCTTTGATTTGGAAGTGTCTAATTAGTTTAGTCAGCATATCTGTGGATCCAGAGTAGTAAAGATACACTGGTTGCAGATGTTCTGGAAGAGTGAGGACTCGAGCATCTTTCCAGGGCTCTGATACCTTCACTGTCTTTACTTCTCCTTGGTTCCACAATCAATGGCCACTGTTTTTATTCTTTTAATCTGGGTTTATAGTTAGGCGTGCTTACCCCTTTCTTCCCATGTACCCATAGAATCTCTGAGTGCCTTCAAATATCCACTCTCACCAGATGAGTTCTCTAAGCCTCATCTCTGCCAAGATTTCATTGTAGCTTTCAGTCAAAAGATAATTAGCAAAGGTAAACGTTAATTTTTGAGTTATTTGTGACAAATATCAACCTCATTGTTGTTGTTGAAAATTTGTCTTTACAACCTTTATTTTCTCAAAGTTACCTGAAAAGACTCCATCTGTTGAATGCTTGCATATGATTAATATATAAACTGTTTATAGCTAGAAGGTCTGTTGCTATATAGCCAGGTAAAAATGATGATGTGGCAATATAAAAAGAAATGAAAATTTAACTTGAAAATGATTAGGAGTAGATTTTGAGTGTCCTCAACACAAAAACATATCTGAGGTATAACAACTATGTTAATTTGCTTGATTTAGCCATCCCAGAATGTATTCATACTTTACAACACAGTATTATGAACCAGAAATATTTACAATTTGTATTTGTCACTTTAGAAAAAGACTAGTGTTATGGATACATTTCATTACCTTTTAGAAAACATAGGCATTCTATTAGAAATTTATTCCTGTAGTCATAGCCAGGCACTCAAGTGCTGTGTTAAAACCTGGAAAAAAATCAACAATTAACCATTATGAAACGATAATCCTGTGATGATATTGCTTTACTCTGGAGTGACAGTCACCTCCAAAATGTATGTTTTCATGCACAGTGCTTGGATGCTTGATGCTGTCACCAAAGTGCTGCAAGGCAAGAGACATTATATTTAACAATACTTAGAAAAATCCTGTATCCCAGTATCCTATTTTTATATGTGTAAAGTAAACGTAAACTCTGACATAGGATTGATATTATTACTAGAACAGTGATGTAGTGCCCCAAATACAGCAAAAGTGCATTTATGTCCACAGTAGCCAGTCAATAACTATTTGTGGACTATTGAGTTAGAGGAAAGGGAGTGTGCTGGCGGGGAGAAAAACATAAAATGACACATTGAAGAAGATGGGACTAAAGAAACTTCAAGTCAAGAAATTAGAGATCTGGCAAGATCTTTTAAGGTGTATATGCACAGCCTTGTTTTTATTTAAAAATCCTCTGAACTTGGAGCAGAACTCTAAATTCAGTCTAATGGAGTGATTTGAATCACCTTAGAAAAGTAATACCTGCCCCTTTCCCTATAGTTTTATTATTTTGAGCATTCAAAATGAGACACATCACAACATTAAGTTTTAATGCATAAATGGTAAGATTTATTTTTAAGAAGTCATTTATGATATGAATGATTATCCTTTAGATCACAACACAGAAAACTTGATTTTATTTGAGGGTACTTATGCTTCTTGTATAAAGCCTGGGGAACAATTTTGTTGTCTTTAAGTATTGTGAAGTTTTACCAAACCTTCCCTTTTCTGGTATCCCTTTCACACTTTATTCAAATACTGCATCCTACTAGAAATGCAATGAGTAGTATTACTCCCTTCCACCAACAAAGTAGAAATCTTGAAATGCTTTTTTTTAATTTTTATTTTTTAAGAAAATGGCAGAGAATATTTGGCAACTGAAAAGCCTGTGATTAAAAGAAATCTTATCTCTAAGCTAGTACTTGGAGGTCATATTAAAATGTTTGCATAATGGATCACCACATAAACATTTATGAAAGTAGAAATAAATGTTTCCAAGGAAGTGAACCTATTCATGTTAATGATGGGTTATTTGTGTAATTGATTTCTAATTTATTTTTTATTTTCTTTTAGTTTGGTAAATTGTGTTAATTTTTAAAATAATAAAATAAAATTCTGCACACGGATCTGCAGTGAGATTGATCTGTACCATTTAAACATTGACCTTAAAGTTTTATCAAAACTGTCCTTCTGAGTGGTACCTGTGCCTCAGTGGTCAGGGCACCGGCCCCATATACAGAGGGTGGTGTGTTCAAACCCAGCCCCGGCCAAACTGCAACAGAAAAATTTCCGGGCATTGTGGTGGGCGCCTGTATTCCCAGCTACTTGGGAGGCTGAGGCAAAAGAATGGCGTAAGCCCAAGAGTTAGAGGTTGCTGTGAGCCGTGTGATGCCATGACACTCTACTGAGGGCAATAAAGTGAATCTCTGTCTCTACAAAAAAAAAAGTCATTCTATTGATTGTTTAAATAATCATGATATTTAATTATTGCAGATCGCTCCTGGCTTTTTACATTTAATGTAAAATTTTATCCATCTTGTGCTTCTCAGATGACTGAGAGTATTTCCAGGTACTTTATATTTGCATTTGAAAATTAATCTTTCCGTATAGCATTTATTTATTTCTGGGAGAATAGTAGTAATTTGAGGGTTGAAACCTAACAGTTTTTTGTTAAGGTAAGTTTTAAAAGTTTCTTTAGAATTGAGTAATCCCAATTAGTTTGAAATGTTGTCAATTTCAAAATAAGTTTACTCTCTTCAGCTTTTTGATTTCCATTTGAGAAATGGAAACATAAAAAAATGATATAATGAAGCAACTTTGTTTTCTTTGTGGTCTTTTAAAAAGTCACTGATGTTTAATCTTTGAAACTTTAATACTGGTGATTTTTACTTTAGAGCTCGTGTATCTGTGCACTAGTCTCATGTAACAAACACGATATAAAGATAGAAAAATGAAACTATTTTTAAAAGGCATTTAAACTGGTAATTTTTTTTTTTTGTCCCCTGATCTCACCCAAACCACCAAACTAAGTAGGCCTTCCCTTGTAGTCAGTAGCTATTTCAATTCCATCTCCTCTGAGATTGTGTGGGCCATTAAAGCACACTCCACTTCAACTGCAAATATAAAGGACTCAGTTTATTAAGAAGAGAATATTTACTGTTTCTGAGAATTTGAATGGTAACTTTTGGGGTAAATGCAGGGGCTATGGAGAGACAGTCTTGTAGCCTTAAGGGATAAGCTCCTTCCTATAATGTTAAGGAAAGGAGGCAAGAAACTTGTTCAAGTTCTTTTAGGAAAAAGAGAAAGTAACATGAACGAGGTAGAGATGATCAAGAAGGGTAACCTTAGGTTCTTCTAGCCAATGATTAAGACTCTCATTATTTTTAAAATTTCATTAATCTTCAGAACTTTAGAGTGGCATTCTAATTTTTGTTAACATTTTAAATCCAAGAAGACAGTTGATGTGATTGGCATTTTTACTTTATTCTAACAGTAATCATCGACTATGACCAGAACAGCAGTTAAGAATTTCCATTCTAGGCTCCGCGCCTGTAGTACAGTGGTTAGTTACAGTGCCGGCCACGTACACCCAGTGTGCCAGGATTGAAACCACCCCAGGAAACTTAAACAATAACAACTGCAACAACAACAACAACAACAGAAAAAGGCCAGGAATTGTGGCGAGTGCCTGTAATCCCAGCTACTTGGGAGGCTGAGGCAAGAGAAGCACTTAAGCCCAAGACCTGTGAGCTGTGAGCTGTGATGTCACGGCACTCTACCAAGGGCAACACAGGGTGGACTCTATATCAAAAGAAAAAAAAAACAAATAAATAACATTACCATTCTATTCATTAGCCTTTGAAACTAGTTTCTGTAAATAAACCAAAGTTTAGAAGCCCAAGGAGTGAGAGGAGGCTTCTTCATAGAGAATACCCTTTTTTTCTATGGATATGAAGGGGGTCTATGTTGTATATTTCTTTCCAAAGGGACATCAGCATTGAAGGAATAGAAGTGCTGCAGTCTTAACTAATTATTCTCCCCTTTTTTCCCTCTGCTCCTCACAGATACCTCCTATGCCTCCAGATCCGGGCAGACACTGTTTCTGGGCGCCTGCCCTGCCCCCCGTGACTCGTGCCCTCCTGGAATCGTACACCATCCAAGTGAACGTGGAGATTATATGGATGATGAGGTCCTCAACAAAATCAAGCCACATACTGATTATTATTTTGGGTCCATTGACACCAAGAAGATGGAGGACTTGGTGTTGAATTTCTACAAAGCACATATGTATGTTGTCGTGCTTCCTGGAGGGATACTGGTCATGGTAGATTTAAATAGTGTCTCTTGTAACACTTTGTAGACATTGGAGCACAGTTTGGGGGATTATCCAGTTTTCTTTTTGGATAACCTAGCTCTGATCAAGCCAACCTGCACCCCCTGCGATCTCCTGTCATTTGTTGGGTGACTGTAATATGAGGCCCTATGCACATGTTCAAATGCTTCATTTACTGAATGAATGCACCTTTCCATAGGACACCTCCTCTTCCTTTAACCTATACACACTGGAAACAAGCATATACACATACATGTTTGGCATTTCTATTTCTTCTGCCTTTTAATGGTTTTTATTACTATGGTAAAATGCCAGGGAGATAACAAAGCATTGAGATTTGTAAATAAAAAAGAAAGGACAAGGTATTGAGATTTGAATTAGAAGTGTAGGTGGTGATGGATGCAGGAAAATAGCAACAGAAATGTGGAGGTGGGGCTGGATGTGGCGGCTCACACTGTAATCCCAGCACACTGGGAGGCCAATGGAAGGACTGTTTGAGCTGAGGCATTCCAAACCAGCCTAAGCAAGAGCAAGACACTGTCTCTACTAGAAACAGAAAAACTATCCATACGTCATGGCTCACACTGTAGTTCCATGTACTTAGAAGACTGAGGCAGGAGGTTCACTTAGCCCAGGATTTGGAGGTTGCAGTGTGCTGTGATAACACCATGGCACTCTAGCTAGGGCAATTGATTGAGACTCCGTCTCAAAAAAAAAAAAAAATCTGAAGGAACCTACCAATAAGCAGATAGTTACTTTATGCACATAAGATGACCCCTTTGGCTTAGCTAAAGATTACTAAAATTACATTAGTAATTCAATACCATATACTTTGGGAATGTTTCTATCTGTGTGGAAAGAGAATGGGTTTTTACACAAGTTTTTAAAAGCCTAACTACACAATTATAATTTGTTCTGTTATTTAAAATTGTAGATTTATAGGACAGCACCTCAGGCTCAAAGGAGTAGGGTGCTGGCCCCATAAGCCAGAAGCGATGGGTTCAAACCCAGCCCCAGGAAAAAACTGCAATAAAAAAAAAAAAAAGAAAGAAAGAAAATTGAAGATTTATAAAATACTTTGTAAACGTTCTGCAAGAAACTTTCACATATTAGGAAACAGGCGAAAAGAACGAAAGAAAGAAAGAGAGAAAGAAAGAGAAAGAAAGAAAGAAAATGTAGTTTTATAAAATACTTTGTAAATGTTCTGCAAGAAACTTTCACATATTAGAAAACAGGCCACATTTTTTGACTTTTCTTTAAAAAATAAATACAACATTTCACTCTGAAAATGTTACTGTGGTTTAAGTTGCGATCAACAGGCCTTTATTGTGTAGTTCTCATATGAATTATCAGGTACTAAAATGCCTTGGGGAATATAAGATTAATGGGACGTGGACTTGTTCTCTAGGAGCTTAAAATTTGTTGAGTTAGGGTTAAGAATAGAAATATTTCTAGTGTGGACAGAATGTTATTATCCATCATAGGTATAAAATGAAATGCAAGTCATTTCAGTGTTCATTATGGTCAGTCCTAGCAACATAAAAGTAGGGAGTAAGAATTTCTCTATATCATAGAAATGAAGTCACTTAAAAAAATTCTCTGTTAACTTATACCCATTAATTCTGTGGCTTTCTTCACCAGTAGAAATAATAAAAATCAACTCTCTTAACATACAAATCATAAGGGTGGAGTTATGTGACTCATTGCTGTTAGCACGTTAAGATGAGAGGATCCTTTTTATTTATTTTGTTTTTTTTTCAGAGATAGTGTCTTACTCTGTCACCTTTGGTAGAGTGCCATAGCGTCACAGCTCACAGCAACCTAAAGCTTTAGGGCTTAGGCTATTCTCTTGCCTCAGCCTCCCGAGTAGCAGGGACTACAGGCACCCACCAAAACGTCTGGCTATTTTTTGTTGCAGTTTGGCCGGGGCCGGGTTCAAACCCACCACCCTGGGTATATGGGTACGGCGCCCTACTCACTAAGCCACAGTTGCTGCCCTAGATGCGATGATCTTAAGAGAAAAATGCTAGAGTTGAGAGTTGAGTCTGTTTTCCCATTTCCTGGTCTTCTGCCAACTTTCCTGGGTTACATCCTCTACTCCAAACTATCTAATCTTAGCCACCCCTGGCTCTGTTTTAAACACTTCTTTTTTGCATGTATTCAAAGCAACCGGAATATTGTTTCTTTTTATTCTCAGTGGCATAGCTTCAGCAGAAGCTGATTATCAGTTCATAGAGCACGCCAGGGGACTGCCCATGTACGGGGTTCATCTGCATGAGGCCAAGGTACTGTCATTGTCATGGAAAGTAACTTCACTCCAGTGTGCTCACTGAAGTTTTCCCAGGGCTCTAGCTTTAGAATGGCCTAGTTTCATAAAAAAGAAGAGAGAGAGAAAGGAAGGAAGGGAGGAAGGGAGGGAAGGAGGGAGAGAGGGAGGCGAAGGAAGGAGAAGGGAGGGAGGAAAGAAGGAAATAACAAAAGGATGGCCTAGTTCACTATTGGAAAAAGACTGTTGGCCTTCCCTTGAGGATTTCTAATATTTCTTCGGTTAATCATGGGGTTTTGGTAGTGGGAGGAACCATTTATTCTCCCCCTACTTCTTCTTTTCAGTAGTCTTTTTAATGAACACCTTTTCATGGGTAGTTATTCTAAGCACAACTTGGCAGCATTTTTTACCTCTTATCCTGGTTTATACTGAGTCCCAGCTTCTGTTGGAGAAGTGCTGTGTCTGCCCCCGCTCCCTCTTCCACATTTGTATTAGGAGAGGGGAGCAGATCTTAGTAAACATAATAGGGCTGAGGCGGCACAGTTCTGACTGCTTCCAAAAGCTTCTGGGCTGTGAAGGAGCCCTAGCCTTGGGCTCGTTCCTATAGGTCTGTTTTGGATTTTGTGAAAGATCAAGTACACTGGCCCAGGCTCACATGATGAAGGAACCTCAGTCTCATGTGAGAGGTAGTAAGATCAGGGAATCAAAAATAATGGTGGAGCACTGGTCATGATCTTGAAGATACGATTTTGAATGCCATACTCCTGAAAAATAAAATCCTAAAGATCAAATTTCTGAAAAAATAATTACAAAAATTGAAAACATATTTATTTGTATATTTAAAAGGAGTTTGAATTGAGAAACATAAAAACATGACAGAATACTTCATAGGCCATTTCATACAATAAAGTAGGCGATAATATACCTATTTTTGTGAACATAGATACACAGATATTCTAATGACAGTCACTTTGATATATTAACAGTTATGAACAGGTGAACCCTATTCATCAAGAAATGAAAATGAAATCTGTAAATGCATACTATGGTTATTACTAGTGACAAATGTCACCTATTTCATGATTCTAGCTTAGGTAATTACATAGTGGGGAGAGTCAAGGAAGAAAATGGGAGCCCAGGTGAAAGATGGATTTGGTTTTGAGAAATGTGTCCACAGTCAGTGGAATGTACTGAGGGAACCCACAGTTGTGAGCTTTGAAAGGACTCTGTCAAAACCTACCTGCAATTTAGCAGCCCAGGTTGCATGATTTAGGAAATCTCTAGGAAAGGTTCCACTGAAACATAGATTTCCTTTCTATTACTCATGGGTCCAAAAAGACCTCCCAAGCACATTTCTCCTTCTCTAAACCCTACTACGCTTGCCACATGCAAATCTTGCATCTCGTGATCATTGAAACCAGTTCTTAGATTACAATGTCACAAAGCGTCAAGATTTTGTTTTTGAATGTGATGTCTTAGAAGGAAAGCTAAAAAGTTATAGGCCCTGTTATAATATCAGTGTTTGCTTTGTAGTTAAGAGCAGAAGACTAAAAAACTCAAAGTAATCACCATTGTGTTTGTTAGCTATTTGATTTGTTAGATAATATTTGATGAGTAAGATGTTTGTGGCTTATTGAACAGACTCTCTATAGCAATTGAAAAGAAGTTTTTATGTACTTTATAGTTTTGTTCCTTTTTCTATTTGATCCTTCTTTATTGTCTTGAGTTCAGATTTATTTATTTATTTACTGCTGTTAAAGGAGTTCTTGTTTTTTTTTTTTTTTTTAATCTGCCCTTCTCAGCCAGGGCAATTTGTACAGTATATTTTTTTCCTCTTAACAATAGTTTTATTAAATCATAACAGTGTACATTAATACATTTTGGGATACAATGTGCTAATTTTGTATACAATTTGGAATGCTTACATCAAGCATATGTGAGGTTAACATAGCCTTCACCTCACTTACTTATTATGTTAAGACGTTTTTACTCTACTTTTAATAGATTTGACATGTACCCTTGTAATATGAACCATAGGTGAGGTCCCAGTGATTACCCTCCCTCCACCAGCCTCATCGTTCCCCACTCCCTTTCTTCATCCTGGGCTATAGTTGTGTTTTATCTTTTGTGTGAAAGTGTGGGTAGTTATATATTGGCTTTGTAATAGTACTGAGTACATTGGATACTTTTTCTTTCTAGCAGAGTATCTCAAGAATGGAAGAAAAAATATACAATGTTAGAGGAGTTCTTACTGGTGCATTCATGTTAGGATAATTAGAAGAGTCTGGAATAAAAGGACTCTTAACACAGGTGCAAGCAAACCACAAAGCAGCACAAACCATCGTCTGTGGTCCCCCGGGCTGTGACAGCATCCCTTTTGACGTCCCCAGGTCTGAAGGTGGCAGAGCAGACTGCATACCTGAACCCAGAAGGCAGATGTGTGGAGATGGTTGTCTTGAGAGGAGCCAGTGTCAGAGGAACACAGGCAGCGTGATGCCACCATGCAGGGAGGGAATCTGAGTGTAAAATACTCCGACCTCCCCTCCATTTTTCTCCATGATCTCTTGTGAGAAATTTCCAAACCCATTTGGCAGCCAGCCATCAAGGGACCCGCTGTTATCCACATGCGGCAGCGTCCTGAGGTGGTGAGCAAGGCAGAGCAGGTGTTTCTTTTTAGACTTTCCTTTTCTGCCTTTGCTGCCCGGTGGCAGAACTCACATATGAGGGGTTAAGACATGCTTTTCCCCTTTTACTCCCTGGCACTTATCTTGAATTTCTATTCACACGAATGTTAATAATCCTAAAACCATGTTGTAGAGCAGTACCAAAATCAACCAATTTACTTGAATCTGCATTGCCCTTATTTTTAAGTCAGATAAAATGGCTTTCTTGTCCTGTCCAAAGATTCCTTAGGACTGGAGATGTCTTGTGCAGTGTTTCCACTTGGGTTGCTTCCTCTCTTTTGGTGAGAACATGACACCGTGAGCAATCTTCCACCTTGCTCCCTGTGGACGTGGTCAGGGATGGTTTTGGCAAAGTTACTTGGGCACATGCACCTGATTCACTCCACCTTTTTATTCTATTCCTAGAGATAGTTGTGGCTGCAAGGACAGGGTGAGTAAAGGAATAGACTAGATTTTTAAAAACATGCTTGGGTTGATCTAATATAGTTTTGTTTGTATGAATTATTCAAGTATCACAGCAGAGAAAGCAATTGTTATTAACTTCCTCGACCTGTGCTTGTATTTTCTATACATGTAAATTCTATTGAATTTTTCTTAGTAAAGGTAGTCAAGATATTATGCTTCATGAAGTGACATGTAGACTGAAGATAGTGTTTGTTTCAGCATGTTTTTCTGACAGCTTGTTTCCTATTATTGACTTTTCAGAATGTGGATACTTTTAGATAGTATTCTTTAATTTTATATCTCTTTTTTTAGTTTGGGAATACTAAATGGGTAGACATGATATTTCTTTTTTCAGTTTGGGAATACTATAGAGGTAGACATGATTTACCCGTAATACGCTTTTGATCACTTCAGTCAAAGTTAAAATTGTTCTGCACCCCCAAAAGAGGCATTATACCAGTTAAATGTGAATTCACCTAACCCATCTTCCCACCTCATACCTACTGGGTTTCTATTGAGTTTTACTTCCAGATGTGCACCTAAGATTGGAATTTTATGTCATGGATGAGATCCAGTTCTCCTCCAAAGACCATGGGGATTTGTATACTTTATAGATTGTGCATCTTAGACCCTTAGCACTACTTGAAATGTGAGGAGGCAATTAGTCACTTTGGCTGTCCATTGATTTAGTTTTCTAAAAGCCCTTCAGGCTCTTAGTTATTCTCAATTATCATCTATTTTAAATTAAAGCTCTGGGGGAAAGAAAACTATGAAGAGCTTCATTAATAGTCTTTTAAATTATGCCAGTCAAAGGAATGCTTGATGAGAAGTGAATGTCAGCACTCTGACTTATTGAAAAAGTTCTTGAAAGAATTCAGAGATTTCAGTGCAATTTTCTGTGGTGGATTTGTGCTTTGTGAACTACTGACATCATTTCAACAGCTTTATCTGAATTAAATAAAATTCACATAATTTATTTATCTGAATAAATAAATACTTCAGGGTGATTTATCTGAATTAAATTGGCCTCAAATAAGATGGTGAGTGCATCTTAGGGTGGACCAACAGATCATTTCTAATGGCTTGAATAGCCTTCAGGAAAGCGTATTTTATGTTCTTTAACTTCAGGATAGTTGATACAGTTGTTTCCTTTCTTCCTTGTTATTGTTCAGAGCTGCAGAGCATATATCCTATTGCTTTTGAAGAATATTGTGTCCTAGGGCCAGGCGTGGTGTCTGATGCCTATAATTTTAGCACTCTGGGAGGCTGAGTTGGGTGGATTCCCTGAGCTCATGGGTTCAAGGCCAGCCAGAGAAAGAGTAAGACCCTGTCTCTAAAAATGGCCAGGTCTCCTGGTGGATGCCTGCAGTCCCAGCTACTTGGGAAGCTGAGGCAAGATCATTGCTTGAGCCGAAGCGTTTGCGGTTGTTATAAGCTATGACCGACGAGGGGACGCTACTGAGTGTGACAAGGCGGGACTCTGTCTCAAAACAACGAACAAAGAGAAAGAACATTGAGTCCTATATTCATGTTGCAATAACTGTTTGGCAAATCAAAGCTGAGTCCTTAAGATAAATAGATTTCAGATGTGACTATGTCTTACAGTTTCTATCAATTTGTGTACTATTACTATAATTTAAATACAAAAGCATTAAGTTGCCATTCTTTCTTTGAGAGAGCTCTTTAGCCTCTTGATTATATAACTTTGACAGCTCTAATGATGGTTAATTCGGTTATTCTTTGCAGAACATCAAGCTGGGTGTGTCTGGCAATGGCGTGTTCATCTATAAGGAAGAGCTGACGTTCTGTCGCTTTGACTGGGGTAACATCGCAAAGGTCTCCTGTAAGGGCAGTGAGTTTTTACTCAGACTGAGGCTCGAAGAGGTAAGCAATCGTTCATCACCGTTGGCATATCTAATCGCTTGCGTCAGTTTGCTGCTTTACAGCCTTGAGCTAAATAAATTCTTTCCCACTAAAATTTCAAGAAAATGAACTATTCTGTATTCCATTATTAAAAAGTCAGTCTTTTTGATGATCAGCCTACATATACATATTTTTGCTACTAAACACACACGCACACAGACATGCACAGAAAAAGTCATAAATTCTTAGCACACAGTAGGGAAGGAACAATAGGTTTTTGTTGTTAAATTAATTCAGTGGTGGAGATGAATAGGAATGCAATAAAAGGAGTTTAGTGGACACTGAAGTTGGTCGGTTGGTTGATGTTGAATAACTTCTACTTGATTTTCATAGAAAATGGTGTATCAATCTCTGAAAAGTCCATTTTGTATGAGTACATTAGATATACAATATTTACCTTTTTCAAGAAGAAAGACTTTTTATAGAGCCATCTAAATCCATGTTTCTTGGTAGCTTCTCATTGCCTTTTATGGGAATATGCTGATAGATTTTGTGTATTTTTTTCAGAAGAACAAATTTGATGGCACCATTGCATTTCAAATGCCAAGTCCCCAGGCAGCCAAAAGGTTCTGGAAGGAGTGTGTGGAGCAACATACCTTTTTCAGGTAATTTTAGAAATATAGTGTGGTATTTTCCTTGGTAGCCTCTACTGATTTAGAGACGGTAACATGGATAGTATATTAGGTTCATCCACCCTGGTGTCCTTGGGTTCTCTAATCTACTCTGTGCCTTATCTCCTTTGTCTGCAGTCCCTTCCATGTTCATTTTTGTGGCCTAAAGCCCTGTCTTATACTCAGCCATTCAGGCCTGAGTCACTCTGCAGCTGTCCAGAACTCCACTTCCTGACTCAAACCACTTTCCTTCCACCACTACCACACTGCCCTGCACCTTCTACCTTTTTTCTCTCTACTGTCACTCATCTTAGCTTCCGTTTAGATGATCTTGTCAGCTCCTTCTTGGCTTAACTTCTTTCCAAAACCAGCCTGAGGCCTGTCATCTGGCCTCCTGGCTACATTGTCAGAACTGTCCTTACTTTCTCATGCCCAGCCCTGTCTTCACATTGACCTTCCCAGTCTGTTGGTCCCGGATGAGTCTTTGTGCTGACTGTACCCCTTCTGTACCTGTGCTACCAGTTCCACCTTAAGCAGCACAGTGATGGCAACACAGGCAAAGTATTCTTTGTAACAGGACCTAACACAATTCTGAGGATTAGTGCTATTACAGATAAGTAATTCACAGCATAAGCCAGATCCTCAGTGGAACTGGACAATCAAGCAGTCTTTTTACTTCCTTTGCCATTCCAGATGTCCACAGGCAGCTTGAGTTCCTAGTCCCCCCTGCCACTCTCCTCTGATGCTGTCCATCGTGTGGGTCACTGATGGTAGGCGTGTGGGTCGTGACTGTTCTTAATGTCGCACACCTTCTCTTTCTCCCCTTTTTCCCTGACCTGAGCATCATTCCTCCTCTCCAACTAGCTTTCATTCTTTTCCTCATCTCCTGTCACAAAGAGGAGATAGTGATTTCTATGCCTTGGTCCCTCATTTCGTGCCTCATAAAGAATCCTGCTTTATACAATAAAATTTTTACACTCCATTGCATGCTTTTGGCTTCCTTGCCAAATAAAAATATTCATGTCTTGATTTTTTAGAAACAAATTCCTTTGACTAACTATCCATCTTTAGCTTATGTCCTATCTCCTTTCGTACTTCTCTTCAAGGACATCTGTTTACATGTAGTTTGCTTATCCTTTTTTTATCCATTTCTGCATTTTTCTATCACTGCAATCTACACAGCTTTGTGTCTAAATCATTTGTCTTTAAGGTCTTTGCTCTGGGCTTTGGGGCTAAGGCTGTTCTACCACACACTAGCTGTGTGACTGTGGTAAGTGGCTCAGCCTCTCTGAGCTCCAATTTCATCATCCATCTTTGGTGATAGCCATAATATCTTCCTGATAAGATTGTTCTGAAAATTGAATGAGGATAAAACACGCAAAGCAGAATTATTTTTAGTGGTTCATGCAGATTATCTTCATTATAATTATTACCATTATTCTTAGTTTGATAACATAACACAGTTTGTTATTTTGAAAGTGAGTTATCAGCTGGCACAAATTACTCCTTTGTAAAATTAAAATAACCCATATTTTGGAGACTACTCACCCATATTTCTTTTGAAGGAGAAATTTAACTCATAACAAATCATTGAATCCATCAGACTCAGTTACACTGATCTGATAATTCTTTGACGAGTTGATAATTTCTCCTGGTAGCTATGACCAATTTCTTCTCAATTCCAGAGTAGCCTGTTTTCTATAAAGGTAGTAAATGACATTTATGGCACAAATGTAAGACAGGTGACAGCAGCTTTTGCTGTGCAATAATGTTAATAATAGCAATAATTCTTTTAGAAAGGATTGACATATGCTAACATACATTGAGCATTGCTTGTTGTCAGACACAGAATTGATTGGTTTCTATTACAATGATTCATTTATTTCTCAGCTCAGGGAAGGCAGCTGGTGCTTATGGGCAGGTGCCTGCAGAAGAACACAGCAGCCAGGCACTGAGCAGAGACGGAGGCCCAGCCCTGTGACTCTGAAGCCCACACTTTCCACCATTGTGTTGTTTTCTTCTTACATTGTTCTAGCAAGAGTTTCTGAGATATGTTAGCATTTTTCCCCTTCATTATTTTTGCTAATGTACCATGGACTCCAGTGTAAAAGTAAACCAATTTGATCCTGCAAGCCATTGAGATAATGGTTAACAACAGCCCTTTTAACATTTCAAACTTTGTATAGCATTGTATTATGTAACAAAGCTATGTAAAACAGTATAGATAACAAAGAAAAGGCAAATGTATTTTGTCTACAGAGCTATTTGTATCAGATCAGTGGTTTTTGTTTTGTTTTAGATCAAAGACAACATGATTTTTTTCCAGAAAATAATAGAGGCTTGCAGATTGAAGTCATTAAATAAACATATATTTCTGTTGATAATAGTAGAATGAGAATATAATAAAGCTGCTTCTTGTGATTGGGTATGTAATGGAATTGTAAGGGCTGTACAAGGATTGTTTTAAGGTATATCAAACCTTTCCATATGGAGAGAATGAGGAACAGAAGAGCTAGGAAACATGCCCTAAGGTAGTAAGTGGTGGATGTAGAATTAAAGCTGCTTCTTGTGATTGGGTATGTAATGGAATTGTAAGGGCTGTACAAGGATTGTTTTAAGGTATATCAAACCTTTCCATATGGAGAGAATGAGGAACAGAAGAGCTACGAAACATGCCCTAAGGTAGTAAGTGGTGGATGTAGAATTCAAACCCAGGTAGTGTGGCTCCAAGTGTTTTTAAACATATCCAGGATGTTATACTGCTAAGTTGTATTAACAGCAGATAGGAACCTCTTTCTATTTCTCTTAATGCCTAAATTGTTCTTATTGTCATTTGAACTAGAGATTAACATGACAGTCTTGTAGCTTAACATTAAACTATCTCTTAAACTTGGCAATGTAGGGCCGGAGTAATCCCATGTGTGTTGGTGTCACTGGTGGCTTCATTTAGAGCTCTGTGGAAATACTTGTATTAGTTAAATGTATGATTAACTTTAGTAAGTAAGTGAATTTTTTTTTTAAATTGAAACTGAGTCTCTTTATGTTGCCCTCAGTGGACTGCCCTGGCATCACAGCTCATAGCAACCTCAAACTCCTGGGCTTAGGTGATTTTCTTGCCTCATCCTCTCATGTAACTGGGACTACGGGTGCCTGCACAATGCCTGGCTAATTTTTTGTTGCAGTTGTCATTGTTGTTTAGCTGACCCCAGGCTGGGTTCGAACCTACCAACCTCGGCAGGTGGCCAGCACCATAACCACTGTGCTAAGGAAGCTGAGTCAGATAAGTGGATTTTTAAATATTCTTCTATACTCCATAAAAATTATTAATGATACTTGATTTATAATGGCAAGATTTAAAAAATTCAAATGGTCATGTACTTCGTATGTATGAATTCCTTTTTGATGCATCATTGATATGCACATCTTGCTCAATGCCTTTAAAATTTTATAAAGGTTAGTCCTGTTTAGTTATTTTTATAATCCCAAAGTGCAATGATAGATGTCTTTAGTGATTTTGTAGTCTTGTAACTAGTCTACATTTCTGTAGTTCCAGCATTCTCATGGGAGACTTATCAACGCACAATTGGAAGCACTGACCATTGGCAAATTGCACTTCTCTGTAGCATCACCTTTGTTTCCTTTGAAAAGCAGGAAACACCTCTACTACTCTCCATGAATAGATACAAGCCAGGAAAGCCAGAGTGTACGGGTTCTTCTTTTATCAATTACTTCTGATATGCTGTTTGTCCAGGTGAATAGAGTTGATGGAGGATCCCTTCTTGTATTTATGACATTTACACTCACCTGGAATTCCATAGCTTTCATTGCAGAAGATTTCTAAAAAATCCTACTGAAGGTCTAGTAATACTTGAAATGGTAAAGAGCTCTTTAAGCAATCACTCTCTTTGGGCAAACAATAGGAAAATTTTGAAAGAGCTCTCCATATTCTTGTGTTATCAACTGAAGTGTTATTTAATGAATTGTATAAGAGTTGTGAGACTGTCTTTGTTTAGTAAGCTCTTGATCAGATAATGAAAACAAAATAATGTCCATTTTATTCCAAAAAGATTGTCTAATTTACTAAACATAAGCTTTTACAAAAGTCTGGATATATTTGGCCTCAAGGAAATTTGAATTTTATTGTGAACCCAGGGTTTACAAAGTACAATTGTGCTAACAAGACAGGATCTTGCATTCTCCAGTTGCATCAGTTGCTTCTCTGCAGAGCAACTGTGTGTTGTGTTTTGAAGAATCAGTGGATGGAGCCAATTCCCAAGTTAGGTGTTTTTTTCCCAGAAGAAATAGACTTAAGTATTAAGAAACACTAATTGTAATGGACTGCTACTTACCATGTACAGCTGGCAGGAAGAATTCAAGTGGGTATATATGGAAATGATTTCATCTAATACAAATAAATAACCTTTGATAAACAGTGACAACCTCGGCTCCTTTGCTTAGGTTGAGAAAGACATCTCATTTCTGTATCCACGAATGTAAATTTACTCACACTATTCCTGTCATAATACTGTCTGTTTAGGAGCATTTATAATGTTCTTTTCTCATGAGAAAGCTTAGGTAGCATTGTTTTTGGGATATAATCTAATTTAACTATGTAGTTTTAAAGTTTCTTTAAGCCCTCACATCTAACTTAGATCCTTTCTTTCCCGTATAAGCTGGAGCAGGTACCTAAAGCCAGATTTCTCACCTGGTCCAAATTTCAGTACAGTGGCCGGACCCTGGCACAGGTCTGCCTGGCAAACGCCTTCATCTGCAGGGAAACACCAAAGGTTAAGCGTACTCCTCCCATGTACATCTATGCACCTTTCATTGAAGGTAAATACATTTATGATACTTTCGGATTTCACTTACCTTTCCTGAAACTAGTGAGGTTAGAAAATATTGATATAGTTAACAGTGTCACCAGAAGCACTTTAAATTGATAGCCATTCCTTTCCTTGAGTAAAGAAAATGCTCATTACACATATTCCCAAGGAAATAATTTTGTAGTGCTTTTAAAATGTCACTCTAAATATACATTCTCTTAGTTCAGATTGAACATCCTAAATCTGAAATCCAAAGCGCTTCAAGGTCTGAAACATTTTGAATGCCAACAGGTGTTCAAAAGAAATTGTCACTGGAGCGTTTTGGATTTCAGGTGTTTGAATTTGGGATGCTCTGCCAGGAAGTGTACATAATGCAGGTTTTCCAAATCTGAGAAAATCCAAAATCTGAAACATTCTTGGACCCACACTTTTGGATAAGGGATACTCAACTTTGTTCTTAGTGAACAAAAATATTCCTTAAGAGTTCTTGCTTATGAGTTGTTAGACTTGATTATGGTGTGGTTTATTTGGTTCAATTTCTAGAACTTGGATTTAATGATAAATGAACTTGAATTAATAAATGAAATCCTAAGGGCTTTTAGCATATGCACCTTACTTCAAATTTACATAAAACATTTCTACCATTATCACATTTTTGAGTTTAAAAAAACTCCTACTGAAGCTTATAAGACTTCCCATAATATGAAATGTTCATTGTTTCAAGAGAACAATTTTAAATACAGCATTTTTACAAAAAGAAAGGAAATCAATTTATTTGTTCTTCAACCCAAGGGGAGATATGTTTAAATGTGAATTTTTTTCTATTATCATTATTATCAGCTACATATTTGTAGTTTTATATGAGTTACACATGGAAATAAACCGATGTTACTTCATATGTGCATCTCATTACCTGGTCTGATTTGGGGTTAATATGTTTTCTATAAAAGAGTTAAAAGTATATTCATATTAGAATGCCTTATGAAGGAATTAATTTTTATTTCTATGTAAGAGAAAGTGATTAGTTTGGACAATATTCTACCTGAAGAAATAGTTTTCCTACATTTTTCATTGATTATTCCCATTTATATATATATATGTATATGTACACATAAGTTTGAGACATATACTTATATGTATATATGCACAGAAATGTAATATCAATTTTGAAATTTTATTTTAATACTGTTTATTAGCAGAAATCTTTTTGATTATTTCTTGATATATTTTAGAATAAGTAACAACTTATATTTTAAATAATTAGGAAATATAGACCAGATACTGCTAAGAAAGAAGACAGCTCTCTCATCAGTGCAGTATTGGCATCCATTCGTCTTGATCTATTTTTCCTAGAAAACATCTTGATGCAGGTGGACACATACAGACAGATCTATCCCAGAATTTGTTGCTGGCATTTTTGTATATAGCTATTAAATCTTGATTCTGCTGAAGCTCCCGTGTAGTATCATGAGGCCACATAAAAACTATACAAGGCCAGGTGCAGTGGCTCACACCTGTAATCCTAGCACTCTGGTAGGCTGAGGCGGGTGGATTGGTTGAGTTTTGGAGTTCAAGAATAGGCTGAGCAAGAAGAAGACATAATTGCCACTAAAAATGGGAAAAACTAGCCAGGCATGGTGGCACTTGCCTATAGTCCCAGTTACTTGGGAGACTGAAGCAGGATGATGCTGTGAGTCATGGAGTTTGAGGTTGCTGTGAGCTATGACGCCACAGCACTCTACTCAGGGAGACAGAGTGAGACTCTGTCTCCAAAGAACAAAAAGGAAAAAACATAACTATATAAGAGAACCATGAACCATGCTTCAAACAGATGTCCATACTTGCAAATAGTAAGAACTGAAATTCAGTGAATTATACTCCCCCCAACTAACAGGCAAAATGTAAAGGTATATGGCACTCCTTTCGGGGGTAGAACACAACTACAACAGGGACCTTACCTAACTAATGTAAGCACTGTAAACTAATCATTTGTACTATAGTATTAATCTGAAAGAAAAAAGAAAAAGAAAGTGAATTATGAATGTACTACATCTTTCAGAATATATTTTAGCTCATTACTAACTCTGAGCCCCTTTTTAAGGAAATAAAAGTGCCAATCCATGTAAATATTTTACAAGCCTTACCCCTTTACACAGAGAATTTATGCAAGTGCTGAATCAATGAAGTCACTGTTGTTTAATGCCCCATGAGGAATTATTGCTCTTTCTGGAACTCTGTTTTCAGCAGTTATTTGAAACTCTGAGGCTCTGTAACTCCTAAATGGTGAATTTTAGTGTTTAAGAGAACAATAACACAATGGATTTTTTTCTCTTTGTATAAACCATGCTCAGGGAAACCCACCATGTCGTATGGGCAGTTAGCAAAGAGGGTGACAGAAGGTCTGTATCTGAAAACAATAATTTTTATAAGTAAAAGCAATGAACAGCATAGTAATCCCTTATTTTTCCAGTTGTGCTTGGGACACTAATTTTTCTGATGAGCAAGTCATCAAAAGCATTATTGTTACTGTACAAAATAGGAAGTCAAATTCAGGTGCCCTCTCCAATATGTTTGGCTCGGCGCCTATAGCACAGTGGTTGTGGCATCAGCCACAGATGCCAGGGCTGGTGGATTCAAGCCCAGACCTGGCCAGCAAAACAATGACATCTGCAGCAAAAAAATACCCGGGATTGTGGCGGTTGCCTATAGTCCCAGCTACTTGGGAGGCTGAGGCAAAAGAATTGTTTAAGTCCAAGAGTTTAGGGCTTTAAGGTTATTATGAGCTGTGACACTGCAGCACTCTGCCCAGGGCGTCATAGTGAGAATCTGTCTCCAAAAAAAAAGGAAGGCTTTGATGCCAACACATGACCATACAATCAGTGAACTGTTGGTTTAGGGCTGTGTTCTTTTTTTTTTTTGGCCTTGGCTGGGCTTGAACCCGCCACTTCTGGCATATGGGACCAGCACCCTACCCACTGAGCCACAGGCGCCACCCAGGGCTGTGTTCTTTTTTTACCCCATGAAAAGCTAGGCAGTAGCCTGGAACTGAGCATTATTTTTTTCACCACCTCTAACTAATATTACCTTTATCTCTCATTGACATGTGCTGCTTTTCCTTTTTGCTGTTCATATAAGTTAGGCTAGAATAATTTAAGTATATAAATAATCCTCCGTCTGAAGTTTGCCAAGGTAAAATAAATCCTCCACTAATTACATAGAAAGTAAAAATAAATGTTCTATCTAAACATCAAATATCAAAATAAAAATCAATGTAGATCAGCAATTTAAAATGGCAAATCCTCCAGGATTAGAAAATTGAACTAAAAAGAAGGCAAGTCATCCATTTAAGAGAAAAAATCACCAAGCTGCATGGTGACCAGAGGGGTGTGGAAGGGAAATAATTTTCTGAAAGTAGAAAGTATGAGCAGGGGCGCTACTTAGACTGGATCACAGAGGAAGGGAGGCCTACTGAGGAAGAAGCAAGTCAGCTGAGACTTGAAGTGTGAGAAGGAGGCAGCCAGTGGAACGGCCGGAGTTTCTAAAGCATTGTAGGAAGCAGAGGTGGCAGGACTAAGGGAGTAAGTGAGGGAGAGCTGAGTGCTTAAAGGATGCAGAGTCAGCATTTTGTCAGCTTTTATTTTGACATTCCTACAAATTTTAATATGTTACATTTGAACCTGTATTAGGTCTTTTTTATTATTTCAGTATATTACCGGGGTACACATGTTTTAGTTATATAATTTGCTTTTATACATTTTAAGTCAAAGTTGTAAGTGTGCCCTTCACCCAGAATGTGTGCATTAGACCAGTTAGGTTGAATTTACTCAACGTCTTTTTCCCCTTCCTCCTACCTGATTTCTATTTAGTTCCAGATGTGCACATAACTATTGATCTACTAGTTGCAATTTAGTGTGAAGTATATGTGCTGTTTTTCCCAATCTTGTGATATACCACGTGGAATGGCCTCCAGTTCTACCCAGGTTGTTAAAAAACATAGATCATCACCATTTTTTAATGAATGATCACTACTCTATAGTATACATATATCATATTTTATTTATCCACTGATAAATTGATAGGCACTTGGGTTGTTTTGACATCTTTCCTGTCGTGAACTGTGGTGGTATAAACATTCAGGTTGCAAGTGTCCTTTTGAAGAACTTGCAGCCTAACCTTGCTGTTAGTGCTTGTTTATGGGCATGTCTCTGAGACTGCATAGAATGGGTCCTGACAATGTGTGGGAGAAAGGGGCTGGTGTTGAGTTGCCTTTGGGTTGCTCTTGGCAGTGACATGTGTGAGAAGGGCAGGAAAAGAGTCTGTTTGCAGGAGTACAAATAGATGCCCACCCTGGGCAGAAGGTCCGTGTTCTGGAGTCAAGCAAATCACCTAGAACCCTGTGGATTTCACAGTCTGGGCTGGAGAAATCTGTGTGTGTGGAAAGAAACAGAACAAAACCTGAAGAATTGAAGAGCTCTGAGAAGGACAAAGGCCCAAGTTAGGTAGAGAAGCAATATGGCACGTGCCATCCCCTTTTGAGTCTCTGGGGGAAGAAAGTGCTGTCTGTGGGTTGGGAGGCCCGTGACCTGTCCACAAGCAGTTCCCAGCTCACTGGTGGCAGCAGCCTGTGTGCTCATGTGGGGAGAAAGTCTTTCCAGCAGGTACAGAGCCCATCAACTGCCAGAGATGTGGGGGAAAGAGAAGAAATTGCTCTCTCTACCCTTCTCACTGTACACTAGGATGTCTTCCTCCTTTGTGTTCTACTCTGAAACTTTGTTATGGAATCATCTATAGGTTCTGATGCTTTTCTATAGAAATTATACACAATCTGTGATTGATTCTTTCTTTTTCATCTAAAATACTTTCTCAGATGATCCAGCATTAGTGTATCTGGTCAGCCATCTTGTCTCTGTCTTTATGGCAGTGGTTCTCAACCTTCCTAAAGGCCACGTTGTTACAAATTGAACAAAGGGGTCATGACACAAACGTTGAGAACCGCTGTGTATGGCATATTTTTTCATTATCCAAGATTCCTGAGTGTTTGTAATAGGTGCTTTGAAATCATAACCATAAGCTACGGAGTTAATCATGGCCATACACATAATTTCCAAAGGAAAATTATTAAAATATTATTAAACTTAAAAAGAAAACCTCTGAAAATTTGTTAAGGGATGGTGAGTTTTTGAAAGGTGAAGTGGAACTAGAAAAGGGCTAATGGTTCACATTCAGAAATGTATCTAAGGACCCTGTTGGGCATGATGGTAATAAGGAATGAAGAAGAGGCCTAGAAAATGTCCAGGTCCCTGGCCTAAGAAAATACTTCAGTGGAAAGAATGAGAGTAGCTTCATTATGGTGTCATCGAGTAGGAGAGATGAAGAGAGACCACACGAGTGCCAGGGATGCTGGGCGGGGGAGGTTTCTATATATTAGATTTACTGTCCATTGTATTGAGGCATGGAAGAGAGAGATTTAAAAAAAGAAAACTATTAAAGATGAACATAGTTAAATTCCTCAAATTCACCTTGGTTTTCTTATCTTTTGAATGGTGTTCACATTAAAAATGGCCTTATGGAGTAATTTTTAATATTTATTGAAGGGAATCATTTTAATAATTATATAACTATTTGTTGCACTAGATAGATTCAGAAGTATATCCAGGCAAGATCAAAGCAACTCCAAAGAATTGTACTCTACAATTGTAATTCTGAAGTTTTGCCCAGATTGTGGTATTTCAGCTGATATTACAGACCCTCGCACTGTCCAGCTCCATGATCAGGGTATATCCTTTAAAAATCTGTGATTCGAGACCCTTATGTAGTTCAGTTGGTTACAATGCAGAGTACTTTCAGACTTTGGTAAAAATCTAAAACTTAAATTTCTTTTATATAATCTCATTTTGAAAGAACTCAGTCAGTATTTCCATTCCTGTTAATTGTTTACATGCTGTCTGTTGATCTGTTTAATGGGGATTTCCATAAAATGTTAACATTTATATATTCTAAAGTAATTGAAAATTTCCCTTCCTTACTAGATGAAATCGGTCCTTTGGACAAGTGCTATGAAGGACGTTCCTGGAGAGATAACATCAAATGGCCCTGGCGTCGTCATCTTTGCCATCGTATGACACAGGGCCGGCAGAAAGACACCAAGAGGACTAAAGTACTGCACTTTTTGAAAGGTACAGAACATTAGTACCATATGTGGTTTTAAGTGTTTGCCTAGACTCAAGGTTATCTGTGGCATTTTCTGTTTCAGAAATCAAATATTCAAAATTAGCCATGTATTTTCTCTAACTGATAAAATTTTCCAACTTTCAAATATGTGTAGGCTCTTGCTGGCTTTCACTGTGGTCTCTAACCTTTTTAGCAAGATATTTTCATGCAAATTGTATTAATGGAAGTAAGTAATTTACTGGACTTTTCAACTGTCTTCATAATCATCTGGCAAGATTCCTAAATTATGAAAGTTAGAATGATTCAAAATGTAGATTTGGTTTGTTACAAGTACATTTTAAAGTGGATCCTATGACTTGGTGATTTTAATTATGTTGACTTCAATTTTCAACAAGAACAAAGATGTTCTTAATGAAAAATTTTAAACTATAACTGATCAAGTCATCCTTAAGGAAATGTAACTGTTTTGTGAAGAGTGAGTAGAAGAAGGTGTGTTGCCATTGGCTTTATTTTGTGCATACACCACAGTGAATGGACAAGTAACCTGTAAAGTGTTTTTCAACTACCACTAAAATCACTAGAATATTGATTTGAAGAGTCTTGGATTTCTTCAGATCTCTTTCCCGTGTCTGCACAAAGTAACTTTTATTTTTAAACATAACATGGGAAGTAAGTATACTCACAAAAAAAAAAAAATGAAATCAGCCTGTGCATTTATAATGTTTTCTAAAACTAACTTTGAAAATTTTAAAGACATGCAACATGAATTTATAGTGGACCTGCCAGATAAAGTAGCTGCCAGTGCCTGAGGAATCTTATACCAGTAGCCCCTAGTATGCAGCATGGAGGAGGTCTCAAGGACCATGTGGGCCTTGGCTCATGCCACAAGTACAAGGGCTTCATATAGCCTGAGACATTAAATTGTTTGCATTTCATTGTAAAAGAATTTTTGACTTTTATCTTGAAATATTATTTGTTTAAACATTATATTTGAAACAATAGAAATTCTGTCCAATAAGGTGGTATCCTTCAACTTCTGAGACACTGTCAGAAACATGTTTTTGTAATCATTCCAACAAGGCACCCAGTAGAGTAACTCCTTAGATCTGAAACAGAAGAGCACAGCGTATCATGAAGTATCTTTTGCACTTTGCCTACTTAATTTAAAGCACCTCCACCTTGTATTAGGTCATCTACTCCCTTCATATGAGAATTGAGTACATTGGATTCTTGCTTCCCCATTCTTGTGAGTCTTTACTAAGAAGAATGTGTTCCAACTCAATCCAGGTTAATACAAAAGATTAATATAATAATTAATTAATACAAAAGACTACTATGGCTGCATAATATTCCATGGTATACATATACCACAGCTTGTTAATCCATTCCTGTGTTGTTGGGCATTTAGGTTGTTTGCATATGTTGGTGATTGTAAATTGAGCTGCAGTGAACAGTCTAGTGCAAATGTCTTTATGATAAAAGGATTTTTTTCTTCTGGGTACATGCCTAGTAATGGGATTGCAGGATCAACTGGGAGGTCTAGTTTGAGTTCTTTGAGGATTCTCCATACTATTTTCCACAAAGGTTTTATTAGTTTGCAGTCACAACAGCAGTGTAAAAGTGTTTCCTTCTCTCAACATCCACACCGGCATCTGCAGCTTTGAGACTTTCTGATGTGGGCCCTTCTCACTGGGGTTAGGTGATGTCTCAGGGTGGTTTTGATTTATATTTCTCTGATGATCAGGGATGATGAGCATTTTTTTCAAATGTTAGGCATTTGTCATCATCAGAGAAGGTTCCGTTCATATCTCTTGCCCAGTGGTAGATGGGATTGTTTATTTTGTGTTGATTAATATGAGTTCTTTGTAGATTCTAGTTATCAACCCTTTGTCAGATATATACGTTACAAATATCTTTTCCTGTTCTGAAAGTTGTCTTTTTGTTTTGTTGTTGCAATGACTGCTGAAGTCTTTGTCCATAAAATCATTCCCCAGTCCAACATCGTCAAGAGTTTTCCCCACAGTTCCTTCCAAGATTTTTATCATTTAGTGTCTTATATTTAATTCTCTTTTCCATCTTGCATCAATTTTTGTAAGTGGTGAAAGTTGTGCATTGAGTTTCAGTCTTTTACATGTGTTTATCCAGTTGTGCCAACACCATTTGTTGTAAAGAAAGTTTTTAAAGATCAAGATCCATTTCTTTCAATTTTTGTATATTGCTGGATTCCTACAATAACTCTAAAGAGTGTTTAATTTTAGCTTTTCCTTACAAATTTATGACTCATTAAAAAATGAAATGGTTATCTGACAAAAGCAGATCCAAAGAACTAAAGTAACAGTCAGAGAATATATCCCTACACATTGTTCTCCCTGTAGGTTTTCAGGTCCTGGTAATATCGGGGGTTTATTTTCTATGACATCATCTAGGCTGGGGAAATGGAAGCTGTGTTCAACAAATGCTGCACATTCACTGAGCAGAGAAGCACAGATACCACCTTTCAAAGAACAGGAACAGGCAGGAGGACTGAAGGTCTCATGTAACTGCCAAATCCAATTTGATCAGTAGTTTTATCCATTTCCCCGCAGCATCCACCACTTTCCTTTTTATAGTTGCTGTCCTGTAAAAAGGGTTTGTGTTTTCTTCATTGATTTTTTTTCCTTGCTTACAATGAAGCATGTGTACGTAGGGGAATGTAAAAGTGTCTCCCAATAAGTCTCTTAATTTTCTTTTTGCTTCTTTCCTAAGTGTATGGCCTCATATATGCAACCTCTATAACCAACCTCTGATTTTCATACAGTAAGCTTTGGTATTTGGTGACGCATGAGTTGATCAACCAATGATACCCTTGGTGTTCATAACAGTAACCATTTCATATGGTACTTGGACTCTTAAGTTTTGTCCCAAAGTCAACTTATCAGCCTCCTGCAGTAGTATGGCAGGGGCTACATGTGTTCTCAGGTATGGAGGCCATCTTTTCGTGCCCTTGGCAAGTTGCTTAGAGAGATAAGCAACTGGTCTTGCCAAGGATAATACATTTGGGTTGAGCACTTCCTCAGCTGTTCTATTCCTCTCTGATATTTATAGTTTAAAAGGGGTTGGCCAGGTCAGGGAGGCCTGGCACCAGGACTGTTCATAGTTTTTCCTTTAGCAGGTCAGAGGCTTTTGGTTGGCTGATTTTTACTCAATTGGCCCATTCTCTCCTCCCTTACTAATTTCATATAACGGTTTGCCAGTTTGTATGTTTCATTTAGTCTTTCACAGACATTCTCAGGGCTTTCATCTGGCTTCTGCCTGACCTCAGCCACCTTGCATATGTTTGTGGCTCTCTGGCTTTCTTATACTGACAAGGCCATAGTCAAGGTTGGGTTCAGTGTAAGAAAATGAAACCGTTTAGCAGTTAACTATAAATATCGGCAAGTTCTGGATTTCAAGGCTAAGATTCACCTTGAAATTCACAGTGAGAACATTAGTATTCTTATCTACAGACTTAGCACAGTTTTTAAGATAATATCTAGGTTTAAGAGTTCCTATGGAACTGATCCAAAGTTCTGGACAATTCAAGTGAATATTCTTGCACATCAGTTGAATATTGGGCCTTTTATGGGGCCATGTTACATTCACATCATTTACTGGGAAATTCTCATTCAAGTTCCAGTTTTGTTTTTTTTTTTCTCAAGGTATCTATATAGACAAAAGAGATAATGTTTAATACTACACAATCGTTTTCAGTGTGGCCAACAGGTGACTTTGTTGACACTTAAGTCTTCAGAGTAAATATAATTACTGTATATAGCTTTATATTCTTTGGCCCATATCTTAGTCCCATTTAACAGATCAGTTTAGTAAAACAGCTATGTCTCATTTTATGAGCTGGCATTGCAGACAAGACTGGAATCTAATACAGGTGGGGTAAAGTTTCTTTTTTCTTTGAACTACTTTTCTCTTTCTAGTTCTCACTTTACTAAAAACAAATGATAGCAGAACTAATTCAATTGCCAAAATAAGCTGTACTTTCAGGATACTGGGTGTGATCATTTGCATAAAGTGCATGAAGAATAATTGTTAGTTACCTAGGCCTTTCTTCCCTTTAAAATTGCCTAGACCTTTCTTTCCCTTTGCTGAAACTTTTTATACGGAATCTCAGGTTAGAGTTGAAAGCCTTCCATAAGCTCAGATTTCATATGTGCCATTACATACCTACATGTATTGGATAAATTCTTTGTCTTTTGAGATCCCCAAGCAAATTTTGGTTCCCAGACCTGTCAAAAAGTGACATTTTTTATTTAATGCAGACCAGAAAATGTTATCGATGGGTATCTGGCCAGTTTTTTCAATGAACTTATCTTTTATTGGCCTTATAAAGTCAACTTTAATTCTTTGAGGCAGTCTGGACACCTCTGAAAATGCTATTCCAGTGAAAGCCTTGGTAAAATACCAGTGTTTTTATAATATCCTATAGAACCAAATATATTCTTATTGAACTTATGCAAATAATTGTATTGTCAGAAATTAGGAATACTTACAAATGGCTTTCAAATTCAAGAGAAATCAAGGAGAGAGGAAAAATAAATGTTTCACCTTCTGCCTATAAGTATATATATTCCTGAAGCTCAAAAGACAAAAAATGGTTTTCTTGACTTCTGGAAAATGGAACACAGAAAGAATCAACAATGTTTAAAACAAAAAACCAAAGCAAACCAGCTGAGTTCCATGTAACTGATTTTTGTTATGTTTGAAGTTAGGTTAAGAACACTTACAGGCAGGTTAGTTTTCTAATTAAAGTCTTAGAAGTTTGCCTTTAGCGCGATGCTATTTAATTATCAAAGACACCAAAAATTTGAATTGGAGAGAATTCCTCAGTCTTTTTTAATAATTTCTCTTGAAGGATAAACTTTAAACTCAGTCAGTTACAAAACATACTTTTTGTGATGAATTAAAATTATTAATGATAATATATATTAAGACAGACTAATATTTTATATACTGGAATATACATATAAATATAATCTATATAAAATTATTTCATAATTGACAATATTTTCTATACATTTTTGGTATATTGAGTATGTTTAATATGTCTTTCTCAGATTTTCAATGGTCTTGATATTTCAAAAAGAACAAATTTAGAGTTTTCATTTTGGAAGATTTGCCAAATATTACAGGCTGAAAACATTTCTTTAACAAGATGACAAGTCAAAAGATTTTAAAGGCAGTACTGGATAGTCATCTGGATTATATGTAAATTCTTTCAAAAATAATCTTATGAACTTTCTTCAATCCTGAACAGACAATTGAAAACATTCTAAATGTTCTAGATTGTCCTGCCTATTACTTTCTTAAATAATCATTCTGTTTCAGGAGAAAATTTACCACATAAGATCCTTTTCTTACACAATGCGATTTTCCTTTCTGCCTATTTGTTATTTACTCTCAAAAAAACTACTTATTAGAAAACAAGATCACAGTTTACTATGAAGTTAATTATTTACTTGGCTAAACTAATAATTAGAAGATTTAGAAGGCAAGAATCTTATTCTTGAAAAAGACTCAGTTTCCCAAATAATTTAAATAATCAAATTATTATGTTTCACAAAAGAGAGACATTTGTGGAATATAATATTGATACAGGATTTTCCCACTCAGGGCTAGACAGGGACACCCCATTTTTTAGGCTCAGATGAGCTCAGAAATCACATTCCCATTTCTAGGCACAAACAGGCTGCACCCTGCAGACTACACCCTCTGAACTGAGCAAATCCAGGATTAAAGCAGCCTGAACAAAGAGTAAATATCCTAATCCCCTCCCTATGACAAAAACCTAATAACCTTGCCCCTGTGAAGGGACTGCATTCATTCATTTGTTAAAACACTTAATCAGTTTTAAAGGCATCTTCATATCTAACAAGCCTGGCGAAATTTCTAATAGTGTCAATAGTAATCTTAGAAAAAGGACCCATTCAGAATTCCTCTGACTTGGGCCTCCTCCCCACGAACAGAAGCTCTGGCATAATTCACTCTGTCTGCCTGCCCCTCCCACCAACAAAATCAAAATTTATCATTCATCTGTGACCCATAGGCTCAACTCTTACTCCCTGAGACTAAGGATTCACTTAAGAAAGAAACTCCAGCAACAATACCATAACATAAGCATTCTTTCTGATGTCTTTTCATTGTTCCCTTAAGTCAAACACAGCCATGTAGTAAAGATGGCCATCAAGGACAGGATCTGCATCCAAAACAGAAAGCAGAAAACCTGGAACATCCAGTTTCTTTCAGAATAGCCAGTGGGAAAAGTTGGAGCAGGGAAGAAAGGAGCCATGTGGGCTAGGCTGTGCCCTGCAGTTGCTGGCCTAAGTAGGGGAATGAGCTCACCCAATTCAGAGATTTAAAATCAACAACACAAGCTCAAGGTCAAATCCAGCAAACTTAGAAATATTATAGAGGTAGCAGTTCTATAAACTTTGAACATTTTAACTTTAGTAACAGGTTTAAAACAAATTCTATCTTAAATGATACCACAATCACCTGAACATCAGGCATGTAATTTATTCTTCTTTAAAGTTCTCAGTCTTCCAGAGACATGTTGCAGTAGTCTCTCCACAAGACCTTTTCCAAAATCTTTCAGCACAGTTATTAACAGGGCAGCCTTTTCCCATGTGCTTCTCATCCCTTTCCCTCAGACAAACTGCAAACACTTTATAGACAGGGATACAGACAGCAGCCAGCACAGTTATTTTCCCTATGAAAAGGGGAAGGGGACATGAACTCCTCGTGCCTATTATTACCCATCTCAGTTAGTATCCAAGCATTCACATGCACACAATTCCAACAGATTTCTTAACCTGGGTACCCTCGATTTCTTACACAAACTGTCACTTAGCCATAGAAGGTAAACCAACACTGTCCTAGGATTCGTGAGGGGAAATGGGGAACTCTACAGTTGGTGTCCAGTCTCAGTCCCACCACACACACACACACTCTCCTACACCTCTCACCAGTCCTGCCAGCAATCTAACATCCAGGTGTTGATCAGACACCTAATTCCATTAAAATAGTGGGGACCCTGGATCGATTCTTTGTTGTCTTAGACATTTCCCAGTGCATATGCCAGTTTCTTCCGGCCAGTTGGTAGCTACCACGTGCATCTGAGCCTATTCTCTCCTTGAGTGGTCTCGCTTTGTTATACCCACTTCACATACACAAAGCCAGGGAAGGGGATTACGGAATAAAATCAATCACTGATCAATGTAGGGGAACTGGTCCAGGTGACCTGGCTTCCCAGTGACCAGTCGATGGACCACAGTCATGAGAGTTGGGTCAAGGGAGCCAGTAGAAGGCCACCCTACATTAAATCTGGGCCATTCAACTTCACAGAGGAGTCGGAGATGGTTCTTAGAGTAGTGGACTCCATAGTCATCGGAGAAGCCAGCAGTAAAGTTCTTTAACATGCACTGGGGGGGTATCAGGGTTTCATTTTATTGAGTTCCCACAATTGTGAACCCAATCAAAAAGAATAGAAATCAGAACAGACACTAAGAATAGTCAGCACACTGATGACAATAATGACAAACAAACTCATGAACAAAGAACAAATCAAATGTGCCTCTGAGGCTGAGTCTCCCCACTGGCATCCTGCTATTTTCAGGAACCTGGGACAGGTCTATCCAGCATGAGCCAACTCTCAGGAGCTCCTATCTCTCCCTCATGAGTCTCTCCCTGGCAGTATTCAGGAGTCCCTGTGCCTCCTTCTTGGGTACCTGTCATTCTTCCTCTGCACTAACCTGGATCCCTGGGGCACTTAGCAGCATCCCTACAGCACTGGAGTCTCTGTGACTATTCGGTGGACTGTTCTTGGTAATGTAAGGTTACTTCCTGAACACAAATAAAATACACTTAGAAAAAGAACACTTACCTCTTGAGTGGGAGTTTCAGACCCAGGATTTTGGTGGAATCCATCTGAGTTTCTTCAGATCCCTCAATAGGATTTCAGGAAATTAAAGGGCCTGGAATGTCTCAGGGTGTGCCTCACCTTAATTTCTGCCCTCTGCAGGGGGTGTCACAGGGATTCAGACACTCCAGCTAGTGAGATCTCACTGGGGCCTCCAAATACTGTACCCAATGCAAGTGGAATTGTAGAGAAAAACCCAACACACTGTTTCAATTGAGTATCAGGTCCTTTATCAGCTGGATGACCAATAAAGGTTCACATCTGAAAATTCTCTGCACCTGCATGACAAAAGAAGAGAGTTTTTATACCTTTCTTTCATGTGGGGTGGGGAAGAAAAGCAAGCCTTTGCCAGGTTAGATTTACAAGGTTGAGTGTTGGTTAGTTACCAGGGGAACTGAGAATAGGAATGTCGGTTTACAAGGATCTGCTGTAACTTTGGACTAATCCCCTGTCTCAGCAGGATATGTTTATTTAATAGCCCATTTCTGCAAGGCCTATGTGCTGAAGGGGGTGCTGAAGAGTTTGGGGAAGAGAATGCAAATCAGGGTCTGTTTGCCTTTTCATTTCCTACTTTCTCCCTCCACCTTAACTGCTTCCTCATGGGGCAGGGATGGGTCTGCCCAATATGACTATGAGTCCCCAAAGTCCACATTCTTTTCCCCGTGGTGGCTCAGTGGCAGTATCATAGATCCCATCACTCCTGTACACATAAATACATCCATCCTTCCCAAAGGTTACAAGCTGGAGACACTCACATTTATTTTTAATTTTCTGTCCCCAAAACTATTAAAGAAAAAAAAAGTAATGAATGGCCAATGTTAACTTAAAAAAAAAAATCACATAACAAAATGGATTTCCATTTTCTCCTGAGAAGTGAAAAGGTCTGGCAAGATCTTTCTGGATACAGCCACCTCAGTGCCAGGTCCTAGTGATAAGTGCTGCCTGGGATCCAAGTGGCATCTCTGCTGGGCTTCAGCAGCCAGGCATCTGTGGTGTTAGAGTTTCCAATCTCTGCATTGTAGCAACCTTGTCTAAATACCAATGTCAGGAGGACTGCGTGATTTTTTGTGTGCTTTTTCTCTCAGCAGAGGAGTTCCCTACCCGTACATACCCAGTTAAATAAACTAGTGGGTGATCTCTACTGGTTCAATCATTTCCTGTTTTGCATTGTGTCACTTAAAATGAACACATTAACCCTTAATTGTAGTTTGTTTCATCATACAATTTTAAAATGGGAGGGGAGACAATATTGTAACTTGGCTTTTGCCAAGGTTGTGCTGTGCCCTGCCTCCTCCAAAATCACATGTGAGGTAGGAACAGACCTATGAAACCACCAACACAAAATGCTTTAAGTAAATAAATATCCAGTCCACTGAAAGCTGATACCCAAGGTTATTTGCAGATAATTTACTAACTGTGCACATCTTTCATGAAAACATTAATGTATTTCTTGGAGCCCATATGGATTGCAGTCATCTCACCAAAAACAGTATCACAAGAGCAGTCACATTTATCAACATTCAGGGCCATTGTATTGTTTTAATGTCAGTCTATTATGTTTGAGAGGGAATGGCACATCTCTCCTTTCATAAAGAAATGAGACACTGGTCCATACCCGCAGTCTATATCCATACAGATGGGCATATTGGATAAATTTAAAATAGCTACTCTTTATCATGCCCAATTCTACAAATCAGTACTGTGAAGAACAGAGAATTACAAAATAAAAGGGGATGATGGGGAAGCATAAACTTTTCAATGTGCAGTCGTCGTGGAGCACTACAAATGTTAAATTTTGGGATAAATGGCCCAGATGCTAAGTCTGTCTTTTTTGGCATGTGTATGTGGGGTGGGGGACAGTAGAGGTGACCACCTAATACAGAAAGAGGCTGCTAAACTCTGCCTGTCCAGCCAGTCAGCCATCTGGATTAGTTTGCTTTTCTAAGATACTGGGGATTTTGTTCAGGAGGCATCTAGTCTACACAAATTGATCTGCTCTACCTGCCCCGTAAACTCCTCTGCAAACATGTTCTTCTACCTTTTGCAACTCGGACTGTTAGAAGCAACCTCACTGACCCCCAACCCCAGGTCATAAAACTCCTAGTAGCCAGCCAGTATATTCAGTCAAGCTATGAAAATCCTTTAAAATGATTTACTAAAATGAAAAGGAAAGAAGATCCAACATTACCAAAATTGGGAAAAATCATTCATAGGTGGGAGATTTTTTTTAATCAGATACTATCTGTTTTAAGAATGGGATGAGAGATTTTGTGTCATTCAGCCCTAACACCACCCTAAACGTAAGTCCCATTATTATGATCCTCCCCTTTTTCAGGTGCAAAAACTGAGGAGGAAAGACAGTGAGTAATGTGCCCAGGTGAAGCAGGAACTGGGGATGCTGTTGTTTGAAACCAGGCGTTATGGCTCCAGATGCCGCCTCTCTGAACTACCAAAGAAGCCCATGATCCCGCTTTACAGGTGAAACCTAAAGGCTGAGATTTAGCTCCAAGGGATCAAACAGGAAAATGTACATGATCATTAATGAACAACCAAAAGACAATTTACTTTGCAAATACAAATATTTATTTTCTGAATCTCAAAATAGACACAGCACTAAACAGAGACAGAGAGATTAGACATGAATGAGATCTAAATGTGCCTCCATTACCAACTTCATTGTGCGGGTTGATCATCTAGGACCAAGTTTGGCACTGGCCGTCTGCTTTGCAGGGAGAATCTTTTCTCCCCAAATGTAGTCCTCTAGCACACTAGTCCAGTCTTTCTGCTATTTGTTTACACCCACTGAATATGTAGCAAACATCCTGCACTCAGTTTGTGGTTGGAAAATAAATCCCTGTAGTTTATTTAGTGAAGAGGTCTCAAGGATGTCCATTATGATTTCATAAATTGTAACTTGTTTTCCAGACTTCCTTAACCTGAAGTCAATTAAGATACTGTTTACACACACAGTTTCGCTAAAATTGGGGATGGTGAGATGTTTCAGGAAGGAAAGAGGGAGCCTCATTTGCTTTCAAACAACCAGTAGGTTATTTTATTTTTTAAATACATGTGAAACAAAAAGTCACAGTGAAAGTTTCACTTTCTAGTATCTATAAATAAAACCCAATTCTGTTCCTTGAAGCCGTGAATAAAAAAGCATGTCAGCCTTTCTTTTTTGTTTCCTATTTCTTTTTCCTTTTACCATCACTATTAGCACCCGGCTGTCTCACTTGCTAAGAGCTTTTGCACACACTCTTCTGCATGATGCACAGGGATGCAGCCTCAGGAAGTCTGATCCTGGTCACTGATGGTCACTCCAAACACACAAGTGTATCCATATACCTGACCAAGGCCTAGGCTGTCCTTCTTTTTTTTCCTATCTGACAGCCATATTGTTGCAGCATTGACCACAACCAATCAGAAATGTTACCCACATGATTAAACTCTCTAAACTCCTCCCCCTCAACCCTATGAAAGAAGTTTAGAAAACTGGAATGGGTAAAGAGAAGTGAGCATCCCTCCAAAAAAAAAAAAAAGCCTTTTTTTGGCTGGGTAAGGTCTATCACATCTCCTCTCTCTGCAAACACAGACAAGTTTTCAGCATACTATGCGTCATGGATAAACATTTCAAAACAACAGGTTAATGTCATGTCCAGCATTACCTTGAAGCCCCAAATTACTTCAAACAGATTCAAATGATTGAACTGGCTAGGCTGCCACCATTGTGGATTCCCAGGAGCAAGGAGAGCACCTGGGTCTCAGCTTGGGAGACAGCTCCAATTCCAGCACTTAACAGCTGCATGCTCTTGAGCAAGCTCCTAATTGCCAAGACTTCATTTTTCTCATCTGTCAAAGGTATTAATGCTTGCATATTTCTCAGAAACAGAGGATAGGCCCAACAGACCAACACCGTTATCTGTGGCTATGGCCATGATGTTGGCTGCTAATTCAGCATTCAAGGACAAACACCTCCTCATGATGGATGAGGACGGTAAACACCTCTTTGATGCCCTGGTCCTATACATGGCAAAAGGCTCCTGGCATAGCGAGAGCTGAAATTCATCAAAGTGTGGATTTCACTGGCTTCTCACAACCTTTATGTGGGAATGTGGCAGTGTGTAATTTATTTCAATTAAATTTTGTTTCACATACTCTTTTGCAAGTCAGGAATATGGGTCAGATTTTTCAAAAATGGGACAAAATAAAGAATGGAAAGAAGTTGCAGGGTCTGATCATTGCATTATTAGCAGCCCAGTGTTTGCATGGCCTGGGTGGAAGCCTATCTTTGAATACTCAGCTCTGTGGAGTCCTCCTGGCCCACAGAATCACAGACTCTCAATTTCCTGGCTGAAGGGCCTATTTTTCTGCTGTAAGTGAAATCTCTCAATTCTCAAAAGTCAGTGGGAAGGACTGACTTGCCCTCCTGAGATGGGAAGGATCAGATAGACTACTCGAAATAAGTTTCACTAATCAAAACACATGACGTAATATAATTAGTATTTTACAATTAAGGGAGAAAAGATGGAACTAAAGCCACCTGTCTCTGCAACTCTCAGTACATCTTATAATCACTCGATACATCCTCCTGCCCTGGGGAAACATACCTTTGCCTCCAGGCCTCAGTTCGTGGTGGGATCATGGGCAACACCAAAACTTGGGAGTGTTCTAAGAGTTCCAATTATTATTTGATCCACTGACTGTCCAGGTTAGGAGTAGGTGAGACCCATAGCTTGGGGATTTGAAAATGTGGCTTTTCTGCATTGGGTGGTCCTCAAGCTCCTTCCTCCTGGTTTTCTCAGCAGGACACAAAAATCCACACAGGCTCCTTTGTCTTCCCTCCACTCTACTTTTCTGGGACTGCCCTGCCTTTTTCCCTTTTCTTTTCACGGTCAATAATGAACAAATGACTTACAGAAAACACAGTGGAGTGACCCCGTCTTCAGGAAAGCCTCCTCTAGGACACAGTTAATGACTGTCAGAGTCCATATTGGCTAGGCTAACACCATTGTGGATTCCCGGGGTGCTATTCTTTCTCACACAGTGGAAATGCCATCAGGGAAGGGGGGGTACCCAGCGACTATAGGATGGCTATGAAGACATAGCCACTTATGCTCCTGATTAATTAGGAGCCATCAAATGAGAAAAGTTTGCAGGAGTCTCCAGCCTCCTAAACCAGACAACAGGCTGGCTTTCTGGAATCCTAATGATGACAATAGGAGATAGAAGATCAAGGAAACCATTTAACACCACCAGCATCTACCAGGCACAGTGATGCCCTAAAACCTGCAAGGAAGAGGCCTTAGAATGCCCATACAGCTTCCACAGTAGCATCCCAGTGAAAGCCAGCTAGAAATAACAATAAATCTGAAGGCATCATGTTATCAGAATTCAGATTATACTACAAGTCTATAGTACTCATAATAGCAAGGTACTGGCACAAAAACAGAGATTCAGATCTATGGAATAGATTAGAGAATCTAGAGAGGAACGCAGCCACATACAGCCAGATGATCTTGATAAGCCTAACAAAAGGACCCACTAGGAAAAATAATTCTTGTTTAACCAATGATGCTGGGAGAACGTGTCAGCCACATGTGAAAGACTGAAACTGGACCTGCACCTCTCACCACTGAAAAACATAATTCTCACTGGATAAAAGATTTAAATTTAAGACATAAAACAATAGAAATTCTAGAAGAGAGTGTGAGGAAAAGACACTTCAAGATATTGGCCTTGGGAAAAACTATATGAGGAATATACCCATGGCAAATCTAGCAACACTACAAATATATAAATGGGATTTGATCACGCTAAAAGTTTCTGTGTAGCTAAGGGTACCACAAACAAAGCAAACAGATAGCCTTAGGAATGGAAGAAAATTTCTCCTGTGATGAATCTGACAAAATCCTGATAACTAGAATTTACAGAGAACTCAAATTAATCACCACAAAAAAGAGCAAACAACCCCACTTCTATGTGGTCACGAGACTTGAACAGAAACTTCTCTGAAGAAGACAGATGAATAGCCAACAAACACATGAAGAAATGCTCATCGTCTTTAATCATCAGGGCAATGCAAATCAAAACCACTCAGGTGAGATATTACCTAACTCCAGTAAAATTAGCCTACATCACAAACTGTCAAAACTGCAGATGCTGGTGTGGATGTGGAGAAAAGGAAACACTTTTACAGTGCTGGTGGGATTGCAAACTAATATAAACTCTATGGAGGTTCACATTGATCTCACAATCCCCTAATTAGGCATCTACAAAATCATTTTACCACAAAGACATTTTCACCAGAGTGTTTACTGAAACTCAATTCATAATTGCCAAGTCATGGAAGCAGCCCAAACACTCATCAACCCATGAACAGATTAACAAATTGTGGTACATGCATACCATAGAATACTATTCAGCCATAAAAAAATAGAGACTTAACATCTTTTCTGTTTACCTGGATGGATTGAAACATTCTTGACATAAAGACTTACAATCTTTTATATTTACCTGGATGGAGGTACATTCCTCTTAGTAAAGTATCTCAAGAAAAAAAGTCCCATGTACTCAATAACAATATGAAAATAATATATAAACAATTACATCCTTATATAAATGACAAAAGAAAAATATAGTCTAGAAAGGGGGAGAGGTGAGGAAGGAAATGGGAGGGGGATGTGGGAAGGGTAGTTGATTGGAGGAGAGAAGGTATTTGGTGCATCCCACCTAAGTGCACAATGATAGAGTGTTTAGCATGCCCCCTTGGTGAGGGGTTTTTCTACATCTTGAACTTTACTTTGGAAGTGAGAACAATATAACCTAAAAATTTGTGCTTTCATATGAAATTGAAATAAAAAATTTATTTAAAAAAACAAAGAAAGAAAAGAATAGCGGGCTAGAGACACCAAAGAGGGACTCCTTGCACTTTATGTGAACAGCTTTTAGGCTGTGCTTTCTGCTGGGGACACCCGCATCCCCACAGCTCACATGCTCCCTCCAGGAAGTCCCCTCTGAGTCCTCAGCACATCCAGCTCCACATCCCTTGCTGGCTCCACCCCAAGCTCAGTGCTGCCTCTTGGCTGCTTGTTGCTCAAACTTCTCAGCACCTGGCAGGGACCTAGCACACAGATCAGCCTGAAGCTTGGTGAATCAGGACCTTTTTGGGTTCCTTTCCTTCAGAAAAACCGAGTAATGACCCTCCTGTGCACTCACTTCCTTAAAGTAGATGTTGCCTGTCCATAAAGGATACAGGCCTATTTGTCCCAGATCTACTAAGGTTGCCTTGGGGTTTGCACAGCTGGGATGGGGTGGAGAGCCCCCCCCCCCAGCAGGCTAGGGATCTGTAAGGATTGTAGAAAGACATTTGTCAAATGGGCCTATTGAGGGACAGCTGAGTCTACAGATGGGTCTTCGCCTTCTCCCCTCTTGCTCCTGGCATAACAGAGCAGAGCCAGGATGGTCACCCGAGCCTCCAGATCTGCGAGTGTTTCCTTTACTCCACCTGACAGCATCCACCCCAGCCTTGTCCCATGTTCCCTGGCTTTCCCTGCCTCCCCTTAGTCTGAGTCTTTCCCAGTGGGTGAAGAAAGACCAGATGTTCAGGTGGCAGGAAGCCCACCCAGCTGAGCATATAGCATGGAACTCCGATTCCTGACCTGGTCTGGGTGGAACTGGGCACCCAGAGCCAGACCCTTTTTGTCAGAAGGCCAGCAGCTCTGGCTGACCATGGCTCATCAGCCAAACAGCTTGAGGGCCCAAATCCTTTTGAAATTTCCCAAGAAGCCAGAAACATATTTTTATGTGAAATCCCTGGAGTTCTAAACATCAACCAGCAATTCCAGGCTTTCAGAGGCTCTGGGTGAGTCAAGCCAATCAAGTCTGCAGATTGTTAGCAGTGGACATACACCTGCCCTTGGCTTTCCTGCTGAGATTGCCTGCTACAGCCACTTCACAAGCCCAGGCCTCCGGCACCCCCTTGGCAAGGGCTCAGCCTCCCCCATTCAGGGCGGGACTGTTATTGCAGGAGCAACACTCATTCTGGGCACAAACACCTGGGGCCTCCAGCCCAAAGCTTTCCTGGTCTCCCTCTCCAGTTTCCCTGGTCCCTGCAGCAGCCAATAAACACACTTCTGCCTGCTCTCTTTCTCTTCATCACCCTGGGCCTCACTCAGTAGTCTAACTGTGGCTGTGAAATCATTCTCTCTTCAGAGACATTTTTGGAGCAGTGGTTAAGGAGAAGAGCTATTGATAACCCACCCCGTGAATGTATTAATTTTCAAAAATAAAAAATAAGGCCAATGAATGGATAAAGACAGTCCTGAGCTTTTATTGAATGGCCATCCTGCAGTGGGATTTGAGGCCTGGGCAGTCACTCCACCCTTTCTTCTGCATGGAAGAATAAATCATGTGTTCTTCCACCGGCTCTATGCTTAAGAAGGTACAGCCACCCTACAACTATTTCCTGGGACTTGTTAAATATTTGGCATGCATTTCTCTTTATTTTTGAATAAATATTTAAGTGACAGATGGCCAGAGAACAAAAATCAGAAGTAAACCCCAAAGCAGTAAGGGTCTAAGGGTTTGAAGGAGCCCAGGGGGCTAACAAGGAGCTCTGAGGAATCCTGGAAGATTCAGTAGTGGATGATGGCCCAGTCCTCTTGTCCCCTTTAGAGATTTTGCTGCTGAGAGGTCCAGTAGCAGAAGGTCCTGGCTGTTTACCTTTACCCTGCATTTCCCCAATGCCTGGTAATAAATAAGAACCATCCATTAGAAGAGACAAAATGCAGGTATCCAGTCCCTCAGCATTTGGACTTCAGGATGTGTGGTAGCCTTCAGGGGGTGGTTCTCAGCATATATCTGATTTCTCTCGAGGCTCCCTGTCTGGCCCCAAGGTTCCAGCAACCAGGATAGTGACTCTGGAGGCTGCCGGCGCTGCCTACGATCTTCAGTTTTGAAAGCACCTTGTAGGTGTCTGTGCCTACAGCCAGAGTCAAAGGCTGGACTGTAAAATCTCTCCGTTCAGCTACACCAGGATCTGAGTCTCTTTGACCCTGCCAGGGACCCCGGCACATGCAGGCATGGGCGCGTGTGCGCACGCGCACGCACACACACACAGGTTGCCACTCCTGCCCCAGGTGCTGAGCACCACCCTGTTGTTGTCGTAAGTGGCTGAAACTTTGGGGGATGCAAGCCCCCTGGGAGGCTTCTGTAGCCCCTTAACAAAAACTTCCCCTTGCTTCTTCTGAGCGGTTGGTAATTATTTCTAGATGTTTCATATATGCTTTTTTGTGGATCATTTGCAGTCTGATTTCTCATCTCAAACTCTTGAAATATTTTTCTTTTTAAAAATAAACCCACAATGGACACTCAAGCTTTTGACTTTCTCAACCACAGCAGGGAGAAGTGTCTAAACTCTGCTTCTCCTGCTTCCATGGAAGGACATTTGGGGAATCAGGGTGATGGCTGGGGGACTACCTGTGCCTGTCAGAGTGCTTCCCTCTGCTCCAGGGTCCTGAACCTAGAGGACTTAGAGACCCCATTCCCTTTCTGAGAGCCTCTCCTCCCTTTCCTGGGCAGAGTGTTCCTGGGGTTCACCAAATCTCCCCCGAATCAGAGAAACCAGTTCACATCCAACACTCGGACTTGGCTTTTTCTTATGTGACAAGCACTTCAGGGGATTGTAAAAGGGTTTCTAGATTCCAGGGAAAATAAATTCACAAAAGAATCAGAGTCATTGGTTGTCTTCAGTTTGTAATAACATTTGATTCATAAAGTAGTGCAGTTATCTGTATCTGCAGCATCAGAAAAGCAGAGCCAGATAGGGCCAAAGGGTCAGTGTGTTGCCTACTTCTCCTGTTCCCCTGGATCTCCTTTGCTACTGAGGCTCTGGGCCTTGGAGCTTTGGTGAGTGCCCTTGGCAAGGTACACTGTGCTACCCTGGGTGGCCCTGTGGCCACAGCCCCTTACGATGGCAGATGGTTGAGTGCAGCTGACTGTGGCCAGGGAGGTGGGTGACAAGGACCCTGTCCTTTCAGCCCGGGATGCACTCTGTAGGTTCACGACAAGACAACAGGGGATCTTTAGAAGTCAAATCAATAGGACCAAATATGACAATTGCACACCAGTCACCCAGATATTAAGATAAGATCTACTAAAGTAAGACAAAATTTAGACATAAATGATCCTAAGGTAACCCATGCAGAAGCCTATGAAACAAAAAGCAACTGCCAGTTGCCTGTTTCTTTGCACAGATCCAGCTGGCCTGGTCCCAGTGTGATCCAGGCAACCAACTGAGTATGAGCCAATGTTTACTCCAATTGGACTCTTATCCTTAATAAACCATTTCTAGAAACTTCAGAAATTTCTTCAACTGTAGAAAAGATTCAGGTCATTCTCCCACAAACAAGGTCTCGTTCTTAAAAACCGTCCACCTTGGTCTCAAAAGGATCTTCTGTTTAAGTCCCATTAAAGGAGTTTCCTTGCAAAATACTCCTCAGAAATACAGTTAAAATCATACTAAAATCATTTTCATAAAATGTGTTTTAAGAAAAGACAAGCTTAATTCTCAAAGGCTCCGTTATTGGAAAAAAGTAATAATTGTACTGTTTCTAAATTGAAATAAAATTGCAAAGATGCAAATAACAACCTGTATCATCACGCATAAACCAGTCACAAATTTTAAATCAACTGTAAAAAGTATTTAAACCTACATGAATAATTTTATTAACTGATATGAAATCATATTTTCTGCTACCTTCATTTATTAACCACTTCTCCAATAGCAATGAAGTTATAGTGGATATTTGCAATACAGAGACGTTCCCATATAATGCTGCTGATCATGACAAGGGCGCCTTCTCCTTGGGGGGGGAGGGAGAACCCCATCACTTTCTGGTATATGGTGCAGAGAATGGACTTGAAGAGTGAAAGCCACATGATTTACACATGCACAAATTTGCCATGGAGTCTCAATAAGCGTGACTAAGACTTTATGCACAAGGTTTTACATTCAGATTGTGCATAGTTAAAAGCAAGGGAATAATTATCTGGTACACCCAAAATAGCCTATGTCAAAAGACACTAAATGTCAAGGAATTTCTTGAAGCATTTGGAGTTCAAAAGCAGAAGACATTTCTGTGAACCCTCACTATTGAACACCACTTTCATAGAGAGAAGTTCTGAGGGTTGTCATCTCTGTCGCTCTAATCATGCCTCCTTGGTAAAGAATAACTAGACCAAAAAGTCTACAAATATCTCATCTTTCTTTGGGGTACCAGGAGACACAGGAATTGGAGTATTCACTACTATCGCCTCTGCATATGAAGCAGAAACATAAATCTCACGCAGAGAACACTGTAACTAAGGTTCTTTGAGTGTTCCCCACATTTCTCTCTGAGCTTTCTGCTCACTGTCCTGCTGCGGGACAACAGAAACCTACTTTGGATCACTAAGGCTCTAGGCTCATTGCATCTTGAACACTTGAGTCAGCAAAATTGAGGGCAAATTTGTTTGTCTATTTACACAGAAGAAATGGAGAGGAGCTGTGCTAACCCTAATAAGCATCTCTATCCCAAACTTTAAATGGCATATCCACATCCCCAGAGATAGGAGAAAACAATTCTAAGATTAGTAGTCATCATCCTATAGATAGCTACAGGAATCAAAGCCAAATAATATGAAGCCAGGTAGAGAAACTGAGCTTTGTACTGTTGTATGTGCCTCCCAGCCACCTTCAGCTGCATAAGTCTCTCATGGAAACTGAGGTTGAGGAAAAGGGGGGAAGGTGGGCAGTGCAGTCCAGCCTGATACCCAATGACCTGCTCAATCGGCCTGGTCTCATTCTCCTCCTTGACTGCAGGCATGTCTGGAGGGACCATGTCTGAGCTGCCCTGCCCTGTCTACTTGGTCCTCTTGTCTAAATGCCAAAAGCCACCCATTGGAAATGCCCGTATGACCACCTCACACGCTACTAGAGGCTTTCATTGACTTCCCAAGGCTACAGAGACAAGCCTTCCAAAAAATGGGATGTGTCTTGGAGTTCATGTCTAGGGTTCAAGTTGGCCTCCTCCAAGATGGGTGGTGATTTGTCTGGCAAATGGACTGTCCTCATCTCTCAGGTGGGGTAACTCCTGGAGTGCACCAAAGCTCCAGCTGCCCACTGGGCTTGACAGCACACACATTGCTAGCCTCTTTCCCTTCCTGCGAATAAGTTATTGGTCACATCAGGTCAACCTGAATCCTTAACTCCAGTTCTGCTTCCCAAGAATTCACCATGAGAGCAGGACAAGCAGAATTCCACCAAAGGAGATGCCTTCACCTGACATGATCCGTGCCTGATTTTGCCTAACACACAGCACAAATGCACCCTCGCCAGCTTCAAGTGGTTCATGGTGTGTTGTGTTTGGTGCATGGCACAAGACTCTTGGTGCCAGCAGAGAGCTCTGTTTACAGGACACTGAGTGATGCCCTGACAGCAGTCCCTGTCCACCTGGGCCCCTATCAAACTGCTGCTTCAATGCTGCCAGCCTGCCTCCTCCACATAAATGTGTCAAGAGTTGACTCATCTCTGAAACACACTATCTGCCTCCTGGAGAAGTTGTGTGACCTTGCACATCATTTTGCCCCTAAAGTTAATTTCAGTGATGGATGCAATATATTCAAACTTGTAAATCTGTCTGAAGGACTCAAATGATGAATTATTGACAGCTGATGGAACCCAAGTGCAGAGATTAAGAGAGTTTTCTTATCTTATTCCATCTAAATGTTGGAATGTTAGTATCGGTCAAAATATAATGTGCTACAAAACCCAACATAAATCTAAACTATTAGATTAACACAAGCATTCAAGTAACGTAAAATGGCAATGTAGGAGAAAAGGGCTGTGTGTTGGTCACTGGGAGTATTTTAGCCATCAAGATGGGGAACCTGAAATTGGGGTGTGTGCTTGAGTGGTTTTTGGCCACACCGGTGTGTGTGTGTGTGTGTGTGTGCGCGCGCGCATGCGTGAGGATGGAGGTATACTCCGGAGAAAGGGACAGGTGGCAGCACTGAGGGCACCAAGGCTTCAGCCAAATGAGGAAAGACTTGCTGTGGCTTCTCGGTATCACTCTAATTTGCCATCATTTTCATTTTAAACTTGCCGGGATGAGCAGGGCAATGGAGCTGTGTTGGTGGTGGGGATGCCAGTGTCCTGTCAGGTGTGAAGACTAAGACCTGAGTCAGCTCCTAAAAGACAAAGAGAACACTTTTTGTGGATTCAGGACCCCACGGTTGGGCATCTGGAATTGTCCCGGCTAGAAGAGAGCAGATAGCTGAAACTGAGCAGGAGTCTGGGAAGAGAAGACCAAACAGAAACATGACGAAAGGAAGGTAATGTCACAATGTCATGCATGCCTCTGCGGGGCCAGGTAAAAGACCCCAGCTTCCTTGGGTCTGACCTATATGGTTCCCATGAGGGTCCCCAGCAGGACTGAGGAAGCTACTGTGAGATTCCCGTGGCCCTGTCTCATATCCCCAGCCTCCCTTCTGTACCCTGTGATCTTCTACCCCCCAAAAAATTGGCTATGCCCAAATCTTTTTCTCAGGATCTGATTCTAGAGGAATCCAGGAACTAAAATCTAAAGTCACAGAACTCGTAAGTGGAAGAAAGTAGATGTAAGTGGTGTGTGTGTGTTTAAACCAGAGCTTCTCATCAGCCTCTCACGTTCTTATTAACAGATTTTTGAGCTAGGAATGGACAGAAACCAGATTAAAACATCATTATAAACAAGGAGGAAGTTTTGAAGCTGATCTTTCAGATTTGACCTTGTTTTCTGTATGGATCCAAAAATTCACTTTTCTGTAGAAGTAATACCCGTGTTTAATGTAAGGCCAGGCTAAGGTCTCAAAACGCTTGTTGAATCTAGTTTGTGTTCATCAATTTACTAGTTCGTGTGCATGTATTATTACATAAAATTTTGCAGTTCAACACAACAGCTTGGAAATGCCCATGACACAGAGGGTGGAGGAAGCCCTGGGGATGACCTGAGTTTCTACATTAAGAGCACAGTCTGGGGTTTCCCAACACACAGGAACCGCCAGAAAAGGACGCAACTTTTGGTAATCACTTGTCAGAAATTCTGAGTCACAGAACAAAAAGGGAAGTTAATTCCTCTGTCCTGGTTTAGTTTCTGTGGCCAAGTAATCTATTATATTTTTCTTGTGGAGAAAAAATGAACCTAGGCTGAGAATAAGGTGACCAAGTGAATAGCTGCATGACCCTAGAGCAGCGGTTCTCAACCTACAATTTGTAACAATGAAAATAAATCGTGCATCCGATATCTACATTAAGATTCACAACAGGAGCAAAATTACAATTACGAAGTAGCAACAAAAATAATTTTATGGTTTGGGGTCACCACAACATGAGGAACTGTATTTAAGGGTTGTAGAATTAGGAAGTTTGAGAACTACAAAGCCTTGGCTGGATGGGGGAGGTGTCCCACGGTACTGAGAAGTACCCTTGGGACGCAAAATGCTGACTGGACCCTTGAGAATCCCTGTGATGAGAGACCTTCTGGGGTGATTTTTAGCTGGTCCACCTCCTTCCTAGAGGCTCAGACCCTCCCAGCATCACTTCTAGTGACATCAGGCAAAGACAAATGCTCTGGGGAAGCTCACCAAGTGAGGGTCTTGAAAACTGCTAGGGTTAGAATGCATTTTGGAATTGAGACCCATCGGACTGATGCCATTTGTTCAACACTGCAGCAAATGGTTACCATTTATTTTTAACATCCCTTCACGAGACATCACAGGTGCTACACACATGAATTAGGCACATCCGAAGGTTGCTGTGAACTGCCCACCTCCTGCTACCTCTGGGTGCTGAAAAAGAGCCACCTCTCTCCAGGCCGAGTCCAGGCCCCTGCAGTGCTTGGGGTCTCCACTCTGCCCTTTCCTTTTCTGCTCCAATCACGGGTGCTCTGCCTGTGAGCCCCAGAGCCACCTGGATGAGGCGGCCATCTTCATAGCATGGTCATTGTCTTTCTCCAGCCCTGCTCCTTGTCCATGCCTCCACCCCTCCATACCCTCTGCATCCTCTCCAGCCTCTTGGAGCAGGGCAGCCTCCCTGAGGGATCAGAGAAATCTGCTCCCAGTTGTGAAGGCCTCGTTTGTGTCACAGGCACTTAATAACTTCCTCTAGGACTCAGACCAACCCCTTCCCCTAAAACAGGCCTGAACAGGTGTCACGGGGACACTGCCTAATGAATTGTAGTCACCCAGGTACTTGTCTGCCTACCCCACGGCCATCTCCTGGCAGACAGTAATAAGGATTTGTCCATCCTTGCCCTGTTGGGATCTGTCATGGGCCTGGCATGCATGTGCACTAATTGAGCAAGTAAACAGATGATCGAATGGGAGAGTGAGTCGTAGGGAATGGTCTCAAGGAAGTCTGAGGCTGGAACCTAAGGATGGGCAGGATCGGATGGGGGAAGAATGTAGGATAGAACAGCAGGACAGTCCGGGCCCTGCAATGGGAAATTGTCCGTTCACCCCAGAGAATGAACTGTGCACCTTCTGTATGCTGGTGCTGTCTCAGCCTCCCTCGCAGAGACACAGCTGACAGGTGGACACTGCCTCTACTTACTCATGTGCTGCTGGCACCAAGTCCAGAAATGGCTCGTGTCTTTGGGGACATAGGACCAGATTAGCAGTTGTTGAAAATCCCTTCCCCAACAAAACCAAACAAAAGTCTTTTTGAATCTCAGAGTGAAAAATCCATTAGCTGGTATCAGTCTCTTCAGAATCTCAGTTTCAAACCTGGCAGAGCGTAGAAGATAAAACAATAGGACAGAATAACAGCCTGTGTTCAGTAGGGGCTTACATGAGCTAGGCACCATGTAAAGAGCCTTCTTTGGATGGATTTTCTTATTCAATCCACATGCGTATAGCTATGCGAGAACAATAATTATGAACAATTTCACAGGCAGAACACTTCAGCCCAAAGGAATGGTGGAACTTTCCAAGGTCTCATAGCTAATGGGGGCAGAAGACAGGAGATTTGAACCCAGGCAGCTTGACCCCAGTGCATGCACTAACCTTCCCTCCTTATGCCACCTGGAGAAGCCATCCAGCCTTGTTCTAGGAAGAAACTGGAGCCTACAGGGATACTAAGCGAGAGGGTAGCCTCTGACACTGGGTGTTACTGAGCTCGTGCCAGGCCCCAGACTAAGATGCCCTTGTGTCCTGGGAACATCCTCTCCCACCTGCACAAAATTAGCAGAGAGGGACTGGCTGGTTGGAAGATTCATGGGTCTGTGTGACTCTGTATCCAGGTCTTTTACCTGTTTTCTTCTCCTCTCTCCTGTGCAAAGAAGGAACAACTTGACCTCACCCCACATTACACCCTCAAGCCTTGCACATGGCAGGCGCTCCATAAATGCCCATTGTCTCACTGAAGACATAATTGAACAGAAATAAATTGAGGTCTTTCTTCTTTTACATTTTTCCAAGAGTAAAAACATATTTTACCCTCATATATGTTCCCAATACCCTGGTGATGATAAATCTGGAAATTGGTCAGCTGAACTCCCCACCACGACCACACATAGCCCATTACAGAACAGTCTCCAAGGTTTTCTAAAATGCGCAGCCCGCTCCCTCAGGTGTACGGTACCCTCTTGGGGGACCTCAGGATTCTCCTGGCTTAGGTATTTGCACTGGGATGGCAAATAATGCTGCGAGACCGAGACCACAAAGACTGCGCCCAGATACTTAGTCCTTGCTGCCTTTACATTGCAAGATGCTGATGAAATTCCTTTGACAGGAGGTCCCCACCTCATAGAAGTTGCTTTGGGGGAACTTCCAGCTGGACAACACATTCCTGGAAAACAGAAGACTTTCTGCCTGGGGGAAATGGGTGGAGTAGGTGTACACACCAAGGCGGATCTGAAAACACCTCATCTGTCCAGAGAGACACGGGACACTGCTTCTGCTCCTGTGCCCCAGAAAGCTTGAGGCCCCTGCTGCCACGTTTTCTGAAATTCTCAGAGACTGCCTGATATGCTCTGTAAGATATCCTGGATTTTAAATACAGGAGAGGTTTTTGGTTTTGGTCGATTTTTTTGTTTGTTTGTTTTGTTTTTCTTTTACTAATGGAGCAATGAAAAGGTGTCCTGGGGCCCCAGCTCTGAAGCAGAGAACTAGACCAGTGATGTCTCCAGGCTCCTCCTCCCCCATGTGTGGGCTTCTGGGGATTCTGCTATCCCCAGGACCGAGCATGGTTCCTAAGAACACCACACCCAAAGCTCAGAAGTTCCAGGGTGCAGAGGGAGAAGAGCCTGTTGAGTTTTAGCCCAAACAAAAATGTGGGTGCCATTGCTGCGGAGAGGCTCCCATCTACTGGTCGAAGGAGGCAAGAGCAGCCAGCATCCCCAGCAGAGGACCAGGAGAGAGGAGGGAAAAGGCGAGCAGGAGGGGAGAGTGGGGAAAAAAGAAGGAAAAGAGAGGGCAGAAGGGACATGAGAGACAGGAATGAATCCAAAAACAGGGGACTGACAGCTGGGGAGTTAAGGAAGAGACACCAAGATTCTCAGAGTTTTGGGGGGATGAAGGGGTAGAGCTTCACCTGCTGCTGAAAGGGGACAGGCCTGAGTACAGGTGAGCCGGTGGCAGTGAATCGTGTTCACATGTGTGTCTGTGGCACATCTGCACACAAGCTCCTCTTGTCTCTGGCCAATGACCTCTCCTCCCAACTCAGCTCTCTGAGCCCAAGGGAAAGTCCCCCGTTGGCCCCACAGTTCTCTACACAGCTCCTGATCAATCCCCAGCCTGTTTTCCAGGAGTGTGCCCACCAAACAATGACAACTACAACCAAAAAGCAGGCAGGCATTGTGACGGGCGCCTGTAATCCCAGGTACTTGGGAGGCCGAGGCAAGAGTAATCACTTAAGCCCAGGAGTTTGAGCTTTCTCTGAACGTGATGCCACAGTTCTCTACCCACAGCAACAGCTGGAGACTCTGTCTGAAAAGAAATATAAAGAAATAAAAAGAAAAGAAAACTGTGGTGTTATAATAATAGTGCATAAAACATTTTAATTGTGCTATAAAATTCGAAAGTCAATAAAATTTTATACAGAAGTAATGCTAAGTTACACCTTTTTAATGTATCTTGTAAATTCAAAAGATTTTAGGAAATTCTCATGATAAAAATAAAGAATACTTACAGAGATACAGAGAAGAAAATGTGAAAATACACTATGTCTCTAAAAGTCAATGAGACACAAAGGATAACAATGAGAAAAACAGCAAATTCTGACAAACATAGAAAACATCAGAGAAAGAATAAGTTGTTGCCTTTTTAAAAATTACATGAAGTTGATGCAATAGATGCTCCACTTAAAAGACATATGGAAATCTCTTCCACAAAGGGACTATCAAAAATCCAACTACATTGTGTACAAGTCTCAACTTCGTATCTAATAAAAGCAATGTACTAAAATTGGTGTGATAGAAGAAACATGCCAAAAAAAGATGTTAATAAGAAGAGAGCAGGCTCAACTCCCGTAGCTCAGTGAGTGGGGCACTGGCCACATACACACAAGGTGGCAGATTCGAGCCCAATCCCAGGCCTGCAAAACAACAATAACAACTGCAACAAAAAATAGCCAGGCATTGTGGTGGGCACCTGTAGTCCCAGCTACTTGGGAGTCTGGGACAAGAGAATTGTTTAAGTCCAAGAGTTTGAGGTTTCTGTGAGCGGTATTACCGAGGGTGACATAGTGAGACTCTGTCTCAAAAAAAAAAAAAAAAAAAAAAAGAATATGAGAGCAGTGGAGATCACAATTATTGTAGGCACATCACATTTTATGTTAAAAATATTACATTTTAAAAAATATACTTTACTTTCACAAGAGATAAGGTTCATTAAATAATAAAATTGTCTTGCTTGGAAGCATAAATAATATATGTATGCATAATATATATATATATATATATATATATCTTTCTCTTGAACTGAAGGTCACAAAAAATGTAAACACATTGACAGAATTGCAGCAAGAAATAAAAAAAAACATATAATAGAATACTTCAATATTCTACTTTCAGTAATAAATAAATTCAGATTATTAATAAAAAAAAACTTGAAAATACTATAAAGTAATTAGGCCTAATAGGTATATAGAGACATAGAATATCAGAATATACAATCTTCTCATTAGCTCATAAAACATTTTCCTGGAACTACCAACCGTTCTGTCACAATTTTAAAAATTGAAATTTTATACTTTCATTTCTTACGAAAATGGAAAAGAAGTATAAATCAATTAGAAAGAACAGAAAAAATCCACAAATACATGGAAATAAACTCTTGTTCAAGCACTCGAAGATTTAATGCTGAGAAGATGCCCATACTGCTCAAATTTATTTGCTGATTAAATGTAATCCTTTTAAAACTCCCATTTTATTTTTGCAAAAAGAAAAACAGTCACCCCTCAAATCCCCTGGAATCCTAAGGCACCACAGAGATCCAAACAATCATTAGAAAGAGAAACAATGTTACAGACACCACACTTTCTGATTTCAAAACATTAAAAAGCTATAGTAATCAAAGTAGTTTTGTACTGACAAAAAGGCAGGCAACTAAACCAATAAATCAGAAGAAACATAGGTATAAATTCTTGCATGTATTTTCTAACAGCTATTTACAAACCCACATTAATGCACTAATGTTCACAAAAACCAGGAGATGAAAGCAATCCAAACTGCCCTTACTAAGAAATACAATTTGGAATATAATGTATTATTTTTGAGGTTTTCAGAAGCAGATAAACTTATCATAGATGCAATAGAGATATATACCTTGATGACATTATGCATATTTAAATATAAGTCAAAAATATACAGATGTAGCATATCTGATTGCACTTATATAATACTATTTCTGATGTAGTTACACTCTTGGAAACAAAATAAAATAATGATATTTTTCAGGGGTTAGGCAATGGTGAAATGGGTTTTTGTTTTATATTACTGAATTTTAGTCTCGCAAGATGTGTGCATTTTAGACATACATTGCATAACATTGTAAATATAATTAACATGACTGATGTGAATAATTAAATTGTGAATTTTATATTGTGTTTTACAATAACGAGAAGAAAAATTATATCTCAAATATACACTTATAAAACTTCTCAAAATTTCCCTTCAAATTACAAAAGTAGCTCTCTCACATAAATGTAATACATATTCATCAATATATAGTTGCAGAAATCACAATTTTCATGAATACTCACCTAGACAGAATCAACCACATTTTGACCAAAACCACTAAAACAAACATACTAGAGATATTTTTTTATTCATACAGGCTAATAAACAGAGAGATATCAACAGATATCTCTCAAACAGAGAGATATCAAAATTCAGAGAGAATTTTATTGGAAATGAATAAATAAGTGATTTATAGTGAAATTTTTAATCATGCTAAACAATAGAGTTCAATATTGTCATATACAATTGTAACATATCAAGAGGGGAAGGTCAGCGGCTAGGGCACCAACCACATACACCAGAGCTGGTGGGTTCAAATCTAGCCCAGCCCTGCTAAATGATGACAACTACAGCGCCCCCCCCCCAAAAAAAAAGTAGCTGGGCATTGTGTCTGGTGTCTGTAGTCCCAGCTACTTGGGAGATTGAGGCAAGAGAACTGCTTAATCCCAACAGTTTGAGGTTGCAGTGGGCTGTGACACCATGGCACTATCCAGGGTGACAGCTTGAGACTCTGTCTCCAAATAAATAAATAAATAAATAATGGGACAAGATGAACAACTAGAAGCAACATTCACCAAAAGCCCATGTCCAAAAGAAGAAAAATTAAACTGAAGGCAACTTTAGGAAACTGAAATTGGAGAGTTGAACACAATGACAAAAAAATAAATAAAAAGGTACACATTATCCCCACTAAGGCAAACTGAGAGGGTGAGAAAGAGAATAGAGATCAGATAAGAAGCAACTAGACAGAATGCACCTGTTGCCAACCGGAAAGGGAGACATCCCCCCAAATGGGGAGCCTGCCATGGGCTTTCTGTGAGTAAGCCAGGAACAAAGGACCTCTTTGAGAGCCATGAAGCCTCTTCTTTTATGCCAAGAAATTCTCACCTCTGGTTTCCCATGCTGCATGCGGCAAAAGGGAACAAATTTTCCTCTGCAATCCTGAGCCCACAGCCCATCCTCTCCACTTTCTGGTTGCCTGACAGAATACCCCCCGCAGATGTCAGGGTGTTTGACAAGATCTCTCAGAGACCTCTCTATTGTGTGGGCCACTGAGTCAAATGCTACCCATCCCTAGTTGTGAGAGGCAATTGTGGCTGTGCAACACTCCCTTTGAGATGGCATGGATTCTCCTGGATATCCCTTGTTCTAAGGAGGATCTTTTCTCTACCCTCTGGAGAGTTCTTGCCCAGTAACTGTGCCCAGTGTCTCCTCACACCCCTCCTGCCAACTTAGAGAGAGACATTCCTAGTCTCAGGTGACCTAGGCTGGGAAGGTCCAGGAACCAGATCCTCCTCCCCAGCCACAGGTGATGGCTGCCTTGTACCAAGTCTACAAATCAGATTTTAGGGGTAGTGCTACAGCTTCCTTGAAATGGTTTTCACAAGGAATGTTTGCACCACTGGAACAGAAACGGTTAGATCGACTGGTGGATTCCCCTCCTATAGCTGGTGCTGCTGGTGGAGGGCCATAGGTTTGCACTGATGTAAATATGTTTGCACAAGGGAGTTAGCACCACGAGAGCCATAATTGGTGGTCTGTTCATGGACTCCTCTCCTCCAGCAATTACCAATAGGGTCCATAGTGGTTCAAATTTTTTAACACATTCCCTTGGGTTGGATGTGTCTCCTTCTGCCAGACCCCAGTGTGGGCCGGGGCTCTTCTGGACCCTCAGTGGCACCACACAAATCTGTATCTGCACTGCCAGAGAGCCTCATAAGGCGTCAGGTGTGGGGGACAGAGAAGAGGTCCAGAGGAAGCTACATCCTTCCCAGGGGGCCCCCACTTCCTAACCTGGCACCCCACTCTCAGCCCCTTCCTTCAGGGCACCACATTCTTCTCACCCCAAGGCTCAAACTTTTTTGGGTTTCAGGAGCCCTTTAATACCTTTAAAATTACTGAGGCCCTCAAAGACGTTTTCTCTACGTGGGTTGAATCACATATCTAATGCTATTTTCTGTGGGAGAAATTAAAACAAGAACATCTTTATTCATTCATTTAAAATTAGTAAGGTCACCTGGGGAAGAAATACATTTTTACAAAATGACTATACTCTCCAAAGGAGAAAATGAGGAAGGTGGAGTTTCCCATGTTTGTGACACCCTAGAAGACAGCGGGTTCTCGGACGTGTCGCGCCCACATGCCCGCCTTGTGACAGGCTGCTTTGGCTGAAGTAGGTCTGGCATCCACACCCTGGGCCGGTGGGGAGAGAATGTGGCTGTGCCCCCAAAATGGCTTCAATGACTCCTCCCCGAGATCTTCAGAAGACACTTTGAGAAATGCTGTTTTAATACCAACCCCGCCCATGTGAATCTCTACTCTCTTTTTAGAAATCCGTACCCTCCACCCTGTACCCTTTACCCCACTTGCAACGAGCCTCTCCAGGAGGCACCATCGCGAGGAAGTGGGTCCCACACGACTGAAGTTGAATAGCTGGGTTTGGGGGCTGTTCCTAGAGGTGGAACCCAGACCCATACGGAGGAAGATGAGCTTTTCCTCAATACTTGGAACTCTGCCGGCAAACCAGCCCCTCCTGGGCTAGGGCTGTGCTCAGGAGGGGCCACATCTGGATCTGGTTCTCCCAGGTTCCTCACACAGGCAGCGGGTCTCACATGCCTGTCCCCCCATCTCTTCCTGGAAGTCAGGGCAGAGTGGAGTGCCGAACGGGCAGTGTTGGGCAGTGTCTGTGCGGCCATTTACAGGGGCCATTTACAGATTGGACACTTCCCAGGGCTATGGCCCAGGCTGCAGCCTTCTGTGACACCTGAGTGTTCAAGGAGCGCCCCTCCGTCACCCAGTACCATAAGTAGTCCCCATGGGCGGGGACACAGTCATCCCCAGTAAACTGGCTTACTGGGAGTAGATGTGGAGAGGACACCTGAACGTGGCCAAGGTCCTCGGGACTGTGAAGTGCCCTGAAACAGCATAAGCATTCTGAGGACCTAGGCAGACTCGAGATAGAAAAATAAAGCAATAAAGCATGCAGCAGCCTTTGGCCAGGCTCCGCCTGGGTTTCACTGCCCTGGCCTTGGAACACTGGGGAGCCCCACCCAGCTGGAATTCACAGGGAGGGAGGTGGCCATGACTCACAGTGACCCAGAGCGCCCGCCTGGGGGATCCCCTCTCCCCACTGCCCCATCCCAAGGAAGGATGGTACAAACACAGAGGGCAGCCACAGCAAGCCGGGCACCTGGGGCGACCGGCCAGAGGAGGGGATGGTGGGAGCGTGGCTCTGGGAAAGGACATTCAGCATCTGCTCAGACCTGCCACAGCCTCTGGGTTGGCATCTAGGGTTTTCTTGGTCCTTCCAGGACAGGTCAGCCTCGACTGGCCTTGAAATGTGGTGGAAGCTGGGAAGATGAAGTGGGGCTGGCAGGAGCATGAGAAACCCTAATGGTCACCCAGGCAGGGTGCCAGGCTTTTCTTTGACAACAGAACTACCTTTGTGTGTCTGTCTGTAGCCAGGAGCCACTCCTGAGCACCACAGCCCACAGCCTTGCTGCCCCTCTCTCCCCTCTCCTGCCCAAACCTGCCCCCACCTGTCAGCCCCAAGATCTTAGAATACAACTTAAAAACTACTGTGTGGTTCACCTGCCATTTCACAGAGGGAGAAGGAGATCACAGAGAGAGGGGCCTTGCCACGGACTTTCAGTTAGCTGGGCTTCAGCCGGGCCCAGTGTCCAGCTTTTTCTCCCAGGGTCATCCGGGGACAGGGAGCAAGGATGGCTGTAAGGGTGAGACCACTAGGTGCCAGGGGGAATGCACAGGGGAAGCAGGGGAGGGAAAGAGGCTGACATGATGTTGACAGCCACAGAGGAGGATCCTAGCTTGCAGACAGCCCATAGAAGAAAAATAACTGCAGCCTCTGGCCTCCTCCCATGGCCACAGTCTAGCCTCTGACCATGGGAATGACAGTGTCTGTTTTCACGGTCGTCTTCTGCCTTCCTTCCTTCCTTCCTTACCTCTCTGGCCCCAGGAAGGAGAGCCTCAAGGTGTAAGCGAGGTCCGGCTGGGGAGCCAGGCACTAGGCCACAGCTCTTTTGGCCACGCAGGCCTCTGAGACCCGAGACCACAAGCCCTTTTGACCTTCGTCCTTCCCACCTTCCCAGCCTCCTCCTGCCCTGAGATTCTGCATGTTACTGGGTGATGGTTTGTGTCCCAGAATTCCACAGGTCACATGGCTCCCACACACCCTCCTGACCATGCGACCAGTGTGGAAAGTCCGAACCCTTCTCTCACTCCTGTATTTTTCTTGAAAAAAGGAGCATGGCTCTTGACACATTCTCAAATGGGTCTCTGATCCAAAAAGGAGTTAAGAACCACTATATAAGGGGAGGGGTCTTTCCCAGTGAAGGGGGCAGAAATAAAGAAATGGAAGTGAAGTGGGCTCAGGGCAACCACTCTTGGTGACTCTCTTCCCTGCCAGATACTTTACATATGTCACTTGGTGGTGTTTCTCTTATCTACTCATGATGCTGGAGTCACTGTCCCCATCTGACAGATGAGGAAACTGAGGCTCAGTGATATTAGGTCATCTGCTTCAGGGTACAGCACTGCCTGAGAGATTGAAGATGCCAGAGCAGGACCAGAGGTCTAAGGCTAGTGTGACACTTGGTTTTACAAGGGGCCAGGCTCTAGCCAACACTTGAGAAGCTTCCTGCCACTGCAGCTGTGCCAGACCCTGAGCCCCCGGACACAGGTCCCTGTAATTATGTCAGCAGCCAGACACCCAGGAGCAGGGCTGGCAGTTTGCCTCAAAGGTTCATTCCTGCCATGTGGAAAACAAAGCCCTCCAGACTGGCCCCTCCTGTCCTCACCACAGCACCAACAAAGCTGTCCAAGGGGCAGGAGGCAGAATGCCCCTACCAGTGCAGGTTGGACCTGACCAGCTCAGAGACTCAGAGAGCCTGCCCCCAGGAGACACCCTGGCCCCTCCAGACCCACGTGGGAAAGACCCTTTTTATATTATAGAAATGTCAGCCAGAGAGCCGAGTCGCTGCCCTCCCCCTGCCTCCTGCCCAGCTCATCCCATGGTGGATAAGAGCAGATGGGGGTCTGTGCAGGACAGCCCCAGGCTGAGTCTAGGTCATCCCCACCTTCCTGAGATTCTGACAGCTGGAGGAGTCGGTATCTGGGGACTTGTTCTGCACAGATCCCATCTTGTTGAATGTCCCACCTTTTTGTGATGTTTCAGAATCATGGGGAAGGTGTTTAGAAAAGACCAGAATATCCCAACAAAACAAGAAGCAAGCCCCTGCAGCAACTCAGATGGTCACCCACACCTTTCCCCCCCTCCCTCCTGGCCACTGGGGCTGGGACCCTCCTCCTCCTCTGGCCTGCAACTCAAAAGCTCCCAAGGCAGAGGGGTACTGTGGCCACATCTGCCTAAGGAGAAGTAAATATAACTTCAGAAGCAGGAAGAAAGCACACTTTTTTTTTTTTTTTTTTTTTTAGACAAGAGTCTCACTATGTCACCCGCACTAGAGTGCTGTCGCATCTCAGCTCACAGCAACCTCAAATTCTTAGGCTTAAACAATTCTCTTGCCTCAGACCCTCGAGTAGCTGGGACTACAGATGCCTGCCTCAACGCCAAGCTATTTTTTGTTGCAGTTGTCATTGTTGTTTTAGCTGGCCCTGGGCCTGGTTCGAACCTGCCAGCCTCAGTGTATGTGGCTGGCACTGTAACCACCGTGCTATAGGCACCAAGCTGAAAACACAACTCTTTATCAATGAACAATCCTGTGACAAGACAGAGGAGTTTTGCTATGCATGCTGGTTCCAAATTTTGCCCCCAGTGGGGAAACAGCCACTAACATTGTGGCAGGCCACCCTTGGCTTCATCCTCTGGGAAAATGGAGAGGAATAGGCCAGTGACATCACAGGAGAGGTGAACACACTGGGACCTGCATAGACTGTGGCGCCCGTAAACGTCCAGCCCACTTTTCCTCGGCTCAGAGAGAGAGAAAGAGGCCTGGGCTCATCCAGGCCCACTAGGGACCTGCAGACACTTCCCTGCCAGAGTTCCGGGGGATGCTGAGCTGCCAGCAGGGGCACCCAGTGGCCTGTGCCCACTTGTCCCAGTGTGTTGGGCAAGGTGAGTGAAGCAGCCATCCTGACCTCTGGCGCCCTCTGCTCTTGCAGGACCTGGGAATGGATTCAACCTGGCTGGATGACGTTCTGTATCGCTATGCTAGTTTCCGGAACCTGGTGGACCGCATCACTCACGACCTCATCATCAGCCTGGCACGCTACATCCACTGCCCCAAGCTGGTAGGGCTCTGCAGTCCAGTTCCCGGGGTATGAGGTGGGCACCTTTCTGAGCAAGAGAATCCCCTCCTGCAGGCACCAAGAGAGCAGCCCCAAGGTGCCCTCCCTTGGTGCCATCAGCACAGATGGGTTTGGTTTGGCACCTGGGGTGAATTCATTGCCAACATTTAAAAACAGGATTTTTCACACGATCCCTATATTCAGCAGCCCTTAAAAAACTAGAAGCTTCAGCAACATGAAGCCCTGATTCCTACAGGGCTGCAGCTGAGTAGCCATCTCTGTTATTCAGGGCCAGGTACACCATGTACAGTTGTTCAGGTTGTACACTGCACAAATACATGCTCAGAGAGAGGTAGAGATTGGAGAGAAGCAGGGAATAATTAAAACCCAGCCCTCTCTCCACCAACCAAACCATGACCATGGTGCAGAACTGTGTCCTCCTAAAGGCGGACTTCTTATTTGCACAAAGAAGCCATACAAGGATGACAGCAGCCCTGCATGGGGCTCTCTAGTTTACCTCAATCCCCACTACTCCCAGTTAGTTGTCTTTAAATCCAAGATGACCCACCCCCTGGGTCATGTTCATTTCCTGCCTGAAAAAGTTGGCTGTCCCACCCACCTTGCCCAGCATCCCCCTTCCTTTTCGGAAGGAAAAGCCCTAGGACTCTCCAGGCACCCAAACTGTTCCTCAGCCCCTTCTGGAGGGAGGTTCTACTCCTGTCCTGCGAGCTGGGGCCTAGGCTGGGCCTTGTGGGGTGCCAGGCTGACTTACCCAGGGATGAGCAGTTGGACACCCTTCCCCAACTGGGAAGTCAGGGGAGAGCCAGGCAACTCCACACTGAGCTCTCCTCTGTCTTTTTTTCCCCTTCTATCACATCTCTCAATCACCAGCAGCTTTTTTTTTTAGACAGAATCTCACTTCAATGCCCTGTGGCATCACAGCTCACAGAAACCTCATAGAGAATTATCTTGCTAAAGCAAGAGAATTGCTTGAGTCCAAGTGTTTGAGGTTACTGTGAGCTGTGACACCACAGCACTCTACTGAGGGCAACGAAGTGAGACTCTGTCTCAAAAGAAAGAAAGAAAGAAAGAAAGAAAGAAAGAAAGAAAGAAAGAAAGAAAGAAAGAAAGAAAGAAAGAAAGAAAGAAAGAAAGAAAGAAAGAAAGAAAGAAAGAAAGATAGGTTAGGGAGCTCCTTGGCCTGGCCTCCCCTGTAAGGGCACTAATCCCATCATGAGGGCTCAACCCTGATGACCTAATCCCCCCAAGGCCCCACCTCCTGATACCATCACCTTGAGGATTAGGGTTTCAACATATGAATTCTGGGGAGATGATTTCAATCCATGGCATATTGTAACCTTTCTCCAATCACTGAATTACTTGGACTTGGTCCTCTTCAACTCTAAAATGGACATAAAAATAATCTCTCTCCTGTCAAGCTGTTTGGAGAGTCAGATAAGATGGTTCACAAGAAGCTCTTCTGTGTGCCTGGCACATGTGAGCACACAGTGCCCAGAAGGTGCTAACCAGTTGGTGGGCACCTGCCATGTGCTGAGTGGTGTGCAAAGGCCCAGCAGGCTAGTTGTCAGGAAGACCTGGTCCCTGGGCCGTGAGCCCTGCAGGCTCAGAGACCTAAAGAGTAATGGTCTGGTCCCTGCTCAGGAGTTCCAAACCCAGCTAGTGGGGGCCGGCCCTGCTGTAGGCCTGGGGGTCCCTGCCAATGCCCAAAGCTGTGTGACAGGGGAATGGCTCTTCTGAAGAACTCTCCTAGCTGTGGATGAGGCAAAGGTGGGAGATCCCTAAGCTATGCGTTCCCCAGGCTGAGGGTAGGTGCAGCCTGCTGTTAGTAGTATGCATTGTACAGAGAACGCCATCTAACATGTATGTGGGATCACCTGCATCTCCCTGAAAATGCTTTAGCACCGTCTCTGTACAAGCAAGGCAGTCTCATCTTTCCCACTGTTGCCCTGCATGCTCTGCTGCAACCACACAGCTGCCTCTGTCTCCTGCCCTAGGGACTTTGCTGCCCTTATGACTACATGACACCCCCTCCTTCCTCTGAGCTTCCTTCCTAAAAGTTCCCAAGAGGCCTTTCTCAACAAGCCTGCCTAGGGTCGGCCTCCTGGTCTACCTGAGCCCTGTTCGTTTCCTCATTCATTTCTGCATTTTACTTGCTGGTCTCTGAAACCACCTTGCTAATTTATTTTCTGCTTTCCCCACCACAATGGTGATGTCTCTTTCCTTCACAATTGCATCCTGTTCCAGGCAGAAAGCAAGTGACACATTCCACTGTGAATTTTTAAGAAGGGTTAATAAAGGCTTGTGGGCAGGATAAAAGAAATCAGCAGAGAACATTGAGACACCAAAGCCTCCAAGCAGCAGGAAGTTGCTACCCTGCAGGCAGTGGGGGGACCTGATGGCAGAGCAGGGTGAGAATGCAGGGTCCAGAGCCACACTGTGTTCGTCACAATGTAACAAATTATCCCAAAACTCAGTGGCTAGAAGCAAAGGACATGTGTCCTACAGCCTCTGTAGGTCAGGCATTCAGGGGCAGCTTAGCTTGGTAGTTCTAGCTTAGGGTCTCCCGAGGCATCAGTCAGGGCTGCAGGTATCAGAAGGCTTGGCAGAGGGTGGCAGGTCCACTTCCAAGATGGCACATTATAGGGTTGTTGGCAGGAGGCCTCGTTCCTTGCCCTAAGGGCCCCTCCGTAGAACCACTTGAGTCCTCTGGCATCATGGCTGTTGTGCTGACTTGTGCCAAAGCAGGTGGTAAGAGGGAAGCCGCAGTACATTTATGACCTCATCTCAGAAGTCACAAACCATCACTGCTGCCATTCTGTAGGTTCTGGTGTCACCCAGGCCATCCCTGATCCAGCGTGGAAGGAGATGGATGCTGGGGTGAGGACTTTTGCTGAAGCATGGAGGGAACTCCAGAGCTCAGCCCTCTTGAGCACAGGGAAGGGCAGGGAACAGGCGATGGGGAAGGAGTAAGCAGAGAAAACCAGCACAGGGTCCCCACCTCTGCAACAGTGCCTGGTGCTCAGTGAAGTGAGCAGGGCAGTCAGCATTGGACAGGTGGATGATGGAAATAATTTAGAAATGAACAAGGGTCACCTTTGAGTGCAGGCAGTGGAGGGCTGTGCTTGGTGGGGTCCCGGGGCAGTTCTGGGGTGCATGGGGTGTGAAGGTGGCAGATGGAAACCTTGCCTGGCAGTGCAGAAATGGAGCAGTATCAGATGCTGGGGAAGGCCTGCAGTTCACCTGGAGCATCTTTCCCTGGGGGTCCGTGAGAAGCCCCCAAACACATTCATTCTTCCCCAAGGCCCTGGCAGTGTCACTGGGCAGGTCTGGAGAGTCCCCACCCCACACTTGACCCAGCAATGTCCTAAGTTTCCCTGACTGCACCCCACCCACAGCACACTGACTTTAGGCTGGCTGAAGCCTGGAAGAGAATCATCCCCAAAGGTACTGTGGTGTCACCTCCTGGCTGCCCACCTGACCTCCCTCCCTGTCCACTCTACACCCTGAAGGGCTGCCTGTGCCCCCAGTTTACCAGTCAGGTTCTAGCCATGGAGGAGTTTTGCTTATTATCAAGTCTAGGTTCCAGGGAAAGGGCTGGTATGTCGTCTCAGTCAGCAGGGGGGTCTGGTCACACAAGAGGGCTGCTGGAGGACCAGGTGTGCTGGCTCAGGCCTATAATCTCAGCACTCTAGGAGGCAAAAGTGGCTGGATTCCCTGAGCTCAGGAGTTGGAGACCAGCCTGAGCAAGAGGGAGACCCTGTCTCTACTAAAAATAGAAAAATACTAGCCAAGCATGTGGCAGATGCCTATAGTCCCAGCTACTCAGGAGACTGAGGCAGGAGGATCAATTGAGCCCAGGAGTTTGAGGTTACTGTGAGCTATGATGCCACCACACTCTACTCAGGGCAATAGTGAGGCTCTGTCTCAAAAATAAATAAATAAATAAATAAATAGGGCTGCTAAGCTGCACCACTTTAGAGGAGAATAAAGTTCCCAGAGGATAGGGCTGCAGTCCTGGCCAGTGCTGGGCACAGGGCACCTGGACACGTAGGACAAGGCAGTGCTGGTATCACAGAGCTCCAGCCTGGGTTGCAGCTCTTGCTCCATACAGTGTTGCAAACTTGCAGGAAGGACACTCCCTTTCCTCCCTTCCCCACCTTCTCCTATTCCTCCTGCACTCTGGGCCAGGCCTGTTCCCCCCAGGAGGGAGCTGGGTCAGTAGCAGGTGGTTGAGCTAAAGGCTTTTCTGGTTGTAAGTGATAGAACGCCTTGAGCTCAGCTAAGCCAAAGACAAGACAAGCTTTCTCAGCGCAGGGAACACCTGGGATGGTGGTTAGGAGACAGCAGCAGCCTTGGTGCCTCTGATGAGATGTGGGTCCCGACTCCTTCTTACAGACTGTGTGCCAGTCTGCTAACTCCTCTATGCCTCAGTTCCTTCATATGCCAAGTGGGAGTGTGAGTAGTACCTCCCACTCCCTGGGATTCTTGTGAGGTACGGGACTGTAGTGAGTTGTAGGGGCAGAATGGTGTGACACCCTTCTTCACCCATTATAAGGGACACGGCTGACACTTAACAAGAGACAAGCATAACAGATTTATTTAATCAAAGTTCTGTGTGACATGGGAGCCTTCAGAAATGAAGCTCTGCTGGGTATGGTGCCTCACACCTATGATACTGACACTTTGGGAAGCTGATGTGAAAGAATCACTTGAAGTTCAAGAACAGCCTGGGCAACACAACAAAACCCTGTCTCTTAAAAAAATTAGCCAGGCATTGGGCAGCATCTGTGGCTCATATACCAAGGGTGTATATACCAAGGGTGGCGGGTTCAAACCCGGGCCCAGCCAAACTGCAACAACAAAAAAATAGCCTGACCTTGTGAAGGGCGCCTGTAGTCCCAGCTATTCGGGAGGCTGAGGCAAGAGAATCGCCTAAGCCCAGAAGTTGGAGGTTGCTGTGAACTGTGTGCTGCCACGGCACCCCACCGAGGGTGAAAAAGTGAGACTCTGTCTCTACCAAAAAAAAAAAAAATAGCCAGGCATAGTGATATGTCTGTAGTCCCAGCTACTTAGAAGGCTAAAGTGAGAGTATGGCTTGAGTCCAGGAGTTCAAAGCTGCAGTAAGCTAGGATCCCACCACTGCACCCCAGCCTGGGCAACAGAGTGAGATTCTGTATCTAAAAAAAAAAAGAGAGAGAGAAAAGAAGACTCCAAAACCCAGGGAAAACTTTTTATTCTCAGGTCTGATGAGACCATCAGCCCTAAGTGACCCAACGAAGGGCCTGTGTAGGCATGGGGAGGGGAGCAGGCGGCTGCTCAACTCCACTTGGCCTGTTCAGCTACACTTCGCCCCCAGGGTGGAACAGCCCCCCTGGAAGGAGAGTACTCCAGAGGCAGGGAGAGCGACCTTTTTAAGTTTTGTGGCTGGCTTTGGTGAGAGGGGTTCTTGCTTCTATGAGCTTCCTAAGCAAAGAGGAATCCTGGGGGGGCACGAGAGGACAGGAGAAGGACAGAGGGACCTTGGTTCCAAGTCCTTCCAATGTCCTTTGCTCACAGTGCTCGGCATGCCAAGGTGCCATACTTGGGGTGTCACGTTCTGAGTCCCAAGTGCACAGAGATGTTTACTGTGTCCCGGAAGCTATTATTTATTCCGTTTGGACAAGCAGATGGGAACTCTCACTTCTGTGAGAACACTGGCGCACGCCTAGTCTCAAGACAGCTCTGTTAGGTGTGCCTGTCTTTGTCCCCGTTTGGCCAGGGAGGGGTCGGTTCTCTAACGGCAGCGGCTGAGCTAAGTCATCACGAGCCGCGCCCTGGCGCGGCTGCCCCCCTGTGGCTGTGGCGCGGCATTGACGCTTCCTCTTCCTCTTTGTTCCCTTCCTGCAAGGCTCAGCTGCCCTGGCCTAGAGGGTGGAGAGGGAGGGCCCCTGACCAGGATCTTAGAAACTCTGGGAAGTGGTTGGAGAAGGAGGGTCAGCTGAGCTCAGTTCTCAACTTTGGAGGCTGGCAGCGTTCTGTCCTTGGGTAGGGGGCTCCTGAAGTGATGCTGGCCAGATCACCCAAATCCGCCTGCAGCACTTCTCCACCGTGGCTGCACAAGGGAATCACTTGAAGAACTTTTAGAAATCCCTGTACCCGAGCTGCCCACCATCACTTAGGTGGCCAGGGCATCAGTGTCTTAGGATCCTGGTGTGCAAAGTTCCAAGGTGGGCAACTGTGGCTCTAGGTGTGCCATCTCTGGTGTCACTTCCCATTCTCTCTTTGGCCTCCAAAGTCAGCCCTCATCTGGGCCCCCACCACAACCGCCCCTTCCTGAGCCTGTGCTGGCTGAGACCCTGTGGCCTCCTTGGGGATCTGACCCCACTGGCCACCCTTTCCCTTGGTGCCCAGGCCCTACTTCTTTCTCCTTTTCTCACTCCTATGTGTCTGGTGGCCCCCACATCCCTCTTGGTTCATTCCCTGGCCAGGGGTGCACATCAGCTGCTGATGGATGCATTTAGCTCAGACCTGTCTGGAGCCCCTGCCTGATAAATCCAATGGTACCCCCAGCTGGGGGTCCCAGAGGCCCCTCAACTCACCATGGCCCTGCGTGAGTGGGTCATCCCCTGCCCTGCCTTTTTGCCCTCTTCACCTCTGAAGTCTCAACCCAAAGTCTCAACCCTCCCAAGACCCCCAAGCCCTTGCTCAGATTGTTTCCTCTTCGCTCAGGGATTCCTTGTGTTTCCTGTTTCCATAGAATAATCACTAACCCACCTGCTCTTAAAAGCTCAGCTCCAATTTGAGTGAAGTAGTCTCCCTTCTTTCCCCTGCCCAAGTTCAGTGCGCTGGTGCAGCACAGTATTCGCTGACCGAGCCAGCCTGGAGAGCTTGCTGCATGCTGGTCTCTACCAAAGCACAGTACAAGTCATAACTCACTTAAACCCTCAGAAAAACTCTTGTGAGATCCCCTCACAGATGCCCATCAGAGACACAGAGAGGTCAGGTGTTTGCCCAAGGCCACACTTTGTGACTAAAGCCAACTGAAATCCATGCAGTTTGACCCCAGGTGTGTGCTCTTCACTACTCTGCACAGCTCCTCCATTAATAGAGGGATCCTGGAGTCACATAGCAAAGCAGCCTGCTGAGTGCTCACTGTGTGGCTGGGGGCTACACAGGTCAGGGCATTGACCCTCCCCTCACCAGAGCTGTTGGCCACACATGGGTCTCTGCCTGGCTCTTGCTAACCCTTGGCCATGGCATGAAGTACACTTGCTAACCCTTGGTCTGGCAGAAGTACACTCGTGGCCCACACTCCACCCCCCTAGATGGGATTCACACCCCTGCTCCCACACAGCTTTGGCTCAGGGCCTGTTGGACTGACTTCCCTGGGGACATCAGAATTGGAGTCTCTCCTGGGTCTTCCTGCTGCATCCTTTATCCCAGTGTCTCTGTTTGGGTGGGCCACCCGAACAAAATACCACAGTCTGGGTGGCTGAAACAACAGACATTAATTGTCTCACACTTCTAGAGGCCGGAAGTCCAACATTGGTAGGTTTGCTTTCTCTCCTAGGTTTGTAGATGACCACTGTCTAGCCTTGTCCTCACATGGTCTTTCCCTCTGTACTTATGTATCCTGATTTTTTCCTATAAGGACACCAGTCATATTGGATCAAGGCCTCACCTGTGACCTCACTTTACCTTGATCACCTCTTTAAAGACCTTGTTTCCAATTAGTCATATTCTGAGGTATTAGGGGTTAGGACATCATATAAATTTGTGGGGGACACAATTCAGCCCATAATGCCCAGAGTCTCAAACTCAAATACTGATGGGCCAGAGGGGTAATATGGATGAATGGATTAGGCTGGGAAAGACCTGTCCCCTTCACTCTTTTATATTCCCACATTTGAGAAATAGGTAAAAATATTACACTTTCCTCTTTACAATGTGAAATACAAAACCAGGATGTTCATGGCCATATCTCAGATGCCTAGAAGTGCCTGGCACCTAGTAAGTGCTCAGTAAATATTTGTTGAGCAAACGAATGAACAGGATGGCCCTTGGAGATCCTGGGTGGATCCTGGCCAAGGGGTCAGTGGGCACTCAGCTCCTGCCAACTGTTGTTGGACTGCCTGAAACCAAGACTTAGATACACAAATCTGTTTCTCAGTGCTAGCAACTAATCCACAAAAACTAAAACCATTGGGGAAGCACCTGTGGCTCAAGGAGTAGGGCGCCGGCCCCATATACCAGAGGTGGCGGGTTCAAACCCAGCCTGGCCAAAAACTGCAACAACAAAATAAAAACCATTGTACAGACTGGTTGCAACCACTGCTGTCTGTGAGGGGCATCTACTCAGCTGCTCCAGCGACTCAGGACCTACCCCCTTCTGCAGGAAAGCGATGTGCTGGGCGCCATGGAGAAGCTATGCCGCCAGCTTCCTCCTCCAGAAAGCCTTCCAGGGTACCCTCTCTGTTTCTTATGGTACCTACCAGAGGTACATACCACCTCAGCCCCCACTCCCAGTGGAGGCGACACCGGGGACTGGTGAAGAGGAAGCCACAGGCCTGGTGAGTTGCAATCCACAGTGCGTCTATGCCAGTCTGAGTGTGTGACACATGGTGCCCCTCCCTGGGCTGGAAGAAGGGCAGAGCCAGAGGGACGCTTGGAGGGAGGACTCAGTCAGAGGAACAGCCAGGAGGGCATTCCTGGTGGGTGTGAGGAGCTTCAGGAGGCACCCTGGCTATAGGGTGGGAGCTGGGGAGTATGGGCCCACTTAGATGGGGCTGGAAGCGAGGGGACATGAGCAGCTTCTCATACCTAGTGTGCTAAAAGTGGGCACTCCCAACTGAACCCCCCAGTTCTCTGGGGTGTCCCCAAGGGGCCCAGATCAAAACCCTGGTCCATACAGCAGGAAGGACTCTCAGGGGCTTGATAGTCCCTGAGAAGATTGATGGTGGAGGGTGGCACATAGGACATAGACCTTGTGAGCTACAACTGGTAGGTACCATCAGAAACAGAGAGGGTACCCTGGAAGGCTTCCTGGAGGAGGAAGCACTCCTGCCTTTTATGCAAATGACCACGGGCAGGGTGCCTGGCCTTCGAAGACTCTTTGGCAAGGTCTTGATGCTACTGCTGGCTTTGCTTGTTGGTCCCAAAGGCGGGGGAGGAAGAACTGTCCCCCTCCCTCTTGGAGAAGAGCAAGCTCTGGCACCTCCTTCCACTCTGGCCACCCCTACCCCAACACTGGGAAGGAGACCCCTGGGAGGCTCTTATGGAGCTCCACCTGGGTGGAGGGAAGGGTCACATATGGGGATAGAACAGGATGGGGGTGTGGAAACTGGAATACAGGAGCCTCTTCTATCTCCCCCAACTCATGGGCAGTGAAGCCATTCTTCTTTGGGAGCCATTGAAAATGAGGTCTCCTTCCCCTCTGTTGGTTTCTCATCACACTTAAAAGCAATCCAGACGGGCCCTTTGTGACCTGTCCTTCACCCACTCCCCAGTCCCAGCCACAGCCTCCCAGGTGGTTCACAATCACACCCAACCCTTTCCAGCCCTAGGGCCTTTCTGTCTTCTCCTGGAACTTCTTCCAACTCTTCTGATGGCCTGCACCTTTTTTCTTCCCTTCAGGTCAAATGCCACCTCCCTCTATATAGACCAGTGCCCAGCTACTCTATCACTTCTCCCTCAAGTTTGTGGTCTGCCTCCCCCCACCCCAAGAATGAAAGCAGAGATTGTCCATCCCGTTCAGTGACACTAGTGCCTGGCTCCCAGTAGGAGCTTAACACACACTTGTTGAAGGAATGAATGGGGCAGAAGACAGCACTGTTGCTGTTTGACTAGTATGGGTGGGGCTGGGCTGGTCACCACAGTCTCACTGGGGTACTGGGTCTGCTTTATTAACATTGATACCAGCAGCCAACAGTTAAATCCTGCTGAATAGATGCCAGGCAGTGTTGCAAGCACTTAAATGTCATGCCATGAAAGCTTTACCTTCAAACACCCTGGGGCTGGACCCCAGTCAGAGGCAAAATGAGCAAACTGTGGACAGCTTCAGATCCCTGAAGCAGGGGACTTACCCTGCCTTGCCAGGAGGCCCAGGCTGACTCCTGAGCTGCTATTAACATGTGCTGTTTGAACAGGGAGGGAACCCTCTCCCAGGGCACTTGAAAATGTGGGGAATGAGCATCTCAGCACCACTAGTAAACAGAACGGGCTGGTGGAAAGGACACACCATCTGCTGGAGCAGCCTAGGCTCTGACCCAGGGCAAGAAGCAGGGGAACAAAGGACAAGGGTGGCAGCTAGCAGGGAGCGGGATGGGTGGAGAACACTCAGCCCCAGGCCTGGATCCCCCGTCCCCTCCCCTGCAGGGCTCACCCTACAGATCCCTCCGCATGGTGGGAAAGATGGGGCCTCTGAGATCCTTTGTGCGAATCCTGGGGCAACACAGCTACCAGCCAAGGGTGGTAGAAGCAGGGAGCTCAACCCAAGTAATTAATAATAGCAGCAGCAGCAACTATTTGTCCATCACTTACCTATACAAGGCATTGTTCTGTTTTACATATATTAACTTCACATAACAACCCCATTAACTCCATTTTTTAGGATAATAACAGGTGCAGAGTATAAAGTCACAGAATAGGAAGGGAAAATGTAAAGATGCAAATGCAGACACCCCTTATGGAGACAGGAAGGGCAGTCAGAACTTGGGTTCTGGCCAGCCAGGATGTGGGGTAGTGCCAAGGGCCTGGAGCTCCCTGGATTCTCCCTTGAGTTTGATCTGCAAGTTTTATAAAAATGATCACTAGAGGCAGAGAGCACTGCTGCTTCTGAGGAGGCTTGTACCATTTGCTTGACTTTGCCTGCCTCTTTCCCCTTCAGCCTCAAGGCTGTCCTGGCCGGGAGCCCTCCAGACAACACGGTGGACCTGTCAGGCATCCCACTGACCTCCCGTGATCTGGACCGGGTGACCAGCTATCTGCAGAGCTGTGGGGAGCAGGTGGACAGTGTGGAGCTGGGCTTCACAGGCCTCACGCACGACGTGGTCCTGCAGCTGCTGCCAGCACTCAGCACCCTGCCCCGCCTAACCACGCTGGCACTCAACGGCAACCGACTGATGCGGGCCATGCTACTGACATCCTTAAGGACCCCAGCAAGTTCCCCAATGTCATGTGGATCGACCTTGGCAACAATGTGGACATCTTCTCTTTGCCCCAGCCCTTTCTGCTCAGCCTACACAAGCGGTCCCTGAAGCAGGACCACCTACTCACTATCCTGGAGCTGGGTGAGGGCCCAGGCAGTGGGGAAGAGGCCCAGGAAGGGACAGTGGACCAGGAGGACCCTGGAGGGGGTCCTGTGTCCTTGGCCAAAGACCACCATGAGGTCAAGGAGACTATAGCAGCATTAGCGATATGACATGGAAGGGGCCTCACCAGGGAGCCCTCATGGGGTAGAGATGGTCAAGGCAGACCAGGGGCTCCTGTCAGGAGGCTCAGGCTATTGCCAAAGTTGGCCTGGCCAACCCTATCACAAAAGGCAAGCCACAGCACCTGGGAAAGGGGCCTTTTACTTCTTGTTCCTCTCCATCTGCCCCCTATAAATCATACTACCTGCGTTTTGGCTCCTATGAAGTCATCCCTGGCTTGAAGCTCTAGACACCCCTCCCAAGTCAGCCCTTGGCCTCCCCCCAAAGGCTTATAAGAAGAGGCATATTGTATGCTGAGTGCCAGCAGGTTGAGCTCATGAGAATGCTTTCCCCCAGTGTAGTTGGGGCCCTAAAAGTAACCCAGATGTTCCCATTCTGGGTCACTTGTTTTATCTAGGGGAGTGACTCCAGCCAAATGCTGAAGGTACCACACTCTAGGAGGGTGCAATTTTTACCAAAACTCCTAGCTGAAGAAACTGGGGGGAGAAGCCTAGTTCCACGTATGCTAACGGTCTACCTCCTTCCTTATGGAGCCTTGGACTACATGGAACTTCTCTCAACTTCTACCTCTCCTGAGTGCTGTCCCCACCCCTCCCCCATGATTCTACACACCTTCCCCCAGGGCTACCTATCACAACTATATCCTTCAATACATCAGCACCAAGTAGTAGTGACTGAGGCATGCACGTGAAGGCCCATTCAGCCAGGCCTTCATGTGAGATCCAATATCTCTGGTGTGTGAAGGCCAAGGTACTTGCCATCAACCCTTTCTTTGAGAGTATTTCTAAAAACCTACTACAGAAGGCTCTTAAAAACCCACCAAGTTGAATCCAAATTCTCAGCAGGCCCAAACAAAATCAGTCACCTGGAAGCTCCCAGGAGAGCCTAATTGAGCAAAGATTTTTCAGCTTACCTGATCCCCTTACACTCAAACACTTTTGCTGAAAGAATCCCACCTAGAAAAAAACAGGCAACCCCTAGTCCCAGGTCTCTTCGGGGAACAGTCATTCATGAACCAGAAAACAGTATGAGTAAGCACTGCCTGATGGGCCTCAATCCAGGCAGGCAGCAAGATGGGGCCTTGCATACTGTCAAGGGTTTTGGCTACAAAGTCATTTAAATGCTGAAGGAGATTGAACAAAGCTATGCAAAGGGATAGTACTCAAGAGGCAGCAGGGATTAGAACTCTTTGTGTCCATGTATTAAATGCTTTGGAATTGTTGCCCTCTAAGGTATAAAACTGTTAAGAGCAAAGAATTTTGACTGTAAGGAAGTTTACAAGCTTGAGTGCTTACAACTGGACTGCTAATACCTGACAGCAATAGTCAAATTTACTTTTTCTTCAAATACACATTTGTAACAACCAATACCAAAGACCATTCTTTATTATGGTATTAGTTCATGGTAAATGAATGAAAACATTACTCAAGGGGAACTAACAATTACCATTTTAAAGAACTAGCTCCCAACATAACAACCAATTTGTATAAGCTCCTGTTGGATAGGCTGGCAAGGGACAATGCTAGAAAATTTAATGAATGATACCAAATGTGCCAGTTACAGAAAACTGTTGCCCAATACTCTCTTAGCTTTGTTGAGAATGTCCTGATCCACAAGGCATATTTCTACACCAAATGTTCAACAGTTAGGTTTTCAGAATCCAAGTTGATAGCAGCTCTTGGTCCTTCACAGACTGGCATCCATCCTCGGGGGATGCAGCCTGCAAAGAAACTAAATTTCAGTTTCTCTTCCTGCTCTGACCAACAGCCATTCGCACAAGAAAAGATATCCTCAGAAAACCACAGGCTCACCACTACACAATCTGCCAGTAATTCCAGCTATTTGGGGGTGATTTCATCATTTGATATCCTATTCTTCAAATCAATTAACAAAATCAGCTGTTTATTCATTCTACTGTGGGGGTCAGATCAAGGCTTACCTCTTCTGCTTTGCCTGAGCTGCTATGGCTGCCAGCTCTCAATCTATGCACTGCAGCACTCAGTTTTCAAAAACCTGGAAAAGAGAAGCCACACACAATACAAACTGCAGATGCTGAGCAGGAGACATTTCTGAGAGCCTCATTCCAAACGTACAAATCTAAATCCATCCTAACAAGAGTCTCTGAAGACTTATTTTTATTATTGGGGATTCATTGAAGATACCAGAAACCAAGTTACACTTATTGCATTTGTTTCTTTATGCAAAGTTTTGACTACTTTTCTGTTTCAAGGTTGGGATAAAAAAACTATCTCAACATAGAATAAAATGTACCTCATGAAGATCAATGCTCCTGGCTCCAGTACTCAGCATTCGAACATGCTGGTAATCCTTCACTTATTTGCAACCTGGATGAATACAGCAATTAGGCCACAGTTGTGAAAAATTCATTCCTGGGAAGTAGCAAATGGTGAGGACTTGTTGACTGCAGTCAGACAGGAATAGTTATCCTCTGTTGGTCTATTTCACAGTTTTGACAAAAGACTCTGTATCGTGTGAACCATCTGATCTAATGACGCAGACGACCAGACAAGTGAGTGTGATGGTCACTCAGTGGCTGAAAGGGACCCATTACATGGCTCACAAAAGGTAAGAGTGGCGCCTAAATTCAGTCGTCTGATGAGAAGCTCCCGAGTTTTGCCGGGAATCTGCGAGTGCCAGGGGGGGAAGAAAATTAAAGGATTTTGAAAAGGAACCAGAAAAGGAAGCCTCGAGAGGGCAGGAGCTGTGCACTGTGCGCTGTGGAGTCAGACAGCGGGGCCCTCCCTTGCACAAGTGGGAGACCGCCGCGCCCCAGCACGGATCCAACTTTGATGTCAGAGTATCATAATGACACAAGGGTGGTGAACACGCGCGCCCAGTCAATCTGGGAACCTCAGAGAAAGAGGCCAAGCTGAACATCATTTCAGAGAGAGGTCTACCTGAAAAATCACAACCTGACACAACCTGAAAATCTAGGCAGGTCTTATCCTTGAGCCCCTGAATGCTTTTTGGGTCCTCAGAGCTTTAGGGAAAACCGATGCTCTGCAAAGATGCCCCACGGTAAGCGTGTGGCAGCCAGAGAACCTCAGGTTGAGACGATTGGGGGAATATGCGAGGCTGTGACGTTCACATTGCCAGGGTCTGATCCACACAAGCCAAGTAAATCTCACTCCATATAGAAGCGAGTGAACGCGAGGAGAGAACTCAGTGAAAAAATATCACAGTCTCTCCAGTTGCAGAGCACAGTGAACCAAGCCTGTTTCCCCATCCGCCACTCAGAGATGTTGCTGATGACTGAGTGAAGGGAGTGAGGGAGCCTGAGACTTCTCAGACCTGAATGCTCTGCTCCTTAGACCCCTTGCCCCGGGTAATCTGCGTGGAGATGGGCGAAAGCCGAAAGGGAGTGAACAGCATGGTGACTTCAATGCGTTCTACTCCTGCATACCGAGTCCACCCGTGTCCCCACTCTCTGCTGTGCTGGGAGGGAGGGAGGGAGGGAGCACAGGGCAGTGACCCAGGGCCTTGGATAGGAAAGGACGCCAAACAAAGGGAGGACAAGATTGAGGTTGCAGGAGGCCTGGGCCCAGGGAAGAGCCCGGACTAGGGGGAAACAGCAGCCCAGAGTCACTGGGGGACCACCAGGCTGTCTGTAAGGGGCCAGGAACAGCTGAGGAGACGTTGGGGAGGGAGCCGAGGGCGCCCTGGAAGGCAGCTCTGCGTGTCTCAGGTGTGGCACACAGACTGTAGCCGTGGTCCTGGCCTGGGAGCCTGGGGTGGGGTGGGGTCTTCGGCCTGTATTGGGAGCCGCCGCCCTGGCACGTTGGACTTTCTTCCTGGATCTGGCCAGTTTTTCCTGTCGGATTTCTTCCGACATCCCGGGTGGTGGCGGGGGAGGGAAAGCGGGACCTACGGGAACAGGAATGGGAACTCATGGATGAGACCCAGCTGAGTACAGCAACACGTGCAGACAGACTCCAATCCCTAGCGGGACAGAAAAACAACTGAGCCAGGACAGGTGGGGCCCAGAGTTAGCAGGGAAACAGATGTGGGTGGGCGAGACCTCAATGTTCCTGGTCTATTGGTCGAAGAGTAGGGCGCCAGCCAAAGGGGCCCTGGCCGGGCAGCCCCGCCTAGTAGACTCACAATGGAAGTTGCCCACGAGCACCAGCACCGGGCCCGCCCACTCTAAGAAGAGAGGGTGTGGGGTGGGTCAAGCGGGACCCTTGAAGTCCTCCTTTAAAGACTTCTATGAACTACTGGACCTGAGAGAGGCCGCTCTCCCGGCTAAACCAACCCCGAACCCAGTGGTGCCTCTGAAACCCGCCCCCCCACCCCTCCCAGGGCGTGGGGAGGTCTGTGGCTCCCCGATCTCGGGACAGCCCCGCGCACGCAGACTCCCTTATCTCCGAAATCAGATCCGGGGAACCCCAAACGGTCCTCAGAAGCCCCCTCCCTCAAGGGTCCCCTCTCGGATCCTGGACGCCTCTCTGTCCCACTCGCCGCCGGATCCAGCCCAGGGCACTCCCGCTGCTTCCCCAGCTGTTCCTCCTCCTGCGCCCTGAGCTCAGTCCCCTTCCCTCTGAACGCCAGCTCTGGGTCCCCAGGTTACCGTGGCCAGGGTCCTTCCAAAGCCCTGTCTGTGCACCGGGACCTCTGCTCTACACCCAGCAAGTCAATGGCTGCTGCCGCGGGCCCTCCTCTCCATCCCAAACCCGGGACTGCCCCGCTCACAACCCCCAGGCCATGTCTCAACCCCTGCCCTTTTGCGCTCCCATCTTCCAAGAGGTGCTGTGCCATCCTGGCGAGGGACCAGGGTGATCGCTCCACCTCCTTCTCCTCATCCCGCTTCCCCGCCCTGCCTCTGCAGCCTCCCTCCCTTAGCGTCTGGCCGGTAACTAGCTGATTCCGAAGCTAAATCAACCTCTTTTGATATCGATCAGGAAGAGAAACAAACAACTTAGGATTTTGGAAGGTGAGCGCTGCCCTGGCCAGCCGGATTCTAGAACTTGTCCTTGACTCTTTATCCTGGCTGGCGAGTTTTCTTGAGACACGGTCTCATCAGCGCCCTCTGCTGACGGTCGGCTCACTGCCGATTTTTCTGTATTGCACACTACGCTCACTGCCCTGGACCCTGGGCTACAGAGAGATAGATCTTCATGGCTTGAACGTTTCATCTGTGGGATATGTGCATTTAGACGTTGCCAGACGTGGCCACAGTGCTCTCCCACAGTGCTGCTCCACACTGTGCAGGAGAGCCTGTGTCCACCTACTTGGGCCCAAACGGTCATGATCGAAATCTATTCTTCATCTCCCAGGTCTGCAAGGGGTCTGTCTTCAATTAGCGTTGATTGACGAAGGCCAGCCTTTCCACGTGTCCTTGTGGGTTGCGTTTCTAGCCCGTGCCAGCCCTGGACGGGAGTCAGGTCCTGCCCTCACCTCGTGGAGACCTGGGCTGCAGGCAAGGCCCAGCTGAGAACAGCCACCCCCAACCCTGGAGAGTCCCAAGCAGGGTGGGGCCTGAGGGAGCAGGAGGTCCCTGGTGCAGCAGGCCCCCTCCTGGGGTGGGGCGGGCTGGTGGTGTTCAAGGGGAGGACAAAGGCTACTGGTCAGGGCAGGGAGCGGGTGGCGAGGTGTGGATCAGACCTCAGAATGTGGGGTGGACTCGGTGTCAAAGATTGGGAGACTACCTGGGGGGAACCCTCGCCTCCGTAGGATGGGAAGGAGAGAGACCGTAGGGATGCTTGGCTCTCTTGTTCACCGGCAAAGGCCGCGGTTGCCCCAAACCCCAACCTCAGCTCGGCTGCCGCTTGGCCTTGCAGCTTGGTTTTCCGGTGAGGCTTTGGGGGGGAACATAGGAGGGGTATGGAGGGTTCTAGACGGCCAGCCTGGACCCAGAGGGCTTCGAATCAGCCCTCAGGACGCCTCCTTTGGTGTCCCCCGGATGCCCTGAGGAGGGGCCGGGGAGACGAGGTCCAGACAAGGAGCAGAGGCAGAGCCCCCGTTCTCTCAGTCACGCCCACCACCGGGGCTTGGCCAGTGACCACAGCTTGGCAACGAAATCCACACTACCTTTTCCTGCGGACACCGCTCAGGGCAGCATGGGGAAGAGGCTGCTCTCTGCCATGGGGAGAAACCTCCATTTGCTGGTCAGCTTCTACCAGGAGGAAGGGGCCTGGGCATGCGTGGCTCAGTCCTGTCTCTGGCTCCCTGAGCCGGGGGCCAGAGGCTCTGAGAATCATACTCGGAGGCAGGGTTCATCTCCCAGGGCCAGTCATACACACGGAACACTTACTAAATGCAACGCCCTCTGGCAGAAGACGGCAAGGATGGCCGACCCTCTGGAGCTCGGTGAGGGCAGGGTTGGACGGAGGCCAGGCCTGGTCAGGGAAGCCAGGTCTGGAGAGCAAGTGGCGCCCCAACCTCCAGCGAAAAGGGCTGCCTGTGCTCAGGACCCGACTCGACAGCCTTGGCGCCAGAAAACCCAAATCTCCTTCTCTCCTAACAGCGAGGGCTGCAGAGCTTGGGGGAGTTGGGGCGAGACGTTGGTCTCTGAAGCTCTGCAACCAAAGACGCATTTCAATTCCCTTCAGTGGAAGTAAAAGATTTGGTGCCCCGACCAGACCATGTGTAAAGAGATACCCCCACCTGATTTTCCCGATTTGCCCTGTACACGAGGAGATGGAGGAGTCAAAGCCACACCTTTCACCCATTACCTGATACTGTCTCCACCATCCGCTCACGTTCCCTAAAGGGTCCTGGCCAAGGAAGACCCACATTCTCGGGCGACTAGCCACCATCAGCGGTAGCCTGGCAACTACTTTCCCGTTCGCTTCCCTCCTTCTTCTTCTCTAGGTAAGGGGGAAAATCCAGTTTGAGTTGGCACTCCATCAGCTGTGGATGGGACAAGAAGTAGTGCTCAGGAGAAGTGGAGGCCTTTCTGCCACGTTCAACTTTCCAAGGATCTGGTTGGTCTGTCGGTCTACTTTACAGCTTCGACAAAAGACTCTGTATCGTGTGCGCCGTCTGATCTCCCGACGCGGACAACCAGACAAGTGAGTGTGATGGTCACCCAGTCGCTGAAAGAGACCCATCTCTCGGCTCACAAAAGACAAGGGTGGCGTCTAAATTCAGTCGTCTGACACGAAGCTCCCGAGTTTTTCCGGGAATCTGTGAGTGCCAAGGGGCAAAGCCAAAGGGTTTTGAAAAGGGACTAGAAAAGGAAGCCTGGAGTGGGCAGGAGCTTTGCACTGTGCGCTGGGCAGTCAGACAGCGGGGACCTCCCTTGCACAGGTGTGACCGCCGCGCCCCAGCAGGGATCCAACTTTGGCATCAGTGCATCCTAATGGCACAGGGGTACTGAACACGCGTGACTAGTCATTCTGCATTGTCTCTCCCCTCAGAGGGAGGTCTGCCAGACAAATCGAAACCTGACACCACCTGACAAATCTAGGCTGATATTATCCTTGAGCCCAGGAATGCTTTTTGACTCTCCAGAGCTCCTGGGAAAACCGATGTTCCTTCCGTAAAGAGGCTCCACGTTAAGCGCGTGGCGTCCAGAGAACCTCAGACTGAGACGAGTGGGGGGATGATTCGAGGCTGTGAAGTTCCATTTGCCAGGGTCTGACGCACAGAAGCCAAGTAGATCTCACTCCAGATAGAAGCCAGTGGACGCGAGGAGAGGACTCAGTGAAAAATATCACAGCCTCTCCAGTCGCAGAGCACAGTGATCCAAGCCTGTTCCCCCATCGCCACTCAGAGATGTTGCTGATGACCGGGTGAAGGGCGTGAGGGAAACTGAGAATTCTCAGACCTGAATGCTTGGCCCCTTAGACCCCTTGCCGCGGGAAATCTGCCTGAAGATTGGAGAAAACCAAAAGGGAGTGAACAGCTTAGGTGGCGGGCTATCTTATGAGGGACCGGGCTCTGGGCGGGAATGTCACATCTGAGAAGCTTGGCGACTTCACTGCATTCCACTTCTGCCCTCCTTGTTCACCCTTGTCCCCAGTCTCTGCCCTGCTGAGCCGGAGGGAGGGTAGCACAGGGAAGGGACCCAGGGCCTTGGAGAAAGCTAACCCAGTTACAACCTAAGAATAGGGAGAATGGGGAAAATGAGGGGATGTAGAAGGGAGGGAGGTGGAGGGAGGGGGATTAATGGGATTACACCTGTGGTGCATCTTACAAGGGTACATGTGAATCCTAGTAAATGTGCAATGTAAAGGTCTCAGCAAAATAACTAAGAAAATGCTATGAAAGCTATGTTAACTAGTGTGATGAAAATGTGTCAAACGATCTATGAACCAAGTGTATGATGCCCCATGATCATATTATTGTACACAGCTATGATTTAATAAAAATAAAAAAAGGAAAAAAATGGTAGTGTGTAGGCTCCTCCATAATTCAGGATTACTATTCAGAGAAATGAAAATATTTTCCATTCTCTCAATAGCTATGCTACCTGAAGCTACTGTGGCCTAGGGTGCAAGGACTTAGGTATATATGGTCCCAGGCCTGCGTCACAGTGCCCAGGAGAGTCACAGAGAGTTTCTGAGGGTGATAGGGAAGAGCAGGAGGAGGGTGTGGCCACTATCCTTCTCCTGCTGCCAACAGCCCAGCAGATCCCTCCATCTCTCCTGGGCCCTCTGCCCCCCACCCCCATCATGTTTTCCAACTTTATCCTTCTTTATCTGATATATTTGCCTCAGTGAACTTTTCTTTCTTTCATCCATCATCCAGATATTACCCAAGCCCCTGTTACCATGCAAACCCTTAACTTGGACCTTGAAAGTCTGAAATAGTGCCTGGAATTTCCGAATGTTCTAGACATTAATAGTCTTGGGATCACACACATTGTCACAACAATGTTATCTATAGAATGCTTTTGCCTCCCATTAACCCTGCTATGAAACCTAAAATTGTTTTGAATTTATTTAGTTTTAAGAAGTTTGTTAGCAAACATTTTGTTTTAAAGTCAGCCATTTTCATTCCCAATCAGAAGGGTTGCTTCAAATAATTAAAACTAGCAACTCGTTATTCAATATCTTATTTGTTATTCAATAATATGTATATTTAATATAAAACTAAGTATATAATAACAATTTTATTTAACTAAAATAAAAATTTATCTATAACTGCAGTGATTGTGGGGATAAATTTGTAGGACATATTTTTCTGGAGTTAGCAAAGCATGAACTGTACAAAAGACTTTGGGGACATGTTTCACACACACACACAAACACACATACATACACACACACACACACACACATCCTTGATAATTCAGTGATTCAATTTGCAAATCCAGGAATCTATCAATTTCTTCTTTTATTTCAATCTTGATTCATTGTATTGTCCACAGTTTTTGTAATCTTTGAAATAGAGTCCCTGCCCTCTACATCAGCCGTGTAACAGATATGCAGTACCCCCAAGCCAGGCATATGTTAAGCTATTGACTCTCAGTCCTTGGTGTCAGGGTGGGACCTAGGAGGGCCAAAGTGTTAAAGCAAGGTGTCACCTGTGGCTCAGTGGGTAAGCTGCTGGCTCCATATAATGAGGATGGTGGGTTCAAACCCATCCCTGGCCAAACTGCAACAAAAAATAGCTGAGTGTGTGGTGGATGCCTATAGTCCCAAATGCTCAGGAGGCTGATGCAAGAGAATCACCTGAACCCAGGAGTTGGAGGTTTCTGTGAGCTGTGATGCCACAGTATTCTACCGAGGGTGACAAAATGAGACTCTGTCTCAAAAAAACAAAAAAAAAGTGTTAAAGCATCTATGGCTCAGGGTCTATACCTCAGTGGTTAGGGCACCGGCCACATATACTGGGGCAGGTGGGTTCAAACCCAGCCCAGACCTGCTAAAATGACAATGACAACTACAACAAAAAAATAGCCAGGCGTTGTGGTGGGCATCTGTTGTCCCAGCTACTTGGGAGGCTGAGGCAAGAGAATCGCTTAAGCTGAAGAGTTTGAGGTTGCTGTGAGCTGTGATGCCATGGCGCTCTACCTAGGGTGACATAGACTCTGTCTCAAAAAAACAAAAACAAAAAAAAAGCAGAATCTAGTCCTTAGCAGCCTCCCCTGACTATCCTAAGGGCCACATAAATGTGACCTTTCTCATTTTATAAATATTTACTTCTGGAAACTAGAAGAGAGAGACATCTGTAAGTGTGAGCCTCTTCCCTTGACCATATAGTGCAGTCTTAGCATTAAGCTATTAATGCTAAACAATGTAGAAAAATTATCCTAAGGTTTATTAGCAGTTAATAAAATGATCTTTTTTTCTAGGAAAACAGAAAAGCAGATAGACAGCAACACAAATGTTTTTGCTCAACTATACTAGGTGCTTTCTCTCCTTGGATTTTAATTTTTTTGTCCCCAAAATTAAAAAAACAAAACAAAACACAAAAACATGTATTTCATGCCCAGTCCAAAATACAGAATGAAATGTGCCTGAAGATGTTTATCCTGGCTGTATTAACAGTAGGTAACGATGCCTGAGTGTTTCATAGTAGGAGTTGGGACCTAACAATGTTATTGCAGAACTATGTCACCGTGAAAACTGATGTTTCTGAAAAGCTTCTAATAACACTGAAAAATAGCGACATTGTAATCTTAGAAAAAAAAATCATAGGGTATATACAATCAAACACTTCTAGGATTTCAGTGACATTAAAATCTGTCTAGAAACAGCCAAGGGGAATAAAAACTTCCATTGCTTCAAATTGCCTGAGAGCCAAGGGGCCAGTGGCTGTGGAGGCCGGGCCAGGGGGATAGTGGCTGCTGACGCTCAGCTCGGTTGCAGGAGCTGGACCCTCAGTCATCACTGCCTGGTTCCCTGTGAATTCCAGTCAGAAAATCCTGTGATTTAGAGGCAGCAGCCCTGGCCTCCGTCTCGAGTGACTGGCCTTCCCTTCTTGGAAGATGAAATGATTCTCATCCACACTGGATGTGACACAATCTGACAGCTCTGCAGAGCTCCTGTGGGGCTCAGGCTGGGGCTGGGGCCTCAGAATCTGAGGCCCGACGGTGGCACCAAGTGGGAAGGGCAGAGCAGAAGGAAGTTCTCACGATGTTCTGTTTAGTCATTTTGATTGTGGGAAACACTCTCACAGCTGAATCAGCAGGAATCAAGGCTCTTGGCCAGAAAAACAAGCCTTTCTGGCCAGAGAAAGATGTAGCCCTACCCACACCCCACACCCCACACACATATATGCACATACATACACACGAACACACAAACTTGCACACACATGCACTTACACACATATACACATGCACACACCCCTGTTGCACACATACACACCAACTCAATTACACAAGTGCATGCACATGTGCACAGGACACATACACATACACTTCTGTACATGTACACAAATGCACACATACAATATGCATGCAGACACAGGTATACTTATGACACACATTCACACACATGTGCACACACAGTATAACATGAAGTATAAAGGGTCCTCAGGGTGGTCAATGTCCTGACACTTAGTCTGAACGGTCCATGACTGATCACATCTACATCTTTTAATGTCTTTTCTATCTATCTCAAAGAGGGTAGTGGAACCAAGCCGTCTTCAAGATCGTAGTTGTGACATTTGCACAAGAATGTTTATTGCAACCCAATTCATAATAGCCAAGACAGGGAAACAGCCCAAGTGCCCACTGACCCATGAATGAATTAACAAATTGTGGTGTATGTACACCATGGAGTACTGTGCAGCCATAAAAAAGTTGGAGACGTTTATGTTTACCTGGATGGAACTGGAACATATTCTTCTAAGAATCTCAAGAATGGAAAAACAAGAATCCAATGTACTCAAATCTACTATGAAATTAATATATAATCACCTCCCTACACATTCACATGAATGCCAAAATATAACTATAGTCCAGAAATTAGAAGGGAAGAGGAGAGACAGGGGAGGAGAGGGAGGATATGGGAGGAGGCAGAGTATTTGGGGGGACCTCACCTAAGGTGCATGATGCAACGGTACATTTCAAAACTATTAAAAAATGAGTATAATTGTGATAGATGTGTTACTTAGTTCAATGTAAGCATTTCCCATTGTATATTGAAGCAGTACCCTGAACCTCATAAATGCATCAATGTACAAAGTTATGATTTAATAAAAAGTAGTAATAATATGAAATAAACAACAACAAAATAGATCCTAGTTGTGAAAGTCTGTGACTTCAGTGGGAAAGTTGGTCTCATCCACCCACAACTCACCTGAGCTGCTTCTCTATACCCAGACAAGAATTCCATGGGCTTGAGATACAGCCCAGGGCACATGTCAGGTCACCCTCACCTGCCTTTGCCCCTGAGAGTGATGGTGTCAGGAACAGCCCAGGATCTCTGAGGACCTATCCCCAACCCCTACCATGTTCACACAGGTGGAAAATTTGTTCCTAGATGGTGCAGTGGCTCAAGTCTGTAATCTCAGAATTCTGGGAGGCAAAGATGGGAGGATTGTTTGAGATCAAGAGTTTGAGACCAGGCTGATAAAGAGCAAGACCCCATCTCTACCAAAAATAGAAACACTAGCTGGGCATTGTTGTGAGCACCTGTAGTCCCAGTTACCTGGTAGGCTGAGGCAGGAGGATCACTTTAGCCCAAGACTCTGAGGTTGCTGAGAGCTTGGCTGATGCCACAGCACTCTAGCTGGGCAGCAAAGTGAGGCTCCATCTCAAAGAGAAAAGAACAAACAACAACAAAGAATTTGTTCTTAGAAGGGATTAGCAGCTCTGTCCTGGGGCATTTCCTGGGCTTTCTGCCCAGTGGAGGTGGAAGGGGAATGACTGCTCCTTGAAACCTCCTTTCAGGGGTGCCCTTGGTCTACTTTCTCTGGCCGGAGCATATATCTGGGGCAGACGAACCTGTCCTCCTTAGCCCCCATCTGGAAGCTGTGGAGTTTGGCACCTCCAGCCTCCCATCAGCATGTGACTTTTGGTTTCAATGGTAATGTCTGACCTCACCCTCAGGAAAACCCAGCCATGATCTCTGTATATAGCCCCGAGAGCAATTTCCTCAGACAGCTGTGGAGCTGAGCCCTGGGGCCTGGTTGTTGAGCCAGGCTCAGCTGCACCCAGCTATGTGTCCCTGTCACCAGCATGGGGTTGGCAGCATCATAGGTGCTCAACAACCCTCTGGGGAATGATGAAACATAGCTCGCTACTCACTCCTCCTAAACAGCCTTCTAAACAGTGTGGGCTCAGTAAGCCCTCAAGAATCTAAAGTCCTACAAAGACCAGGGCACCATCCTGTGCATGAATTCAAATCAGAAAAAAAAAAAAAATAATAACTGTAAACAGAGAAGCCAATGAAAACTCTCACTCCTTCCCCTATATGACCACTTTAAAGGGTTTGTTTCTTTGTTTGTTTGTTTAAATCCCAAGTCCCAAATTCTTTCCAAAGGCAAGCAATCATTTTTTTTATCCCACTTTGGGGTGGGGGGGCTCAGCTTTGCTGGGCTGCTCTAAATACAGTGGGTAGCCTCGTCCATTACTCTGGCAGCTTTGTTGTTACCTGGACATTTTTAGAGTCCAGCTTTACCTTTTACCCCTTATATAAAAATTATAAAAGATACGTAACATAAAACTTACCATTCTAACCATTGGAACTGGCCGGGTCAGTGCCATTAAACATATTCACACTGCTGTGCAATTGTGACTAATTCATCTCCGGAACACTTTTATCTGCAGAACTGAAACCATCTTTTTACCCTTAATGAAAGCCTTCCACTTCTAGGCTCAGATGTCCTGACTGCCCTTTGGCTTGTACAGTCTGGCTGGCAGCCGGCAGCCCTTTACACAGGAATAGCCAGCCTGGCCCTGTTCTTTGGAGTGGCTTTTCAGGATCTGGAAGACTGGTATGTTCTGTGGACATTGATAGGCCAAATGTACTCTCATGATTTCTGTGAGTCCTGCAGTTGTCATTGTGAACCCCTTTTTACAGAAAAGACCACCACCATTCACCCCAGAGATCTGATTCTGTTTAGAATTGGTGAGAATCCAGATTCTGAGTCCACTGGAAGTCCCACAAGTGTCCTCAAGACTACACCATAGAGGCTTTCTGTCCTTGGGATGCTTTTGTCCATACTGGAGACCTCAGACACCCCCGGGTGACCAAAGATGGAACTTGATACCCAGGAGCAGCCATACCACAGCCCAACGGTGATGAGGAACATGTGGCCTGAGGACGTTTCATCAATTCCAAGAGAAAGGTTCCATGACCGGCTTTTCTTTCAGGCTCCCAAGTCCTTGCATCTTCTGATTCTTATGGTGGCCATAGGAGCCACTGTCCGGTTTCTCCCCTCCTTCAGGGGGCAGAGCCAGCTACACAGGTGGGGCTTTGCCAGTTTTAGCCTGACCACTCTCTGGTACAGAAGACCCCAGACTGCCCCATGCAATGCCCCCAGGGCATCTCCCAGGATGGGCAGTGAGGTCAGTGATCCTTAAGCTCTTGAAGTTTGGGATGTAATGGTTCCTGAGTATGACCACAACACCTTCAGAGCCCAAAGGTAATGAACACTCTTCAGATGCTTTGCATTTCTCTGCCCAACACCCTCCCCTCATCTCCTTCCTCTGTTGCCAGAACTTCCTTTTTGGAGAGAACTGCTTCCTCCCCCCAATATCCACCCAAGGTCACTGGGGCGAGCCCAGTCCTAGTAACTCTGTCTCCTCAAGCCGTTGACATTTGCACAGGGACAGCTACGTGACCCAACTGGTCCAATCAGAGTCATTCTCTGGAGTTTTACATGCAGATGCTCTGGTTTTAGCTCCTCTCTGCCATATCCCTGCAATACGAAGCTCCTTTCAAGTAGGAGAGAATGAGGCCAACACCTAGAGGAGGAGTTAAGACAAGGAAAGGATATTCCACTCCTTAAGGCTTCAACATTTACGTTTGGGCATAACACATTCTGGGTATTGCTATATGTAGTTGTTAATTTTATTCATTACTATTTCTCCTCTCACTAGAAAAGTAAATCATATTTCTTGTGGACAATTTGGGTGAAAAAATGAACTTCAAATGTAGTTTGAATTTGAAGAGGGGCAACAAATTACATACCTTTTGCTATAGGTTTTCTCTTGCTCGTGGCGCCATTTCCTTCACTTTTGCATAGAAATAGCGAAGCTTTTTCTGTTCCCCAGTGTCCAGGCTCAAAGACTGCATTTGGCTTTTTGGTTCACCCAAGGAAAATGAAAGGGGCTTCTTTTCTTTAAAATAAGAAGAAATGTGAAGGTCATCTGGGTTCTTTGAACTTCCCAGTGTTAGTAATAATTAATCAACTAAATAAAATGGGGTGTTTTCAACCTCTGAGCATTTAGTCTTAATTAATTCTTGGATTTCAGATTGGTCTGTCTTAAGATATGTGGGATTATTGGAAATGATAACACAACAAAGAAAAAGAAATCATTTTGAATTAAAGACTAACAAAAGTAATGCAACAATCATTTATTAAAAAAAAGAAACAAGAAAAATCATAAACTTTCTTATGACATCTTATAGATTAAGTAAAAATACCAGTATTAATATATAAGTATGTACTTAGTGCATATGTATATATACATATTATATAACATTAACATCACATGCTTCTCAGGACAGAAGAATTTCGACATGTTCCCTCGTATCAATTTAAAACTCGATCACAATTTAAAATCACTGAAGAAAACTTGCCTTCTTTATTTTCTATGTTTCAGGAAGTTATCAAACCAGGATCTAAAAGTGGAAGCCATCTGCTATGCACCAATTACAACGGACTGCCACAAGTGATGAGTCAGGGACCTTCTGAATTCTTACACAGCTCTCCCTAACCCTGCAACTGTGTCAACTTTCTACCTGAGATGACAGGGAATGATTAAGTCGGTAGGTTTGCTGCTGACATTTACAATGACATTGAAACCAAAGAAAATGACAACGTCTTCTCATAGCAACAACACTGACCATGAAATTACCCTGGAGGAAGATCCCTTTCTCTCCTTTCCTTGCCAAACGAAACACAGAAATCGCTGGAAAGAATAAAAATGAGAACATTCAGGGTGAAGCACCTCTGGCGGTGATCAGCATACAGCAGGGAGAGAGAGGTAGCGTTTCCTTGGTGACAGCTGCTGGCTGACTCTGACAATTTCAAACACACTCTCTTCTGCAAAGGCACTCACATAGTGTCTGTTTATAAATTATACAGTGGGATTCCGTATGTGGGAGTTTCTCCTACACATACAAAAGAGAGAAGCTGAGGAGGAGATGGTATAACAAAGCAAAGAGTATAGGAAATACATACTTCGGATAAATGTGCACTTTTCTGTTTTTAAAGGACAACCCATAGAGCAGCTAAAAAAATTTCATGGAAATGTTAGGAATTCCAGTAGAATTCCAGTAAAAGCAAAGTACTGGAGGGCGAGATGATGTCCAAAATACGGAGGAGCTACACTAGCTTTTCAAATGGCCAAAGTCAAGGTCTGCTCTGTTCTGGAACTAGAAGACTGTCCACAGACAAGGGAATGGGTGAGAGGAAGGAAGGCAGCAGGGGCCGAGGGCCAGCTGGAGGGAGGGGAGGGCAGCCCTCGGGATGGGGTGAGGGAAGGAACGCCCTGGGCATCTCGGGTGCAAGGATGGGCCGCACCCCCTTTGCTCTGCGGTCACAGCTAACCTCACTGGGCCACCACCGAGCTAATGAAATTGTAGGTGGTGCCGCTGTTGCAGCTGGAGGCGTAGGTGTCCGGGCCTTTGCCCTCCAGGTTGATTTTGAACACAGAGGACGCCTTCAGCAGAATGTCCGCTGCGTCCCAGTGGCCCAGCTCCCTCAGTTTGGACATGAGGACGCTCACTGCGCTGTCGGGGTAGGAGGTCCTTTCCTGCAGCAGGGCATGCATCAGGCTGGGAAGGAAGTCCTTGGCAGCCTCGCTGCTATTGTACTTTGCCACGAGGTCCGGGAGGCCCAAGTTCATGGCTAGCAGGCACCAGTCCTTCCCCATGCGGTCGGGCGGGTCCAGCAGACGACTCAGCTTCCTCTGCATCAGGAGGTTCAGGTCGGACACGTGGATGTCCATGCCGAGGCTGGCCTGCTAGTAGACCTCGTGGCAGCTGAAGCACATGATGCTGCTGAAGCTTTCCTTGTACCCATGGTGTTTTTCAGGGAGGTCTCACCATGACGGGCTCATGGTGCTCCCGGCTACTGTGGGCTCAGGTAAGGCTTCACAGTCAGCAGCCCCGGCAGCGTGGTGGCCATGACGGTCTCAATGGTGCTGCACACCGAGTCCAGCAGCAGGCAGCACTTGACCTTTCCCGTCTCCAGCCCGCACACCTGCACCTCCATACCCTGGCTGTGGTTGACCAGGAGCACCAGTAACTCGGCCTGCAGTTGGCCCCCTTGTAGCCGTTCACCCACAGGCGATGTCTGTGACCCCCTCAGTGCTCTGCTGGTGGATCCACTGGTACAGGTTCACCTGCACCTTGTGAAAGATGCAGTACGGAAAGTGGGTGAGGTGCTCCACTGGCATGATGTGCATGCCGCGGTACACCATCATCTTGTCTTCATCAGCCCAGGAGCGGTTCAGGTTGTCTGTCTTGACCAGCACGGGCGTGTCCACCATGGTCCCACTGCTCAGGTCCTGGGCACAGATGTCCATGGCGTCCAGGATCTGCAGCAGCTCCTCCACGTCACTGTCGGGCACCAGGCGCTGGATGTCCTCCACGGTGTAGCTGTCCGGTAATGGTGCAGGGCCCGCGGGGTCTCCATGGACAGCAGCTTTCCCAGCACGTTGGTGCAGAGCCAGCGGGGGTACAGGAGTAGCACGTCCTGGACTACTTCACCCTGCATGATGTTGATATGCCAGAGGGGGCGAAAGACGGTCCAGCTTAGGGAAGGAGCCCTGGCTGGGGGCACCAGCCATTCAGCAGGAAAGGACCTGACCCCAGTGAGAGCGTCTGAGCTGATGTTCTGAGGGGTGACCCAGGGTGACTCTCAAAGAGTTAACACTAAATGGGAAAAGCATCAAGGTAGTGTCAGAAGAGAGATTGTGGACAACAGCTACCCTTGAGTTTTCACAAAGGTCAGAGTAATGAAAGAAAAAAATACAAGAAATTGCTACCAAATGCAGTGAGTGATTTTAGACTGGATTCTGAATCCCAAAATAAATAGAAACATAAAAAAAAGTGAATGGGCTCAGCGCCATTGCACAGCGGTTACAGTGCCAGTGAAGTATAGGGCACATGCATGAGGGTCTGTGGCACTACTCTTGCAACTTTGCTGAAGTCTTTACATTTTTCAAAAGATTTTTCAAAAAGGATTCAGAAGGTTATATTCCATTATGTAAATTGTAATCAACCATACAAAAAGGTCTGGAAAGGTAGGCTGCCATGATAACTGTTAGCCCCAGAGATGGGGGGAGCAATGAGATGGGGGATGGTGACCAGAGGTGACTTCAGGTTTATGGTTGCTTACTTCCTTAAAAAATCAGAAGTCAGAAGGAAAAAAAAATGTGGCTAAAAACAGAAGTAACTTTCCCTTTACCCATCAGTTCCACATCCTGTCTTCCCTCCTGTTTCGGGCTAGTTCTATGGATAATGGCCACCCAAGGTGGACGCCTTCCTCCCAGGGAGGCTCAGACTCTGTGCACAACAGGAGTACATTTCTACCCACAGCCTGGCTTAAACCTTCCACTTGGCCTCTGTCTAGGATTCTGTTTAAAAATTAGCCTAGGTGGAACAACTCCTGAAGGTGGAGCCAATATCTATGAAGTATTTGACATGGCATTGGGTGGAACACCCTTTGCAATTTCCTCCTAAAGACTTCTGTCTGCTTAGTGTCACAAAAGACAGAGATTGAAAACTGTCCCCCGGTGGAGCAGAGTGAGGAGGTGACACAGCTAACCAAATGCAGTGTGGCCCTGGACCAGAAGGGACACATCAGAAGGGCTCCTGAGGAAATGGGAGTGAGATCTGAAGATCAGAGACCAGAAGAAGGCAAGACTGTGGGAGGGCTGGGGCTGGGGGAGGGGCATATGGTGTAGACGCCCCTTTATTGTCATCTTTCTTTAAGTCTGCGTGTACTGTGAAGTCTCAGGGCAGAGAGGGATGATGGCAGAGAAAGCAGATTATATGCTGCCATCTAGAAAGGTGCTAGTCAAATGCTAGAATGCAAGGGAATTCTGTGAAAGGAGTTTCTTATTACAAAGAAAATACTTTTTAATATCCAGTAGTATCTTATAATCTATGCTTTGATCCTGTGCCTGTCTTTTTCCTCATATTCAATCATTTAAACTATTCCTGGAGGAGTCAGCAGATCAGCTGCTGTAGAACTGGGAGTTTACTGGCTGACAAAATTACTGCCCGAGGCTCTAGTTTTCAGGGTCATTGGATTCAAGTTTAGCCTCAAGAACACATGGTTCAAAGAGGCAAACCTGGCAGCCGAGACTGCAGAGGCAGCTTCTGGCTTTCAATAACTTCAGGGCTGCTTCCAGTTTTAATACTCAGATCACTCTTCTTGGCCCAGAGTACCTTGTGTCTCCTGATTTCACCTCATGGAGGGACTCAAAAGCTTTGTCCCTTTTCTGGGGTCGGGCAGGTGGTGTAATCAGAACAGATTTCCAAACCACACCCCAGTGCCAAATGTAACACAGCCAGAGCAAAGACTCCCATTTTGGGGTGATTTCTAGCAGGCATCACTGGCTGTTTTTTTTTTTTTTTTTTTTGTTTGTTTGTTTGTTTTTTCTTTTTTTAATGTGTTCCTTGCATTTTTATTACTCTGTGTGTCTGCACTATATCTCTGTCTTAGTCAAGTCTCAAACATTGTCTCTATGAGAACACCTCACTGCCTTTTTCAATTGTGAACCCAAAGAATCTGTTCAGAAATGGTACATTCACATACCTTGGAAAGCAGCCCTTCTGGGGGCTTCCAGGAATAGCAGGGAAGTTCTGGCTGCCCAGGGAGAGTGAAGAGCTGCCCAGTTACCCAGGGTAGCAGACAATGTGCTCCCCAACTAGGAGAAGCTGGTAAGCCAAACAAAACAGGACAAATGACTGCTTCTACCGTGAGGTAGGAAAGCAGGGAACTGTGGCTCAAAGGGTCACTTGAGGCTGGATGTAAGTCACAGGTCTGGAAATTTTATGGGTAGTTGGGTCATTTTCACTCTGCCTCCCCAGCTCATACCACCTTCAAGAGCTGGACTTTGGGACAGACTTGAGTGTGCGGCGCTCTCACCTCATCTGTATTGTGGAGCTGCTGAGCTATGCGCCTGAGGTCCTCCTCGCTGGCCGGGGGATTCAGCTGGTCCTGCACGTCATACACAAACTGCTGTAGCGACATCAGCTGCTTGAGCCCATTGAGCTTCCTCCAGGACGGCAGCGTGGAGATGATTTTCTCACACAGGTGAGTCATAGGAGGGCAGACCAACAACAGGTGGGGCAGGACAGGTGACCTTGCTCACAGTGTGGATGCTCTGAGGAGGACCCAGGTAGAGATGACACCTTTCCTTCAGGCATGTTGCACGGGGTTGATTTGATGAAGGAGTAAGCACTTTTATGGCTGAGTACTGGCTGAGCTGGTTATTTCCTTACAATTGTTTTAAACCGAATCTATTTCTCAAACATAAAGTTTTATAAGAGGCTTTTTAGTTATATTGATAATGTCAAATAGATGGTGAAACTTCCAAAAATGTTTTGGAATTGTGGACTCAATCATTCAATCAACTAATATTCACCACCTCCTAATGTTTACTCACTTCTTCCTCAGTCCTTTCCTCACTCCCTCTCTCCCTCAATGGCAGAGCAGCTGATCACTCCACAGCTGGATTCAAAATCGTCACTCGCTCTCTCCCGTCTAGAGAAGGCAGCCTTAATCCAGACACGGTGGGGACGCCTAGGACCTTCTACAGGCTCAGATCACTTGCCCACTAGTTTCTGTGACCAGAGTCCTCCCAGGCCTCACTAGACACTCCCCCATGTGCTCATTCTGACATGGTGTGACCCACTCAGGAAAGCAAGGATTGATGGTACTCAAGGGCCAAGTTTTCATGAGAGAGGAGTTTCCTGAGAATCCCTAAAGCATGATGGGAAAGGAAGCCTGGTTTTGACAGGGCAGTGTTTTGGAAGGGGGCGGGGATGCAACAGGAGGTGGGACCGGAGGAAGGCACACACCTTCCCCAAGTGTGTGCCTGGGCTTCAGTGGTAGCAGGAGAACATGTGAGCACTTTTCCACTTTAGCATTTTTTCTATTTCACACATTTACCCTTTGATTACCAATTTTGGTGAGCTTTTCAAATACAAATATTATGGATTGTAGCCTTTTATCCGTCAAATGTGTTAAAATATTTTTTTCCAAGTCTATTCTATCCTTCCTTTGTTTATGGAATTCACTTGCCAGAAAAAAATTAGAAAAAATGTTAAGTTCCTAAATTAGTATGTTTTCTCTGAAAACTTCTATTGTTTTCTTTGTTTCTTTCTTTTTTCTTTTTTTTTTGAAACAGAGTCTCACTATGTCACCCTCAGTTGAGTGCTATGACGTCACAGCTCACAGCAACCTCTAACTCTTGGGGGTAAGCGGTTCTCTTGCCTCAGCCTCCCAAGTAGCTGAGACCACAGATGCCTGCCACAACGCCTTTTTTTTTTTTTTTAATTGCAGTTATCATTGTTTTTTAGCTGGACCAGGCTAGGTTCAAACCTGCCAGCCTGAGTGTATGTGGTTGGTGCTATTACTACTGTGCTGTAGGCAACAAGTCAAAAACTTCTATGGTTTCCTATCTTGGTTTAGAAAGTTTCCCAGTACCTACTTATGAATCTTTTTTTTTTTTTTTTTTTTTGAGAAAGAGTCTCACTGTGTCACCCTCAGTAGAGTGTTGTGACATCACCACTCACAGCAACCTCAAAGTCTTGGGCTCAAGCAATTCTCTTGCCTCAGCCTCCCTACAGGCACCTCCACAATGCCCAGCTGTTTTCAGAGACAAGGTCTCACACTGGCTCAGGCTGGTCTCGAACCTGTGACCTCAGGTAATCCACCTGCCTTGGCCTCCCAGGTGCTGGTATTTCAGGCATTAGCCACCTTGCCCAGCTCTCCAGTACCTACTTAGTTTAAAAATACATTCTCCTAAATTTTAAGTCATGAAATTTATTTATTTTACATTTAAAATTTTTGATCTATGTATTTTTAGATAATATAGATGCTGAAATATAGGTGTCCAAACTTCTTTTCATGCAAATCACCAGTGGTGCCACGATCATTCTCTAAATAAGCTTTTCCCTGAATAAATTAAAATACATTTGTTTTCTATTGCATTTCCATAGATATTGTGATTTACTTCCATACTCCCTAAGCATTTCCTGTTTTTTAGCTGTATTTATTATATATCCCATGTATTATTAATTATTCCATAGAAATTTTAAGAAAAAATATTGGCCGGGTATGATGGCTCACACTTGCAATCCTAGCACTTTGGGAAGCTGAGGTGGGTGGATTGCCTGAGCTCAGGAGTTTGAGACCAGCCTGACCAAGAGTAAGACCCCCATCTCTAAAAAGAGCCGGGCAGCTGTAGTCCCAGAAACTCATGAGGCTAAATCAAGAGAATTGCTGAGCCCCAAAACTTGAGTTTTCTGTGAGGTGTGACACCATGGCACTCTACTGAGGGTAACAATGTGAGAGTCTGTCTCAAAACAAAAAAATAAATAACAATATCACTTTTCACAAAAATAGAAAAAAAAAAAAACACATATATCATATGAAATCACAAAAGATCTTGCATAGCCAAAGTAATCCTGAGTGAAAACAACAAGGCTGGAGGCATCACATTATCTGACTTTTACTCATATTATTGCAAAACAGTATGGTATTGGTAATATCACATAGACACAGAGAGCCATGGCACAAATGGCAATTGAATTTCCTTGCTTTGCTTTCTTTTCTTTCTTTTCTGAGACAGAGTCTTACTCCATGCCCTAGGTAGAAGTGCTGTGGCACATAGCTCACAGCAACTTCAAATTCTTAGGATCAAGCGATCCTCTGTCTTGCTCAGCCTCCTGAGTAGCTAGACTACAGGCCTGCACCACAATCCCTGGCTATTTTTTTTTTTTTTGAGACAGAGTCTCACTATATCGCCCTCAGTAGAGTGCTGTGGGGTCACAGCTCACAGCAACCTCAAACTCTTGGGCTTAAGTGATTCTCTTGCCTCAGTCTCCCAAGTAGCTGAGACAACAGGTGTCCACCACAAGGCCCGGCTATATTTTTTTTCTATTTTTAATAGAGACAGGTCTTGCTCTTGCTCAGGCTGATCTCAAACAACTGAGCTCAAGCAATACACTAGCCTTCCAGAGTGCTAGCATTACAGGTGTGATCCACTGAACCTGGCCTCACCAAGTGATTTTCAACAAAGGTGCCAAGGACACAAATTGGATAAAGAACACCCTCTTCAATAAATGATACAGGAAAAATTAGGCATCTATATGCAGAAGAATGAAATTGAACCCCTATCTCTCAGCATATGCAAAAATCATCTTAAGATAGATTGGAGATTTACATGCACAACCTGAAATTATAGAACTATGAGAAGAAAATATGGAGAAACACAATTCAGGACACTATTCTTGCAAAGATATTACAGCTAAAACCTCAAAAGCACAGGCGACAAAAACAAAAACAAATGAATGGGACTAAAGATAAAAAACTTTTACACAGCTGAGGAAACAATCAACAGAGCAAAGAGACAACATTTTGAATGAGAGAAAACATTACCAAACTATTTGTCTGAGAAAGGATTAATATCCACAAAATACAAGGAACTCAACAGTAAGAAAACAAACAAACAAAAAATCCTTTAAAAGTAGTACTCAATACTAATATGAAACCAATAGATAAACAACTACATGCCCACAAGAGAGAAAAACACAATAATATTCAAGTTGGAGGGGAGAGGGGAGGAGGGAAAGGGGTAAGGGGAAAGGAGGAGGGAGGGGGATTGGTAAGCTCTCACCTAATGGGCACAACTAAGGGTTTGCCGCACGTCTGGGTGAAGGGCTCAACTACAAGTTGAACTTTACTTCAGAAACCCAAATAATGTAGCCTCATCATTTGTATCCTTATATTAATATAAAATATAAATAAATAAGTGGGCAAAGGATATGAATGACTATTTCCGAAAAGAAAAAATGCCAGCAGATACACAACAAAGTGCTCAACATCACTAATGGTGAGGGAAATGCAAATCAAACCAACAATCAGATATCAACTTACTCCAACTAGAATGGCTATGATACGAGACAAAAATTAACAGATGCTGGTGAGGTTGTACAGAAAAGGGAAACTCCTACACACTGTCGTGGGAATGTAAATTACTATAGCTGCAGATGGGACACATGGGGCACGGACAAGCTCCCTTTGGGACAAGCTCCCTTTGGGAAATGACTTAAGCCCTGTCAAAGGCAAACCTGAGATCCCTCCCTGGACCAGGTGGTGCATACCATTCAAATAGGTATTCTGGATGTCGATGGCCTTGGTGGACTGGTCGTTGGTGGAGCAGTGTGGCTGGCAGGACAGGGCCAGGAACACCTCTAGCATTCCTTTGGTGAGGTCAGGCTCCAACATAATGCTGCAGCTGCGCATGCTCACGTTCTCAGAGCCCGGGTACAGCCTTGTTGATGCTCACAGAGACTGCTGGCCAGAAAGGACGCAAGTCTCCCTCCCGCCTTGCTGTCCCCACCTTAGTCTGGCTTCAGGCTGGGTGGTGTGTGCCCCCAAGTGTGCTGGGCACAGGAATTCCCAGGGAGGCGGTGGCATTTCCCTTCCCTTCTACCTCCCTAAGACCCTTATCTGCCCTGCTTTGCACCCTGAGAGGCTGGCCTAGGGGCTGCGTCTCCAGGCTTGCTTGTCATTTGGTGTCTGCCTGGGGCCAGCCAAGGGGAGGCACTGGAGAGGGTGGGAGGAAAGAAGGGCCAGGATTTCCTCCCTTCTGGGGCTTCCTGCACTTCTCTGACAGCAGCTGTGCCTCTCCATGGCTCTAGCTCCCGCTGGGCGGCTTCTCTCTCTAACACACGGGATTGTTTTATGTTGGATGCAAAGTGATTTTAGGCAGTAGTAGGCCATGGCACTAAATAATGCCGAGTCACAAAACCCAGAAGTTTTCCATTTTAAAGTTTTCTAGAAGGCCTTTCAGATACTCTAACAGCAAGTCTCAGTTTGCAGCCTTAAGATTTTAGCATCTCCTCAATACTTGCTCATCTTCCCTTATCATGACAGGGACTGGCCATGAGCATGCAGTCAGACTGTAATCACATGGTTTGTGTTCATTGTATTTAGTTTTATTATGGCAGTGGTGCTGGTTTTCTCTTTAGGCAAAGGATTTTAAGTGTTCCATTTTTAAACCAAGGTATTTTAGTAAATAAGGAAAGGTGAGCCAGTTTAAAGAGACTATCATATAAATAATGGTGGAATATGTGGGGTTGGTGGCTAGCTGATAGCAAATCTGGTTCTCCTGGTGACAGAATAGAGACTGTGCTTGCCCAGCACAGCCCCAGGGTGTCCTCACCCTCCCAGTTGCTCACTGGCCTACCAGCCTCCCATCCCTTCTGGGCCACCAGCAAGGTGTGGGAAGAGCTGTCTGTCTGCCTCAGGGCCTGGATCCAAGTGGGTGCTCCTAAGTATTTATGAGCAGATACACTGGGGAAGGGGTTCAAGGTGCTGAATGGTACTAGGAAGGATCGCGAGTTCACAATTCACTCCGCAGACATTGCAAGGCACTAAGAAAGTGACATTTCACTTGGCAATCTGACATTCGAAATTTGTGCTCCAAACACAAAGGTAATCCTGTATGTAAAACCAAACCTTTAAGACTGAACAAGGGGACAATGGGATAATCTAAAGAAGGAGATGAGAAGGAAAAAGCAGACCCAAAGGGCCAGGCTTGGTGGTTCACTCCTATAATCCTAGCACTGTGGGAGACCAAGGCAGGTGGATTGACTGAACTCATAGGTTCAAGACCAGCTTCAGCCAAAGTGAGACCTCATCTTTAAAAATAGCCAGGCGTTGTGGCTTGTGCCTATAATCCCAGCTACTTTGGACACTGAGGCAAGAGAATCACTTGAGCCCAAGAGTTTGAGGTTGCTGTGAACCATGGCACTCTACCAAGGGCGACAAAGTGAGACTCTCAGACAAAAGAAAAGAAAAAAGAAAGAAAGAAGACCCAAAGGTTGGGCTGGATACAGGGAAAGGAGGCGGGGAATGAGATCAGACTTATTCTTAAAATCATGCAAACACACACATACACTTCAGATTATACAATCAGAAAAGTTGGCAAAGAGAAAGGTAAGAAGACAACAAACAAGAAAGGGATTTGTTCTGTAAAATTTGTATTCAATAAAAAGGCTTCACTCGATGATCCCAAGGTCACATGTGGCCCCAAAGGCCTCAGCTTCCCCAACCTTGTCAAAATAGCCAACACTTTAGTGTATTTCTCTGGACATCATAGTCCAAGTCTTACAAAAGCTAAGGTGCTTACCTAAAATAAGTTTGTTCATTTAGCTATGACCTGGAAACTGTGTCTAGGTTACCTGTCAGGGCCAAACCTTGTGTCCAGATGACCACTTGTCAGGGTCAATAATGTGGGCAGGGGCTTGCTGAGTGAAGCAGACACTGTTTGGTAATTTGCAGTCATTTCTCCTCAGTGACAGTTCTTATTGGGAGGATAAGAGGTCAGGATGGTGTTGATACTTAGTATTACTAAAGGGACAATTTCTTGGGAAATGCTGAAATCCCAGAAGGAAATCTTTCCCTTTGCTGACTACTGCTTGGTGGTACAGAGGGCCCCGCCCACAGGCTGTTCTGGGGGCATCAGGAGGTCCCTTCAGGTGCCCTTCCTGCACTTTACTCCACCTGTGACCTCTGATGTTGCCCTTCCTCCTGTGGGGCACCACTCCACAGCCTTAGTGTCCACAAGGCTGAGTGACACATGTGTCAGCTAGACAATGGTGGTGTGAGGCTCACTAGAGGTCCCTGCCAGCCTGAATGCCTGTCCAGGAGCTCTGAGATGTGTCAGCCAGAATCCTGCAACCACCCTTTCGCCACCCTCCTTTCAAGCTCCACTGATCATCCAAGGAAGCCCGGGCTGACTGGCCTCCTGAGGGAGCTGGTCCTGCTCTGAGCTGCTGGAAACAGGTCAGATGCATCTGCCCACCAGGAGGACACATGTCCCATCCTGTCTCCTGGCTCAAACTCAGCCTTTGCCTCCAGCATTCTCAAGAGAATGGTGATGGCAAAGGGCCAAAATTCTGAAAGGAAGCAAACTTCTGCTGTCTGATGATATAAATGTCCCCACGTGGGCATCTCCCTATGAAAGGAAAAGGGCCTGACAAATCTTGAGAGATCACAAGTTGCAGACCCCTGGCCTGGGAGTGAGCGGAGCCTGGTCTACCAGGCAGGCGCAGTGCCACTGTGAGGGACAATGCAGCTACTTCCAGAATAAGGTCCCATCCTGGGAGGACCATGCTCAGGTGTGGACTTTCCTTACTTGTCCAGCAAAGCCATGCTGTGCCATCCAGTCCACGGCATGCACAGTCCTGTCTGAGAGTCCCACAGTGCTTTATATCTGTGCCCAGCTCTGCTTTTCCAGGGTGCTGCTTGGTGCTGACACACAAGCTGAGAGGCTGACAAGAGACTGGTGACCTGGCCAGTCAGTGCTGGTGGTATCTTCTCTGTCCCAAACACCATTGGGGTCAGCTGCTGAGGTAGGCCTCCTGACAGCAGCCCCTTCAGACAAGAGGCTGCAGGTGCACCCACCAGGAGGAGCTCATCCCACATGGGCAGGGGAGAAAGTGCTGTGGGGCCTGCAGCACAGCCTCCTGCCTCCTTACACCTTGAACAAATGCTGCAATTAACTGCAAATGAGTCCCCTTTCTTCCAAGGACTGTCTGGAAAAAACTCCACCCACAACTCTGGAGCAGAGGGGCCATGTGGGCATTAAGCAATGTGGCCCTTAGTGGGGCCAACACCTATTCTGTCCTTGCCAGGTACTCCCAACACATCTGGGACCAAATTACCCCTCTGGTATTGAATACAGGTGACGTTACCAAGGGGTCACACCCTCCCATGCATTCCTGTTCCACTGGACTGTCCTTTATCCACAGATTTGAAATGTGACAGTTAACAGACTAAATTTTCTTCTAGGACAGACTTGGGCTTCTGTGCTCCCTCTCCTGCTCCTTTGGGTTGGGGGAAGGGGTGAGCGAGACCTTCGTGAAATGCAGAGCCTGTGTCCCTCGAGGAGGGGCAGCTGCCCTCCTCCCCACTAACCAGGCAGGGAGGCCACACCAGTGTGGCCAAAGCTTCTGATCTTCCACAAGACTGCAAACATCTCACTACAGGTGAAATATCTGGATTATAAAGGTGAGCAACAAATTCAGGCTTTCTCCTCCCTTTCATTCTCAATGGATTACTGCAGTTGTCAGACAGGGCCCTTCCACTTTGCCTACACACACACCCGATGTCCCTGAGCTCAGGTTTCTTTTCTCTGAAATGAGTTCATGACACAACCTGGGAATCACCCGAGAGGAGGTGGCAGCACCTGGGTCCCAGGTCAGTATGAGCCCTGCTAATCCTATGGGGTCCTTCCCAGGGTCTCGCTTCTAAAGAGGTTTATATACACCTTTGGTTTTTGTGTCCCCAAGGAGCATCAACCATACAAGCTAGACCACCTTTTGGGGTCCCCTTTGCCTTGTCCTGCATCTTTCTGGTAATGTCACTCTCTTAAGACTTGCAATTCCCTAGAGGACTTTCTCAGAGCTGTACTTCCTGAGACCACAAAGACACTGGCTCCCAGGAGCAGGGGACATACATGGGACTGTCTCTCCCTTCAATTCCCCTTAGTAGTCATGGCCAGCAGCCCCTGAGATAATGGGACAGCAGATGGGTTCTAAAGGATTGAATGGCAGGGACGAGCAGTGTCCCCCTGCCTAACCACACGGTAGCAGGAGCCGTGCACCCCTGGCCAGTTGGCTTGAATTAGAAACAGCCATGGGACTGGGGAAGCTGCTCCGACTATGGGGGTGCCGAGGATCAGGGGAGCAGCCTCCTCATCAGACTCCTAAGATCACGTGCTGAGGGCAGCTGGGGGCTCCTCTAGTCCTCTCCAAAGGATGTTCTGTCATAGCTCCCAGGTCCCACTTCTCTCTAAGCACTGGTGACGTTGCTGTCACCTGGTGGGGCAAGTTTACAAAGCGGCCACTCCGAGCTGCATCAAAGACTAGACATGGAAAACTGACCAGAGGGAGATGATGGAGGGGTGCCTGTCCTCTGAGGCTGAGTGTGGAGCAACAGGTGAAATCTCTCCCTCCTGGAACCTCACATGCCAGGGGCATGACCTTCACACCTGAGGAGGCCTCGCAGAAATCCCGGTCAGTGACACCTGCATCACACACACATACCCCTGCTTATACCCACTCACAGTACAGGGACTTTACCCCAAAGCAGGAGGAAGCTGCTTCTCTCTAGGGGTGACGGAAGGAACTGTGGGAGGAGCAGAGAGAGAAGGTGACACTGACCTGGACACTCACAGAGGAGGGCCCTGATCATCAAATCTGGAAAATGAGTGCCTTAAATAATCTTCCCAGAGCATCACTAGTGAGCACTGGCTCAGGCACCAGACACTGACTCACCGGCTGTGAGACTCAGGGCAGCCACCTGACCCCTCCAGGCTGCAGTAAAATGGTGGTAGAAACTCCCTGGAAGGCTGTGGTGTGGCTTGACTAAGGAGTCACACGCACTTTATTCTGCCCAGTTCCTGGCACAGTTGGGGCTCAGTAATTATTAGCATGTGTCCCAGCCATATTGCATCACATGAATTAGAAATCCTTTCTAGTTAGTCTTGCCTCCCTGCATTTCAATTCTACTGTATTCAGAGAAAGGAAGTGGAAGAGGGTGTGTAAATCTCAGTGTCCCCTGGCTACACACACTCCTCAGACCTCCTCCATCACTGAGAAAGGAAGTCACCAAAGCAGACTTTAACACTTTGGTGTTCCACCCAGGGACAGACCTGTTTTCTTTTGTATGAATCCGAGACACACAGCACAAATTGACTTTGTGTGGGAAACTCTACTAAGGCCTCTATTCATATCTTCAAAACAATCAATTCCTTCCAAAAGGGGTTCAGGAACAACCATGGCCAAGAGGGCTCTGTCTTCTGCTCCCGGCAGGGGCCCCTCTCCCAGGAGGAGAGGCAGCTCTGCAGTGCTGGGAGTGAGTCCTGCCAGCCCTGCTGTGATTCTGTAACCTTGTCTGTGGAAGGTCAGGGAGATGGTGCAGCTTCCCCAGTAGGGTCCCTGTGACCAGACCAACAGACGTGGAAACACTGAGGGGCCTTTGGAAGCCACTACCTGACTTACTTTGACCTGAGCAGGAAAGGGGCTCCCTGGGGATCTGACTTTGCTGCTCCAGGTCCTCACAACACTGGGTGTCCCTGCAGCCCTCCAGGAAGAAGCATGAGAGGGGAGGTTTCCCCCAGCCCTCCTTCACTGTGCTGTGCTTGGGCCCATGTGGTCTGTATCTTCTGCCTCCAAGGACAGAGCCCTGAGGAGGGCCACGTGCATAGTTGCATGATAAGCCTCAGTTTCTGTGGCTGTGATGTCTGCGAGGCCCTTGTTCTGCTATTATCAGGGCAGTTTGCCATCACTGGACTAGAGGGACTCACATAAGGCCACCAGCCATCCTGACCCATAATTGAAAGTCACTAAAGGCACCGGATCAAGCCACAGAAACAGAACCTTCTCTCCTAACAGAGCAGTGCAGAGTCACTGCCTATAGGTCAAGGGCCCTGGAGGGGCCTCCTACCTGCAGGCTTAGTGGCCAGGGGCGAGGGCGGGAATCTGCTGCAGCTACTGGAGGACAGTTTGGGCCAGCACCTCAGCAGCCTTCACTTGAGAGACTCCACCAGGGTGGTCTTCCTGGCCCCGAGTGGCCAAACAGCTTGAGCTTGATCCTTGGCTGCAGCTTCTGTGAGGGCCTGAACTGCTGGACAAAGAGTCCTCGGTGTATATCCTGAAAAGGGGAGAAAAAGAGCTGATTTGTCACAGAAAAAGAGACAAATCATAATTCTCATGGTTCCTAACATCCCTTTTCCAATTTCATAAAATTGCTTTTTATTAAATGAAAACTTTGTACTTTAATGCATTTTTGGGGTTCAGGGTACTGCTTTGATATACAATGTGAAATGCTTACATGGAACTAAGTAACTCATCCATCACAACTGTACTCATTCTTTAATAGTTTTGAAATGTACTATTGCATCATGCACATTAGGTGAGGTCCCCCAAATACCTTCCCTCCTCCTATAGCCCCCCTTTCCTCCCCTCTCTCTCCTCTTCTCTTCTACTTTCTAGACTATAGTTATGTTTTGCCATTCGTATGAGTGTGTAGGTGATTATATATTGATTTCATAGTAGTACTGAGTACATTGGATACTTTTTTCCCCATTGTTCAGATACTTTACTAAGAAGAATATGTTCCTGCTCCATCCTGGTAAACATAAAAGATGTGAAGTGTCCTTCTTTTTTATGGCTGCATAGTACTCCATGGTGTACATATACCACAATTTGTTAATCCACTCACGGGTCGATGGGCCCTTCTCTAAATTTTATCCATGTTGCAGATGTGTTTTGTTTTGTTTCCACTGAATTTTTTTTTTTTTTTTTTTTTTGCAGTTTTGGCTGGAGCCAGGCTTGAACCCAACACCCCAGGTATCTGGGTCCAGGGCCCTACTCCTGAGCCACAGACGTCTCCCACCATTGATTTTTTTTTTTTTAAATGCACCTACCATCAAAGTTACCGCTTTCAGGTGTGCAAGTCAGGAGTTTTTTGTACATTTCCTGTTGTTTCTCCAGCACTGCTGTCTGGTTCCAGAGCACTGCATCCCTCTGAGAGGGAGCTCTGCACCCAGTAGCAGTCACTTGCCATCTCCCACCTCTGCTCAGCCCCTGGCAATAGTTGATCTGTTCTGACTACATGGATTTGCCTGTTTCCACTGTGATCTGATGCCCAGCAAACTGGGTGGAACCGGTGTGAAGCTTCGGGTTAAGCAGGAGATCAGATCATCCCTGCCTGACCAGCTGGGGTGTGTGTTCCCCTCTGTGTGCAGGGGTCTGGTTCCTTTAGCGGGAAGGGGACACCATGTCCTTGTCACTTTCTTCTTTCTATGTCCCACAGGGGAGAAGCAGGAGGCCCCCAACACAGGATACTTAACGATTCACATTGACAGAGGCCTCCCCTGTGCTAAGCACAGTGCTGAGGATGGGAGATGGAGACTCAGCCCTGATCATAGCCTTGAGGAGGTGCACATGGGTGAAAACTTCCACCCGCTAACACCCAAGGGCTTCTACAGGGTCTACGTGATGATGCATTGCTTGTGTCATCCTGGTGCCCCTTTTCCCACCACCCTGCCGTGCTCCCTAAAACGGACCCATTTGTGTCTGTCACCTGTAGCCTGAGGCCTCTCCCTTCACCCCTACCCGGGAGCTTTCCATCTGCTCCTGTGCACCCCACCAAACCTATCCTGCCAGTCACGTCCTCCTAGAAGCTCCTCCCCAGGCAGCTCAGGCCATGTATGGCTTTTCGTGGTGACCCACATGACTTTGTAATTACGTCGTGCTCTGCGCTTCCAGACCAGGAGCCACTCTAGGGTAGAGATGGTGTCCTCAGCACGTGGCAGGAACTGTATAAATGACTTAACACAGAGGGACTCATGAACGGCATCTCAGTGTGATCTCACTCCTAGCCGGACCTTTCCTGCCAGCTCTAGGTCCCAGCAGGTGCTCATTTCCTGCTGATCTCCCCCGGCTGAGCCACTGCTACTGTTATAACTGTGCTGCTACAAACTCGTATGGCTCCTAAAGGATCCAATTTTCTCCCCCCATTTTTGATTCCTAAATTGGGGCCAGACTTTCTCAACAGGAGTGGCACTGCCAGCTAGCGGCACCATGGAAACCTGCATTGGCATTTATAGTTCCTAAATGTTGGGTGCCCAGCTGGGGCTGGGTGTCAGGTGTCCAGACAAGGTGCACACAAATGTCCCTCAGAGAAGATTCTCCTGGGTTCCCCTGAATTCTGACCATCTGCTGAGCATTTATATAGGAACAAAACCTATTTAATATCATTTGAGCTAAGGACAACTATTCAATGTATATTGAGTTATCCCAGCATGGCACAATTTTATTAATTGATGGATAATTATATTTTGGATTTCTATCTTCCATCTCTGAAAATCCCATTAGTATTCTCCTGTGGTCTTTGAGCTGCCATAGGGCCCTCCATTGTCTGCGGGCATTTGTAGGAATTTCATAAGTGATCATGTGGTTGAACCAGATACCTGCCAAGTTCCCTGGTCACACCCCGTGTCCCAGCAGGAACCTGCAGTGTATTATACTCTGCGTATGTTCCGTCCAGGTCTGTGTTACATTTCAGTTAGGGGATTCTACTGAGCTTCTAAAATTATCTGTGTAGAAGTGTTTCTATCTATGAATTTTATTTTAGGAGAAGGAAAGGGACATGAAAAAGCCATGTTGTATTTTTCTGGGGCATACACATATGGAGGCCAAGTCTCTGGACTGTGATCTGTAGGACATGGAATTGTCCTTACTTTGGCTTCTTCTTCTAAAATTAAACTCCCTGCCAGGCTGGCAATCCCTTTGCCAGCATCCTGGGCCAGTCAGAGAAATGGAGGGAGGGGGCAGAAGTGGCTGGAGGGGTTGAGACAGATGCACTTCCTGTCCGCAGCATGGCTCCCACCTGCCTGGAGGCTTCTAGCTCTCACTGTGCTTGTACTCACAGCCCTCACTGACACCTCCAAGAAGCCCCTGTGGTTAGTATCATCGTCTTCCCTCTCACTGGAGGAAACTAAGGCTCAGAGAGGCCAAAGCACTTGCCCAAGGGCACAGAGCAAAGCTGGCACTCACCACTGGGTCCTCTTCCCACCACTGCTGGCCACTAACAAGGAGGTAGGGGCTCCTCAGAAGCAGGGACACAGGGAGGAACAGGGATGTGCACACTGAAGGCAGAGCCACAGCTGTGTGCTGGAGTGACAGTACATCCCAGAGGCAAGGCAAGGGGCACCCTCTGGAGCAAAACATTACTGTGGAGAGACTCACATCTCCCTGGCACACTCTTCCCCCTCTGCCAGGAGCTGTCAGACTTGGCTGAGACTGACCCAGTCACCCTTCACCATGTCTTTGGGGAGAGAAGCCAGGACCAGGTGGGTGGGGAGGGGGAAGCAGGAGGTACAGGGAGGGAAACTTGAGCAGGGTGCCAGACAGGACAAAGGGACTAGGTGTCCTGGGGGAGGGGGCAGGGTACCTCATGGGGACACCCGGGGAGTTCAGTGGTCACACATTGAAGCAGCCCTACCCACACTGCCTTTATTTGGCAGGACTCAGCAGGCAACATCTTCAAAGATGTCCTCATTAGTTCTATTATGAAGTAACTTCTAGGACAAAAAAAATTTTGCCTCATATAAAGGCATATAGATATTATTTTACAGAATAACTGGGCCCTGAACCCAGATATGGCTGGGTAGGGCTTGACAGAGGCACACCAGGCTCAGCAGGCCACATAGGGCAGGGCTTCTGTATAGTGGGTTTGTACTGGGTACAGAGGTTTCCTAAGAAGAGGAAGCACCCCACATAGAATACTGGTAATAAGTGGGCCTGAGAGGAAGCACCACACAGAGCAGACCTGTTACTTCTGTAAAGGACTAAAGTGAGCTCCCCCAAAGGCACTCAGAGAGGCAAATTTTAGACCAGGGGTCAGAAAACACCTCTGTCAGGGCCAGGGAGTTGTTTTCTTTCTTTCTTTTTCTTTCTTAATAGTTTTGAAATGTACCATTGCATCATGCACATTAGGTAAGGTCCCCCCAAATACCCTCCCTTCTCCCATATTTCCCCTCCCCTCCCCTCTGTGACCTCTTCCCTTCTACTTTCTGGACTATAGTTATGTTTTGCCATTTATATTAATGTGTAGGTAGGTGATTATATATTGATTTCATAGTAGTATTGAGTATTTGGATACTTTTCCAATTCTTGAGACACTTTACTAAGAAGAATATGTTCCAGCTCCATTTAGGTAAACATAAAAGATATGAATGAAGCCTCTATCTTTTTTATGGGTGCATAGCATTCCATGGTGTATTTGTTAATCCATTCATGGGTTGATGGGCACTTGGGCTGTTTCCTTGTCTTGGCAATTATGAATTGGGCTGCAGTAAAAATTCTGGTGCAAATGTCTTTCTTATAAAATAATTTTTGATCATCTGGGTATATACCTAGTAGAGGAATTGCAGTATTGAACAGTAGGTCTACTTTGAGTTCCTCGAGTGTTCTCCAAACTTCTTTCCAAAAAGGACGCATTAGCTTGCATTCCCACCAACAGTATAGAAGTGTTCCCTTCTCGCCGAACCATGCCAACATCTGTAGTTTGGGGATTTTGTGAAGTGGGCTACTCTTACCCGAGTTAGACGATATCTCAAAGTGGTTTTGATTTGCATTTCTCTGATGATTACGGATAATGAGCATTTTTCATGTGTTTGTAGGCCATGTGCCTGTCTTCATCAAAGAAGTTTCTGTTCAAGTCTCTTGCCCACATAGAAATGGGGTTATTTGTTCTTTTCTTGATTAGTCTTTTTTTTTTGCCGCGGACCGCCGGTCGATGGGCCTCAGTCCGAGGGTGCTCAGGGCGAACGGTACAGGTTGGTTGAAAAGGTCGACGCAGGTAAATGACAGACTGCCACACACCACGAGTGATGAAGAAAGCAGCTGTACTTTACTGAATTTTAAGATTGGTATTTATACATTTTTGACAAAGCATTACAAATTACAAAAGGTATTTTTACAACTTGCTGAGCTTTACAAGTTATTATCTAACCTTGTAGATGTGAGTATTTGACCATCCCACTTGAACAATGTCCTGTCCGCAAGGGGTTCTGCCCGCGAGGGGGAACAAAGGCTGCTGGTTATCAGTTGTGTCTTTCACTTTATCTAAATGAATGCTTCAAAGGCTAAAGTTTTTAAAATGTGAAAATTCTTTCTTTATAACTACTAGTATTAGTAATAATTCACAAATTATTTACTTCTAATGTGATTAAAAGATTTCATATATGTGTAAATTATGTAAGTGATTATAGTATTAGGAAATATATGAAATGTAAAGGTATGTGGAAAGTTTTAAGTCGTGGGTGGCTGTGGGTGGTGTAAGTACATATCTAGATGGAACATCTTGTTTGCTGTTCCTGCATTGTCTCAATGCATTGTCTCAATTCACTGACATTTATGATAGGAACGTGCTCTTACATCGTTCCCCCTGGAGACATTGAGTCTTCACAGGCATTCTTTGCTATGTTTAATTATGGATCAGTAAGTCATTATGTTTATTCTTAGTCTCTCAAGACAATCAGGCATTCAACTGAACAGACAGGTTCAGACAGGCATTCCTCAGGCTTAATGCCGCACCTTAATTACGTTCAACAAACGGCATGCTAGGCAACTTATGCGCTGCTGTCGCATGTCAGGGGGGCTGGGGGCTTCACTCCGGGGAGCACAGACCACCTACCCATGCGTTTTATAACGCGGACAGCGCCACCTCGCTGCGGCTTGATGCCGAGGGTGCGGCAGTTCCCCCTTTTTTGTTTGTGAAGCGTAATTCAAAGAGGTCTTGGCGAACAGCCTTTATGGAGGAAAACACACAACGAAGAAGACATGGTAACAGTAAGACAACACAGAATATCAGGCATCCAATAATAGCTATAAACACAATGTACTGAATCCAGGTTAAGGGATTTAAAGCCTTGAAATTATTAGTCAGTGATTGAGCTAATGCATCTAGAGATGTAGTAGGTAGATGGGCTTCACTTATGGCTGTGATGTCTTTCTGGAGGGTGTGTAAATCATGAGTTATGTCATTGTCCTTCCATACACCCTGTAAATGTGCCTTTGTTTTCTCCCATGATGTAGAAAGATTGTAAGGTAAAGGTGTAACACAGATGGCTTGAAAGGCTGAGTGACACTTAGTCTGTAGTTTATGTTGTATGAATTTTATATCTTGTCCTAAAGCTAATACTACTTCTTCTAAGATATTTAATTTTGCTTCAAGTTTATTATCTATACTGGCCTGTGTCATCAAGGCTAAGGTAATGTTGCTACTTAAAGAATTGACAAAATGTGCAGTATGTACTTCCTGCACCAAGGAAGTTGTGGCTACTGCAAATGTAGTTACTATAGAAATTAAAGCTAAAATTCCTAAAATTAATGCTGCTATAAATCTCTTTGGTCTAATTAATTCATTAACAGTATGTAAAACTTGTAAAGCAGAGTTATCATACCATGGATCATCTTGTAAGTCTACAGGTAACATTACATAAGAAGGTCTTTTAACAATTAACACAGAATTAAACAGTCTTTCATTAAACAAATCAGTAGAAGTGAGACAATTAGTTACTTTACATGCAGTACAAGTTATGTGATAAGAATTTTTTAGTTGAGTAATATTTAAATATTTATTAGGAGCTAAAAGTAAAGCATATGGATATCCAACACAAACTCTTACTGATATTGCTGCAGGTTTGGTCAAGCCAGGTTTCTTCTCTAATATTAAGTTTGATGCAGCGACAAGTCTAAATAAGTCATAATGTATTTGAGTTTTATTCTGACCTTGTGCCACCCATATGGGTTCAACTAAACCAGGTGTAAACCATCGTCGTATAGGTTGAGGGGCACCAGACCATCTATACTTGTGGAATTTTCTATAATTCCACACATGATTATCACAAGAATTACGTGAATAATCCCAAATAATTGTTTGTGAATTTACAGGAAAATGTTTATTGACTGCATCTGGGAATCCACAAGAAAGCCAAGTAGGTGTTTTAGTTAAAGATGATTCCCAGAACTGATTTTTATCTCTATATTTGTCTTTACAATTAGGAATAGGCAGCCAGTTCACTGCTAAGCAGGTTTCATTATAATTAGATGTCCCAATAGTTTGTAACTCATATTCCCAAACATAACGCCTTTCTGCATTATTAGGATCTGGAGCATCAGTTAAGAACACTCTATAGCTTGTAGGTAAACAAAAAGGAGGTGCTTTGCCTCTCAGGGTAAAGCAAATAGGTATTGAATCGGCTTTACCAGTGAAGTTAATTAACGCCGCAGCATGGCTTCTAGACTCTGAGTCTTGTAAGCCTCCCAGCCGGAGGGAATCATTAGTTAGAATTTTAACAGGATCTTGATCTAACCAACCCACTGGGTGGAGTAGCAGCAGGTTAGGAATGTATGACCAATATGCTGCACCCTCCGTTATAGGAGTAGATATAAGAGATAGAAAAGCTATAAAATACATGGTAGGAGTTAAAGGATTATTCTGTGCTAAAATAAGTTGTTTAGCTTGTTTTACTAGAGTCCTGACTTGAGTCCACGTGATCTTGGGAGGTCTCGGCAGTACTTTCACTTTGTTCATCTGCTCTGTCAGGTTCCTCATCCGCCGCAGGCGTCGTCTTCTGTGTCTGATCCTCCGGGGGAGCCGGTTTGACGAGCCGGTCCGGAATCCAGATGGGGGATTCGGCATCCTGGGGAAACACACAAGCATAGCCTCGTCCCGAGGTTATCAATATATCGGGACCCTTCCATTGGCCCGATAATAAATCCTTCCACAGCACTTTCGGGAATGCAGCGGCTGACTTGGGCTGCCAGTGAGTTAATGCTGGTGTTTGATTATTAGAGTTAACATTTAAATGATTTAAAACAAATAAAGCATGAGTTAAAATATGATGAGGAGAAAAATATTTATGAGCCTTTTGCAGGCGCTCAATTTGTAGTTTTAATATTTGATTAGTTCTTTCTACAATACCTTGACCTTGAGGATTGTAAGGAATCCCTGTAGAATGGGCAATTTTCCATTGTACATAAAACTTTTCAAATGCTCGTGAAGTATAAGCTGGAGCATTATCTGTTTTTAGTTGAAGAGGGACACCTAGCTGCTGAAAGCAGCCAAACAGGTGTTGCACAACATCCTTATAAGCCTCACCAGTTCTTGCAGAGGCACAAATATAATGAGAAAAAGTATCCACAGTGACATGTACATAAGTTAATTTTCCAAAACTTGGTACATGTGTAACATCCATTTGCCACAATACATTGGGGCGTAGACCCCGAGGATTAACACCAAATTTTAAAGGATGATGAGTAATAGGACATGCCTTGCATTTGAAGACTATTTGTCTTGCCTGTTCTCTGGTGATCTGAAACATTTTTCTCAATGCATTAGCATTTTGATGATGTAAAGCATGGCTTTCCTCAGCCTCAGTTACTGATGCCACTATGGTACGTGTTAAAAGATCTGCAGTGGCATTTCCTTGGGCCAAAGGGCCAGGTAATTTTGTGTGTCCCCTTATGTGGCCAATATAAAACTGATTATTCCTTTGTTGAATTAAAGTTTGTAGTTTCTTCAACAAAGGTAAAATAGTTGAGGTTCCTGTTAGGAGAGCAGTTTCGAGGGCTGGAAAAAGGGAAGCAACATACTTAGAGTCTGTGTATAAATTAAACTTCTGCTTGAAATTATTAAAAGCCGCAATCAAAGCCCACAATTCTGTTTGCTGAGCAGAAGCCTGCGTTACTTCCTTAACGAGAGGAGACAGACCTGGGCTGAAAACCACAGCTCTTCCTGTAGAGGAACCATCTGTGAACAAAGTTATTGCATCTGATAATGGTTTTTTGGAACACATAAGAGGAAACACAAGTGAAACTGTTTTTGTAAATTCAATTAAAGGATGTTTTGGATAATGATATAAAATTTGACCTGTATAGCCTTGTAAGGCTAATACCCAATCTTCATTATTTTGAAATAGTTGTTCTACTTGAGTTTTATTATAAGCAGTTATAATTACATGAGGTTCTTTACCAAACAATTCTCGTGATCTTTTTCTTCCTTTGTCTATCAGTAATGAAACTAAGTACGGATAATCTGCAACAATTTTTGCTTGAACATGTGGTAAATGGATCCATTCTAAAATGCCTTCCTGCCACAGGCAGGCTGTAGGAGTATATTCAGTAGAAAAAATCAGTAAAGACCATGGGTTTTGATAATTAATTTGTTTAACCCTGGCTTGGGTTAAAGCCTGCTCAACGACTTCTAAAGCCTGTAAGGCCTCTTGAGTTAAATGTCTTGGGGAACGTGGATTTGAGTCCCCCTGTAAAATGGCAAATAAAGGACTAAGAGTTCCTGTAGTGATTTTTAAGAAAGGCCGAATCCAATTTATTTCTCCTAATAACTTTTGATAATCATTAAGTGTCTGTAGCTTGTCTCTCCGTATTTGTACTTTCTGTGGTGTGATGTAATCTGAATGAATCCACTGCCCCAGGTAACTAAGTGGCTTATCTCTTCGAACTTTTTCTGGGGCAATAACCAAGCCAAACTTAGTTAGTTGCTCTATAGCTCTTTCCAGAATAAATTGCACTTGTGATAGCTGTGGGTGAGCTAATAAAATATCATCCATATAATGAATAATGTAAGCACCAGGAAATTGCTCTCGTAGTGCTGCCAATGCAGCTGCCACAAATTTTTGACATAATGTAGGACTATTTTTCATGCCCTGTGGTAAAGTTTTCCACTGATATCTTTTAAATGGTTCCCGTAGGTTAAGAGAAGGAACACTAAATGCAAAGCGAGGGCAGTCATCAGGATGTAAGTTAATAGTAAAAAAGCAGTCTTGCAAATCAATAATTATAAGTGACCATTTTTCAGGTACTGCTACAGGAGATGGGAGCCCAGGTTGAAGGGCACCCATGTCTTCCATAATGGCATTCACTGCTCTTAAATCTTGTAAAAGTCTCCATTTGCCAGATTTTTTCTTAATGACAAACACAGGAGTATTCCACGGACTAGTGGACTCCTCCAAATGTCCTTTATCTAATTGTTCTTGTACTAAAATTTGTAATGCCTGTAATTTTTCCGTTGTTAGGGGCCACTGACTAACCCACACAGGAGTGTCTGTTAACCATTTTATTTTACAGGCATAGTTCTCTGCAGTGGCCCCTATGAAAAACATTGATCATTTAATTGATCAGCAGTAACTAACTTCATGTCCATAACATGCAAAAGATCTCTGCCCCACAAGGTATAGGGTAGAGAGGGCAACACATATGGATGAATGTAGCCTTTCTTGTCTTTGTACTCCCATGCTACAAAAGATGTGCTGCGCATAACACCAGAAACTGAACCCAAACCAATCAATGAAGACCCGGTCCGATGAACTGGCCAGGATCTTGGCCAGTCAGAGGCTGCAACACAAGTTACATCAGCTCCTGTATCCATTAATCCTTTAATAGGCCTGCCTTCAATTTTTATTTTTAAGAATGGTCGATCATACAGGTCATGAATAAGAGCTACACAATCCTGATCAGTAGACCCAAATTGACCTTCCCCCCTTGCATCGTGCAGGTGATAGTTAGGGAGTGGCACATATGGTAACAACAGTAATTGAGCAATTCTCTGTCCTTTGTGAATTTGTGTAGTCTCTACCAAAGCTTTCACCATAACTTTAATTGTATTCTCAGTATCTGAGTCAATTACTCCTGGAACAACTTCAAAATGCTTAGTATAATTAGAACTGCGTCCTAATATAACACCAACCGTGCCTGGTAATAATTTACCTTTAACACCAGTGGGAATGAGAGTGACACCATCCCATTTAGATAAAATTACATCTTTAGAGCTGGCAAGATCTAAACCTGCACTGCCAGGAGTTCCTCGTGGGAGGTCATGAATAGTAAATTCAGGGGGTAGACAGTTTAACGTAGATGAAGGCTGTAAGCCAGGCTGCACTTCAGTAAGCGCAGCCAGTTCTCCCTTGGGGTTGGGGCTGGGAGAATGCCCCTCATCTAGTTTTTTGACTTGTTGCCTTCAGTAGAATTAGCACCCTTGTCTGACAAGGGGGTCCCATCCTTATGAAACTTAGATTTACACTCATTTCTCCAGTGTCTGCCCTTTTTACAACGAGGGCATGGACCCGGGGGAACTCCACGGGTCTTGTTACCATTATTATTATTAGTAAATTTCTTACAATCCTTTTGCATGTGACCCGGTTTTCCACAATTGTAACAGGTGGGCACAGCGTGCGGGGGGTCACAGCTGTAACATGTATTACTAGGGTCTCTATTGAAAGCATTTTTAACATATGAACTGAATTTCTGACCTTGCATTGCTGCAGCAAACGCCATCCCCTGGACGATTGCTGGTGAGGCATCCATGCATGCTTTAATATAATCTTGTAATGTGCCTGTCTTCCTGACAGGGCGTATTAAGTCCTGACACAGCGTATTAGCATTTTCCCAAGCCAGTTGCTTGAGCAATAATGTTGTACCCTCAGATGGTGGGAGCATTCTAGTAATGGCTTCTTCTAATCGAGAAATAAATTCAGGATATGATTCTTCCACACCCTGCTTTATTCCTGCCAAGGTAGTACTTTTGGTTCCCGGAGGAGGGAGCTTACGCCATGCAGCAATGGCATTCTGTGTAACCAGTTCCAAAAACTGACGGGGAATAGCAGTTTGAGCCTCGGTAGAAGCAAAGTTATCAGTTCCTAACAGCATTGCCATGGTTGGTTGTACACCTCTCTTTCCCTTATGCTGTTTAATGCTTTCTCTTGATCTATCTTCATACTCTGTTCTCCATAAGATATAATCCCCTGGAGAAAGTGTGGCTTTGGCTGTTTGTTGCCAATCATAAGGAGTAAGCCACAAGCTACCTATTGATTCTACAATTTGCAGGGTATAGGGAGCAGAGGCTCCAGATGTACGGACAGCCTGCTGTAATTCTTTAAGTGTTTTTAAGGATAAAGGTTCCCAAGTTGGCGCCGCATTAGCATCATCAGGAAAGCGCACTGGGAAAGCGAAAGTAAAATCGCCTTGCTGGCGTGCTTCACGAGCGGCGGCCTGAAAGCCTCCGGGGGGTAAAGGAGGCACACGAGGGCGTGGAGCCCGCAAAGCCGGTCTAGGGTTCGTCATGGGAATGCGAACTGCTGGGTAAGCGCGGCGGTGATCAATAAAATTATCCTCCTCATTCTCCTCATCCTCTTTGGCTAATTCATCTACCACATCCCACTCATCATTGTCAGAAAAATTATCATTAGCTGGCGGAGGCGGCGGCAAAAGTTCCTTAAGTGTTGGTGCCGAGGGAATTACGCCCTCGGTATTCAATGCCGGCTCAGGTTCTTTAAAAGCCTCCGGAGAGACCTCATCATAAATGGGGGCTACCTTAGTTTCGGGGCTTCCAGCCTCCGAAGCTGTTTCCCTTATAAAAGCCTCCAGAAAAGTATTGTCAGCCAAAAGTTCCCTGATCTGTAGCCATAAAGGATAAGCCTGTGGGGGCAGAACTTGCTCCCCATGCTCCTGCACATAAGCTCACATCTCTCGTCCCACTCGTTTCCAATCGGAAAGAGATAGGGAACCCTCCTCCAGAAACCAAGGACTAACCAGTTTTATGAAATGCATAAGCTCCTCCAACTTTTTGAGGGACACATGAAAACCATTTTTCTCTAACAAACGCTGTAACATGATACTGAGCATACGCTCTTCCTTAACTAATGCGTGCCCCATGATACCTGCGGATTGCTCACGCTTAACCGGTCAGCCTTTACCGGCGGGACTCGAGCTCCCTGGTGAGAGTCACCTTCAACCTGAAAAGAAGGAAAGAAAGGAAAAGAAAGATCACCTGTCCTTCAGGTCCCTGTTCGAGGGCGCCAGCTGCCGCGGACCGCCGGTCGATGGGCCTCAGTCCGAGGGTGCTCAGGGCGAACGGTACAGGTTGGTTGAAAAGGTCGACGCAGGTAAATGACAGACTGCCACACACCACGAGTGATGAAGAAAGCAGCTGTACTTTACTGAATTTTAAGATTGGTATTTATACATTTTTGACAAAGCATTACAAATTACAAAAGGTATTTTTACAACTTGCTGAGCTTTACAAGTTATTATCTAACCTTGTAGATGTGAGTATTTGACCATCCCACTTGAACAATGTCCTGTCCGCAAGGGGTTCTGCCCGCGAGGGGGAACAAAGGCTGCTGGTTATCAGTTGTGTCTTTCACTTTATCTAAATGAATGCTTCAAAGGCTAAAGTTTTTAAAATGTGAAAATTCTTTCTTTATAACTACTAGTATTAGTAATAATTCACAAATTATTTACTTCTAATGTGATTAAAAGATTTCATATATGTGTAAATTATGTAAGTGATTATAGTATTAGGAAATATATGAAATGTAAAGGTATGTGGAAAGTTTTAAGTCGTGGGTGGCTGTGGGTGGTGTAAGTACATATCTAGATGGAACATCTTGTTTGCTGTTCCTGCATTGTCTCAATGCATTGTCTCAATTCACTGACATTTATGATAGGAACGTGCTCTTACATCGTTCCCCCTGGAGACATTGAGTCTTCACAGGCATTCTTTGCTATGTTTAATTATGGATCAGTAAGTCATTATGTTTATTCTTAGTCTCTCAAGACAATCAGGCATTCAACTGAACAGACAGGTTTCATTCACAGGCATTCCTCAGGCTTAATGCCGCACCTTAATTACGTTCAACAAACGGCATGCTAGGCAACTTATGCGCTGCTGTCGCATGTCAGGGGGGCTGGGGGCTTCACTCCGGGGAGCACAGACCACCTACCCATGCGTTTTACAACGCGGACAGCGCCACCTCGCTGCGGCTTGATGCCGAGGGTGCGGCATTTTTTTCCTTTTTTGAGACAGAGTCTCATTATGTCACCCTCACTAGAGTGCCATGGCATTACAGCTCACAGCAACCTCAAACTCTTATGCTTAAGCGATTTTCTTGCCTCAGCATCCCAAGTAGCTTGGGCCTATAGGCGCCCGCCACAATGCCTGTCTATTTTGGTTGCAGTTGTCATTGTTACTTAGCAGGCCTGGGCCAGGATGGAACTCACCAGCCTCAGTGTATGTGGCTGGTGCCCTACTCACTGATCTACCAGCACTGAGCCAGGGCCAGGGAGTTTTGGACTCTGTGGGCCATATAGTCTCTGTGGGAGCTGCTCAACTCCAATACCACTCTGTGGAGGCTGCCAGAGACTACACAAACACACAGGAATGGCTGTGTCCCCATAAAACTTTATTTATAAAAACAGGCAGTGGGCTGGATTTGGCTGAGGGCCAGTTTGCTAAGCCCTTGATGGTCTCCAGGAAATGAGTCTCTTCTCCAGCCTGAGTGCCCTGATGTTGACAGCCACAATAAAAACCACTTGATCTCCTCGGAGAATCACCTATGTCAGCAAAGCTCTAATCTGTAAGTTTCAGCAGGAGGACAGGACAGTCAGCCCACTGTCAGCAGCAGCAACTCCAGTGAAGCCATTTCACTGAAGCAATAAAGCTACCACTGTATCTTATTAGCTGACGGTTTTTTCTCTCCTGCTTAGTGCATGAAATGTGAACCAAGACTTTCTTCTGTTGGGAGGAACTAGATCTGCAATGGGGAGAGAAGGCAAAGGGAACTGAAGAGATTCCACTGAAAAATATTTTGCAGAGCCGGCTTTGGTAGCACCTGTAGTTCCAGCTAATTGGGAGGGAGAAGTGGGGGGATGACTTGAGCCCAGGAGTTCCAGATCAGCCTGGGCAATATAAGAAGACCCCAGCTACTATCTATAAAAAAACTAAAAACACACACAAAATGTGAGGCCCAGTAGCAAAGGCAGACTCCTTAAACCACAGAGAGCTGCTCTGGTGCCTCTGGAGCTGGGAAGCCTGGTGTCTGTGGGAAGAAGTGGGGACCACGCCCCACAGTGACAGCCCTTCCTCCTGCAAGTCTGACTTCTGGGCTCCCCTGGGTGGGGGGACATGGGGCAAGGGGAGCATTTAGGAAAGGGAAACACACCTCTCCCATGAACACGGAGGCCCTGCTGTGTAACATGAAACCCTAAGAGGCCGGCGGGAACCAGAGTGGGGCCTGGCCGGTTGAGAAGAGGATGCACATTAACTGGACATGGAACCGGCTTGTGTGGGCAAATGTGCCTGTAACTGCCAGGGACAGCATCTTGTCTGCTTTAGAACGCAGTTGCCCAGTGTGCTCTGTCCCCTCCTACTAAGAGGCTGGAGCGCTCCCTGCAGCTCCCTCCTGATCGGCCTGAGGACACTCACCATGGTTAGCGCCTCCACGCTGGCACCCATCAGACAGCAGTACCGGGCCACATCCAGGATCCCATTGTTGGCAGCAAGGTGCAGAGGCGTTTGTCCACACTGAGAAGAGAGAAAAAAGGCCAACAAGCTCTTCTTCTTTTTTTTTATTAATATTAAATCATAGCTGCGTACATCAATGTGATCATGGGGCACCATGCGCTGGTTTTATAAACAGTATGACACATTTTCATCACAATGGTTAACATAGCCTTCCTGGCATTTTCTTAGTTATTGGGTTAAGACAATTATATTCTACATTTACTAAGTTTCACACATACACTTGTAAGATGCACCGCAGGTGTAATCCCACCAATTGCCCTCCCTCTGCATATCCTCCCCCCTCCCTCCCCTCCCTCTCCCCCTTGCCCATATTCTTAGGTTATAACTGGGTTATAGCTTTCATATGAAAGCCATAAATTAGTTTCATAGTGGGGCTGAGTGCATTGGATACTTTTTCTTCCATTCTTGAGATACTTTACTAAGAAGAATATGTTCTAGCTCCAACCATGTAAACATAAAAGAGGTAAAGTCTCCATCTTTCTTTAAGGCTGCATAATATTCCATGGTGTACATATACCACAATTTATTAATCCATTCATGGATCTATGGGCACTTGGGCTTTTTCCATGACTTAGCAATTATGACTTGGGCTGCAATAAACATTCTGGTACAAATATCTTTGTTATAATGTGGTTTTTAGTCTTCTGGGTATATACCTAGTAGAGGAATTATAGGATTGAATGGCATATCTATTTTAGATCTCTAAGTGTTCTCCAAACATCTTTGTAAAAGGAATGTATTAATTTGCATTCCCACTGGCAGTGTAGAAGTGTTTCCTTTTCTCCACATCTACACCAACATCTCTAGACACAGCCAGGGAAGAGAATATGGAAGGACAGATATTGGAGACTCTTTCAATGAGTGAAATTACAAGGCACGGCCACCAAATTCTTTTTATGCCTGTGGTTCCCAAACTTTGTGCCAAAGCACTTGAGGGGACTGCAGTGAATTCACACTAATGATAAGGAACATTTGAGGATTTTGATGGAACCACCTAGTGAGGACATCAAGTAAACTACCAGCTCAAGGCAGTTCTGAGTCCCATCATTAGACTGTATCACCTTCCCTTCAATGATACCCTGTCTTTGCACAGCAGGGGTTGGAATTTGCTTTCCTAAACACACAAATATGAGAAAATCACTGTGGAAAGTGAGGATGATGTGTCTAATCTGAGCCCAAGGTTTGGAAGGCTGTGCGCTGCCCAACAGGTGCACACATCCAAGAGTCAGCAATTGTGATTATGTACAAATGAAATTAAAATAGGAGTTTTCTTTCAAGTTTTGTGTGTTATTTTTCTTAATGGCTATGAAGTTGTTAGGACATACTCACTAAGGCGTTTGCACTGAACCACTCAACTTGTTAACAGGACTGGCAGGTACTTCCTTTGCCCTAGAAAACAATTCCTGAGACCCTAAGGATACTGTGAGCTTAGGAAGTTTGGGAAACTCTGATTCATGCTGTCTGTGTGTAACTAATGGTTTCCACTATGAAGTTAATACATAGCAATATCCAAACAATATAAAAGCATATATCATAGAAAACAAAGTCTCCCTTCCCTATTTCCCCTCTCCCCTTCTTGATCCCTAGTTCCCTGCTCAGAGCCATATCTACTTAACATTTTGTCTTTGCAGCAACATCAATGGAACTCAGGGTAATTATCTTCAGTAGAATAATCCAGGCACAGAAAGACAAATATCACATGTTTGTACTCCTCAGTGGGTGCTAAAAATGTGTACACATGGATCTAGGGAGTGGAATCATAGATACTGAAAGAATGATAGATAATGGAGACTCCGAAGAGTGATGGGGTGGGAGTGGGGAGGCTGTTGAGAAATTGGTTAATGGATACAGGTACATTATTTGGGTCATGGATACCCTAAAAGTCCTAACTTCACCACTATGCAATGTACGCATGTAAGAGTTGTACAAATTAAAAATAAAATTGGTGCATTTCCATTCAAGCTCTTATCTATGAATCTTTACCCTACTAGGGTGAACACCTAGGAGGTACACTTCTGTTCTAGTATAAATACTACAGTAACATGCACACGCATTCATGTTTCTTTACTATTATCTTCTACAATGATCTAGAAAGAGTTATTAAGCATTCAAATATTCTAGAATTAACATAAAAAGGAAAAAAGAAATTTTCAAAGCATAAAATGCCTGGAAGATGTGATGTAAAGAAGATATCATTTTAGGCTCAGCACCCATAGCTCAGTGAGTAGGGTGCCAGCCACATTCACTGGCTGGTGGGTTTGAACTCAGCCTGGGACAGCTAAACAATGATAACTACAACCAAAAAATAGCCAGGCATAGTGGCAGGTGCCTGTTATCCCAGCTACTTGGGAGGCTGAGCAAAGAGGATCATTAAAGCCCAAGAGTTTGAGGTTGCTATGAGCTGTGACACCATAGCACTCTACTGAGGGCAACATAGTGAGACTCTGAATCAAAAAACAAAAACAAAACAAACAAACAAAAAAAGAAAAACAAAGAAGATATCATTTTGGTTATAGAATATGAAGTTTTATACAAGGGAAGAAAGCCAACCGAGGTGGGCATGTTGGGGTGGAGGAAACCCACAGTTTTGAAGGCCCCCAGTTTGGACAGACCAAAATCCAGACCCTTTAGTATGATGTTCCAGGTCCTTTGCCACCTGGACCCAATGGCTCTTCATAGCTTCATTTTGTCCCTTTCCCTACTTCCCCCAAGCTAAATACCTACCCTATTTGACTACATGTTAGTGACAGCTCCCAGCAGACACACATAGAGATTCCCAAATAACTAAAAGTAGCCCAGCAATCCCACTCCTGGATATTTATCCAAAGGAAAATTGTATCATTTTATCAAAAAGACACGTGCACTTGAATGTTTATTGTAACACGATTCACAACTCAAAGATGTGGAATCAACCCAGTGTCCATCTATTCATGATTGCGGTATCATAATACAATATGTGGTATTATGTATAAATAAAAGAAATAGAAAAAAAAGCCTGATGGCAACCCTTCTGAGGAAATCCTGAGACCCCTCAAATCAGGGCGTGCTGATCATGAGTGCATTAAAAACAACCAAGGGAGGCTATCTGTGGGCACAGGCTGCAGACTGCATGCAAGCAGCACACTTTTTGTTTTGTGAGACAGAGTCTTGGTCACCCTCAGGAGGGTGCTGTTGTGTCACAGCTCACAGTAACCTCAAACTCTTGGACTTAAGCCATTCTTGTGCCTCGGCTTCCTAAGTAGCTGGGACTACAGGAGCCCGTGACAATGCCCGGCTTTTTTTGTTTGTTTCTTTAGCAGGCCGGGGCTGGATTTGAACCTACCAGCTCTAGAGCATGTGGCTGGTGCCCTAACCTCTGAGCTACAGGCGCCCCAAGCAGCACACTTCTGCTCCAGACAGGCTCTGAATTACAGTACTGAGCTTTGCTGCTGATTCCAAGAGGTTGAAACTGGGCAAATGATTTCTGCTTCAGCTGAGCACAACTCAATAACAAAACCATCTATCGAAGGTCCTCTATGTACCATTGCCATGCTATATATAGCAAAAACACAAGTTTATATCAGCATTTAGAGACTACAGTGGCCATTTGCAGTAGCAAAAATGTAGAGACTTTTCATTAAATAAGCCCTGAAAGTCTGAGATTTTCTTGCTGGAATTTTAAAGATCAAAGGTCACAAGTGCACTTTTTTGCATTTAGACCTGGGTTGCAGCTGGAAAGAACACCTGTTCCCTGTTTAGGTTGGGTTAAAGCACATGAGATGCTTGACTCCCCCTGCCCTGTCTCATGGAGAGAGCCGGTCCCAGATGCTGGGCACATGGGAGTTCCTGTTCATGTGGTGGCCAAGTCTAAAGGTAGTGATGTCAGGGCATGGATGTTCCTTGAAGTTGCTTTTGATGTGCTTAAAGAATCCGAGAAGGAAAGCCAAGGTCTTTATGCTACTTTAAATTATATTTGGCTGACTTGACAAGATTAGAATGGGATAAATGAAGAAAGCAACCGGCAGCTAATGGCTCAGGCCTAGGGTACTGGCATTTCATGTTCCTAGAATGTGAAGATGACCAATTTCAATTTCCATAGAATGAATCATAGAATATGCAAGAATAATTACTTTTTAGAGAAGTATAATTTTCCAGCTGTTTCAGACGTTAATTCTCTTACCTGAAACAAATGATACTAAATCCCACTGGCATTGTACACACCCTTGATAAACAAACATTTCCCTGTAATTCAAATATTAATTCCATTTGGACTTTGTTTTTAATACAATCATAATAGAATAGTGCTTGAACTTTCATACAGCTATGGGACTCAAATCACAGGAATATCCAACTGTTCCATATTCTTTGGTAATTAAAATCTAGATGGATGCAGGGAAAAGAGGAGACAGTAGCTAATTTCTAAGAGTCAACATACAGGTTATTTTATGAACCTAGGAGCACACAATTAGTTATTTTTATTTCTTTGTCATTTGCCAAATTATCCCCTTCATCTTATGAAATTTATTTAGCCCAAAAAATGGTATTAGGAATTTTTGAATATAAAACTCTTAATGGGAAAGCTTAGGAAAAAATGTGGCCTAGGAATATTAATCAAATTCAGTATCATTGGGTATTTTTGAAGATGCTCCAGTTTGTACCATGTTCTCTGATTTTTCCACAAGACTGTATATACACATTCTGGATGCCCATCAGAGCTGAGCCAGGCTAGGCAGGAAGTACTTGTTAATGTGATAATTTTCGGTTACTCTTGGAAATTATTCAAAAGTAAACACATAAAATATGCCTTCAAATGGCAGAGCCCTGTAGAAAAGAACACGTCCACCTGCATAACGTTCACTTTGAACAATGAAGAGATGCAAACAGAGATGCTTCTTGGCCCAAACCCAGAAGCAGGTGAGCAAATGAACACAGGTGGGATCTGCAGTGATCTTGTTCCCTGTGCATACCTTGAGATGTCCAAATTGCAGTTTGTGTCACAGAGGGCCACCACAATAGACGTGCTGCCATCTTTACAGACCACATGCAGGGGATGTTATTTAGTTAGCTGTGGGCTGTGTGGGCTGTGTGGGAGGCTCAAAAGGGATTAGCCACTTAATGAAAAACACTGACAGAGTAAGTGGGAGCTCAGAGGAAGGAGAAATCATTGTAGGCTGAAAAAATTCTTAGAAAAGGAGGAGCACTTTGTGGCAAATAACCCAAACTCTGTAAAATAACTTAAAGAGTTTTATTCTTAGATAAATTTGAGGACCATGGCCCAGAGCCATGCTCCCAAAGCCTTAAGCAAGTGGACTCACTATAATTGGGTTACAGTTTTGATACATTTCGTGGAGACAGGAATTACATACACAGTATGCGTAATGTTGGGCAAGTTACATAAACTTTCTGTGACTCAGTTTTCTCATTTTCAAGACAGGGCTAATAAATGGAACAACTCTCTGGATTTCTTGTGAGCACTAAATGGGAAAGGAAATGTAAAATGCTGCAGCCCATGCCTTGCACGTGGTACTCAGTAAATAATAGCTATACCCAGTAAGCTGTTCCTGAGGTCCATCTCTACCCTGTGACAGTGAAGGAGGTGATCACTGCTGTGCAGGGAAGAGGCACAAATGGGTTAAAATGTCTATACAGTGAAAAACCTACCCAGCACTTTAATACATAGCATTTCTGCAGTTAGTACAACAAGTGTGAGTTAAATATCATTATGCCCTAGGTTAGAAAAGGAGGCCCACAGAATGGATTAAAGTCCCGGGCAAGCTTGGCTGAGAATGCATACTCTGCTCAGAGCAGGGGTATATGTGCCCTGTGCTGAGAGCAGAATGATTGTGTCAGGAGAGAGCCTGTTGGGCTGGGGAATGGCTTGAAGAGAGGTACAAAGGCAGGGAGGGAAACATGTGGGGGGTTGAAGGGACAGTGAGAAGACCAATAACACATGCAACAATGAGAAAATGAGAGGAAAAACTAACAACAAATTCATGTTTGAATGCAGAAATAGGGGAGTGTGATACTTTCAGGAGGAGGAGTATATAGGATGGCTTTACCTCCCTCCAGCCTTGCCATCTCCCTTAGATCACTCTTATTGAGCATTTCATTGTATTAATAGCATCAAGATCCTCTTGTCCAAAACCAATGTAACACAATTCAGTTGAAAATAGACCTCTGATTGAGCTTAGGGTCTTACCCATTTGGCCTTCTTTGCCTCCGTTGCCAAATTACAGCCTTTGAGGCAAATCTCTAGAGCCACAGAATTTTCCAGAGCTCTCTGGCCCAAGGGAGATTTCTTGGAACTTGTGAAAAAAGCCACTGAGTTGAGTAAAAATGACCGTTGATCAAAGCAACCTGGAATATACCTGCATGGACACTCTCTGAGGTCAAGGATAGATGATGTCTATAGTGGTAAAGTCACTGATTTCAGGCTGCAGTGGAGAAAGTGAGGTAATTCACAGAAACAGAAACAGAAGTGTGGGTCAGAGCCATGAAATCAAGATGGTGGACTGGAGTGGAACAATGCAGAATCCAAGTTGGGAGCAAAAGTACCAAAGAGTGGGGCATCACTCTTAGTATCTTTGATTGCAATAACTGTTTGTGGACATCTGGTGATTTTTATACCCAGGAGATCTTGACCATCTGGCTTAGTAACTTTCTCTGAGCATCTCTATCTGAATGCATGCTCTACTGTCTGTGTCCAAGACAGAGATACATCTTGGGATTCACCAGAGGATGCAGTAGGAGAGTTACTAATTCCAAAGGATTTATCACCTCCAATTAGGAGGGTGATTTAAGCTTGAGCCTTTGTACCAAGGCCTCCTTATCATCTGAACCATCCTTATATGAGGTGCTTGGAGGTCTGTGAACTCTCTGAACTTAGAGATATGGACAAAGGACACTACTGGTTAAAAGTTGCTCATTGTTTGAAGGGTTCAACTTGTAAGTGTACTAATTGGTAGAAACTTACCCAATATATTGGATGGGTCTTGACTTTGGATACAAACCTGGATGTTTGCAGAGTCACACTTCTCTTGGGTTTTAATTCCAGATTTTCCTTAATGAAGAACTTTTAAATAATCTGTACCAAATGTTCTAGGCAGGCTGCTAATGAGAGAAGTGGTCTTTCAGTTATGGATGGAAAATGCACATTGGACTTCCATACATTCCAGAGTCTAGGTTATGGAATTTTCTTTGAACATTGCAAATGTCTTTCTGTGCAGTAGTTTGTATACTATGCACTAAGGGTTATTAGAATCTGATAAGTTCCTTTGTTGCCTATGAACAGGACATGCCCACTGAGAGCAACAATCTAATTATCCAAACTGCCAGTATCAAAGATACTGTCTCCCAAGATTAATGTGTTTGCATTATGAGTTTCCCTCTGAGTGAAAGACAGTGGTCCTAAATAAATTTCACTGAATTGCTGTAACAAAGAAGGAAAATAAATCAACTTCTCATGTCAATTCCAGACTTGGGTGATTTCCACTGTGGATACAGCAAGACCAGTCTTGCTGTACATTAGAATCAAAGAAAACCCATTTTGTGGATCATAAAGAACCATGGCAGTCCTTCTTAGCTAACAAACTTGCTGCTCTTATGTCCTTTTTTCCTAGTTCTTTCTTCAATGTTTATTTCACCCTGTGGCTTTCAACCCTGCCCAGATACATTAGAGTAGTCCCAAAAGTTGTCCATGTGTGGTAGGAGTGTCCTGACATTGGGGTTGCCTCTAACACAGTGATTGAAAAGTGGCTCTTGAGACACATTGCTCACGTTCAAATCCCAAGGTCTTTACTTATTTACAATGCAACCTTGGGAAATAATCATTCTGTGCTTCAGTTTCACTGCCTGTAAATGAGAATGATATTGCAAAATATTTTATGTGTTTTTATGAAGATAAAATGAATTACAACATGTAAAATGCATAGAACAGTGCCTGGTACACAGTAGGTATTTGATTATTTTAGCTATCATTATCTTCCTTATTACCAGGTAATATGATGAAGATAGTCCTGCATGTGGAATTAAAAAAAAATAAAATAAAATCAGGCTCAGCACCTGTAGCTCAGCGGTTAGGGCGCCAGCCACATACATCAGAGGTGGTGGGTTCAAACCTGGCCCAGGCCAGCTAAGCAATAATGACAACTACAATTTAAAAAAATAGCCAAGCGTTGTGGCAGGTGCCTGTAGTGCCAGCTACTTGGGAGACTGAGGCAAGAGGATCACTTGACTCCACGAGTTTGAGGTTGCTGTGAGCTCTGACTCCATGGCACTCTATTGAGGGCCACATGGTGATTCTCTGTCTCAAATAAATAAATAAAATCAAACAAACCTGATTACAAATCCTAGTTCAACTAGGATTCTAGACCTGTGAATCTGGGAAATGTTGTTTCCCAAACAACCTGGGTCTCCTGCCAATGCTGCCCTTGTCAAGATACGGGAAAAACTGTGTTGTGCAGAAGCCAAAGTCCATTTCCCATCTATGAAAGGCAATACAATTTACCTTTCAGAGTTTCCAGGACATTAAGTAGAAATCAACATGGAAGCAGGGGTAATATTATACCATGGTCAAGAGCATACTTGTATGGAGCCACAGTGACCTGGGCACAAATCTCAGCTAGCTGTGTGATCTCAGATAAATTTATTTCCTGTTTAAACCTTAGAGATAGTAATTTTGTTTCTTGTTCCAAAATTGAATGGTTTAACAGTTCCTAGCTGTATAATTAATTATGCTCTTGACCAATATTATACCGCAGATAGCTGACACTCAGCACACCCACCTGCCAAATCCTCCCTCTCTCCCCCATTCCTCGTAATGTAACAGCACCATCCTCCCCAGCACCTGCTTGGGACCTGCTCTCACAGGGAAAAGCCTTAGAATAGTCAGAGCTCTCAGACCTGTTCTCTCCAGTATAAACTCTGTCTAGCTCCTTGGAAGGGAAGGTGTCATGAGATCTGAGCAAACAGAGTCCCTGCCCTGGGCTTCCCTAGAGGCTAGGGCCATAAAAGACAAAGCAATGTGCTCCTTTGTAGGTCAGACCCAAGTCTTTGTTTCTCCTCGTGAAAAGAGAGCAGGCACTCTGCTGATGGCACTTAGCAAAAACATTTCTCAGTCTTACATGGGTAAGACAAAGCCCACAGAGTCCCACATGGACTTTTACTGAAGTGGCCTTGGCTGGCGAAAGTTGCTATTTCTTCCCCTACTCATTTTAATAGTGGGAACAACTCTTGGCCTTTTTGGTGATTCTCTGCATATCCCACAGGGTTTGAAAGATAGAAGAACCCCTGTGGAATGCAGGTGTTTGTAGCACCCACCATTCAACAGGTGAAGAGAGTGTGGGGAGTCGGATATGCATGAAATAGACCTTATGATCCTGCTCTTGCAGAAGGGGAAGGTGGAGCTCAGAGAGACTAAGGGCTCACTCACTGTGACACGGACGAGAAGATCCAGAGATGAAACTCACCCAGCATCTGTTTGTTTTTTTTTATTAAACCATAGCTGTGGACATTAGTATGATCATAGGGCACCATACACTTGGTTCATAGATCGTTTGACACATTTTCATCACATTAGTTAACATAGCTTTTGTAGCATTTTCTTAGTTATTTTGCTAAGACCTTTACATTCCACATTTACCAGGATTCACATATACCCTTGTAAATGCACCGCAGGTGGGATTACACCAGCATCTGTTTGACTTCCAAACCTGGAAGCTTCAACCAAAAGCAAGAAAAGAATCAAGGACTTGCCAAGTGAGCACTGCTGTTAGCATTTGGTGGAGAGAAGAGTGGTCCCCAGACTACTGGGAAGCAGAGTGAGTCTGTCTTCTGTTTTCCTGATTAAAAAGGCATAAGGAAAAGTTCTGAATAAGTCAAGAATTTGCTGCTGAGAAACTTATAGGCCATGAGATTCATTTATGCAATAGAGGAAACAGCCACATAACTCTTAACACACAATAATTCTGAAAGAAACTTAGTAAAATCTAGGTGTGCCTTGCACAATATAATAGTCAGTAGGTTTATGCAAATATTTACAATTAAGTTTAAATCAATTAAGATTAAACGGAATTAACGCTATGCTACCTGGGTCTCCTGCCAATTCTGCCCTCATCAAAATACAGGAAAAACTGTGTTTTACAGGAGCCCACCACGGGGGAGACTGCACAGCCCCACAGGGAAGTATTCCAGAAACCTACTCTACTGGAGACTGGTCACTGAGGTGCCCTGTGCCAGGAAGGGAGCCCATTCCTCTTCCAGAGCGTCTCCTAGAAAATGCAGAAGGGCCCTGAGAAAACATTTGGGATTTGGAACTATCCTACCTGTTGATTGTGGCCGCGATTCTACTGGTGTGTACATCTCTCAAAGCTCATCAGATTGTATCTTTTAAGTGATTTGCATTTTTTGTATGTAATTATACCTCTACAAAATTGAGTTTAAAAAAGAATATGTGATGAATACCAAATAGGCACACGTACACACGCACACTGGCTAAAATGAAAAAGAAAACAGCAAGTTTTGGTGAAGACATAAAGTGACTGGAACTCTCCTTATACTGTTGGTAGGAAGGTAAAATATGCAACATTGGAAAAATCTTTTACTGGACCTTTTAAAACTGAACATATGTACCCTTGACCCAACAATTCCGCTCCTAGTAAATAACAAACAGAAATATGAACATATGCTCACCAAAAGATGTATAGTAGAATATTCACAGTAGCACTGATATACTCAGTCTCAAATTGGAAACTCTTCAAGTGACTGTAATAGACGAATTGGTCAATCAGTAGATATCTATTAGTTCCATGGAACATTGTGCATGAATGGAAATGAACAAACTATACACTTAACAGTGAGAACGAATCTCTCAAATATAATATTTGTATGTAAGAAGCCCAACATAGAAGAGTAAAAAATACTCATATATAATTTTAGTTGGCAAAAAAATATGGTTAGAACTCAGAGTAGCAGTTGCTCTTCGAGGGGCGTAGTGACAAGGAGGGAGAACGAGAGTGGGGGGTCCGAGGGTGCTGCCACTATGCTCTCTCTTGATGTGGGCAATGTTACGTGGGTACATCCGCTTTGTGAAAATTCAATGCACTCTGCCCTTTTAGCTTCTCTTCTTGTCTGCATGTATGAGACAGGACGATAAAATTTACTTTAAAAATCTCTAAGCATTCAGTACACTCAGGACTCACCATTTGGGCTTGAATGTAACAGAAAGTGGGAAAAATGCAGCAATTTGCCAGGAACTCAAGAGTGCCAATTTGGGGGATCTTTCCTTCTGCAGAGGGAAAGAGCTGTTACCACTTTAATATGTTGTGACTCCGTCCACCTTGTGTGTGACCCAAGAAGCTTCTGCAACAACATATGTGATTCTCACTAGCAGGACAATATCACTTCTCTTCAACTTCCTGTCGATAAGGCAGAGAGAGGACCAGGCTCCAGCAGAGAAAGCACTCCTGGTTCAGGGCTGAGAAGTTCTGGAATAAAACAAGTGAGCTTTCTTCACTTGATAGATGTTTACAGGCCAAAGGCCTTTTGTAGTTGTTACTGTTGTTATTATTTACTTTGTCTGATAGCTGGACTTTCTAGTTTGTGCACTGAGGTGAGTGGAGGCTTGAGGCTCTGCCAATAACACTGGTGTAAGCCTGGGTGTTGGGTGATGGAAAGACATCCCGTGTAATAGAGGGAGTCTGGGCTTTGGAGACACATAGGTCTGGATTTGAACTGTAAGCCATCTCTTGGTGTATCTGGCTGACCTTGGAGAAAGTTGTAACATCTTTCAGAGACCCAGATTTCTTTACTTTTACTTAAAAAAAAAATATCAAATTCCTATTATTTTTATATGCATCCTCCACATGTTAGCCTTTGTTGGTCCTGAACAGAAAGTGGGAAAAATGCAGCAATTTGCCAGGAAGTCAAGAGTGCCAGATGAAAAGGGCTTGGCACCTGTAGCTCCACTGCTATGGTTCCAGCCACATACACCAGAGCTGGCGAGTTTGAATCCAGCCCAGTCCTACCAAACGACAATGAGAACAACCAAAAAATAGTCAGGCATTGTGCTTGGTGCCTGTAGTCCTAGCTACTTGAGAGGCTGAGGCCAGAGAATCCCTGAAGCCCAAGAGTTTGAGGTTGCTGTGATCTGTGATGGCATAGCACTCTACCGAGGGTGACATAGTGAGACTCTGTCTCAAGAAAAAAAAAAAAAGTAAGATGAAAGGGCCAGGCACAGTGGCTCATGCCTGTAATCCCAGCACTCTGGGAGACTGAGACAGGTGGATTGCTTGTGCTCACAGGTTTGAGACCAGCCTGAGCCAGAGCAAGACCCCCGTCTCTAAAAAATAGCCCAGTGTTGTGGCGGGCACCTGTAGTCCCAGCTACTTGGGAGGCTGAAGCAAGAGGATCACTTGAACCCAGGAGTTATTCTAACTTATTTTTTAGCATTTAGCATCACATTTAGCCTCTGTGACCTCCCCAAGAGCGGAGGCAGTGTCTTATTTTGTTGACATTTCTACAGTACTAGGATGCGATCAAGACGCATTAGTTGTGTGACTATATGAAGGACATTCCACAGCTAGTGCTTTAATACAGTCATAAAGGATTTTGCCTGAGAATCTGCTCTTCAGGCTTTTGGGGATACTGAAAACAGCAGTCTCCAAGCACGTGATCCCAAGGACAGTGGTCAGGATGCAAGTGACAAAGCACGGAGGAAACTTCCTAGAAACTGACAACATAAGGGAATCCTAAACTAGTAACTGACCTGTACCAAGTCTTACCACAGAGTTCTTCTAATAGAGCTTTTGGGCAACATGCTCTCGTGGAGACAACATAACCAAGTGCAGTGTGGAACTCGGGACCAGACATCTGTCTGTGGGGCGAGGTCAACTGGGAGATGCCATGGGGTGGTGGTGAGGCCGCCCTCTCCTGGAAGCCACCACTGTCACCTACCAATGGCTGCCTGAAATGCTCTAAGAGTCCTTCCAAGGCTTAGCAGTTAGATACCACGTATATGGAAATATGTGAAATGTTTCCCTGGAAGGGATGACATTTTAACTTTCATTATTTATGACACCTTACTGGGACTCATATGTAATATAGTTCCTAAAAGCAGGTTGTCTGAAAGGGAAAGAAAAAAACTATGAAGAGTGGAAAAGAAAAGTTAGCTATGAGGTGATGGGGTAGCTTAGGTAAAATAGCTTTTGTTTGTTTTAACTTCTCAAATTTGCCAGCATTGAATAGAGAAAGTGAATATTCTTAGCCACACAATTCCTTTAGTTTCCTGACTACGGCATACTTTCTATGTGACAAAATCACTTATTAATACTGTATAAAACAGAAGTGTTAAAGGATGTTCATTAGTTAGGGCACTGCTACTCACTGGGTGATCTAGATAAATTACTTAGACCCTCTCTGAACTATGGTTTGATTCATTGATAAAATGAACAGAGTAATACCTGCTGATACCTCACAGGATGGTTGCAAAAATCTTCTGGGACTGCTGATAGTAAAATTCTTTATAAATTAAACAAATTTATTTTTTGTATCAGATGCTACTGTAGAAAGGATGAGAGCTACGAGGCTGTGCCACCAATGGCAAGGAGTTTATTATTGAAGGTACAAAAAACAAAAAAAAAGGCATGCAGTATCTCTAGTTTCTTCTTCCCTGAAATTCCGAAGGAGCTTCTACCAGGTTAAGGAAAGGAAGCTTAACAGCATTTGGGGAAAGCTTTTTGATTAAAACTCCTTGCAATGTTTAACCTAGGCACACATACACTTGCTTGTAAGGATATATGGTCAAGGAATGCCATGTTGAAAGAGAAAAGCTGTTCTTTGACCATCATATCAAAGAATCATTAATTTGTATCAGAAAACTGGGGAGGGCAGACATTCAGGGATGCATTGGAAAGGGGCATGATGTGCCTGAACAGTTATAACCCATAGCACCTGATTTGTTACCGACACCTCTTGACTGTTACAAAGGCTGGGGTGGGGAAACCTCTGCTCTGTATTTGTGTAGCTCTTGAACTATGCAAGACTCAATGCAAAAACTGCATTATGAGGGCAAGGGCCCGAGCCCCCAACTTACAGATTTTGTGTCGTCTAGTTTCTAGAAGTAAATATTTATTAAATGAAAACTTGATGGAGAATGCACATGGGGGGGAGCGGCAGATGTTACCCTCGGGGCAGGTAACCTGCTCCCTCAGAACTGAAAGGAGATCCTGCCAGGCTGGAGGCTGCCTCACCCTTTACTAAGAGATCAAGTCACAGCGTTATGGGCGTCAAATAAAGGGCGGTGCAGTTTAAGACAGATGTGAGAAGTTAGGAGACAGTTCACAGGACAGCTGCCATGATGAATTTAGAAAAGAAGTGTGGGCAAGGAGTGGGGGCCCACTGGGATTATTTCAACCCCACAAGAAGTGCCTGAATGAAGTGTGACGGGTAGTTGATACTTGAACATTTGCAGGGATGACTGCGGATCTTTTCAAGCTTTTTCTTTTTGGTACCAAAGCATTCTTTGGAAAAGGTTCCATTGACATGGCCCTTAGAATAAGCAGGTGAGGCTGCTCAAGACTGGATTCTCCCCTAAGGCTTTGACACTCCTAGTTCCCATCCTGCCACCAAGGACTGAGGGAGTGAATAGCTTAGCGCACAGTGACCTATGCTTGACTTGGGGGAGTCACATACCTGTTACAAAACTGATGTAGAGGGCTGGGACTGTATTTCATGAAGGTTAGAAAAAATGTGGACAATATAATGAAGGAAAAATTGAAATAAAAGGAGAAAATAAATGATTCCTGGATTTGAAAATACTGTACTTGTCAAGGATGTGCGTGTAGAGCATGCCCCAAAAGTCTTTGTACAGTTTAAGCTTCACTAACTTCAGAAAATAAGTGCTATACATTTATCTCCAAGATCACTCAAAGTTATAATTACATAACATTTATTTTATAGTTACTTTAGCTTTGTGAATGTTGAATAATACATGATTAGTTTTAATTATTTCAGTCAGTTCCTCTGCTTTGAAACAGGAAAGGTTGACTTTAAAACAAAAATTGGCTATTCAACAATCATAAAACTAAAAGTGAAAGAACTTCAGGTTTCATAGAAAGGTTAGTGTAAAGCAAAAGCATTCTTTAGATACATGGATTTGAGGATAGGTGTGATCCTGAGAGTATAAACATCTGGGAACAAGCAGAAATTGCAGGCAGTATTTCAAACTTTCAAGGTCCAAGTCAAGGGCTCCACACAGTAACAGGGGACTCGGGTAAAATCTGGGTGACAGATGAAACAGAGAGAAAATTTCACTGAGGCAAATATATGGTATGAAGAAAGGGTAGAGTTGGACACCAACTCTTTTGTTTTCTTTGTGACTAGAATCCTTATTTGCGCGTGGAATTTTATTCAAAATCTCAGACATACAAAATAGAGCAAACCAGCAGACCATTATCTGAAGAAGGAAAAGGGCGGGTTCTCAGTGGAGCCCTGTCCCTTTGATCCCGCCCTCTCCCCTCTGCTCCCACTATGTCAACCCCCGAGTCACTTCTATGGAACTCAGGAGATGACAGCTACAGTTTAAACGTGCAAATCTAGCTGAGCCTTTCCAGCCCTGTGTTCTGTGGGTCAACAGTAAGTTACCTCACTCTTCCCTGCTCGGATGCAGAGCATCTGGCTCAATTTCAATTGTCAGAAAAAGGGAAAATTCGAACTACAAACATTGCAAAAAACCAAAAACACAACCCGTGGAAAACAGACTTCAAATCCATGTAGAAATAGTGATTATTGGTTTGGATTCCACAGTTAAATCTGCCGGCTTTGCATCCTGGGTCTGGGTCTATGCCGCTGGCTCTGTGGAGTCGAGGCTCTCTCCCTCAATCCAACTTCCAGGACAGCTTCCCCTACAGACTCAGGCTTGCCCCATTTCCCAAGCTCTCCCCAGTGGAGGGAAAATTCTGATGGATAAACCTGCCCCACCCCCACCTGCCACCCATCTCGCAGCACCCAGCTGTCCTCCAGGATCCAGTGACCTAATCCAATTTCCCGTGCCCCCAGGTCCTCTCTCTGGCCAGCCAAATTAAAGGGCAGGAGAAGTATAAGAATGCGCTGGTGTAAAGAAAAGTATTTTTAAAATAATAATGCAAATCACTATTACATCTTATTATATTAAGAGCTTTAATGCTATGCATATTATAGGGATAATCCAGTGAGGCGGTTTTATTATACCCTGCACACAGATGAGGAAACGGAGACTCAAGAGTTTTCTTTGGAGCAAAGACAACATCTAGCACAGCAACACTGAGGCTGGGCATCTGCGCAGCCTTCTCTCACCCCCACTGGGGCTGAGCGTGGGCCAGCAACCTGCTTGGCTGAGGCAGTTTGGTCGACCGGTCTGGTGCAGTTGGCCATCGGTCACAAGTGGTCCACTAACCAAATATAGGCCACTTGCTCATACATGTAAAATGATCTAATGTTTAAAATACCAATTGATGTTTAGAAAATATTTTATATGGCTGACTATGGTAAAAAGGTAATTTACATTATGGAAGCAATCATTTAATTGTTGCAATTAGCCAAATTAGTACCTATTCCGCTAATTATCTTTTAATTATGTCATTTTTAAAATTAGACACTACATTATTTTAGCCAATGCCAAAATCTTATTTCATAATTTCCCAATGAAAAGTGTAATTTACAATACAGTACAATATAATTTCCTCCAGAAATTAAGTTTCATTTTCTTCTTAATTACAGGATAAATTTTCCCCTAACTGCCATGACCTGTACATAACCAATGAGAGAACTTAGCCTTTGGGGAAATGTAATTGTAGAACTGTAGAAGGTAAAACAAAAGCAATTCAGTTTTCCCAGACACGTTAAAGAAAGCGTGGACTTTCTACACAAAAGCCGCTGCCCTTCTACCCAGCAGGCAGTGACTCTCACCTGGCTGCACACCAGAATGCAGGTTTAAACAACCTGCCCCCGAACCACGCTGATGCCTGGGGTCATGAGGGACTCTAATTTAACTGGTCTGTTTAGTGGGGGGGGGAGGCATAGTGTTTTTAAAATCTCAGGTGATCTTAGGGGAAAATTTATACTGTAATGAAGAATAAAATGAAACTTAATTTCTGGAGGAAATTACATTGTACTGTATTGTAAATTACATTGTACTGTATTTTAAATTGAAGCAGGCTTAGGAATCACTGAGAAGGTAACTTTAACCTGAGCTGCCAAAGTTTGGTTATAGAGGGAGCAGCTGGTAGACCCTGAGTGAAGAGAGCCCGTCAGACAGGTAAGGAGCAGTCCATCAGGGTTGTAAGGATTAGGCAGAGATCCAGACAGCCCTCCCGACCACAGGTTTCTAAACTAGAGTCAGGAGTCTGCAGTGCAGACAGGTGAGATGCAGGCTATAGGCCAAGATTCTAGGTACTCAACTACAGTTGCCAAAACATGATAGTGTCATTGGTCAGGGACTTGCAAAAGGTTAGAAATTTGAGTAATTTACCTGCTATCGAGACTACGCACCCTGGATCTGAAAACAAAAGTTACCTGAGTTACAGGTTCCTTATAACATTCCTTTGAAGCCAAAGAATTTAAGAATTGAATATATAAGGCTTTCTTTGACTTCTGTTCAATTCTCACCGAGGGGGAAAAACATTATCTGAATAAAGGGACTGCCCATGTGGCTTTCTTTGCTGGGACAAGACTCACAGCTTATGCCTCTCCTATTGACCCCTTCTTTGAATGAAAAAGAATCTATTTAAGGAGTTAATAGAATGAGTCTTTTCTTGATTCCATCTCAGCTCTCAAAAAGAAAAAAAACACTATTTGAATAAAAAAAATTGGGGGCCAAAGCAAACCTTTTAATAAATTAACAGTCGTAATTGATTCGGTTCATTTCAGCACCCACAGACACATCTGACACTTACCAAGTGGGTAAGATAATTCCAGGATCTCAAAGTTGATGACAGTCTCTACCCTGAGGGCTCATAGGTGTGTAATTTCTGTACTTTCTGACGTTGCCCTGAGAAAGAACAGAGCGTTGCAGACTGAGGCGGGGTCAGTCCTGAGTGAGAGAGCATGGCTGGGAGGCTCTCCTCAGCCACCAAAGAAGTTGCTGAACAGTTAAGGTAATGAGCCCTGACAGCCCCCCAAACAACCACGTGTGAAACCTGAGCCAAGAACTCAGAGGAGCATGCTCTTTTGTTCTTTTAAAAAAAGAAACAAAAGTTTGTTCTTTTAAAAAAACAATGGTCTTTTAAAAAAAGAACAAAAGTTAGTTCTTTTAAAAAAACAATGGTCCAAACATCCTTCCAAAAGGAACGGATTAGTGTGCATTCCCACCAGCAGTGTAGAAGTGTGCCCTTTTCTCTGCATCCACGCCAACATCTCTGGCTTTGGGATTTTGTTATGTGAGCTACTCTTACTGGGGTTAGGTGATATCTCAAAGTAGTTTTGATTTGCATTTCTCTGATGCTTAAGGATGACGAGCTTTTTTTCATGTGTCTGTAGATTGTGCGTCTGTCTTCTTTAGAGAAGTTTCTCTTCAAGTCCTTTGCCCACCCTGAGATGGGATCACCTGTTCTTTTCTTGCTAATACGTTTGAGTTCTCTGTGGATTCTGGTTATTAAACCTTTATCGGAGGTATAACCTGCAAATATTTTCTCCCATTCAGAGGGCTGTCTGCTTGCTTTACTTACTATGTTCTTGGCTGTGCAGAAGCTTTTTAGTTTGATCAGGTCACAGTAATGTATTTTTGATACTGCTTCAATTGCCTGGGGAATCCTCCTCATAAAATATTCACCCAGGCTGATTCCTTTAAGAGTTTTCCCTGTACTTTCTTCAAGTAGTTTCATAGTTTCATGTCTTAAGTTTAAATCTTTTATCCCGTGAGAGTCTACCTGCCATTCTATCCTATAATTCCTTTACTAGGTTATATACCCAGAAAACCAAAAATCACAATATAACAAAGACATCTGTACCAGAAGGTTTATTGCAGCCCAATTCATAATCGCTGAGTCATGGAAGACGCCCAAGTGCCCATCGACCCACAAATGGACTAGCAAATTGTGGTACACGTATACCATGGAATATTATGCAGCCTTAAAGAAAGATGGAGACTTTACCTCTTTCATGCTTACATGGATGGAGCTGGAACATATTCTTCTTAACAAAGTATCTCAAGAATGGAAGAAAAAGTATCCAATTACTCAGCCCTACTATGAAGCTAATTTACAGCTTTCATATGAAGGCTGTAACCCAACTATAGCACAAGAATATGGGGAAAGGGCCAAGGAAGGGGAAGGGAGGGGGTAAGTCAGGGTGGAGGGAGAGTAATGGGTGGGGCCACACCTACGGTGCATCTTAGAATGGGTACAGGCGAAACCTACTAAATGCAGAATACAAATATCTACATACAATAACTAAGAAAATGCCACAAAGGCTACATTGAACAGTTTGATGAGAATATTTCAGATTGTATATGAAACCAGCACATTATACCCCTTGATTGCACTAATGTACACAGCTATGATTTAACAATAAAAAAATAAAAAATAATAAAAAAACAATGGTGAGTGAGACTGTCAACCTAACAAGGAGACTGAGGCAAGATTAACGCAGAGTGAATTTGGGCCAGTGTTGAGGACTGCAGCCTGGGGTCCTGAGAGTGCACCTGAGAACAAAGGAGAGCTTCCGTTTTTAAAGAAGACAAACCAGGAGAAGGGTGATTCTAAAAGCAGTTTTTCAGGAATTCTCATTAGTTTACAGGAATGATGTTGACTAGTGACTGGCTACACATGGCTGAACTACGGGAGTAGCTTCAAGCAGTGATTACTGAGTTCCCCTCCGGGAGGGGGCTGGGATGCTGCCCCACTGCAGCTTCGCTGTAGGCCTGATCTCCTATTCCTCAGATTAAACTTTTCTTTTCTTCCTCAAGGTATAATCAACACCCCATCAACTGCAGATATTTGAAGCATACAGTTCGATAAGTCTGACACTCCCATGAAACCGTCACCACATTCGAGAAAACGAACATATCCCTTACCCCCCACATTTCTTCCTGAGTCTAAAGGTGTTTGGAACATGCCACCCCAAATATGCAGCCTGGACGTGTTATTTTGTGCTGAAGTCCCTTAAGAAACATCAGATGCCAGATGGGCTTTCTGGGCACCCCCTTTCTACCTAAAATCAGGTCATAAAATTTCCCCTGAGGAAGGCGTCTTCTCTGTACCGGGAAAGATTGTTCTTACCATCAAAGACTGGGAGCTGAAACAGACCTATACAAACAAGCCTGCCAAAACAGCCTGCATCTCCACGAGATTCCTTGCGTACTTCCCAGACGTGGTCCCACACTTCAGACTCAAGTTCAAGCCTCCTTGTTTTCTCACATCCTTAAAATTATTGTTCTTTGTATAGAAAAGGTATATAAGCTTTTGGACCTAATGGTTTCTTTGGGTCTTCATTTTCCTTTTTAAAACTCTACCTGCATATAAATATATTAAATACAATTTGCGTGCTTTTCCCCTGCCAATTTGTCTTACGTCCGTTTAATTCCAGCTATAGCATCTAAGGGGGTGGGAGAAAGCTCCTCTAGAAATCTTTGTAATATCTTTCCCATCCCTCCATTCTGAAGTAACTGCTTAGCTGTGTTCTGTCACTGTAGATAGGTTTGCATTTTTTTAAAAAAGCATATACATGAAATGATGCAGCATGTACCATTGTTTGTGTGGGGTTTTCAATCAGCATAATTACATTGAGGTTCACCAATGTCTCCGTATAGATCAATAGTTCATTCCTTCTGATTGGCTAAGAGTAGTTTGCTGTGTGCCTAGACTGTGGTTCACCTAGTGCTGGACACTGCAGATAAAGCTGCTATAAACATCCATATACACATCTCTAGATGGAAATATGCCTTTTATTTTGAATAAAGAAGAGGAAACTATGAATCTGTGGTAGGTTGAGGTTTAACTTTTTAAGAAGCTGCCTAACTATTTTCCAAAGTGGTTGCACCATTTTATGTACCTAGTGTGTGAGAGTTCCAGGTCTTCCATATCCTCCCTGCCACCTGATGGGGTCAGTCTTTTTTGTTCTGGCCATCTCGATAGGTATGTAGTGGTGCTCCACTGTGGTTTAAGTGGACCTTAAAGCCCCAATGACCCAATGATGTTGAGTATCTTGTTATGTGTTTGTTAGCCATTCACTTAACTTCTTTGGTAAAGTGTCTGTCAAATCTTTCACCTATTTGCTCTTGTGGTGTTGTTTTATTATTGAGTTTGGAGAGTGCCCAATATACATTCTAGATATAAGCCCTCTATCAAAAATATAATTTTCAAATATTTTTTCTCAGCCTGTGAATTATCTTTTCATTTTCTCAATGGTGGTGAACAAAATTGTTAACTTCCTTGGTTTTTCATTAAAAATTAGGGGTAATACGAGTTAAAATTGGCTCGCCACCCATAGGTCAGTAGTTAGGGTGCCAGCCACATACATCTAGGCTGGCAGGTTCGAACCCAGCCTGGGCCTGCTAAACAACAATGGCAACTGCAACAAAAAAATAGCTGGGCGTTGTGAGGGACACACACAAAAGGGCCCCAAAACATCCAAAAGAGAAATAACAAATAGGCTTATTTGATATGTTAAATTATAGGGGAGGCATTTTCAAATAATAAATGACATTTAACATTGTTTATAGTTATATTTGTATGGGTATGCTATTGACATATGTGTTTCAAAACTGAGAGTCCAAAAAATTCTGATATGTTCTGGTATATGTTATCAGTCCTAATTACGACTCTCAAACTACGTTGTTGTAGGCCCCAGAAAATAACTAAATTTCCTTATCAGTTTCCTCTTTAACCATGGCTATTTTACATGTTGCTGTCTAAAATTTATTGCTTTATTATTGCTTTTTTCCCCTGAAAACTCTTCAAATCTTAAAGTATTGTATCTCCAATGAGGTTCACAGAAAGGACAGAAAGAATTCTGATACAGTATTCTGACAACTTTGGGAGTGCACACATATCCTTGGACTTGGTCAAAATTTCTAGAATTCTAACGGAAAAAAATGGACTCACAAAATTGCTAACCTAATATTAAGCAGCATAAGAATTAATTACATTAGCCTAAAATAATATTTTACAACCTTTTGTTTGAAACATTGCTAATTCTTCATGTTTTATTTTCAAGAATTAAGAAAACTTTTTTCTTTTAAGTTTTATAATAATTGGGTAATATATACTTTGTGAACAAAACTGAAACATTTGCCTTTCTCTCTGCCTGATCACCCTAGAATTCAGAAAGTATTCATGAATATTTTTATTTTATGGTAATACAGTTCTTTGCACATGTGCAATAATTTTTACTACTCTCAGAACAGAACACAACTGGAAACATTATTTATTTTGCCAAACTTTTGACTGGAATGTTTTCAGATATGGTAAGACAGCTTTAAGAAATTGAGGTTGACATTATGAAGCAAGTAGAGGCCCTTGGAAAACTGGAGGGATGCCTTGAATACAGGGTTGCCTTACAGTAAGTCAAGAACGTCACTTTTAACAGGACCAGGGACCTCAAAGTATTTGGGGGCTTTGAGAAGAAAGGAATTCACCAATTTGCACAGGTGTTACAGACACAGCCAGAGGGTGAGTCAAATCCTTGGCTTGGCTTCCTTGCCACAAGAGGTTTTAAAAAGCCTAATCTGAATTCCTTATGAAAAGTTCCAGCAAGGCTAACTTAAAAAAAAAGCCTATATGATAAATCACTATCCTCACCAAGCTTTATGTAAATAATTAGGCCAAGTTAATGAAACTAATTTTACAAATAAACTAGTCTTTGGTAGAAATGAGATACCAAAGACAGAAAAAAATATCTTTCAGAAGAAAACATAACAAGGCAGCTGTTATTAGATTCTAGCCCTATCCATTGTTTTTGAGTTTTTATTACCTGCTAAACATTTTGAACTGAATCATGAATTCTTTGATGGTTGCAAATCTCCAAACCAGCATTTACAAATTTTTTTCCTAATTTTTCTCACTTTAACTCACTGAAACTTTTTCCTGAGGCCTTATAAGCTGTAGCTAGTCAGCTTGGCTTTGAAGAAAAAAAATCCCTGTAACAGTTTACCTTTGGAAAAACTTTACACACAAATTATAATCCAATAAAATATGTCAGATTGCCACTATCTCTGCTGACTGCCCTCCAGACTCTAGAAGGGTGAGCTTGTAGAGTTCTCTAGGAAGTGACTTTTATCCTTCTGTTTCCATAGAAACTCCTCATATTAAAGACCTGTTTGCCTCATCATACGTACAGGCTCAGCTCTAAGAGTCCACATGCAATGCCATCGACAAAATTGAGATGCAACTATTTAATTGGAATAAACTATACCCAGAAATGAGAGGCTGGAATAATGAGACCCTTTGCCATCCAGCTACTAAGTTTATTTTCTCCCCCAAACCAACTCAGCTGTTAGTGGGTAAAACTTCTAGGGAAGTTTCAGACAGGGCTTAGAAATTGATACCCCAAAATACGGCACTTTGACACATTGGACTGAAGAAGCAGCCTCAGAATCTCCCTGATGTGTCCTCCACATCCCATGTCTAAATCCTCTGCCTCTCCCAAAGCACAGGATGAAGTTGTTATCTGAAGTTCCTAAATCTACCTAGTACGCAGACCTGACCAAAAAACCCACAACTGCTTTCCCTAAGTCTTCTTAAACTTAACTCATATCACAGGCAGAAAGACCAAAGTCTGTCAACACCAGTGGACAGACTTCTGTCACACTGCCCTGTAAGCCAAACAGACTTTATCTCAGGTCATTACATGTTCTCCAAGTTCAGTGAATTCCCCTAAAATCATTTACTATCCCCCTTAAAATCATCCACATTCCTTATCTTTTTATCCTATGAAGAAGGATAAAAATCACCCACATTCCTTATCTTTTTCTCCTATGAAAAAGGATATATATCTGTAACCCACTGGATTCCTGGGTAATCTTTCTCCTGCGATTTCCCTGTTATACATGTTAAAATAACTTTTGTACGCTGTTTCTCATTTGATACTGCCTTTTGTCAGTTGATTTTCAGGGAGGCTTCAGGGGCGAAAGGAGTTTTCCCATGGTTTTTAATTTTTAACTTTAATCAAAGTTTTTCATTTTGATGAAGTCTAATTTATCTGTTTTTAATTTTACGGATAATTTTGGTCTCATACCAGAGTTTTGATTACTGTAGCTTTATAATAAGTCTTGAAACCACATGGTGTGAATTCTCCACCTTTGTTCTTTTTAAAAATTGTTTTGGCAATTCTGAATCTTTAAAATGATTTGAGACCATTCTTCTTTTCCAACATCGATGTTTAGTGCTAAAAATCTTCTCTGTAAATACTACCTTAAATGTATCCCACAAATGTTGGTATGTTGTGTTTTCTTTTTTACTTTTTTTTTTTTTTTTTGAGACAGAGTCTCTGTAACCCTGGGTAGAGTGCCATGGTGTCATAGCTCACAGCAACCTCAAACTCTTAGGTTGAAGTGATCCTCTTACCTCAGTCTCCCAAGTAGCTAGGACTACAGGCACCCACCACAATGCCTGGCTAGTTTTTTCTAATATTTTTTAGTAGAGATGGGGGTCTTGTGTGTGTGTGTGAGACAGAGCTTCAAGCTGTCACCCCGGGTAGAGTGTCATGGCATCACAGCTCTCAGTAACCTCAAACCCTTGGGCTTAAGCAATTCTCTTGCTTCAGCCTCCCAAGTAGCTGGGACTACAGGCGCCCGCCACAATGCCCAACTATTTTTTGGTTGTGGTTATCATTATTGTTTGGCAGGCCCGGGCTGGATTCAAACCCACCAGCCTTGATGTCTGTGGCTGGTGCCCTAGCCGCTGAGCTACAGGCCCTGAGCCAGAGATGAGAGGTCTTGCTCTTGCTTAGTCTGGTCTTAAACTTCTGAGCTGAAGCATTCACCTGCCTCAGGTCCCCAGAGTGCTAGGATTACAGGCATGAGCCACCTTGCCTAGCCTCTGCAGCCATTTAAAACAGAGGCAGCCACAACAAACTCAAAGACATTAGGTGTGGTCTGGACAGTGCCGAGTGGAGTGAGTCTACACCAGTGGCTCTCAACCCATGTGGAACAGGACAGTGTATCAGAAGCCCAACCAAAATGATTGCCAGAACCTTGGGAAGGAAGTACTCTGCTGTGTGTATTTTGAAAATCACTATTCCCAGAAGATCTAAGGTATCCTGGCCCCAGCTAAAACTGTTGGGGCTCAGGATATACCACCTCAAAATACAACTGGAGGAGATCAGAATATGCCACCCCCCAAATACACTTCTCTGGCATATTTTGAGCTGGTTATTCTGAGAAACTGCAGACACAGGAGTAGCTCTGAAAAGCTGTCCTTTTATAAAAGAAATTTACATCTATAAAGAAAACCTACATTGCTAAGATATCTGTATCAGGAATTGTCTGGCTGCTCCAGACAATTTTTATTACCCGAGAGACTTTTTATCTGCAAACAAGAGCCCTTAGTTGCCACATATTTCCTCCCTGACCCTCCCATAACTTGTGTTGCCACCAGCCCCCAGAATCCCTAGGCCCCTATCCCTTTTCTATAGCTCAGGATAATATATAAATGTCAACCATTTTTTTTGAATTTCATATTTTGTAGGACTCCAGTGTATACATACGTAATTAAGTATGATTGTCTCCTTTTAATCTGTCTTATGTCAATTTAATTTGTAGCCCAGCCAAAGAACCTTAAAAGTAAAGGAGAGCCATTTATTTTTCTCATTAAAAAACATTATTCCGGCATTATGCCTGTAATCCCAGCACTCTGGCAGGCTGAGGCAGGTGGATTGCTGGAGATCAGGAGTTCAAGACCAGCCTGAGAAAGAGCAAGACCCTGTCTCTACTAAAAATAGAAAAAACTAGCCAGGTGTTGTGGTGGACACCTGTAGTCCCAACTACTTGGGAGGCTGAGGCAGAAGGATCACCTGACCCCAAGAGTGTGAGGTTGCTGTGGGCTATGATGATGCCATGGCACTCTAGCCCAGGTGGCAGAGTAAGACTCTGTCTCAAACAAATAAACAAAAAACCAAAAAGGGCCATTATTCCATTTCTTATTCTTCACAAAGACTCTCCTTTGACCCAACCTTAGGTCAGGCTTCTCTGAGTCCTCTGCTTGAGTAAGCCTGAATGTGGTTCCTTATAGAATCTAGTTCGAGGAAGAATCCCAAGTCCCACACCCATAGGATCTGAGGACCCTGATACCTTATCACCCTCGTCTGCCTTCAGCAATAACCCCATCAAGTCACTTTGGCCAGAAATCCCCTTACCCTTGATGTTTCCTTTTAGTAGTCTTCTACCCAGGGACCCCACCATGTTCCTTGGCTATCAACACCCAATAATGTCCTTACTGGAGCTAAAGTAGAGCCCAATCTCTCTCCCTTGCTGCTAGACTCCATTGCAGTGGTCCCTATGCCTATCACCAAATGCTCTGACCTTGAATAAAGTCTGCCCTAGTGTCTTTAACAAGTATTTTAAGTATTTTTTTTTTTTTTTGGAGACAGATTCTCACTTTGTCACCTGGGTAGAGTGCCATGGCATCATAGCTCACAGCAACCTCAAACTCTGGGCTCAAGTGATACTCTCGCCTCTCAGTCTCCTCTCAGAGTAGCTGAGACTACAGGCACCAGCCACAACTGCTAGCTAGTTTTTCTACTTTTAGTAGAGACAGGGTGTCATTTTTCCTCAGGCTTGTCTCGAACTCCTGAGCTCAAGCAATCCACCTGCCTCAGGCTTCCAGAGTGTTAGGATTACAGGTGTGAGCCATCGCACCTGGCTTGTTTTGAGTATTTTATTCTTTAACAGTGCTGATTTTATTCACTTGTTCTCAAATTTGGCTTCATGTTGAATTCACATGGAAAGTTTTCTAAAACACTGATGGCTAGGTGTCTCAGCCCTCAGAGATTCTGATATAACTCGTACGGAATGTGACTTGAAGGAAAATCACCCTATACAATTCTAAGCCATAGTCTGAGAACCACAGTTCTAGTGATACAGTCCTATCAAATCATTCCAAACTCATCCTACCTCTTTTTGGCAGCCACTTCATGCTGTTGACCCATATTAAGTCAATCAGTACCTGTCAAGTAGTTCTTTTTTTTTTTTTTTTTTTGTGGTTTTTGGCCGGGACTGGGTTTGAACCCGCCACCTCCAGCACATGGGACCGGCGCCCTACTCCTTGAGCCACAGACACCGCCCTGTCAACTAGTCCTTATATTTTCTTTTCTTTTTATAATCAGTATTGAATAAGTCCTATTACTCCCAACCTGTACTTATAGTACTGAAAATTTAATCCTTTGTAAATTTTATTTTATTAGAGTCTGTGGCTCTCCCCAGTCTAGACCTTCTCCTGTCCTAATTCTTCTATCTAATGTATTTTCTATTTCTCTCAGCCTCACATAATTCGAACATTTAAAGGGTCTGCCTTTTATCCAAGACATTGACTGATACAGTGGGTATGCTGGAGGGTCTTAGTTCTTTCTATGGCGTCCCCCTCCATGATGACACGGGGCATGTAGACGTGAGCACTCAACTAGTTCCAGTTTGCCTGAATGTCCTTTTATGCAGGCCACGTTTAATCAGTTTTTATAAGTGATTTATGGAAAAATGAGACCTCTTCCTGACTATGTGACAGTTCTTTCTTGGTGTCCTTCATAACTTACTTCTCTTCTGTTCATCAGTGGAAAACAATGGGTTTCTTGATGGTTCCAGGTGGGTTCATGATTTTCTAATCCCACATGCTTTTCTTCCATATTTTTAATCACTGCTTGTACATTGATGGCTGTTTGTTCCATTTTTCCCCCTAAGTTTTAAAATCATATGTATATAAGCAATTACAAGCGTCTGACTTATGCACAACTCACATTTATGTTGAACATAGGATATTACATTAAGTCCCCGACTTACAAACATCTGACTGTCATTCGACCCATGGGCGATGAACAGAGGCTATTATAGGTAAAAGGTAAATAAATGTACCTGCTCCCACTTAAATAGAAATTCAACTTAAGAACAAACCTACATAACCTGTCTCATTCATAACCTGGGGACTGCCTATAACTGCTTGCTGGGAATCTCCAAATAGATACTCTACAGGTTCCTTATACTGACAAGTTCAGAATTGAATTTCTTCCATCTTTTCCATACTCCAGACTGTTCTGATTTCCCCATGTCAGCAATTAATGACATCGTTATCTAGGTCTCGCGCCAGACATCTATGTGGCGGTCTGGATACACCAACCCTCGTGTCACTGGAGCTCACCAGTGACTGAAGAGTCCCACTTTACTTCCTGTTTCTCAGACACATCCCTCCCCTTGTGCACCACCACTGCCCTGGCACAGGCACTGGCCTCTTCCTGGTTGGATTTTGTCCGTAACCCCTGAGCCAGACTCCTTGTTTCCTGTTTTGACTCAGACCATTGCCAAAAGGGCTCACATAATTTGCAAATCTGACAGTTTTACTCCAATTAAAACGTTTCAGGGGTGCTCCTGGGCTTCTACAACTAGGTTCAAATTCATCGGCGTGGCAAAACATTCCTTCTTTGAACTGGCTTCAACCTGCTTCTCCTGCCATCTCCCACTTTGCACTTTATAGTATTCTCACACTGAGCCCGCGCTCCATGCCCCTGCCGAAGCAGATCTCCCTGCCCAAAGCTGGCCCCATCAACACAGGGGTTCCCGCTCACTTTCAGGACTCAGCCTGCCCTGGGTGTTCTCCACATTGGCAAGCCACGGCCCCCCCACCCGCCCTCATGTAAGACATACTCCTCTCATAGCAAACACTGTGCTCCTGGGAACTATCACCTTCTGTCTGTGGTTCATCTACAGACAATTACTTATCTTTATATTCCCAATGCTTGTCATGCAGTGAATGCTCACGAAATGGTGGTTGGATTTTTTTTTTTTTTGCCCTGGGTGGAGTGCTGTGGCATCACAGCTCACAGCAACCCCAACTCCTGGGCTCAAGCAAGTCTCCTGCCTCCACCTCCCACGTAGGTGGGACTACAGGCACCTGCCACAACGCCCGGCTATTGTTTTGGTTGCAGCCGGCATTATTGTTTGGCAGGCCTGGGCTGGATTCGAAACTGCCAGCTCAGGCGTCTGTGGCTAGTGCCTTAGTGTCTTGAGCCACCGGCACTGAGCCAGGAGGTTGGATTTTTAGTGAAGGACCAGACACTCACTGAGGACAACAGTTTCCTGATCTATCTGGGAAACCTGCTTTTTAAAAATTGGTTCATTAGACATACCTACGTTTAGTCAAAGCACAAGTCTAGTGCCCAATTTTTTTTTACGTAGCAGCGAAGTTTTCTATAAAGGGACACATAGTAAACTCTTAGATTTTTAGGCCATAAGGTCAGCCTCTCAACTGTGCTGTGGTAGCATGGAAGATACCTCAGCAGTTTGTGCAAAAACGGGCATGGCTGCATGGCAATGAAACTGTGTTTACAAAGATAAGCAGTGGACTATGTCCAGTCCTGCTCTAGAAGCTTCCAAACAAACTTTCAGAAAATCCAACACTTCTCTCACAGGAGGACATTCTACTGCCTTATCTCTAATAATGCCTGGTAAATTCCAGCACATTCTGCAAATACAGCTGGCCTTCCCTATCTGGGGTTTCCCTAACCAGGGATTCAACCAACTGCAGATCAAAAATACTTAGGGAGAAAAAATGGATGGCTGCATCTGTACTGAACATGCACAGACTTTTTTTCATTATTCCTAAATAATACAGTAAACAACTATTTAGTTATATACCATTTATACCATATTAGGTAGTATATGTCATCTAGAGATGATTTAAAGTATTTGGAAGGATGTGCATAGGTTTTATACAAATACTACACCATTTTATGTAAGAGTGCTGAGCATCTGAGGATTTTGGTATCCACTGAGCATTCTGGGACCAACCCAGGACACTTACCAAGGCATGACTGTCCTCATATCCAACATTGATGGGTGGCAGAAAATAGCCACTGCCATCTCTGCCATTAAAGACATGACACAAAAATATGTTCACATGGTCCTGAGGAAAACAGACATTGACCTCAAAGGTTACAGGGTTCATGGAGGGTTCATAGTGGTCACCAGCATGCTATATCCAGGTCAGTACAAGCACCCAGACAGGTTCTGAAACAGAAGATGTGAAGGATGGAAATTTCTCAGCGTTTGCTGAGACCCTGACCTGGGTTGGGAGTCAACAGGGTAGATGACACTGTGGGAACAATCCCAAGACCTTATACAAACTTAATGTACAAAGTCTGAGAGCCCGAGAGTCAGTGAGGCTACACTGACTCACATGCCACGGCAGACTGAGTCAAGGTAGCAACTTTCTGACTCCTAGAAACCTTTTGTTGGTCTCTAACACAAAGCAGACACGCAAAACGTAAAGGTGTCAACATTCTAATAGGAGTAGAAGAATCTCAACCCCCCTCCCCCAAGACTGGGTAAAGAGGAAATGGCAGGGTAATTGGGGAATATAGGGTAGTGAGATGTTAACAATGGTGATAGCATATTTAGGAAGGGGAAGGGAAAAGCAGCTTCATCCCACAGAGCAAGCAAGCCAGGTTTCCTAATCTAACTGCAGATCAGGTATTCAAAGGATCTAACTGAGCTAAAGGGCTCAGTCTCAACCACCTGCTGACTCTCCGAACATAGGGCTGGTCCTGCCTGCTGTCTGTTGGTGCACATGGCTAGTCCTGACTCCTGACTCCCTGCACACAGGCTGGTCCTGCCTGCTGACTCTCTGCACATAGGGCTGGTCCTGCCTCCTGACTCCCTGCACACAGGGCTGGTCCTGCCTCCTGACTCTGCACACAGGGCTGATCCTGCCTCCTGACTCTCTGCACACAGGGCTGGTCCTGCCTCCTTACTCTCTGCACCCAGGGCTGGTCCTGCCTCCTGACTCTGTCTGCACACAGGGCTGGGTTTGCATCCTAACTCTCAGTGCATAGGTCTGGTCCTGCCTCCTGACTCCCTGCACACAGGGCTGGGCTTGCATCCTAACTCTCAGTGCATAGGGCTGGTCCTGCCTCCTGACTCCCTGCACACAGGGCTGGTCCTGCCTCCTGACTCCCTGCACACAGGGCTGGGCTTGCATCCTAACTCTCAGTGCATAGGGCTGGTCCTGCCTCCTGACTCCCTGCACACAGGGCTGGTCCTGCGTACTGACTCTCAGCACACAGGGCTGGTCCTGCCTACTGACTCTCAGCACACAGGGTTGGTCCTGCCTCCTGACTCTGCACACAAGGGCTGGTCCTGCCTCCTTACTCTCTGCACCCAGGGCTGGTCCTGCCTTCTGACTCTGTCTGCACACAGGGCTGGGCTTGCATCCTGACTCTCAGCACACAGGGTTGGTCCTGCCTCCTTACTGTCTGCACCCAGGGCTGGTCCTGCCTTCTGACTCTGTCTGCACACAGGGCTGGTCCTGCGTACTGACTCTCAGCACACAGGGCTGGTCCTGCCTACTGACTCTCAGCACACAGGGTTGGTCCTGCCTCCTGACTCTCAGCACACAGGGTTGGTCCTGCCTCCTGACTCTGCACACAGGGCTCGTCCTGCCTCCTTACTCTCTGCACCCAGGGCTGGTCCTGCCTTCTGACTCTGTCTGCACACAGGGCTGGGCTTGCATCCTGACTCTCAGTGCATAGGGCTGGTCCTGCCACCTGACTCTCTGCACACAGGGCTGGTCCTGCCTACTGTCTGTCGGTGCACAGGGCTGGTCCTGACTCCTGACTCCCTGCACACAGGGCTGGTCCTGCCTGCTGACTCTCTCTCTCTGCACACAGGGCTGGTCTTGCATCCTGACTCTCAGCACACAGGGCTGGTCCTGCCTCCTGACTCCCTACACACAGGGCCGGTCCTGCCTCCTGACTCTGCACACAGGGCTGATCCTGCCTCCTGACTCTCTGCACACAGGGCTGGTCCTGCCTCCTTACTCTCTGCACCCAGGGCTGGTCCTGCCTTCTGACTCTGTCTGCACACAGGGCTGGGCTTGCATCCTAACTCTCAGTGCATAGGTCTGGTCCTGCCTCCTGACTCCCTGCACACAGGGCTGGGCTTGCATCCTAACTCTCAGTGCATAGGGCTGGTCCTGCCTCCTGACTCCCTGCACACAGGGCTGGTCCTGCATACTGACTCTCAGCACACAGGGCTGGTCCTGCCTACTGACTCTCAGCACACAGGGTTGGTCCTGCCTCCTGACTCTCAGCACACAGGGTTGGTCCTGCCTCCTGACTCTGCACACAAGGGCTGGTCCTGCCTCCTTACTCTCTGCACCCAGGGCTGGTCCTGCCTTCTGACTCTGTCTGCACACAGGGCTGGGCTTGCATCCTGACTCTCAGTGCATAGGGCTGGTCCTGCCTCCTGACTCTCTGCACACAGGGCTGGTCCTGCCTACTGTCTGTCGGTGCACAGGGTTGGTCCTGCCTCCTGACTCTGCACACAGGGCTCGTCCTGCCTCCTTACTCTCTGCACCCAGGGCTGGTCCTGCCTTCTGACTCTGTCTGCACACAGGGCTGGGCTTGCATCCTGACTCTCAGTGCCTAGGGCTGGTCCTGCCACCTGACTCTCTGCACACAGGGCTGGTCCTGCCTACTGTCTGTCGGTGCACAGGGCTGGTCCTGACTCCTGACTCCCTGCACACAGGGCTGGTCCTGCCTGCTGACTCTCTCTCTGCACACAGGGCTGGTCTTGCATCCTGACTCTCAGCACACAGGGCTGGTCCTGCCTCCTGACTCTCTGCACACAAGGCTGGTGCTGCCTCCTGACTCTGTCTGCACACAGGGCTGGGCTTGCATCCTGACTCTCAGTGCATAGGGCTGGTCCTGACTCCTGACTCCCTGCATACAGGGCTGATCCTGCCTGCTGACTCTTTCTGCACACAGGGCTGGTCCTGCCTGCTGACTCTTTCTGCACACAGGGCTGGTCCTGCCTCCTGACTCTCAATGCACAGCGCTGGTCCTGCCTCCTGACTCTGCACACAGGGCTGGTCCTGCCTGCTAACTCTTTCTCTGCACACAGGGCTGGTCTTGCATCCTGACTCTCAGTGCACAGGGCTGGTCCTGCCTCCTGACTGCACACAGGAATGGTCACAATGACTCTGCCCTATCAGGCACCTCCGGGCTCCTTTCATCTTTCATGATCTTGATGAGCCCTCAGGAGCTCTGCGCCCGGATGGAAGCAGGGAACCCCGAAGGGAAATCAGCCTATTTACCTCCTACAGGAATTATAGCCACATCCTGGCCCAGGGTCTAGACAATGAGCTCTGTGAAGACCTGGAGCAACTGAGGTGGACACTTGCCCCCAGAGGACCATGCCACTTCTGAGGCCTGGTGTCCAAGATCAGCATAGCAGTCAGCACACCAAGACTACTGGCTACCACGGCCACAGCCTGTGGAAATGTCTGTGGGCCTTGTGTATTAATACATAATTTACATACCAGAAAAATAACCACTGGTATGTATTATGCAAAATCTCCCTTCTTCCACTTCTTGAAAATGGGAAGGGAGCATCCCACACCTGCTTACTGGCATTTCTACTGTTCCTTACATTTCTACTTTCTCTCTGCAGATAAGATCAGCAGCATAATCTGAACATTTCCCACAGAACATGAGTATGCAATTTATCAGAGTTGGGAAACTATTCAGAGTTTAATTAGGTTCTCCCACTTGGGCCTTCTTCTCTCGTTCAGGAGGCTCTTCAGTCTTACTTCCCCTCCCTACTCCACAAGGAGACAGAAGTAAAACTGGGGTTAAAGAACTTGTCCTTTCACCAGTAATCTTATAATACATCACTGCTGACATGACTCCACCCAACAAATAGCCTGTTACCTCCTTGTTCCTCTTTTTAAAATAAATTCTTAAGTATTTATTATTCCTTGAATTTTTATAAGCTTCAACTTATTGTTGAGCTCTAATTTTATGCTAATTGTTATCTCTGATCTTTTTTATCCCCAGGAACTCATTCCTGGTCATATTTCCTTTCTTCTGAAAACACTCTGTATTCTGTAAGAGGAGGGTTCCCTTCGTTGCAGTTGGACAGCAGAAACAGCAGCCTACACAGAATTAGAACCTAGAGGTAGAATTTTTAGTTATAGGAGAAAGTATCCAGCCATGGCTAATAAGGGGACAATCCTGTTTACAGGTATTTAAGAGCTATTAGAATTTGAAGCATCATGAAGGCAGGGCTTTTTTGTTGTTTTGTTTTTTTTTTTTTAATTTTGTTCACTTTTATATTAATATTTCCACTTCCTAAAACAGTGCCTGACACTCAATAAATGTTTGTTAAATGAATGAAAAATGAAGAATGTTGCTCATTAGACAGGGTAACAACCAGGTAAAAGGCAGGCTGAACAGAGTCATCACTACACAACCAACAGGCAGAGGCTGATTGTTCAGAGTCTAGGACAGGTAACTTGAGTAGACAGCAGCAGGCAAGTCTGCCAGCAGGTAGCAGGCTTCAACATTGCCAATGTATTAGGCAATGTGAAAAAAATGTAGACTTAGAGAAGATGCATCCGGGCCCAGAGGCAGTGGCCAAACCCAATTTCTAGATGTGTGACATACTACTAGAGACAGTAATGCTGATTTCCAGGTAGCCCAAAGCTCCCTAAGTTTCTCCTACCTTGTCTTCTAATTCTAACTTAAAAATTTTAAATAGAATTCCCCCAAAACCTATTAGTCATAGGTTTTCTTTAGAATCAAAAGAACAAAAGGCTTTTTGAGAAATTTCCCTGTAATTCCCCACTCTGTGCCCAAGCAGAACCCCCACACCCACGGTAAAGCACTAGACCAGATTCAGAGATTTAGCTAATGGCCATGGCCTCTAAGGTCCCTGTAGAGTGACCCGTGGAGAGGGAGGTTTCAGAGGGCTCAGGTGCAGGCCAGGTTAAGGCCTGAAGATTCTCCCACAGCGAAATTCTAAATGACTTGTATTTCTTAAGTTTTGCATTTGCTAAATAATTTCTTTTGATAGAGAGTATCTACAATATAAATACAAAAAAAAAAATGAAGGAGTTTTAACAGGCAAAGTAACCAGTCAGGTGTCACATTTTGTTGCAATTGACAAGTGTCATTTCCTGTTGGAAGGCTGTGTCTCTAGTCCCCAACTCAAAGCCTGGTAGGAGGAGCAAGTAGAAATTTATTTGAATAAATAAATGAAAGAAATAGCCTGCCAATTACTCTAATTTTACTGTGTTTTGTTTATTTCAATCGCTTGTGTCAGAACTGAAGACTTCAGTGTAACTCAAAGTCTTGAGAGGTGTCCCTTTCCTCAATTGATTTGAGGGATCAGTAGCGGGGCCCCTGCCTGGGGAACAGCAGGGGGCTGCTGACAGGGGAGGGGCAAAGGTCATGTTACATTCACTCACAGACTCGTTTTTTTTTTTTTCTCTACCACATTTTTAAAAAGCTTTGAGCAAGAATCTTGAAAGAATTCGTTAAAAATACCATATCACAGACGAGTCAAATGATAGTTGAGTACTCTCAGTGTCGAAAAATAATGAAAAGATAAAAATAACAAAAATCTATTATAAGTTGTATAACACTTAGGCGCTCAAATGAGCTGGGTTTGAAGACCCGTTTATCCCCTCCCCTGTTTGATGATCTTAAGTGATGTGCTGAACTTCTCTGAAGCTGACTTTTTTGTCTGTATAATGGGGGTGATCATTACACTGACCTCAGTATTTTGTGAAGATTAAATGAGATAATGGATGCAAAGGGCTTGGCACAGTACACGGTACAAAGCACAATATCTATTACTGTTTCTTATAGACATATTTCATGCACATGTTGACTCACTTGTTCTTGCAGTAATTCAATTACTTCCTGGGCATCTGAGTGGAAAATTCTACTAGATTCAGTAGAAACTGGGCCATCTACACTGCTCAATTCAATAGGAACTGGGCCATGGGCATCCACACTGCTTGATTCAGTAGGAACTGGACCATGGGTGTCTTCATAAAGAATAACAGAGGGCTGTCTTGTCCCTCAAGGAGCTGAGTGTGGGACGTGGAAGGCTCTGATGGAGCTGCTGCTTCTGCTTAAGAGCTCTGACTAGCAACAGGGGTAGCCCCAGGAAGATCCTGTCACCAGAAGCAAAGAGGAGAGACCACTGGCTAGAAGCCGGGCACTGCTGCTGACAAGAGCACTGTCACTGTGTTCATCAGGGGCCTGCCTCAGCACCCCGCTGACCACACAACACTGAGAACGTACAAAGGGGGAACTAGGAAAATCCAAGGATTTGGAGGTACCTGACCCTCTCTCTCTTGCAGTTGGGCCTCTCCCTTACAAAGAAGAGTGACAGTCCAGACGCTCCACGCCACTTCCAGGGGAGGATCAGAAAACCCACGCTCTCCACGCCCTTGTTGAGGGAGGTCAGTAATCATTTCCCACCAAGAAAGCTGGAGGCCAGGAGCTGGAAGAGGAAATCAAGCCAGTTAGAGGTTTGATCTAGAGTCTGATCCTCTGGCTTCTAGGGAATTAGTTGAGTCTTTCAGCTGGGGTGGATGTGAAAGCTTTCTTCACAAATGCTCGGTAAAAATAATAATGATAATGACAGTATTTGTGTGCATTTACAGGCAACCACAGCATCCCTTTTATTATAATAGTGCCTTAGCAACAACTACAAAGAACATAAGAGGTGATGGAAAAACACAAACCCCCACTTCCCCCACAAGACTGGGGACAGCTTTTCTCCGGGGCTCCACTTTGTCATCTGAAAATGGGATGGTAAAAGCAGAAATTCTCAAGGTCACTTCCAGGTCTAACGCTCCCTGCCTAGACGCTTGACAATAAGGTCACAGACAGACACGAAAGCCAAGGTTTGCCCTCCCACTTCCTCTTATCCTCTGGAATCTCATCTTACTCACCCAGTTGTATTTGCTCCGTGACAAATTTCAACAAGCAGGGCCCATCACCAAGGCTTCTCCCTCCCTCAGTTTTAACAATTTGCTAAGGATTTTAAATTCCGGTACAAGACTCCATTCCCAAACCATTAGAGAGGCCATATTCATATCCCGGTAAGTCGCAGCCCATCAGCCTTCACCTAGCCCACGTACTTTCCAGGCTAGAGCTGCATATGTATGCTTTCACAGCTCTGTCCTTGTGACACTTGTGAATTTTCCTACAACTACCAGTCCACATGCAACCATTTCCTTCTTCTGATGAAAGAGATTCACCTTACTTTCAGCAAATGACCATTTCCACATCCAGTTACACATTCCTCCTGCCAATGCATTATTTTTCTGAATTTCTTAATAAGAAATCATTTCTTTAATAACTCGATTTTGGAATATTTTACAGATATTTCACTCCTTTTATTTCTTCCCTTCAAGATTCAATACCAATTCGCAAAAGTAGGAATGGAAGGATATTGTTTGTTGCCTCCACTCCCAACAGCATATCAAACTCATAGAAGGAAGATGACCTTAGAAGGGAAATCATACTTGCCCTAAAAGATTGGAATTATTATTAATTGGAAGCGAATTAAATATATTTCCAAATATATATATATATTTCCAGTGGAACCAGAGATTACAGTTAGAAGTTAAAGTTAGATGAGTTAGAAGTTTTTTAAGTATAAGGAATATTTGCATTAACCATTATACCTTTATCCCTAAAGAGCTGTTTTATAAGACTTGGGATTTGAATTCAATGACCTTCTGGTTTTAAGTTCTTTTATTCTACCCCAGAATCATACGAAGGTGCTGCTAACATTCTGTTCATGTTGGTGAACTTTTAAAATCTAACAGCTCGATTTTAGAGTACAACATAAAATAGACTTTCTGATTTAAGAGACTTAGTTTCTAGGAAATAAGATAGTATTTAAATGAAATTTCAAACCAAATAAAAAGTAGGCATCTTGGCTATGTGATTTAATCTTAATATTTTATGTCAACATGAACACAAAGTTTGTGATATTTAAAGAAAATAGTTTTATCCACATGTTGCTTGAAAATTGAAACGGATTAAGGTTTAGCTCCAGATGTGAATTTGCATAAGGAACATATTCAGCAGTACAGAGATCAATGAAAGGGCCTGGATCTACCCACTTGTGGCCTAAAGAAGACCATTCTCAACAGCATCCTAGTTCAAAAACCATGCTGTAAAAACTCAGCTTCTTAGATATGTACCCTCTAAACAACAGAGCACTTTTAAGAGGAGCCTCAATTAATATACACAATTTAGGGGTCCTGTTTTATAAAAATTAACACTTCTCCTAGACATTAAAATAGTAGACTGATCTTAATAATATGTAAATAAAAATTTTTGAAATGGAACTAAAATATGCAAAAATTGCATAAACATTAAATCGAAGAAAAGCACCAAGAATCAGTATTCCAATCACTTGCTCCACAACGCTTGCATCAGTCAGCTTAAGCTGCTATAAAAAAATACCATATACTGGATTGCTTACAAACAGCATAAACTTGTTTCTCACAGTTCTGTAGGTGGGAACCTGAGACCAGGATGCCAGCATGGCCAGGCTTTGGTGTGGCCCTCTTGACAGTTACAGACTGCCTGCTTCTCATTGTGTCCTCACCTGGTGAAGAGCAGAGAAGGGCGACAAGTCTCTCATGACACTTAGAAGGGCACTAATCCCATTCACGAGGGCCCCACCCTTAGAACCTCATCTTATCTTAATACCTCTCAACAGCCCCAACTGCTGATATGATACCCTTGGGAGGACAGGGTTTTAACATATGAAATTTGGGGGAACACAAATATCCAGTCCATGATCACCGAGAGCCTACATGAAACAGCTGACACTCAATTTTTCTAAAATCCAAAAATGCAAGTTTCATATAGTTCAACCTGATATGAAAGAAGAATATGAGTGGCAGGTAAATGATGCAAACCAGTTGCTCACAGTACATCTTTCCAGGCAGACTAAAATCTGCCCCTGGGTTCTAGGTAGATAACACGTGATCTTTGGGGTTTATGATCAAAAGAAAAAAATAAAGAAAGACGTTTGAGGATCCCCTGAGACTAGGAAAAGACAGATCAGCTAAGTGGTGAGCTAGAAGTTCCAGTGACAGGTAGCTGTGATGGGGCGGGGGGTGATGGTGGAGGGATGTTCCCATAATGCAGGTTGCAAGACAAGGTGGGGGAGATCCTAAAAGATATACCCTGGTGGATTCCAGATGGCCAGTGCCCCAGGCTTTCCGAAACCTGGAAGACTCATAAACATGAGAAATCAAAGGCTGAGCCTATAAAATCAAAGTGCTAACAGTTGAGTTTAGTAGGCACTAAACTCCTACCTCACTTTTACCATTCCTTTGACTCTTAAACTAAAAACGGTAACTCCCTAAATGCTTTTGAGGGATTTAAGTGAAACCACGTACACAGAGGACCTTGCACATGATAACTGCTCATAGTGTCTGCTCAGAGTGTCTATGCACTTCACAGACCCTGCTGCTTCTCAGGGTTTGACCACAGATCTCATCGGAATGATGGAAAAGTGCTCAGTGCGTGAAACAGAGCCTAAAATGATTACTGGAACAGCTGCGTGAAGCCCACATCAGGGTGCTGCTCAGATACAAAGCTTGCTGGATTTCTCTTTACAATGCCATGAAAATACTTTTACTAGCTCTTCCTCTTTCCTCAGTTTTCATGACTTCCTGCCAGCACTGCTCCACGCTGCTTTGACGAACACCCAGTGAACCCCTCCTTTCCAGATTCAACATTCACTTTGGAGGGCCGCGTCCAGGGGCTCCTGCTTGCCGTTTTCGTCTTCCGTTTCTGGCTTGCTTCTACCTCCTTCCCGTTTCCTTCTCCCGGCATCCAGCACCCCAGAGCTGTGCACTCACCTGAATAGCCACACACCCTGGGGCTCTGCACTTGTTTGCATTAACACGCATGGCTTTCTCCAAACCTGAGACGTCAGCTCCTCCCTACACCTATCCCTGTGTCTATCACCATTGGGAGGCTCTGCTCCAGTCTCTGTCCTACCAAATGAACAGTTCACTCAAAAGTCCAAAAGACGTTCATATGTGCCCCCAAACTTCCCAACTCTACTGTGCCCCACGGCACACTGCAGAAGACTTACCTTAGCATTTAACGCATTGTACTGCTGGGGCTTAAAAGTACATAATGCCATATGTCGTTGAAGACAGGGACTATTTCTTATTCAGGTTTGAACTCCTAGGTGCTGGCGAAGCATTGGCACAGGAGGCATCTGCCCGATACGAGTGAGCCGGTGCCAGCCTGGCCATGCTGCCACCTTCTGCTGCCGCATTTTCACTCTACCCAGAGTGCTTCCCTCTCTCCTTGGCTCCGCTGTCTGTCTGGGGTATGTTTTGGTTACCGGGTTGCTTTGTTTTTAACATTCTGATTGTTGCTGGGTTATTTCCCCAGGACGCTCTCCTGGCTGCTACGCTTCACATACTCTGAGATTTCCATTTGTAGTTAAATGGTCACATTTTTTTATCAGCCTCTGGAATGGAATAGGGCCTCCGGGAAGCTCAGTTACAACCATACACATATTTGTGGACTGTCACAGGCAGGAAAGGAGTTTGGCAGGAGTCCCCTGTCTCTGCCCAGAGTCAGCCCTTATGTCTTATTTCACTGTCTGCCTCCTCAAAAAAGATCTCACTTTCTCAATATTCAACAATCCCATTTGAATGTTTACACCATTGGTAATGGAGCTATAAAATCTGGTAATCCTACATAGAAAGGTGAGCAGGATTATTAACCTCAAAATAAAAAGGAGAGGGGTAAAGCTTTTTTTCTAGGCCTTTTTGTTGTTTTTCTTTTAAGTTTTAAAACAGATATTTTTTAATTACCATGCTCTAAAATGAAAGACTTCTATTAAAATCAGAATGTGAGCGGAGATGTCTAGTCTATTTGCATTTTACAAACATGTCATAGTAAACTTCCCTTTTCTAATTAATTCATTCTTTTGCAAGTGGGTATCACACCATCCAGCACCAATCTTTTGTCCAATCTTTTCTTTGTTGAAAAGATTATTTCTTCCTCATTGAATGTTGTTACCCTTGTAAAAAACCAATGACCACACCACCCAATGATTTCACCATTTGAACTACTGTTTCTTTGAGGTAAAATTGGAGATCAAAATATGCATTCCCCAACTTTGTCCTTTCTCAAAATTATTTGGACTGCTCTGGGCTCCTCTGCATTCCATGTGAATTTTAGATTCACCTTGTCCATTTCCAAAAGAAAAGGGAGTTGGAATTTTGATAGAGATTGCATTGTATCTGTAATTACAATACAATTAATTGGAGATGTGTTGCCATCTTAATAGTATTAAGCTTCTAACCCCAGAGCCTGGTGTCTTTCCATTTATTTACACCTAATTCCTTTCAGCAATGTCTTGTAGTTTTCACTGCACAAGTCTTCCAACTATTTGGTTAAGTTTATTCCTATGTATTTTTCTATTTTTATGCTACTGCAAGTGGAAATGTTTTCTTAATTTCATTTTTGGATTGCTAATGTATATAATCACAACTCACTTTTGTACACAAACCGTGCAAACGTGCTGAATTTATTAGCCCTAATAGCTTTTTTGGTATGGATTCTTTAGGGTTTTCTATGTACCTGATCGTGCCATTTGCAAGTGGAGATAAATTTACTTCTTCCTTCTCAATCTGAATACTTTTTTTCTCCTACTGAATAACAACTGGTAAGACCAGATATCCTTGGCTTTCCCGATCTAAGATCTTTCACTTGTTCATAAGTATGTCAGCTGAGGGTTTTTCATAGATGTCCTTTATTAGTTTGAGGAAGTTCCATTCCACTTTGCTGGAAATTTTTATTCTGTAAGGTTGTTGCGTATGGTAAAAAGCTTTTTCTGCCTCTATTAAAATGATTTTTTTCTTTATTCTATAATATTCTGTATTACATTGATTCATTTTTTATGTTGAACCAACCTTGGATTCCTGGAGTAACTCTCACATGGTCTTAGTATATAATGCCTTTTATGTTTTTGGATTCTGTTTACTAGTGTTCATTCTCCAGGGATATTGGTCTGTAGCTTTCTTTTCCTTGATCTTTTTGTCTGGCTCTGGTATCAGGGTTAATAGTGGCCTCACAGAATGTGTTAGGAAGTATTCCTTTCTCTTCTGTTTTTTAAAAGAGTTTGTGACGGATTGTTGCTAATTTTTTTGGTGTTGGTAGAATTCACCAGGGAAGCCACCTGGTCTTGGCATTTTCTTTCATGGGAGACTTTTAATTACTGATTCAATCTCACGACTTGTTACAGGTATGAATTGACTCAAGAAGAAATACAAAATCAATTCAGACTTATAACCATTCAGTGTTGTCAGTTTTTGTTTTTCTAAGAATTTGTCCTTGTTTTTTTTTATTTTTTTGAGACAGAGTCTCACTCTGTTGCCCTCAGTAGAGTGCTGTGGTGTCACAGCTCACAGCAATCTCTAACTCTTGGGCTTAAGTGATTCTCTTGCCTCAGCCTCCTGAGTAGCTGGGACTACAGGCGCCTGCCACAATGCCTGGCTATTTTTTTGTTATTGTTGTCATTGTTGTTTAGCAGATCTGGGCCAGGTTCGAACCCACCAGCCCCTGTGCTTGTGGCTGGCATCCTAACCATTGTGCTACGGGCACCAAGCCATAATTTGTCCATTTTAATCTAGGTAATCTAATTTGTTGGCATACCATTATTTACAGTATTTCATTAACACCCTTTTTACTTCTGAAAGGTTAGTAATAATGTCTCCCCCCATCCCCTTTTCTTTCCTGATTTTAGTCTCCTAAAGAGAGAGAGTCTTCTCTCTCTTTTTATTGGGTCAATCCAGTTAAATATTTATCAATTTTGTTGATCTCAAAGAACCAACATTTGCTTTCATTGATTTTCTGTATTATTTTTCTTCCTTTGCTTATTTTAGCTCTAATCTTTCTCACTTCCTTGTCCTTTCTTTGGGTTAAGTTTGCTCTTCTTTTTCTGATTCCTTATGCTATAAATTTGGGTTATTTCTTTAAGATATTACTTGTTTAAAGATACAGTTTCTATAGTTGTAAATTTCCCTCTGATCACTGATTTCATTGTATCCCATGTTAAGTTATGCTGTGTTCTCACTTTCATTCATCCCAAAGTATTTTCTAATTTTCGCTGTGGTTTCTCTGAATCATTGGTTCCTTAGATGTATATTGCTTAATTTTCACATATGTGTGAATTTTCCAAATTTTCTTCTGTTTTTGATTTTCAATTTCATTTCATTGTGGTCAAAAAGACATACTTTGTATGATTTTGATTATTTTATATTTTTAGGACTTGTTTAATGGCCTAACATATGGTCTATTTTGATGACTGTTCCACGAGGATTTAAGAAAAATGCATGGGGCGGTGCCTGTGGCTCAGTGAGTAGGGCGCCGGCCCCATATGCCGAGGGTGGCTGGTTCAAACCCAGCCCCGGCCAAACTGCAACAAAAAAAAATAGCCGGGTGCTGTGGCGGGCACCTGTAGTCCCAGCTACTCGGGAGGCTGAGGCAAGAGAATCGCTTAAGCCCAGGAGCTGGAGGTTGCTGTGAGCTGTGTGATGCCACGGCACTCTACCAAGGGGCATAAAGTGAGACTCTGTCTCTACAAAAAAAAAAAAAAAAAAAGAAAAAAAAAGAAAAAAAAAGAAAAATGCATGCTCCTGCGGTTGTTAGGTGGGGCCTTATATAGGTGTCTGTGAAGCCAACTCACGTAGTTGGTTTGTAGCATTGTTCAAGTTCACTTCCCTGCTGATTTTCTGCCTTCTAGTCTATTGATTATGGCAAGTGGGGCACTGAAGTCTCCAGCTATTGTGGAATTGTCTATTCCTTTGTTCAATTTTGTCAGCTTTTGCTTCATGCATATCAAGTCTCAGATAGGGACATATGCGTCTTTATTTGTTGTATATTTCTGATGGATTGAACTTTTAAAATTATAAAATGTCCATCTTTGTCCCGCTAAGCCCATTTGTAGAATAAGAGTGCGGCCACTGCAGCTTCCTCTTGGTCATGTTTGTAGGTGTCTCTTCCATCATTTTTCTTTCAATCTATTTGCACCTTTAGACCCAAAGCGAGTCTCTTGAACGCAGTGCGTAAGTGAGTCACATTTTAAAAATCCATCTACCAATATGTCTTTTAACTAGAGAACTCAATTCATGTATTTACGTCTGTTATTTTTCTATTTTCTGTATGTTGTGTCTTTTCTGATCCTCAGTTTGTCCATTACCACCTTCTTCCACTCTTTTTTTTTTTTTTTTTGCAGTTTTTGGCCGGAGCTGGGTTTGAACCCACCACCTCCGGCATATGGGGCCTGAGCCCTATCCCTTTGAGCCACAGGTGCCACCCTACCATTACCACCTGCTTTTCTGTTAAATATATCTTTCTATTGTAACAGTTTAATTCCCTTATAGTAGATATATTTTACCATCTACTTCTAAATTATTTTCCTAGTAGTTTTCCTAGTGATTACCATTAATATCTTAAGGTCAGTTGATTAACAGCTTAGTTCCATCTGTGACCTTAATTCATCTTTGCCATATAAAATAATTTATTCGCAGGTCCCAGGGATTAGGTGTGGACACTGAAGGGGTCTTTATTCCGCCTCCCACAGGTACCTAAAAGTCAACATGTCCAAGAGCCTTTTATTAAACATGTGCACACAAACCCATAACCTACACACACACACATACACGCTAATGTATCCTACAAGATAAACAAGCAAATGGCAAACTCCTGGTGCCCTTCCAGGCCTTCCTCATCTCCGCGGCTGGCAGAGCCTCCAGCCTTGTTGCTGAAGTCAGACCTGCAGTCCTATTAACACTTTCCCTTTTCCAGCTCTCAAATCTCATTCACCACTGAGCCCTAGTAATTTACCTCTAAAAAATCTGGGTAATTGTCCATTGCTTTGTGTTTCTACTTCCATTACTAGACAAGTGTTTATCAACCTTTTCTTTATTGTCACTACTCAAGAAGCATTTTTCCATCTTTTTTCTAATTGCCCCACCCATGAAATGTTAATACCACTGATAGATTCTACAACTGTGGTTTACTCAGGAAGGATTAAGAAGGATGGGGTAAAGTTTTCAAGTTAAAAAGAGAATTAAAAGTTCTAAAGCTGTCAACATTTAACTTCATTTAACTTAACTTTAAAACTTAACTTTAAAATGTTGAGTAAATTCAAATATAACATATATGCTTAAATAAGTTATACCAAATTGCATATGCAAATCAGCAATTTATAGAAACATACCATAACAGCAATGGGATCAAAATTGTAAAAAAATCATTCAAATTATATTTTCCAGCAAAACTACTAAAAAGTTAATTTTTTCTTTTTTTTAGACAGAATTTCAAGCTGTCGCCCTGGGTAGAATGCTGTCACAGCTCACAATAACCTCAAAGTCCTGGCTTAAGCCATTCTCTTGCCTCAGCGCCTGCCAAATAGCTATTTTTTCTTCCCTTTTTTTTGCAATTGTCATTGTTGTTTAGCTGGCCAGGACCGGGTTCGAACCTGCCACCCTCGGTGTATGTGGCCAGTGCCCTGCCAATTGAGCCACAGGCGCCACCTAAAAAATCAATTTTTTTTTTTTTTTTTTTGTAGAGACAGAGTCTCACTTCACTGCCCTCGGTAGAGTGCCGTGGCGTCAAACGGCTCCCAGCAACCTCTAACTCTTGGGCTTACGCGATTCTCCTGCCTCAGCCTCCCGAGCAGCTGGGACTACAGGCGCCCGCCACAACGCCCGGTTATTTTTTTTTTGGTTGCAGTTTGGCCGGGGCTGGGTTTGAACCCGCCACCCTCGGCATATGGGGCCGGCGCCCTACCAACTGAGCCACAGGCGCCACCTAAAAAATCAATTTCTTAAAAATTATTTCTACTGAACTTAAGTTTGGTTTGATATAAGATAATCTTTTAACTCATTTATCTGCTAGATACCCATTCAGAAATGGTTGGCAGTTTTTCTTTTTAGCATTTGACAAAACAAGCGATGAGATGATTAACTTTTGTGAAATTAAATCATAAACTATAAATTATTTTAGTTTAATTCTGAAAAACCAATGTATACCCAAAAGCACAAGTATCAAACATAAACAGCATCCCCACGGTGGTCAGTAGCAGCCCACAGCCAGGGTGAGGCCACCTCCTGCAATAGGACTTCAAGATGAGATTCGTGCAAGAGAAAGTCCTCCTGCCACCCCCATCCACCCCTCAGAGTTCTGCATCACTGCACACATCTCTGTGTATCTTTCATGAATTCCATGCCAGTGCTGCTCATGGGATACCTCGAAACAACACCAAAACCAAACAATAGAAATTAAATTCTAAGCAATAAGATTTTATCAGTTCCTGTTAAGCATCAGGGGGCCACAGACTACTATATAGCTAAGATTTCTTTTGCCTGCCTCATGAACCATATTTTCCCTATCGAGAGAGATCTCACTCCTACGGAGAGTTCAAGCTCTAATAATTAACATCTCCATTTCTAAAACATCTCACTAAGCCTCAAAGTCTCTTTCCAGCTTTTCTAGTCTGTTCTTCACAACGATGTCAGATGATTTCCTGAAACATAAAACCTAATCACTCCATTTCCTTCAATGCTTTCAGCTGTTCTCAGAATAAAACCCAATGCCTGACACTGCCTGGAAATCATTCCCGACGTGCTCCTAACTCCAGGGCGGGTCCTGCGGCAGCTTCCAACCCTCTCTGCTCTCCAGCACCAAAGGCCTTCAGTTCATCAAACCACACTCATGCCATGGGGACGTTGTATACACTGTTCTTCTGCCTGGAAGCTTCTTCTCTGCCTTCTTTGCTTACCTAAAGGCTATTTCTTCAGAATTCTGCTTAATTATTCTTTCCTCAAGGAATCCTTTACTGTTATTCCCAATTTCACCAAATCTGCTTTTAATAAACTATGATTCAGTCCTACCCTCCCTGGACCACAATTATCACAACTGTAATTCTGTATTTATTTATACTGTTAGTTTTATATTCTCTAAGCTTTACAGTTAATTTTATTTTATTATTAAATCATAGCTGTGTACATTAATGTGATCATGGGGCACCATACACTGGTTTTATAGACCATTTGACATATTTTCATCACACTGGTTAACACAGCCTTCCTGGCATTTTCTTAGTTATTGTGTTAAGACATTTATATTCTACATTTACTAAGTCTCACATGTACCCTTGTTACAGTCAATTTTTTTTCACCAATATTTCCCTGGTTTCTAACACAACTCTGATACCTACTAGGTGCTCAATGAATTCATTTAGTCAATGCGTAATCTATGAATTAATTGTGTTTTAAAGCTCTTGAGTAGTTCAATTAAGTAAGAAATCAATGAGAACCATATCATAATAGTCAGTAAAGACTTGATGGGGTAAAAGTAAAACTGATGTGAGTATAAACTATAATAAAAAATAATATGACCCTACTAAATTGCATTTTGGAAATCTTAAAAGTCTAATTAAACAAACTGTGTGAGAGTTGTCATGTGGTCACCTTAGAATGTTAACACAGAGTGAATGTTAAAACTGTTCTAAATATAATGACTCTTTAATACATCAGACCCCATCCTGGGAACTCACAGCGCCTCAGGGACTTCTTGTGAACCACAATTATCACAGTACAACAAGGCTTCCTTTTGGGGTCTGTCAAAAATGCTGCAATAGCATTTTTCCTCCCAGCTTTCTGTGCTGTGGGCTGAAAAGCACCCTGGAACATGAGCAGGCCAGGAAACACAGCTCTCACAAGCCTTGGGCTGGAGGCAGGTACAAACCTCCATCCACTGACAATGGCTTTCACGCCCCTTATGCAACAAGCGTTTGATGCTGTCCCTCTGAGGACAGCATTAATATAGTGGGAAATATGACAGGTTTAAGCTAGAAATTTGGGATTTAATACTGCCTCCTTTTTTTAACTAGTTGGACAACCTTGGAAAACGCATTTGACCTTGCTAAACTAGATAAGAAGTTGAAACATTTTCACTTTCAGTGTCTCCTGTTAATAATTTTCAATTATGAATCTTGGGCTTCAAAATACTTTCAAAGATTCACTTATTGAGCAATAATTGTTTCATTTCTGTTTTTGTTAAAAATAATGACAAATCTCTAGGGGGATTAGGAATGGCAGTAAACAAAACCAGGCAGCTGTGGGAGGCACAGACAGCGGGTCTAGGAGATGCAGTCTGTTCAACTAATCCATGCTCCATTTTTTTTTTTACATTTATTCTGCACTTTTTTTCTATTATTATTACATTGGGATATATGATGAAATGATTATACAACTCACCATAGTGGAGCATCCATGGGAGCCCTGAGCTTGTTTTCCTACAACTAGATGGTCCAATCTTGTGTTTACAGCCACGCCCCAGCAGTGGCATCACAGCCCCAGCTCCACCTCAGATCATCAGGCCTCACAAGGAACAAGCAACCTAGATCCCTTGGATGCACCATTTACAGAAGGGTTCTCTCTCCTGTGGGCATCCAAATGGGGGCAAAAGAGGTCAAACTCTTGCTCTTTGCAGATGATATAACCTTATACTTAGAGAACCCCAGAGACTCAACCACAAAGAGTCCTGGAAGTGATCAAGAAAATCAGTAACGTCTCACGGTACAAAATCATTGTCCATAAATCAGTAGCCTTTGTATATGCCAACAAAGCCAAGTTGAGAAACTAACCAGAAACACAATTCCCTTGACAGTAGCTTCAAAGGAAATTAAATACCTAGGAATATACCTAACAAAAGAGGTGAGGGACCTCTACAAAGAGAATTACGAAACCCTAAGAAAAGAAATAGCAGAAGACACTAACAAATGGAAGAGCAGACCATGTTCCTGGCTGGGAGGAATCAACATTGTTAAAATGTCTATACTTCCAAAATCAAGAAGTCTGACTCCTCTTATTTTTCTCCCCAAGACTGTTCTGGGACCCTTGTGATTCCATGTGAATTTAAAATCAGTTAATATCTGTAGAGAAGTCAGCTGGGATGCTGATGAGAACTGCATTTAAACTATAGATAAGTTGGAGGAGTATTGCCATCTTCACAATGCTAAGTCTTCTGATCCGTGAGCAAGGGATATTTCTCCAATTATTTTAGACCTTTAATTTCTTTCAACTATATTTTGTAATTTTAAGAGTATTAAGTTTTGTACTTTTTTATCAAACTTGTTTCCAAGTGTTTTGTATATTTTTTATACTATTGGAATTTTTTTTGCAAAGGAATTGTTTTTTTAATTTAATTTTTACATTGTTCATTTCTAGTATAGAATTAGAAGTAATTTTTATATATTAACCCTGTGTTCTGCAACCTGGTTGTACTTATTTAATAAGTAAGTGTGTGCCTCCCAAAGCTTTTCTATATTCACCATCTCGTTATCTGAGAATAGACACAGTATTACTTTTTCTTTTCCAATTTAGATAAATTTTATTGCCTTATTACAAGTGGAATTTCCAGTCCTGTGTTGAATAAGAGTGGTAGGGGCACACATTTTTTCTTTGTTCCCATATAACAGGGAAAACATGCAGTCTATCCTCATTAAGTATGATAGCAGGTGGTGTTTGAAATGACTTTTATCAGATTGAGAACATTCCTTTTCTTTCAATATTGCTGAGAGTTGTTATCCTAGGGGCATGGGATATGGGATCACTTTGTATATTTTTTTTACAACTGTATATGAATCTATAATTATCTTCATAAATTTCATTTAAAGTAAAAATTTCTTAGTTTAAGTAATAGTGCCAAATGTCTCCTTCTCATACATTTCCCCTTATGGCTATTGCTGTGGATTATAAATCGTCATCAGAATGATTCCATTCCCTTAAAATCAATATGAACTCTTTTTAAATATTTACGCTAGATTCCACCAAACTTTAAAACTATTAATATGAAATCCTGGCTTGATATGTTTTATGTAGAAATACTGATAATTAATTAAATCATATGCTTTTTAATGAAGCTTAACTTTTCAGAAGATAAAGTCAAGATAATTTCTCTAAAGATTAAACAGCAATTCAGTATTTTGCCTCTCCCAAAATTTATGAAAATTCCATGATCATGGATTTATCAATCACTTTTCTCTCTGCAAAGTAATCCTGATTGCCTTTCCTGCTTTCTAGGGGAAAAGAAACTGACATAGGTCCATCGAGCTGATAATTTCATCCTCATTGGCTTTAGGCTTCCTTGTGCAAGAAATAGTCTGTGGTCTCCACTATTCTAATTTTCCTGATGATTTCATAGTGTTCAGTCCACTTTGAAATTAGAAAGAGAATATAACCTGTATATTATGAAAAGACAAGGATCCCAGAGCAAATTTGCCTGGGCCCTAGATTTGTAGAGTCCTTTTAATTTCCTCAGCTTATCAATATGCACTAACCCAGCCCCAGAGCAATGACAATTGTGGGGTAGCTATCTCAAGATAGGGTCCAAGATCAGCCACTTCCTTTCTAATTTTTCCCCCAGCAACATGGAAATCCTAGGTCTTGAACAACACCAGTAGAATCTGAAGAGATTATTATAATGTAATCTTTCTTTTTCCTTATAACTCTACTCTTGGTCTTTTTGACATGATCCTGTTCATATCACTGAAAATTTCACTCTTGGAACTGGGTTCCCATTATGTCATGTCTGAGCATATTTCTATTGTCTTGTTTTCATGCCCAGGAGCAATAGATAAGAGCACGTAAACACCAAAATTATGTATGTATCAGTCATCATGTCATGGTCCAGGCAAAAGCAAAACAATTTTAGAATAAAAAATGGTGAATTCTCATTGATAATCTCTTTAAATAGGTAAGAAAATTATGGGCTGGATCAATACCTCATCTTGGGGAAAAGTCATATAAAGCATGGCAGGGCACCTTTTGTGAGAATCCCATAAATCTAATTGAACATGTATGCTTAATGAGTAAACTCCACCCATACCTATAAGAAATCTTCCATATGACTGTAGGAAATTGAAGTTATTTAATTTTAAAATTAAGAAAACTGAGGTTAAAGATTATTATATAAATAATTCACAAATAAGTAGTAAACGCCAGAGTGATAATTTGAGCCTACATCTTTCTGATTTTCATGTTTGTGGTCTTTATAGTACATTTTATTGCCAGACTATGGCATACTTATCAAATGAGAAAATAGTTGGATTAAATTAACTGGAACAAATACAAGAAAATGATGAAAACATTGAGGCTAATTAAAAAACATACATATTGGGCGGAGCCTGTGGCTCAGTCGGTAAGGCGCCAGCCCCATATACCGAGGGTGGCAGGTTCAAACCCAGCCCCAGCCAAACTGCAACCAAAAAATAGCCGGGTGTTGTGGCGGGCGCCTGTGGTCCCAGCTACTCGGGAGGCTGAGGCAAGAGAATCGCTTAAGCCCAGGAGTTGGAGGTTGCTGTGAGCTGGGTGAGGCCATGGCACTCTACCGAGGGCCATAAAGTGAGACTCTGTCTCTACAAAAAAAAAAAAAAAATACATATCTTCACTTTAAAATTTGAATGTACTTTCAAATTATTACAAAAATGTACAATGATGTAAAACAAGTAATTACAATAATAAATAGTGTATTTACTATAACTAAGCTGATTCATTAGGGAAAAGATTACCTTTTAAGAAATGGTGCTGGAAAATTGGATAACAGTATGCAAAATATAAAATGAATTACAGCCTTTACCAATTACCATAGATCAAATATATCCTGAAATGTATCATAAAGCAAAATATAAGAGTTAAAATAACAAAACGTCTAAATGAAAACAAAAGACAAAAAATCTGTGACCTTGAGTTAGGCAAAGACTTCTTAGGACATGGAAAGCACAAACCAAAGTGGAAATTTCATAACTTGGACTACATCAAGTACATAGTAAATGCCAGAGTGATAATTTATTTTATTGCACATAAATTATATCTACATAAACCTACATTTTTATAAAAGTATTTACTTTAAATATACTGTGTTACTTTATAAGTCACAGGTATGCAAAGAAGAAAGCAGTAAAATCCTCCACCTCAAAGAAATATAGTTTAATGATGACTATCTGGATAAACAATAAATACAAAATGATATGTTCAAAGCCGTAATAGGGGTATATAGCAGGGTCTGGAGAAACTCTCTGTTTTACCACAAGAAAAAGTATAGAAATTGAGCAAAATGCTTCTAGGAATTTAATATTTGATAAGATGACATTGTGCATATCAATGATGAAAAGATAAATTATCTAATAACAATAAAATAGCTATCCCTTTTGAAATTCTCACAGTGTACAAGGTATTGTTTTAAGTGTTTTCAATGTATAAAAATATTTAATACAAGGAATTCGATAAGACACACATTATTGATATTATCTCTACTTTATACATAGGGAACTTGAAGCACAGAAATGTTAAGTCACTTGCCAAACATCTCACATGAAATCATAAAAATACTTCAAATGAAAAAATGAAAAAAATGTTAAAATATCTGAATGGAAAACACATATCTTAGTCATGGCAGAAATTCCAAAAGCCATAACAATTATTGATTGAATTGAATAAAAAGCAAAAAAAAAAACTACCTGCATGACAAAATGCTATGTAGAAAGCTTGCACACAACTGATAAATTAGGAAGAATACTTTTATAAAAAATTCTAAGTATCAAAAGTACCAATTTTCCTTCCCTGTAGGAAAGGCCTACATTATCAACAAGAAAGTATTTTTTAAAAATGGAAAAAGAATATGAACTTCATTCTGGAAAAAGAAATGGAAAATATCGGGCAGCGCCTGTGGCTCAGCGAGTAGGGCGCGGGCCCAATATGCCCAGGGTGGTGGGTTCAAACCCAGTCCCGGCCAAACTGCAACAACAAAAAAATAGCCGGGCGTTGTGGCTGGCGCCTGTAGTCCCAGATGCTCGGGAGGGAGGCTGAGGCAAGAGAATCACATAAGCCCAAGAGCTGGAGGTTGCTGTGAGCCGTGTGACGCCATGGCACTCTACCGAGGGCAGTAAAGTGAGACTGTCTCTCCAAAAAAAAAAAAAAAAAAAACTAATGGAAAATATCCTTAAATATAAACAAGCTACATTTCATTTCTATTAAGAAAGATAAGGCCAGGCGCGGTGGCTCACGCCTGTAATCCCAGCACTGTGGGAGGCTCAGGAGGGAGAATTGCTCGAGCTCAGGAGTTCGAGACTCGTCTGAGCGAGAGTGAGACCCCGACTCCTAAAAAAATGGAAAAACCCAGCTGGGCGCCTGTAATCCCAGCGGCTTCCGGAGGTCTGAGGTTGCGGTGAGCTACCACGCCCACTGCACTCTGCTCAGGGGCATAGGGTGGGACCCTATCTCAACAACAAAAAAAAAGAAAGAAAGATAAGGGTGGTTGGGTTTGGTGCACTTATAGCCCTAACTCAAGCCTTCCAGGCTTTATCCATGTAACAAACACATTTGCACCCCCTTAATATTTTGAAATACAAAGGAAAAATATAAATTATACATGATACTACCTTTTACTAAGCAGATCTGAAAATGTGAAAAATTAATACACTATATTGGTGTGATATGGGGCAACACATTCAATTGTACATGTGGAAGCAGAAAATGGTGAACCTATGGAAGACGAATTGCAATATTTGTAAATACATGTGTTCATAATGTGCATAGTATGTTCTAATAAAACATTTAAGTTTAAGTTAATAATCAATTATGTAGAAAAATATGCATATACAAAGCATTCATTATCTATTCCTTGTCATGGCAAAACACAATAGCAAGAAAAATAAGAAAAACAAATCATCCATCCAGAGGCTAATAAACAAGCAAAATTATATCAATAGTCAATTTTTAAAAATGTTATTTTGATATCTATCTAAGTAAGGGAAAATCATCTTTAAGGCAAAGTTAGGCTGACCTTTCTTTCCCCCCCACCCCCCCAGGCGCATCTAGCTAGCTGCCTGCTGACCGCAGCCTGAGACTCCATTCAGAAGTTGGCCTGGCTCAAGGAGTAGGGCGCCGGTCCCATATGCCGGAGGTGGCGGGTTCAAACCTACCCCCGGCCAAAAACCACAAAAAAAAAAAAAAAAAAGAGGAAGAAGTTGGCAAGCAGAGCCCGCACTCGCACGCTTCGGTGGTAACCGGGTGCGGGGAGCAGTGGGAACCGGGAGACCCGACGCCGGAGCCTGAGAGGACGCGCCCCGAATTTCTCCTCGCCTCGTCCCCAGACCCGCTGACCCCCGCCCCCCAGGCTTTCAAGCAGCACGCTTGCCGGGCACCGAGGCGCTTGGTACTTACCTCTCAGAATGTGTTCCACTGTCCGACTTCCTTGTGGTACTGAGAGATGTTAGTGAGCCACTGTTTATCGTCCAGAAAACCGCCACCGACAGCCACCGGCTGCGGCCGCGCACACACAAAGCACGGCACAGCACAGCCAGCGGCAAGCATCCGCGGAGAGAAAACCGGGAGCGTCAGGTGCAGAGCGCTCCAACTGGAAACCCTGGACAACGTGCCTGGCCACGACGGAAACCGGGCAGGAGGCCAGCAGGGACCAGGGTGCCCACCGCAGCTTCGCCCAGAGCAGGACGCTGGCAGCACGCAGACCGGCGACAGAGGCACGTGGAGAGGGAAGCCCGGACAAGCGGCTCCTCACCTTGTCGAGACCCGCCCGGTGCCCGCAGATCCAGCCGGAGACGCAGCGCCGCTCTGCCCACTCCCCGAGTCTGGAGCCGCTGCCGGCGCCTGCGCCGTCCACTGCGCCTCGCGCTGCCGCCCCGCCTCCCACGCACAGCCCCGCGACTCCATGCCCGACCCCCCAACCCCCGCCCTTACCCCTCCTCCACTCCTCCCTCCTCCAGCCCACCCGCCTCCCACCTCCAATCCCACACCCCTTCCACTCCACCCTTCTGCATCCCCCTCCTCCATCTCCGGCCCCTTCCTCCCCTCCGCCCCCCTTCTCCATCTCGCGCTGTGTCTTCCCTCTCCTCCTTCACACCCCCTTCCTCCCCCGCCTTCTCCTTCCTACCTCCTCACCCCTTACCGCCTCCTCCATCCCACCTCCTCACTGGCTCCGGCTCCCGGGGCGACTCTCTGCTGAGCCCCTGCCAGAGGCAGCTCCAAGCCTGGAACGGGCGTCTCCTTCAAGCCTCTCGGTTCCAGAGGAGCTTCCCGGCTCCTGGTGCGGTCTGCCCCTCCTCTCCGCTCTGGCCACAGCGGCACCAGGCTCACTCTCTCTGCAGGTGCTTCTGCCCTGAGATTTCCGGGGCGGTCTTTCAGATCTAGAAAAAAATAGTTCCACATTTCGTGTAGAAAAAAATGGTATTTTCCTGGGAATTGAATTGAATCTATAAATCACTTTGGAAATAGCCATTTTTAACAATACTTTTGATCATAGATACATTGTTGTGCTATCTGTTTGCTCAATTAAAATATATTTTTGTATCCATTAACCACCCCCATTTTGTCCCCCCTACCCTTTTCAGCCTCTGGTAACCATCCTTCTACTCTCTGTCCTCACAAGACTGATAACTTTTAATATTTAGCTCCCACAAGCAAGATTTTTCTTTCTGTGGCTGGCTGGTTTTGAGGTCACATAATGTTCTCAAGTTCCATCCATGTGTTACAAATGACAGAATTTTATTCTTTTCGTGGCTGAATAATATTCCTACAATAGGATATTAAAATAAATATTGTAGGAAGTTAAAAATTATCTGCTGTTAATAGCAGGAAATAGGATAATTGTTCATTTTTTTCTATGATGTTATGAACTTTTAAAAATTGTTTCTACAGGGGCAGCGCCTGTGGCTCAGTCGGTGGGGCGCCGGCCTCACATGCCGAGGGTGGCGGGTTCAGGCCCAGCCCCGGCCAAACTGCAACCAAAACAAAAAATAGCCGGGCGTTGTGGCGGACCTGTAGTCCCAGCTACTCGGGAGGCTGAGGCAAGAGAATCGCTTAAGCCCAGGAGTTGGAGGTTGCTGTGAGCTGTGTGATGCCACGGCACTCTACCGAGGGCCATAAAGTGAGACTCTGTCTCTATAAAAAAAAAAAAAAAAAATTGTTTCTACAAAGTTTAAGATAGTTAAAATCTTGTGCCTTATGATGTAACTAATGTACTTTTATCCAGGTCTTGCTTCAAAGTATAGTATTGGAATTCAAACCTCATAAAAACCTTTGCATTTACCTATGCAATTTTTCTGAGAGTATTGTTTTGAAGTTGCATAATACACACATCAATAATTAGAGCATGTTTTTTTACAATGATTAAAAAATTTACTCATTGCCTATCTATTCATATTTATTAGATATTATATTTAGTATACACACATTTATTACATTTAATACATAAATTATATGCAAATATAATTTAATTATAAATTATAATGATGAATATATAAATTCTATATAAATATATAAAATACATGAAGTTACTTACATATGTCCCCATTTGGGGCTCTTTAAGGATCATTTAAACACATCTCTGGAAGTCACACTTGGAGACAAAGCAAATTAAAGGATTTATCATACTCACAGTTCGTGAGAAGAGGAGGTGTGGCAAAGGGCCATATAAGAGCAGTTCCCAAGCAATGAGCTCAACTGAGCAGGTGGGTATACTGAGAAGAGTGAGGACCAGATGCCAAGTGCTTTTATGGAGGTCACGGGGGAGTCCACATGCAAAGAAGTATGAAGGAATTGGATTGCTGTGTTTGAATATTTCTAGGTCACTTCGATGGGATATTCACAGACAGAATGACAATTCCTAGTTTTGCCAAAACCTCCTAAATCTGTTGTTTTGGTCAGATTAGTTAAGCTGTTTAAGCATCAATTATTCTATCTATAAAATTGACTTAAGAACATTCCCTAATTCTTGTGCTACTACAATTAGCATTATGCATAAAATGCCACACAAAGTCCCTTCCTAGAATAGATGCTGAGCAATAGTATGCAGTTGTTAAGGGCTACAGCATGCTGATATCCTTACAATACAGGTTCTCAAAAGTAAGGAGAGAAGGGAAAAATCTCCCTGCCACTAAGATGTATGTTAAAATCGTGGGTAGAAGATACATGTAATTTGACAAAGCTTTTAAATGACTTTTGTCCTCTTTCTGTCCCTTCCCTTGAGAATTACTGCTATAAGTATTGTTTTATTAAAGGATAGGATGAAGTCTATGAATACTCTTTATAAAGTCCCTCAGAAGGAGACTTTTTGTTTATCTATCTATTATTCTTCAGTCTACATTGTCTGAGCATAGCAATAAATAAAAGTGACAGGAAATAATATTTGTTCACAAAATTACTTTGAGCTATTGAATTGTATTTCAAAATTATTATTTTTATTTTCTGAATAAGATTTCTTTCCTTGGGCAGCGCCTATGGCTCAGTCGGTAAGGCGCCGGCCCCATATACCGAGGGTGGCGGGTTCAAACCCGGCCCGGCCAAACTGCAACCAAAAAATAGCCGGGCGTTGTGGTGGGCGCCTGTAGTCCCAGCTAGAGGCTGAGACAAGAGAATCGCTTAAGCCCACGAGTTGGAGGTTGCTGTGAGCTGTGTGAGGCCACGGCACTCTACCGAGGGCCATAAAGTGAGACTCTGTCTCTACAAAAAAAAAAAAAAAAATTTCTTTCCTTATTCCATTCATTCCATTCCAGGTCCTATGGAATTTCTAATTAGCTACCTGGGAAATAGCTCGCTCCCACCCCATTTTTTGGCCACTTTATTAGTCTTCTGGATTTCTCTCAATGAGGTATTTATTCATAGACTTTTCTGGCCTACACTTGATATTTCAAGAGCTGGCATTTCCAAGGCTTGTCTCTGGTCTCTAATATTTAGTCATAGGAATTGGAGATGGATGAAACCTAACGGTTCACTCCCCATCTGCCTGCCAAATCTGATGCTGTTTTCCCTATCATTTGGCATTGATTTTTACAAAGCTGGTGCTTTATTCACTGACATGCTTTTAAATGCTGCATTTTCACACATATATCCGGAATATCTATTACACCAAGTTTTAAATTCAACCCGTGGTTATTTCTTTTGACTGAGATCACCCCTAATAATAATATTCTAGAGAAGATATATATGTATCTTTTCATAAATACTCACTTACATCTATACAAAATGCCCAAATCACTAATTATTGTGGTCAGTTTAGTGCACCTGTTATTTCAATGAGCAAAATACAAATCAAACAAATGTCTGGGATAGAGATGAATAGCCTATTCAGTCAGAATTTCAGGCCCAGTCTCCAAGTATCACTATCATCCACTCTATAGATTTTTGTGCCAGTAAAATACTTTCTCTTCATTTAAAAGTGCAGTCCAAGTTCTTGTGGGCGTTCTCATTCTTCCAATGGATAAGTTCTTCCATTTTAAATCTTCTATCATATTTAAGCTTTATTACTTTTATTATGTTAAATTACAGATGCATAGTGGCAAATGGATTAAGACATCAAAATAAACACATTTTAGATTCATCTTCAAATATTTTCCCACACCAGACCCATCTACATCTACCTCAAACATTCATTCTTGGTCCACTAAGAAATATCACTGATCACTAACACTGTTTAGAAAATTGCCTCAAAAGAAACTTTTCAAAGACTGTTTTGATAGTAGAATGTGACTTACATGTGACTCCTTCATATAGCTCTTATAATGTGTTCATACAGTAAAAGATGTTCTAAATCAGCAGTTATAAATTGGCAGACAGAAGCCTAACTTGTGCCCAGAGTCTGTGCTCTAACCTTAGTCAGAGAATTCAGAACTGGCTTAAAATGCCCCCTCCTTATGCATATAAATCCCTGTTATTCCTATTTGAAAGCCAGATAGTGACAAATCCAGACTTAATGTCATACTAGTCGGCTATTTGGTTCATTCTCTTTCTCTCTCTTTCACCATTTGACTCAAAGTCACCTTCACCTTATTTATTCTCCTGCATTATTTGTACACAGGTCTTTTTCACTTGATCATAAACTACTTTGAGGGCAGGGGCTATAACTTGTATCTCAAGGTTCCTTGCATTTGCCAAACTGCTTGTGCTTTATAGGCTCAAAATTAAAATACATGAAGTGAAATAAAAATGCCTTCTTGGATCTTTGTAAATGGTAAGCAATTATGACAATATTTTCTGTAGCTTATCCAGTGGGTGAGGTAGCAAGAGAAATAATCCATAATTATAAGGATTACTCAATCTTTGGGAATTGCTGTTTATCTTGATGGTAGAGAAGGCAAAACTCATAGCTGATGATATCCATAGGTTGGTGGAGATCATTGTGAACAGGTAAGTACCTCCTCAGTTTTAAAAATTCACAATCTCCTCAAACCTCCATCCAGCCATAGAAATTCCAATACATTTTTCAAGCTAATGTGTCATAAGATAACTTTTCTTTTGAGTAATACTATTAGTGACACACTCACCTTCCAAAACATAGACTTTAAAACCTGGCCTGGGCTATAGGGTCAGCACTTGAATAACATTTCAAAGCACAGTAAGCATATTCTTTTCTCTACCCTTTTTTTTTTTCTTTTTTGATCAGCATAAGGTAAGTGTGCCATGGAAATTTAACTAAAGGGTCAAGTATGCTGTGAGATAAGGAAGGTTTAAAAAACCACTCTGGATGTTGGAGTCAGGGCCAGAGAGTAGGAGACAAAGAGTAAGTGTGAGATGGTTCATTGTACGAGTCACCTGGACTGGACGAAGGGTGCCCAGACAGTCTGTACACTACTACATATGGATGTGTCAGTAAGGATGTTTTTGGAAGGGATTAGCATTTGAATCAGTAGACTGCCCTCACCACTGTAGGTGGGCACCAGCCCCTCCACTGAGGGTCCAGATAGAACAAGAAGGCAGAAGAAGGGAACATGACTGCTGTCTGTTTGAGCTGGATCATCTGTCTTCTGTTTTTGGACATTGGTGGTTGTAGTTCTTAGACCTTTGAAATTGGACCAGGACTTTATCACTGGCTTAGCCTGAGTTACACTACCAGCTCTCTTGGGCCTCCAGCTAGAGCACAGCAGATCACTGGACTTCTTTTTTTTAATTTTTTTTTTTTTTTTTTTTTTTTGTAGAGACAGAGTCTCACTTTATGGCCCTTGGTAGAGTGCCGTGGCCTCACCCAGCTCACAGCAACCTCCGACTCCTGGGCCTGAGCGATTGTCTTGCCTCAGCCTCCTGAGTAGCTGGGACTACAGGCGCCCGCCACAACGCCCGGCTATTTTTTGGTTGCAGTTTTGGCCAGGGCCGGGTTTGAACCAGCCACCCTCGGTATATGGGGCCGGCGCCCTACCAACTGAGCCACAGGCGCTGCCCAGATCACTGGACTTCTTAACCTCCATGATCATGTGAACCAATTCCTATAATAAATCTCTGTATATACACATAATATACATTAAGAAATTTGTCATATCTGTCTATATCTGTATATATTGATCCTTCTGTTTCTCTGGAGAACCATGGCTCATACAGGGGAGTATTTAATTAAGGGTCCCGATGAGCCAGTGTTCTCCGAGCGGTTACATCCTAGTCTCTGGTGGGTGGGAGCAACGTGGTCTGGAGTGTCTGCAAAGGGAATGTGAAGAACAGGAAGGATGATATTATAATATGCTAGTTCCTTTTATTAATCCTTTACTGTGTTTATCAAATGTGTAATATATGTTTACATATTCTCATATCATATCATTTAGAATCAGAGATGACAGGGTTAAGGGTTAATATTCTGGATAGTTAATTCTTACTTATCCTTCAGATCTCAGACCACATGTCAGTCCTGTAGGGAAGCTCTTTTTGTCCCATCTCTCTTTACTCTAGACTGGCACAGGTGTCAATGGGATCCAGTGTCTTTCCTTCCTGCCGTGTAGTCACGACTTGCACCGATACAGCAGGATGTAAGCTCCCTTGCTGGAATGCAAGTTCCACAAAGTCAGAGGTGTTTACTTTGTATACTGGTGAATACTAATTAGTGCTTGTCATACTATAGGCACTCAAAAAATGCTCATGGAATATACGATAAAAATACTACTTATCTTCCAGGTATCCCTCACTTTTGTGTGTGTGTGTGTTTTTTTTTTTATCTCAAACTGGCAACTTTTTATTAATAACTACTCACTTTGGCATCCTCAGACCAAGAAGAAAGAGAGACAATGTCTCCTTTAGCATGTGGGCCTTGTGTTAAGAAGAAGTGACAAGTGACTTTATTTTTTGTGACAGAGTCTCACTATGTCACCCTTGGTAGGGTGCTGTGGTGTCACAGCTCACAGCAACCTCCAACTCAGGGGCTTAAGTGATTATCTTGCCTCAGCCTCCCATGTATCTGGACTACAGGCACCTGCCACAACACCCGGCTAATTTTTGGTTGCAGATGTCATTGTTCTTTAGCAGGCCCAGGCCGGGCTCAAACCCACGGACTTCTGTGTATGTGGCCAGCACCCTAGTCGCTGAGCTACAGGCGCTGAGGCAAGTGACTCTTTTGAGGCAGAATCTCACCCCATCACCCTGGGCAGAATCCCATGGCATCATCATAGCTCACAGCAACCTCAAACTCTCTCAGAACACCCTCTTGCCTCAGTCTCCTGAGTAGTAGGCACCTGCCATCATGCCCAGCTAGTTTTCTTTCTATTTTTAGTAGAGACAGGGTCTTGATCTTCTTCCTCAGGCTGGTCTTCAACTCCTGAGCTCAAGCAATCTACTGGATTTGGCTCCTCACAGTGCTAGAATTACAGGCATGAGCCTCCGCACCTGGCCAGAAGTGGCTCTTGATTGTATAAGAAGCCCTAGTAGTAAAGGAGCTTGGTCCTCTCAAATGAAAGCATTTTTCCTTTACCCCATTCTGCACCTATTGGGCACCTAAGCTCCCTAAGCAACATGTAGGGGGAAACTAGATGAAATTATATGTCTGATACCCCAAGTATGGCTGAGGATAAGTGGCAGACTCTATTTGAAGGAAGAGGATGCTACATCCAGAAGAGGAGTAACTCCTAAGTCGAGGATGAAGACTTGCAAAAGCAGGTGCTGCTAGGGTAATGGTGTGGAGCAGCCGTTTCCTTCACCCATTCAAAGTTGACACTCCACGGTTAATAACAGCCAATCTGAACCTGAATTAAAGGTTCAGCTGTATGTGCTCTGAATCCCACCTGTGGGAAAGAGATCATTCAGCTCACAGAAAAGCTTGGTGCTCAGTAGTGGATTATGCCAACTTCTGAAGTTAAAGGCAAGCTATAGATGAAGTGGTACAATATTGTGGCTTTATGCATAAACTCCAATCTACGTGTGCACTCCTGTCCTAGTGTGCCCCGTGTCAGAGCAGTGCATCAGGCATCAACAGGTGTTGTGTTGAACAGTCATGACAAAGGTGCTAGATGTCCATGTCAGGGAAATGTGCAAAACAAGGATTTCTTGTATGTATTTGAAGAGCAAAGATATTCCAGAGGTAAGAGAGTCAGAAGGTTTAGGAACTGACCTATCTTGGGCCATTTACTATCTCTGCACACTATGTATCTGAAGAGCTGGCCAGTCTGACATTTGTGGCTATTTCTGAAGTGAAGAAACAAGCATGAGAGTGTTGCATGTGCTGGTTGCCCCCACAGTCCCCGGGGCAGCAACTGGGGTCTGAGCTTGCCTGCAAAGGACCAGGATCCTATGGATGGTCTGTCATCTCTTTGCCCCACACCCATTGTTCCCTCCATCAAGGGCCCAGCCAGGGCTTCAAACTGTGTTAGAGAGAAAACTCTCTCCCTAGGACTCAGAGCTCTTGGAGAGGAAAGAGGATGTATAACTTCCTCTTTGAGTGCTGTATCCCTGGACACACACTTCTGTTTCAAAAGCCTGTATGCTCTCAATTTAACTAACTTTATCTAGATTAGCCAAGAAATGAGATTCGAGTGATTGTTGAGAGCTAAGATTTTATTTGTACTTTGGGCTTAGCCTGAGCCTGTTCTGAGTGGAGGGCAGACACCATTCTGCCTCTGCTTCTGGAGATGGTGTGGATGCAAAACTCATTCTGTCAACATTATCAGCAGGGTTCTTTTCCTGGTGTAATCCATCCCTGTCCAAAACTAAGAAAAAGAGAAGTAATTGATGTACTGAGAAAAAGATAAATCAATCTCAAAACTTATTCAGTGAAACTTTTTAAAGAATAAGGGTAGAATAAAGACATTTTAAAGATAAATGCAATCTAAGATTTTATTATAAAAAGATCCTACTGAAAGGATTGCTAAAGTTGGCTAGTTATTATACTATGTGTATATATATTGATATGCAGATATTGTTTTTTTTTCTGAGACAGAGTCTTACTCTGGTGCCCTAGGTAGAGTGACATGGTGCATAGCTCAGCAACCTCAAACTCTTAGGCTCAAACCATCCTCTTCCCTCAGCCTCCTGAGTAGCTGGGACTATAGTCACCCACCACCATGCTCAGCTAGTTTTTCAATATGTAATACAGGTGGAGTCTCATTCTTTCTCAGGCTGGTCTTTTTTTTTTTTTTTTTTTTTTTGCCAGGGCTAGGTTTGAACCCGCCACCTCCAGCATATGGGACCGGCGCCCTACTCCTTGAGCCACAGGTGCCGCCCTCTCAGGCTGGTCTTAAACTCCTGAGCTCAAGCAATCCACCTGTCTTGACCTCCAAGACTGCTAGGACTACAGGCACGAGTCACCATGCCTGGGCTGCAAATATTGATTCTATAAAACATTAACATTTAAATTTAGGGGATAATAGGTAGAATTAAAATATTAGCTCTTAATAAACATAACAAACTAAAATATTGGATACTAATAATATAAACTTTTATAAATGAGTAAAGAAGTGTGATCTGAATTAAGGCATTTTAAGGATATATTACTATTGATGAGAAGAATAAAGATACTAATTTTTTATTTTATTTAAATCATAGCTGTGTACATTAATGTGATCATGGGGCACCATACACTGGTTTTATAGACCATTTGACATATTTTTATCACACTGGTTAATATAGCCTTCCTGGCATTTCTTACTTACTGTGTTAAGACATTTATATTCTACATTTACTAAGTTTCACATGTACCTTTGTAAAATGTACCAAGGAAGGATAAGAATGGTCACTTTATATTTGTTAAGGGTAATACTCAATATGATGAGATATCAATTAGTAATATTTATGCACCCAACCAGAATGCACCTCAATTTATAAGAGCAACTCTAACAGACATGAGCAACTTGATTTCCTCCAGCTCCATAATAGTTGGAGATTTTAACACTCCTTTGGCAGTGTTGGATAGATCCTCCAATAAGAAGCTGAGTAAAGATACTAATTTTGATGACTTCTACATACAGTCAAAAATTATTTTTTTGTGGTACCCATAGCTCAGTGGGTAGGGTGCTGGCCACATACACCAAGGCTGGCAGGTTCAAACCTGGCCTGGGCCCGCCAAAACAATGACAACTGCAACAACAACAACAAAAAATATGTATTTTTTGAGGCATCATAATGGTGTGATGATGTTTAAATGTTTAAATCCTTAACTTTTAGAGATACACACTGAAATTATTTCAAGAGAAATGATATGTTATCTGAGCTGGGCATCACAATATCAAATAGGAGACCTGGGGGACAAGTGTAGGTGCAGATGAAAACAAGATTTTCCCATAAATTAATAAATATCAACACTGTGTGAAAGGTAAATAGGGAAAGAGTTCATTATAATATCTTTTCTACTTTTGCCTGTTTGTAAATTTCCCATAATGTAATTGTTTGCGTATATACACACACACATATATAATTTATACTAGTATGTATACACATATGCATGCACACTTTTTATATACACACAAACACACACACACACATATATAGATATAAAACAAAAGATGTCTGTGGTGGAGACAGTCCTGCATATTCACTTTTAATTTATATACTTTTAAAAGTCACTCCTTTTCAATGAATTTATTCCAGCATTCATTTACTCAATAAACATTTATTTTGAAACTGTTTATACTTTCCACTGCATGCCAAGTACTGGGTTTTGGATCAAAAATGTGAATAAGACATAGGAAACCTTCCATTGAAGAACTCAAGGTGCAATGAGGGAGACAGAAGGTAATTATAATCCCGTGCTATGTCAACAATGATAGAGACACACAAATTCATACAAGACAAGGGAGGAACAGCTAATCCTGCCTGGATCACAGAAAGCTTCCAGAAGGAGGTCTAGGTCTTGTCTCAAAGAATACGTAAGAATTAGTCCAGTGAAGAGGAAATGTGAGCGGGAGATTCCAGGAGGGAGGAAGAGCACGGCTCGGATAAAGATAGCAGACTGGGAACACCAGGTGATGTGGAAACAGTTCAGTGCTGGAGAAACATGAAGTGGTGAGATGTAAAGTTAGATAGTAGGGAGGGGGTGGATCAGATCTGTAGGATATGTTCACAAGTTTGGGTCATTTACAGACCGTGTGGCTTCAGCAAGTTTAATTTCTTTCTTTGGAGGGAAATGACATAGTTACATGGTTAGTGATTCACTCTCTACAGATAACTCTGGTAATTATGCAGTAAATCAGGGGTTAATCTGGCCCGCCACTTGTTTTTGTAAAGAACGTTTTATTGAAATGCAGCCATACCCATTCATTTCCACATTGTCCACAGCTGCTTTTGCACTCAGACTTGAGTGACGTTAAGGGTAGATTTGAGTAGTTGTGAAAGAGATGAACATAAAGCAGATGAATGTGAAAACACGAGACCAGGAGACCAGTTGTGATGCCACTGAGATACTCCAGTAAGAGGCAATGAGGGCTAGACCAGGGCAGGGGTGCAGGAATGGGAAGTAGACAGTATTTAGAAAGTAAAGTCAGCAAAGTTAAGGGTTGCTTGTATACTTCTAGTGCAGGTGAAAGATGATGTCACCAATTGAAAGCAAGAATGTGAGAGGAGGTAAAAATGGGGGAAAAGATAATAAATTCAGTTTTAAATAATGTGAGTCTATGAACACTCAGGGTCATCCCACCTGTCACCTCATATATGAGGCTCAGGCTCAGGAAGGTCTCAGCTGAAGGACTGGGACAAGTGTGGCTGTTTCAGGATGGTGATGAAAACAAATGAATAGTCAATGGCTTGTTTTTTAGGCTCTGCCAAAATATTCTTGAATCAAAAATGGCCCTACCTCATCCTCATATCAACAAATCTCTCTCCACATAGATCCAAGGTGACATCTGAAACCTCCACTCTGTCATAAGCAGACTCGTTTACGTCCTTGGACCAAAATGTCCCCATCCAATAACTCTCCAGAAACAAAGTGGAAATTGTTTTTGGAACCACTTCCTGGTGTCCTCCTGAGAGTGGATTCATTAGTCGTTGTTCCCCTGGTGCCACATGCAGGGACTGAGGCCCAGGGCACTGCCTCTGTGTTAGTAAAAAGAGAAAATGAGAGCAGGCTCTGCCATCTCAGTTCACCTCCCTCTTCTCCTTCTTTCTTTTATATCCTGGCCCTCCCACTTACTGGTTTTGAGGTCTTTGCTAAGCTACTTAATCTCTCTGTGCCTCAGTTTCCTCGCCTCTGGAATGAGAACAACAACAGCATCTATTCAGACCACCATAAGGATTAAATAAGATAGATTCAGGCGGAAGTGCTTCCTGGCCGGCAGGGAGGGAGAGCCCGTGTCTGGGGGACGCGGGGGGAGCAGGAGGCAGCTCCCAATCCAGTTCCATCAGGTTCTCCCAGCGCCCCCGCCACGGTTCTCAGCAGCTTGGACGGCGGGAGGAGCGGCATTGGCCGGGCAGCGCAGCTTCCTTAAGGCTCTCAGAGCACCGCGGCCCGCAGGCACCCGGCACACGCCCTGCCAAGATGCCGGAGAGGAAGGTCAGCTCTGCCGAAGGAGCCGGGAAGGAAGAGCCCAAGAGGAGGGCGGCGCGCTTGTCAGCTAAACCTGCTCCTGCGAAAGTGGAAACGAAGCCAAAAAAGGCAGCAGCAAGGAATAAATCTTCAGACAAAAAAGTGCAACCGAAAGGGAAAAGAGGAGCAAAGGGAAAGCAGGCCGAAGTGGCTAACCAAGAAACTAAAGAAGGTTTACCAGCAGAAAACGGAGAAACTAAAACTGAGGAGGATCCAGCCGCTGATGAAGCAGGAGAGAAAGAAGCCAAGTCTGATTAATATCATATACCATGTCTTATCAGTGGTCCCTGTCTCCCTTCTTGTACAATCCAGAGGAATATTTTTATCAACTATTTTGTAAATGCAAGTTTTTTAGTAGATCTAGAAACATTTTTTAGAAGGAGGGAATCCCACCTCATCCCATTTTTTAAGTGTAAATTGCTTTTTTTTTAAGAGGTGAAATCATTTGCTGGTTCTTTATTTTTTGGTACAACCAGAAAATAGTGTGGGATGTCGAATTAATGGGAGGCTTTGACTATCTTGGGTGTGAGCTTAACATTCCGTAGATGGGGATTAGTTTTTAAGAAGACAGATGCAGGATGTACAAACACATGAAAAAAAGCTCATCATCCTTAATCATCAGAGAAATGCAAATTAAAACTACTTTGAGATATCATCTAACTCAGTAAGAGTAGCCCACATAACAAAATCCCAAAACCATAGATGTTGAGGTGGATGTGGAGAAAAGGGCACACTTCTACACTGCTGGTGGGAATGCACACTAATACGTTCCTTCTGGAAGGATGTTTGGAGAATACCTAGAGACCTAAAAATAGACCTGCCATTCGATCCTATAATTCCTTTACTAGGTTTATACCCAGAAGACCAAAAATCACAATATAACAAAGACATCTGTACCAGAGTGTTTATTGCAGCCCAATTCACAATTGCTAAGTCATGGAAGAAGCCCAAGTGCCCATCGACCCACAAATGGACTAGCAAATTGTGGTACATGTATACCATGGAATATTATGCAGCCTTAAAGAAAGATGGGGACTTTACCTCTTTCATGTTTACATGGATGGAGCTGGAACATATTCTTTTTAGCAAAGTATCTCAGGAATGGAAGAAAAAGTATCCAATGTACTCAGCCCTACTATGAAGCTAAATTATAGCTTTCACATGAAGGCTATAACCCAACTGTAGCACAAGAATAGGAGGGAAAGCCAAGGAAGGGGAAGGGAGGGGGCAGGTTAGTGTTCAGGGAGGGTAATGGGTGGGGCCACACCTATGGTGTATCTTACAATGGGTACAAGCAAAACTTACTAAATAAATACATATATACTATGTATTTATGTATATATATATAGTATTATATTTATACATATATGTATATATTTATAATATATATTTTAGGTAGCTATTATATTATATATTTATATATAACTCTATTTATATATTTATTTTAAGTAGTTATATATTTAAGATAGTTAATCCTTTATGATACAATATACAGATGTTTTCTTCATTTGGCCATTTGTTTTTGCTTTGTTTATTGAACTTTATGCCATGGAAAAGTTTTGTATTTTCATAGAATCAAATCTATCTGCATTTTCTTGGGGATTTCTCTAACATTAATTATAAGCAACTGTAGTCATTCCTTACAGTCATCTGCACTACACTGACAGGGATTTCCAGTTCCCATATTTGGTGGTTATTTGTTTATTTTTATTTGTTTTAGATTTTCTTGAGCAATCTCGTGGATGTCTCAGAAAGACTTGGGACTTATTCTGCGGTTTGCAGGAGACGGGACACACGCTGACCAAGGAGGAGGAAGAGGCCCTTAGGAAGAAGCTGACTGAGACGTCTGAGAGGCCTCTCTGGAGCACTGTGGTGAACATCAATGCCATCCTCCTCCTGGCCATGGTGGTCTTTGCTTATGCCTATTTTGCCTGAACTCTACCTGAACCACTAGAATAGTTAGCAATAAGTTATAACAAGGCAAGGGGTAATTGTATTGATTTTAATTCTATAGTTTATGTTGCAAAGGGGAGAGGAGCAGTTGGTAATTTTTCTTAATGAGGTGACTTAAAGATTTGACATTTTACTTTTGTTGTTTCTTTGTGTAGTTAATAAAAAGAAAGCTGATAATTTGTGAAAGTATGAAGTGATCCTATATACGTGTAAACCAGTCATATAGGTCTAAATACTTTTGTCCAGTTTTATCAATCTTGATTAACAAACAAAATTTTTACATATTCAAGGCATTAATTATACAATGAAATAATTTGATGTATCTGTGTTTTGAAACACTGCCCACCATCCAGTTGTTTGACACACCCATCACTTTCTGTGGTTAACTTTTGTGAGAACAATTAAGATTTGCTGTCAGCAAATTTCAAGTACACAGGACAGAATTATTAACTATAGTCACCATGCTGTACCTTGATTAGAGAGTGACATTCCCATCTACTAACTGAAAGTTGGTGCCCTTTAACCAACATCTCCTCACTAACTCCACCCCTCAGCCCCTGGCAAACACCACCCACTCTCTGCTTCAATGTATTCAACTTTTCATTTCAATCTTATTCTCAAAAGCCAAGGTAAGGGGACAAACCTGAAGTAGATGAACGATGAACAAAATATGATGTATACATAAAGAGGAGTATTCAGACAATCATGACAAAGGAAATCCTGCTACTTGCAACATGGCGGAAGAATGAAGGACATTTTGCTAAGTGAAATCAACCAGACACAGGAAGGCAAATACAGTACGATCCACTCAGATGTGGAAAGCTTTTATTTTATATAGTTGATCAGGCATGATGCCCTACATCACACTTGCTTTCTGCAGTTTCCAGAAATGTCCATTTAAAAAGAGCACCTCAATAGTGGACATCCTTGTCTGGTTCCAGTTCTAAGTGGAAAAGCTTTGAGTTTCACTGATATGATGCTGGCTGTGGGTTTGTTGTAGATGGATTCTATCAGTCTAAGAAATGTCCCATCTATGTCTAATTTCTTAAGGGTTCTTGTCAGAAAAGGATGCTGAATTTTTTGAAATGCTTTTTCTACATCTATCAAGAGGATCATATGGCCTTTGTTTTTGCTTCTATTTAGGGGGTGAATTACATTTATGAATTTATAAAAATTAATCCACACTTGCATCCCTAAGATGAAGCCAATTTGATCAGGATGTATGTGTGTATGTGTGTATGTGTGTGTGTGTGTGTGTATTTTTTTTGGCTGGGGCTGGGTTTGAACCCACCACCTCTGGCATATGGGGCTGGCGTCCTACTCCCTTGAGCCACAGGCACCACCAAGATGTATAATAATTTTTTTTTTTTTTAATGTGTAGCTTTATTCTAGTTCTGAAGTTCTAGCCAGTGCAATCACACAAGAGAAGGATAATACAGGTATCCAAACGGGGACAGAGGAAGTCCAACTCTCACTCTTTGCTGATGATATGGTCTTAAAAAGCCCCAGAGACTCAACCACAAACTCTTTGAAGTGATAAAGAAATACAACATTTCCTGGGTTATAAAATCAATATCCACAAATTAGGAGCCTTCATATATTCCAGTAACAGTCAAGCAGAAGCTTCAGAGGAAATGAAATATTTGGGAATGTATCTAACAAAAGAGGTGACGAATCTGTGCAGAGAGAATTATGAAACCCTAAGAAAAGAAATAGAAAACACTAACAAATGGAAGGACACACCATACTCTTGGCTGAGAAGGATCAACATAGTTAAAATGTCCAAACTACACAAAGTGATCTACAGATTTAATTCAATACCCATTAAATTACCAACTTCATACTTTGAAGACCTTGAAAAAATAGTACTTCATTTTGTGTGGAACCAGAAAAAAAAAAAAACATATAGTCAATAAATTCTTAGAAATAAAAAACAAAACCAGAGGCATCACTTTACCAGGCTTCAGGTTACACTACAAGTTTATAGTGGTCAAAACAGCATAGCATTGACACAAAAAACAGAGGCATAGATCTGTTGAACAGGACACAAAACCGACAGAAGAAACCAACCATCCGATCTTTGATAAACCAAACCAAAGCATACATTGGGGAAAATGATTCTTATTCAATATATGCTTCTGGGAGAACTGGATAACCACATGTAAACGCCTAAAACAAGACTGACAATTCTCACCACTTACAAAAATTGATTAACAATGAATAAAATATTTAAATATAGGCCATGAAATGTTAAGAACTCCAGAAGAATGTGTGGGAAAAACTCTTACTGATCTCAGCCTAGGGAAAGATTTTATGAAGGAGACTTCATTGGTAATTGTAGCAACAACAAAAAATAAATAAATAGAACTTAATTCAGCTAAAAAGCTTCTGCACAGCTAAGCACACAACAATTAAAACAAACAGGTAACCTTCAGAATGGAAAAATATATGTGAATGTTATGAATCTGACAAAGGGCTGATAACCAGAATCTGCAGAGAACTCAAATTAATCAACAGAAAATATCAAACAATCCCATTTATCATTGGACAAGAGACATGAACATGACCATCTCTGACGAATGGCCTACAAACATGTAAAAATGCTCACCTTCCCTAACTATCAGAAAAATGCAAATCAAAACTACCCCTAATATTGCCTAATCCCAGAGATAATAGTCCATACCACAAAGTCCAACTTTTACACTGTTCTTGGGACTGTAAATTAATATAGTCTCTTTGGAAAGAAGTATGGAGACTCTTCCAAGAGCTAAAAGTACACCTTCCATTTGATTCCACAATCCTATTTCTGGGTATTTACCCAGAATAAAACAAATCACTTTGTCATAAGGATATTGGCACTAGAATGTTTATCACAGCTCAATTCATAATCAACAATTTGTGGAATCAACCTAAGTGCCCATCAACCCATAAATGGATAAATAAACTGTGGTATATGTATACCATGGAATGCTATTCAGCCATAAAAAGATGAAGACTTTACATGTTTTGTACTTACCTGGATGGATTTGGAGAACATTCTACTTAAGAAAGTGTCCTAAGAATGGAAAAGTAAGCATCCAATGTACACAATACTAATATGAAACCAATTTATGAACAACTATACTTCTGCAGGAGAGAAAAATACAATTAAATTCAAGTTGAGGGGTGGAAGGGAGGGTTGAGAAGGAAGGAGGGAGGGGTATTGGTGTGCTCTCACCTAATGACACAATGTAAAGGTATATGGTACACATCCTGGGTGAAAGGCTGAACTGCACCTTGGACTTTGCCTAAGAAAGGCAAACATTGTCACCTAATTGTTTGTACCTGCATATTAATCTGAAATATAAACTAAAAGGAACACCTCTCCCAACTCTGCCTCACCTAGCAACCTCCTCATTTATACAACATGACTTCTCCCAAATCACTTTCATCTCGTGATCTTAAGGATTTAGAAAAGAAAACTATTTCCTAGTAGTTGAGGAGGAGAGTGAACTAGACATATCTGTTGTAAATAGTTTTGAATATGCTAGAAATTATTAGTTTTTTCTTAAAGCCATCCAACACTAATTGCCAGAACATCAAACTACTGATATTTTAACAGCCTTGTTAAATATAATTCACATATCATTAAACTCATCTACATAAAGTATATAATTTAGTTTTTAAAATATATTCTCAGAGTTTGCAACAGTTATCAATCTAATTTTTGATCATCATAATAATTTCGTTACTGGCATTTTTTACTTTAATATATGTTTCTGTGTCCTAATTTCTGTTTTATTTTGACATTCTGAATGAGAATTATTTCTTTTTCTCAATTTATCAAAAAGAAGAAATAATTACCAATTATCTCTATGTTGGATTATACACGTTTTTTTGTTTTTTGTTTTGTTTTTTTTTTTTGTGGTTTTTGGCCGGGGCTGGGTTTGAACCCGCCACCTCCGGCATATGGGACCGGCACCCTACTCCTTGAGCCACAGGCGTCGCCCGGATTATACACAGGTTTAAAAATACAACTTTTATAAGTAAATCGACAAACTATATTAAAATGTGTTTAATAAATGGCATAGGAACACATATTCATCATATTATTGTGAAGATTCACACAATGCTCTGTTGTCTATAGAATTAAATATATTACTCCACACTGATAACCCATTCGTCTTTCTACTCTCATGAAGTTTTTAGAGAGATAGCTTTAGCAGTTGAAAGCGTAAACTCCAGTAATTTTTGTAGACATGCACATCTTTTTACCTAATATGCAGTCCTCCTTTAGTATTATTCTGTGACTGACTTTTTCACACAAAATATACATTGGAAATCTTTGCCTGCCAGTACGCATAATTTTCCCTCATTCTTTTTAAGAGTTGCACTATTTTCCATAGGGTTATTTTCTATAATTTGGCCACTTTTCTACTGAGAAATATTCACATTGGTAGCAATTATTTGCTATTATCAATAACACTCGACTGGACATGCCTGTATGTTCACCTTTAGATGTAGCATCTAGTTTTCTTTAATAATGTCAGAGTATATTATCAATTGTAATTAATTTTCATCAATTGAACAATTGAAAAGTAAATTTACTTTTAGTTTCTCCATTTTTATATATTTGCATATATTTATTAGCTATTTATATGTTTTGTTAATTTGATGCTTTAGCCAATTATAAATTAATTTGTAGGTATTCTTCAGAGATCTTGTTTGTTTTCATTTACATATAAATAGTAAATTCTTTAAGGCTGTGTCTTGCGTTTTAATTTCATGTTGTCTTTTCATGTCCAAAAGCTTTAATTCTTACTTAGTCAAATTGTTTTATTTTTTCCTGTGGGTTCTGTGTTTTGTGACTTGCTTTCAATTGGTTATCCTTTGAGGGTCTGCCATCTTTCCTCTGTTATCAGGATGTTCTCCAATCCTGCTGTTTTTGCATTTGCTTTTCTCTCTTTATACTGCACAATGAACTATCATTAAGCCTAACTAATGTAAATCAAATGTATTCATTTTAATTTAGGCCTAATATTGGTGGCAACTGTTGCTCATTGGGTAGGGCGCCAGACCCATATACTGAGGGTGGTGGGTTTGAACCCTGTCCCAGCCAAACTGCAACAAAATAATAGCTGGGCATTGTGGTGGGCTCCTGTAGTCCCAGCTACTTTGGAGGCTGAGGCAAGAGAATCGCCTAAGCCCAGGAGTTGGAGGGTTGCTGTGAGCTGTGATGCCACAGCACTCTACCGAGGGCAATAAAGTGAGATTCTCTAAAAAAATAAAAAATTAGGCCTAATACTTTATAATACTGGACATATATAATTTCCTTAATCATTCTCTTTCAGATGGATATTTAGATTAAATATGTTTTTGATGACCATGAGTAGTGTGGCCACAATCATCTTTATACACTAATTCCTACTAGTGGTTTTATTTCTACGTATAGACAACTTGACGTGGTATAACTGAGCCCAAGATATGTCTGCTATGCTTTAATAGGTATTGATAGACTATGTTTCAAAAGTTGAAGTGATGCACCTTTCTACCAACCTCAGTAGTCCTTTTTCTCTTGTAGGCTCAGCAGCAAAAAAAAAAAAAGTTTTCACTTTTTCAGAAGATTATTATCTTCATTGATACAAAAATTGCACATGAGTGTGAATTATTTATCTGTTTTAACTTTATTGAGTTGGTTACTTATAACCTTTTCTAGTTTTTCTTGGTATTTTATTGTGGGGGAACATTATTGTACAAACAGGAAACAAAAATCGCAGAAGTTGAAAGTATACATTTAACTAAATGAACTGCAAAACTTTTATATATCAAAAGGCACTGCACAAAAACTTTAAAATATGGAAACAATTAGATATTGTATGACATGCAAAAAAATAATAATTGAGGGAAAAAATCAAGCCTATTTCTTGAGCTGCACTTAGACGGGAAGAGACACCTTTAGACTTCCTAGGTCGGGCATAAAAAGTTTTCGTGTCCTTAAAATAGATGATGTCTTCATATAGAGGACGCAAATATTCCCAATCATAAGAGAGAAAAAAATGATAAATTGGACTACATAAAATTGATAAACTGTGACTTAACAAAAGTCTCCTTTAGGAAACTAACCAGGCAAACCACAAAATTACAGAAATTTTTACAGTGCAAATGACAAAGGAGTTGTATCAAAACAAAATATTAACAGCAATTTAAAAAAATAGGCTAAAAAGAAACACTCTGGGGTGGGGTACTATGAACACCATTTGGGTGATGGGCACACCTCCAGCTGGAACTCACACATTACAAAAGTGATGCATGTAAATAAAATATTTGCTCCCCCTTAATATTTTGAAATTAAAAAAAAAAGGCTGAAAAGAGGCGCCCAGCACTCACCTGGTCCATGATGAAGAGGCAAAGGAGCACAGTAGGTAATCACAGGTCAAAAAGAGAACACTGCAGGGAGCGACAGGGCACATCTGAGGGAGGGAAGGCACCTGTGTCTTCCCAGGTTATGTTGAAAAAGGCCAAGAGCCTCTGCCTGGCTCACTCACTTCACCCTTAGGCATCACTTGTGGCAGACACCCCACCGTGAAATCTTAGTTTCTGTCCTTTCACAGATCTCTGGCTTTCGGCTGCACTGCAGTTTGGTTTTGTGTGGCCCTCCATTCCCTTCCCTGGAGTGTCTATTCTTCCCTGTAGAATAGAAACAATTGAAGGCAACCAACATGATAAAGGCGTCACCTCTGTAAATTTAGAAATGAAACAAAACTGTAAAACACATTCATAAATCTGTAGCTTCAATTATGCTGTGCTTTACTCACAGAGGTCTTTTGTTCTCTTGGTTACTTAATGAAAGTAAATGGCAAATTGTAGTCCTGTCCAAGGCCCCAAAGTAAGTGTGGAGGACCCCTGTGGAAAAGGCATGGGCTTTCCCTGGAGGATTCTCTCCAGTCCATGTGAGTGGAAATGAATAATTCCTAATCTCAGGAGGAACACTGATGAGGACAGGTCCATACAGGAAACCATGGTTGCTCCCTAGGAAATGTCCATGCTGGGATTTAAACCCAGGCCGAAGGTGAGACGGTGCATCTTCCAAGGTCTTGTTTTCAAAGGCCAAGAGACTCTTTTTGGCTCCCTTGAATCACTCACTTGTGCAGCCGTTGACCAGCAAATCAGAGCTCTGAATGCCCTTGGCCTTCTCTGCTGCCAGGAAGCTCAGGCCACATGGGGGCCCTGTAGGTCCTCCAACCAAACCCACACTCCAGTGCAGACCTGTGAGTGAGGCCACCTCCAGAAGATTCCCAACCCCTTGCTGTAGATTCAAACCCAGTGAGCGAGCCTCCTCTGCAGACCCCAGACACATCAGTGGGCAGGAGAGGGCCATCTCTACTGCCTCCTGTCTGAGTCCCTGTCCCTGAGAACCATGAGCAAAATAAAATGGTTGTTTTCTCCTATCTTAGGGGAGGAGCAGGCTTTTTCTAAAGAAAATTTCATACCAAGAGCACAAGAATAACACACTTGTAACAACATCAAAAGGTACAAAAGCGTGTACATTAAAATTTGGGTTCCATCCTTCCCTCCTATGTGGCCTACCAGGTCCGCCTCTAGAAGTAGCAACAGTTAGAATCTGCACATCCTTACAGATGTATTAAACAAGCAGTCATATAGCGCTGACACTGCTGCAAAACTTTCTAAAGACTTTGCCTACATTCTCTTATTAATTGTTCCTTTAATGTGGATACTCAGGAGGCAGCAGGAAGGAAAGTTCCCTGCTCAGTCTAACAGTTGTCTACAAATGGAGTCTGAACTGCTCTTGCCTTTCAAATGTTGTTCCGCATTTAATACATTCCCCAATTTGTTTTCATATTCTCCACCCTTTTCGCATTCAATGATGTATCTCTCTCTCTTACACATCCATTCAGGCGTGTACATAAATACACACACGTGTATATGTGTGCTCATGTACACACAAATATATGCATATGTAAGACACTCACACATATATACATAATTTTTATCCAGCTGAGGAACATTAAAAGTCCTGTTTAGAACATCACCTTTTCCTTCCCACACCCCTCAACTACTTAATTCCTAGAGATATACAGAAGCCTTTATATTAACGCAGCTGTTGTTCCTCATCAGTGACTTATTTATTAGCCCTACAGTTCTGGGAAGAACCCAGCAGTGATGGGGATTTTACACTGTAGTGTCTCCTGTCTTTCTGGGAAGCTGCTTTGTTTTAAATAAGGCAATTATTTCATTTTTTTATCCTAATAATTTCACTTGTTCCTTGGTTTGGGGCTTTTCTATGAAATGGATCAGTGACTTTGTTAATCACAGATCTTGTTAACTCATTCCTATGCCCAATATTGTAACTGGCTCCTTAAGCAATAAAGATTCTAATTAAAGAATTATTTTTTTTGTAGTTCCCTTGTGGTTCAAATTCCAGGCCAGTAAGATTTGCTAACCAGAACTTTGTAACTTTCTGTGCCAGTGATATGTTCCCCATAGAGTTTCTTTCCCTGAGGAACAGTGGAAACTCTGCAGTGGAAACTTTGCAGCCATGAGATAACTACAAAGCCTTACCGTGCCTTTGTTCAGAAAAGACAAGTGACCCACTACCACAGATTGTGCCCAAGGATCCAGGGAGCCTGTGCCCAAGACTGAAAAAATGACTAATATTAACTACCAGCTCATTATAATCCTATGATCCCCACCTTGGGCAGGCCGTATCCATCATATTTTCTTCATGGGATATATGTACTAGTACTACACTTGCGTGCCCCCACACTCTACCCCAAACACCTAATGATATTCATTCCCTCGTGTTTTATTCATTTTCGTCTCCATGAAACCCCCCCCTTTTTTTTTTTGGTGTTTTTTGGCCAGAGCTGGGTTTGAACCCGCGACCTCTGGCATATGGGACCCGCGCCCTACTCCTTGAGCCACAGGCGCCGCCCTAAACCCCCCTTAACCTATTGGTCAGGAAGGCAGGTTTGAGGTAGTCTCTGCCTCCCCCTCCCAGCAGATTCATCTCCTGCAGTAAATCCTTACCTCCTTGACACTCCCCCTTTTCTCAGTAACTGGCTTTCTGTGCAGTGAGCAGCATGAACCCTCCATGTGGGTCTGGTGACAATATTCATGACTAAATTATAAGAGTGATGTGACTGATTGTTCACATATGAGCCAATACATGTTTTATCCTAGAATGTGATGTCATCTGAAACTCTGCATTAATAATATTAATTATATACTTTCCATCAGACAAATAGTGAACTTATAACAATCCTTTAAAAAAAAGTACTCAGAGATTAGTCAGTCTTTCCTTATACAGTGACAAGGAAATGGATCAGTGACTTTGTTAATCACAGATCTTGTTAACTCATTAAAGACAGAAAAGGAAATACACATACATGATAGAAAAGGATTTATATCATTTGACAATTAATGTGCCTTAGAGAGACACAATGAATTTAAAGTATTGTTTGTTGATTTTCAGGAACAATTGTTTATTAGATCAGGGAATGCCTGATAACTCAAAAACTCTATACATGGGTGGTTATAGTGTTTTAAATCAAGGCAGAAATTTCTTTTTATTTTTACCATGTTAGGTGTGTCCCTTTTTACAGGGAAACTTTCACTATTAAATATATTCAGGGGGCTGGTCATTTTTCTCACATGGTTTCAGAAACAGAATAATTATGTGTGAATGTGAGATTGAGTTTTTGACAAAAAAATAAAGTTCTCTTTAATTACACCCTTGGACATGTAAAAATTCACTACTTGGACCCTATTGGGTGGCCTGTGTTCACTCTTAAAGTTCTGTGATGATCTATCACCATGGTGATGTGATGATATATGTCTTGCCTACCATTTCAACTGTGACCTGCAGTTGGGAAGCTCATACTTTAGCAAAGTCTTACTGATTTTCCCTTCATTTATCTATTTAAAGTCCTTCAACATGGGAAATATGAATTCCTGCTGGGCAGGTATGCTTATACTGATCTTCTGATTGTGATTTCTTCAATCACAGCACATTAGTGTGTGCTGAAAATCTTCTTTATTTTGACGTTGCTTACTCTACTTTGTTTACAGATTTGTGAATGTGTTTACAGTTTTGTTCAATTTCTAAACTTATACATTTGACATCATTATCAAGTTGGTTACTTTAAATTGAATCTATTTAGGAAAATGTACTGTTTCCCAATGAAATGTTGTACAATCTTCCAGAGAATCAGAAAGAACACACCATACTGCCTCCTGACACCTAATATAGCAAGAGACAGTACAGGGAAGGGAATGAGGGGCCACCCCAAACCAAACTGTAGACCAGTCTAAAGCCAGAGGTATTTGAAAGGAAATAAACTAAGATTTCCTGGTGGTATATCTGTGGGGTTGATGATAACAGGGTCACTGGCTGTTTGTGTGCTGCCAGGAAGGGTGGTGAGAAGCGACAGTGCTGAGGGTTGTGGGATGGACATTTTGTAGAAAAAAGAAGGAGGGTATGTGTGGTCCTCAGGAAGGGGCCTGGGGTGGGTTCCCCAGTTCTATCTGTGGAAAGGTCCCTCTCTGAGGGCCTGGGTCTCTGTCCCTACCCTGTGAGATCTAGGGAGGCAGGGAGAGTTTGTCCAGAATGAGTTTGGAGAGGAAGGATGTGAGCAGCACCTTACACACTCTGTGCTGGTGCTGCCACTGCCCATTCTCAGCCACGGCTGCTCAGACAGTTGCTCAGGTAAGTCGTCAGGGAGAAAGTGGGGACCTCAGATGTAATTCACTAAGCCTCTGAGGTTCCAGCCCAGATGGCCACCTTCTAAGTAATTCCCATGAACTACTCCTCCAGGCTGGGTCAATAGAAGAGGATGTAATTCTTGGCATTGCCACCAGGTGGCAGTTGGTTTGGAACATTCAGGATTCTGTGCCAGCTTGAGAGTCAAACTGACCACTGGTCACATCCAGTGATCAACTGGTAATGGGAAGACTCATGCCAAGGCACTGACAGTGTGAAGCTCCTTGGGATAGGAGGTTCGAACACTTGAAGCTGCCTTTCAGAGAAGCTTTGTTTGTAGGAAACTGTCACACGGAGGTCAGGGATAGAAACCTAGAAGCAGGAGGCTGAGTTATGCTGTGACCCTTTCTCTTGACTCAACACCATCTTCCAGGGCATGAGCCTAGTGTCTGGATACTTGAGAAGACACGTGACAAGAGCTCTTGGCTCAGGGATCTCTGCCTCTAGAAAATCAACAACATTGTTATCCCAGATCCATCACTTATCAGTGTTGTTACTTTTTACTTCTGAAGAAAGTCACTGAAAATCTCCAGATTCAGTTCTCTGAACTGTAAATTGTGTGTTGTAACCCCTGCTGTATGTATCCCTCAGGGTAATGTTGGTATCACAGAAAATGACAGTCTCCATGAGCTAGAAAGCATCACACCTGTGATGTTGGATATGATGAAGTAAACTTTCAACCTTCCCTGCCCTGAACCCATTCAGGATTCAGGATCCTTCCCTGTATTCAACCAATCTCAAGTGTCTGGCTTGTTATTTCACACATTTCAAGTTTGAATCCTTAAAGGCCCTTATGAAGCATTTTTCTTCTTAATGCCTTACATGTTTTTTATCACTGTTAGACACATCTCCATGTCCACATCTCAAGACAGGGAACTTAGGAACAGAGGCATCTCCATGATTGTCCTAGGTCCATGCAGAGTCAGTAGAGGATTTAGACCCCGCCCCTTAGGCACCAGTTTCTGTGTCCTCGTTCCCTCTGCTCTGCTGCTGTTCTGTGCTGTCAGGTCTAAGGAGACATGTTTTCCTACAGAATTAGGGTGTTGGGTTTTCATTGCAACCCACACTGCAAGTTGATCCTACAGAATCAGAATCTTTCAGATTCTGAAGACTCAGCTAAGAAGATTCAAGAAAAGTAGATGAAAACTCTTTTCTCTGTGAAGCTAGTGAATGATGCCCCATGATTATATCAATGTACACAGCTATGATTTAATAAAAATATATAAATAAAAATAAAATATAATATAATTAAAAAAAGAAAACTATTTTCTGTGAACAAAATATTCTAATTTCTCTATGGTCATCTGCCAGCAAGATGTCTATAGCTGTCTTTATTTTAAAATATTTTCCAGGATCCTGCCACCAGAATACATTATAAAAACTCTTTCTCCCCTAGGGACAAAAAAGCCACTTTCTGGTGTTTCCAGGAAGTGGGCAAAAAGTTTCCAAAAGTGGCCACAAAAGAGGACACGCTCGGAAAAGAAGCTAAATGAAGGTATGATTTAAAGCCAGGTATTAAGTAATACACATTCAGGTATAATAATTCGGGTTTATTGAGTGTCCCATATTTAAGACAAGTTCAAAAAATGCTATGTATTTTCCCTTGTTCAATTTTAACAATATTAACACAATGAGTGGTGATACTATTACAAAAGTAATGATATACTGGATTTAGAACTTTAGGTTTTGTAAAATTTTAATAGCATACAGCATAACATCTCAGTCTATTATTTAGAAATTTTATGTATTTTAAAACACGACCTGAAGTTAATTTTTCCTGAAATACTGACTTTTAAAATTAAATAGACCTTATGCAGAAGAATCTTACATTATCATATAAATTGAACAGACAGAGCAGAGCATTGGTGTTCCCCTCTCTCCATGCATTTCTTTTCTTACTCACGTCCCTCACTGCTGTGGTGTGTGTGTTTCAGTGACTGCGGGTATATTGATCCTGAGGACTGAAATAAACGTGCTAAACTCCTCCAGCAAACTAACAGACACAGCTTTGGTAAAAAATTCACGTTGTGGAGTTCCAGGCTGTGGCAGGATGGAGGGACAGCCATGTTTCTTTTGCGTTCACCCTTTCCCTTTACTAATCATTACCTAATTTTATTAAAGCTCAGTGTGAGAGAAAAAAAGAGCCAGGAGACCCCTCTGTGACATTATCTGACTGTGCCACACGCCTCTCATTTCTGTGGGTAAAACATGACATCCACTATAAACCAGGAAGAGTTTCTTAATAAGTCACTGCTCCTTCTGCAGTGGTTCTGTCCAGTCAGGTGAAGGTGTGGAGTTCATGGACTCATCCTGTAAACTTCACTCTTTTATATACAGGACCTACTTGTGATGCCTTTAAACATCATATCTCCAACCCCATATGATCACGTATGTTACATATATGGAAACCTAGTACTCTGCGCCTGGGTCTCTGTCATAATATTCATAGCTCCTCTTGCAGCCTGGGAATATGTACACCTGACCAACTTCTTCATAAACTCCTGTCTTACTCTCCATTCCTGCAAGTGCCTGTCCCCTGCTTCTGCTGAGCCTGCCCTTCCCAGCCTCTCAGAATCACTAGGCTGCAGCTTGTGAGGCCTTCTAAGAAGGAAAGACCCTTCCTAAATGCACAGACGCTGTGACCCCTGCAGGGGATGATACAGTATCAAGAACTAAAGACCCGAGTTTGGGTTGAGGTTCAGTCTATGTTGTACAGCCTGGAGATTTTGACAAACTCAAAATGTCATCCATCCCTTTTACAAAATAGTGTCATGCCCTGAACCTGACCTGTGCCTTAACTATTAATATCTCTCCCCTTTTGTGTCAATCTCTGCCAACTTTGGATATTTTTACTGTCTCCTTAGGTTTTCTTTTTTCTTTTTCAGAACTGTATGTAGTTAGAATCACAGTAGATAAAGTTTTGTCAGATAGACTTATTTACTTAGCAATATAGACTGAATATTTTTTAGATTTGTTTGTAGCTGAATATCTCAGTAGATTTATCACTGAATAATATTTCAATGGATCAGTGTAACAGAGTTTAATGGAACGTTCACATCTTGTAGGACATGATGGTTGCTTCTAGAATGGACAGACACAAAAAAGCTACCATAACTTTCTTGTGCTCTTTTTTATGTTGACATAACGTTTAATTTACTTGGTTGAATATTTAAGATTATGATAACTAACTACTATAATAAGGCTGTGATTTCCCTTGTAAGAGTTTGGTAGAATTTACAAGTGAAACCTTATTAGACTGTTAATGTTTTTGTTATTGTTGTTATTTTGAAAATATATTAGCTATTGATTCAATTTATAAAATATAGGCCTGTTCATTTTATCTATTTCACCACAGGTGAGTTTTGTTAGTTTCAGTGAGGACAGAAATCAGTCCACTTTGTCTAAGCAATGCAATTTATGAGCGTAGATATTCACGATTGTTTTATCATTACCCTTTTAGCAGTATGAGATTGGTAGTTACATTATCGGTACACTGTGTCTTCATTACCTGTGTTTAATGTCACTAGAACTTTTTTAAGCTTACCCTTTTGAAGAATTAGTTTTAGCTTTGAGAATTTTCTCTATTCCTATTTGCCATTATACTGGATTCTGAAAGCATTCTTTTTTTCTTCTCTTTGCTTTATAACACACATCTCTTTTTATCTCTGGTTTCCTAATGTGAAAGCTATATAATTGGATTACTTTTTTTTTTACTTTTGATACAGAATTGTGAATGTAAATAATTTCACTTTATAGTTAAAATAATAACTATTGCATATATATCACCACCATATTTTTTTGGGGGGGATCCAACAGAAGTGATGATATATTCAGGAGGAGAATAGAGAGCTGCACAGAAGATGAATGGTCTTGGAACATTTCAAGAAATAAGTGTGTACTGCCTCGGCTTCAAAATGAGTAACAGGAGTGAGGAGGAGTGGTGTTTGAATAATGAAGTGCATTTTCATGTCAACATATTTGTAAAATGAAAATTTTACTTGCAGTTGGTTGCCCTGGACAAAAGGCCTAGCCTCCGTCTTTCATTTCCTTCCTGCTCCTCTCCTTGGCCTTCCTTCCCCACCACGGAGCACGGACCAGCTGTAGCTCAGGCTGTGCTGTGACCCACACACCTGCACACACTCCAGCACACATCCACATCAACACGAGCTCCCTGAGTGAGTCTCCAGCAGAACCTTCACACTGACAGATCCTCTGTGTTCTCCCGGCTTCCCCAGAGCATGTGGTGGAGGAGGTGACAGGTGTGAATTTGGAGGAGGCCCAACCTGATGTGAAGGTAAGATTTACGTTCATTTTCAGATATAGAAATTTTTTTTGGTTTCTTTTACTTTTTTTTCTTTTTCAGTTAAGTTACGAAGTCTGACCGTGTACATTATAAATGATGTCAACAATTTCTTGGTGGAGGGAATGTCTAGTGAGAGTTTTGTTGCCAACTAAACCCAACCAAAGATGGCATTTGAAAAAGACAACTTTGCTGGTGTCACCTGTGGCTCAGTGAGTAGGCTGCCAGCCCCATATGCCGAGGGTGGCGGGTTCAAACCCAGCCCCGGCCAAACTGCAACAAAAAAATAGCCGGGCGTTGTGGCGGGCACGTGTAGTCCCAGCTGCTCGGGAGGCTGAGGCAAGAGAATCACGTAAGCCCAAGAGTTAGAGGTTGCTGTGAGCTGTGTGACGCCACGGCACTCTACCTGAGGGCGGTACAGTGATACTCTGTCTCTACAAAAAAAAAAAAAAAAAAGAAAAAGAAAAAGACAACTTTGCTTACAAACTGTATAGTAGTGAGCATTATCCTCAGTGGCAAATTTTCCTTCTTGAGAAAGTTTTGCTGATGAGGTTCAAGATGGTGGATGAAAGGCATCTCTTCATCAGCTGCTGTTGGGGAGATTGGGGAGAGTGGACTCCAGCCACCTCTGGATTAATTGTCCCCCCCAGAATAATCAGCATTCTGGAGGCACAGTGAGATAACAGGGGACTGCAGTGGCTCAGGAGAAGGCCAGTCCAAATTCCAAGACAAGGAAAATTAAGGAGAAGGAGGAAGCCAGAAGATAGAGGAGGGGAAGAAAGTGAACAAGAAGAAAACACATGTGAGGAGGAAGGAACAAGACAATTTTGTCAACACGAAAAGTCACAACAGGTCTCCACCACCAGAGGACCATGAGGCCACTAGCACAGAATATCCCATCTATAAAAAAACTAGGGAATATGAAGAAAGAGAATTTAGAGAAAGGATGGTGAGAATGATGACGGGAATTGAAGGAAAAGTGGAAAACTACCAAAAGGAAATCCACAAAGTGACCCAGAAAATGAATGAAACACATGATGAAATTTGAAAGGATATATGAGAGCTAAAGGAATTGAAAGAGTCACACAGAGAACTTAAAGATGCAGGAGAAACTGTCATAACAGATTAGACCATGGTGAAGAAAGAATCTCAGAACTACCAGGATAAGGCTCTTGAGTGAACTCAGGCATTGAAAGGGGCAGAAAAGGCTGGGCGCCCATATATCAGTGGTTAGGGTGCTAGCCATGTGCTTCAGGACTGCTGGGTTTGAACCTGGTCAGAGCCTGCTAAAAAAAACAAACACACAAATACCTGGGTGTTGTGGTGGGCACCTGTAGTCCCAGCTACTAGGGAGGCTGAGGCAAGAGAATTGCTTGAGCCCAAGAGTTTGAGGTTGCTGTGAGCTGCACTCTACTGAGGGTGACAAAGTGAGACTTTATCTCATTAAATAAAGGGGCAGGAAAAAAGATTGTAACAGCAGAGCAATTGCTTAGAGTTTTTCTGATGTTAGGTATTGAACAAAAGACCTCTGCACATAGGACACTGCAAGGCCTCATAGTGTTTTCCTTTCTCTCATTGCAGGTGGACTCTGGGGAAAATATCAATTGTACATGTGCTCCTATCAATCTCTTAGTATGGATAAATCTAAGTAATATCAAATTGGCACTTGCTTGCTGTTATCAGTAGAGCCTCCTGTTTCCAGCTACCTGGGTCGGGGTCAAGCAACTGATGGTGCATTAAAGAACTGTGACAACGATTATTGTCCCTAGAACACCTGAGTTTTTAGATGTCAGGGATAGTGTGTGTGAGGGTTGGAAGTTATCTAGGGGTAAGTCCATATTCAGCCAATATAAATGTGGTTGTCTGAGTGTGTGCATTCCTTGAAAACATTTGTACTTATAAGCACAGCTCAGTACAAGTGTCACTTTTCTTATTTATTTATTTATTTATTTATTTATTAAATCATAGCTGTGTACATTAGTATGATCATGGGGCACCATACACTTGGTTCATAGACCTTTTGACACATTTTCATCACACTAGTTAACATAGCTTTCGTGGCATTTTCTTAGTTATTTTGCTAAGACCTTTACATTCCACATTTACTGGGATTCACAGATACCCTTATAAGATGCACCGCAGGTATAATACCATTAATCCCCCTCCCTCCCCTCCCTTTCCCCCTTCTCCCTATTATTAGGGTGTAACTGGGTTATAGCTTTCATGTGAAGGTCCTACATTAGTTTCATAATAAGGGTGAGTACATTGGGTACTTTTTCTTCCATTCTTGAGACACTTTACTAACAAGAATATGTTCCAGCTCCATCCATGTAAACATGAAAGAGGTATAGTCTCCATCTTTTTTTAAGGCTGCATAATATTCATGGTGTACATATACCACAATTTATTAATCCATTCATGGATTGATGGGCACTTGGGCTTTTTCCATGACTTAGCAATTATGAATAGGGCTGCAATAAATATTATGATACAAATATCTTTGTTATGATGTGATTTTTGGTCTTCTGTGTATATGCCCAGGAGAGGGATTACAAGATTGAATGGCAGATCTATTTTTAGATCTCTAAGTGTTCTCCATATCTCTTTCTAAAAGGAATGTATCAATTTGCATTCCCACCAGCAGTGCAAAAGTGCTCCCTTTTCTCCACATCCACGCCAACATCTCTGTCTTGGGATTTTGTGATGTAGGCTAGTCTTACTGGAGTTAGATGATATCTCAAAGTAGTTTTGATTTGCATTTCTCTGATGAATAAAGATGATGAGTATTTTTTCATATGTCTGAAGGCTTCACGCCTGTCTTCTTGAGAAAAGTTTGTCTTCAAGTCCCTTGCCCAGCCTGCGATGGGATCCCTTGTTCTTTTCTTGCTAATGCTTTTGAGTTCTCTGTGGATTCTGGTTATTAAACCTTTGTCGGAGACATAACCTGCAAATATCTTTTCCCATTCTGAGGGCTGTTTGCTTGCTTTACTTACTGTGTTTTTGGCTGTGCAGAAGCTTTTAGAGAGGAAGTAAGCAACTTAATGGGACATCTCAAGAGACTGGAAATGGAAGAACACTCCGACCGCAAATCCAGTAGAAGAAAAGAAATAACCAAAATCAGAGCAGAACTAAATGAAATTGAAAACAAAAGAATAATACAACAGATCAATAAATCAAAAAGCTGGTTTTTTAAAAATGTCAACAAAATAGACAAACCTTTGGCCAACCTAATCAGCAAAAAAAGAGTAAAATCTCTAATCTCATCAATCAGAAATAACAAATACAAAATAACCAGACTCCTCAGAAATCCAAAAAATTCTTAATGAATATTACAAGAAACTTTACTCTCAGAAATACAAAAATCTGAAGGAAATTGACCGTTACCTGGAAGCACGTCACCTTCCAAGACTTAACCAACATCACGTGGAAATGTTGAACAGGCCCATATCAAGTTCGGAAATAACATCAACCATACAAAATCTCCCCAAAAAGAAAAGCCTGGGACCAGATGGTTTTACGTCAGAATTCTACCAAACCTTTAAAGAGGAATTAGTACCTATATTACTCAACCTGTTCCAAAAGGTAGAAAAAGAAGGAAGACTACCCAACACGTTCTATGAAGCAAACATCACCCTGATCCCCAAACCAAGAAAAGACTCAACAAGAAAAGAAAATTATACACCAATATCACTAATGAATATAGATGCAAAAATATTCAACAAGATTCTAACAAACAGAATCCAGCAACATAAACAAATCATACATCATGACCAAGTTGGTTTTATCCCAGGGTCTCAAGGCTGGTTCAATATACGTAAATCTATAAATGTAATTCAGCACATAAACAAATTAAAAAACAAAGACCATATGATTCTCTCAATTGATGCATAAAAAGCTTTTGATACTATCCAGCATCACTTCATGATCCGAACACTTAAGAAAATTGGTATAGAAGGGACATTTCTTAAACTGATAGAGGCCATCTACAGCAAACCCACAGCCAATATCATATTGAATGGAGATAAATTGGAATCATTTCCACTCAGATCTGGAACCAGACAAGGTTGCCCATTGTCTCTATTACTCTTTAACATTGTAATGGAAGTTTTAGCCACCTCAATTAGGGAAGAAAAGGCAATCAAGGGTATCCACATAGGGTCAGAAGAGATCAAACTTTTGCTCTTCACAGATGATATGATTGTATATCTGGAAAATACTAGGGACTCTACTACAAAACTCTTAGAAGTGATCAAGGAATACAGCAGCGTCTCAGGTTACAAAATCAACATTCATAAATCGGTAGCCTTTATATATACCAACAATAGTCAAGTTGAAAAAACAATTAAGGACTCTATCCCATTCACAGTAGTGCCAAAGAAGATGAAATACTTGGGAGTTTATCTAACAAAGGACGTGAAAGATCTATATAAAGAGAACTATGAAACTCTAAGAAAAGAGATAGCTGAGAATGTTAACAAATGGAAAAATATACCATGCTCATGGTTGGGAAGAATCAACATTGTTAAAATGTCCATACTACCCAAAGCAATATATAATTTCAACGCAATTCCCATTAAAGCTCCACTGTCATACTTTAAAGATCTTGAAAAAACAATACTTCATTTTATATGGAATCATAAAAAAACTTGAATAGCCAAGACATTACTCAAAAATAAAAACAAAGCAGGAGGAATCATGCTACCAGACCTCAGACTATACTACAAATCAATGGTGATCAAAACAGCGTGGTACTGGCACAGAAACAGAGAAGTAGATGTCTGGAACAGGATAGAGAACCAAGAGATGAATCCAGCTAATTACCATTATTTAATCTTTGACAAGCCAATTAAAAACATTCAATTGGGAAAATATTCCCTATTTAACCAATGGTGCTGGGTTAACTGGCTGGCAACCTGTAGAAGACTGAAACTGGACCCACACCTCTCACCATTAACCAAGATAGACTCTCACTGGATTTAAGATTTAAACCTAAGACATGAAAGTATAAAAATACTAGAAGAGAGGCAGGGAAAACCCTCGAAGAAATTGGGTTGGGCGAGTTTTTTATGAGAAGGACCCCCCCGGGCAATTGAAGTGTCACTTTTCTCAAGAGAAAAATTCCACCACCATATCCCTCTTTCCATAAAGAACCATAAATCTGGTTTACTTCAGATGTGCCTGTGCTGAGGGATGACTGAGTGGGTTTATGGAATAAGAGATTTGGTGAATTAATTTTGGTGGTGGAATTTGGTGCAGAGATGAATGGCTCAAGGTGTTGACCTAAGAAGAGGCACATGGGAACTCTGTTCCAGTCACAATGTTGATGCTCTGGGACATTGAACTGAAATCAACACCCATCTGTAGGGTGGAGAACTTACCACCATGCCAAGGAATTCCAAGTGCACACCTGGATGTGTTATGGTCCACAGATACCCCCAAACAGTGTCCATCAATATAAGGTGCTGCAGTGATCACAATGTTCAGTGTGGCAAAAGGTACATAGAACAGCACGCCTTGGCAGGATTATTAGTGTGAAGTGCACATAGAGCTATCTCAGGATTCCAATCAGCTGACAGACTCTGAGAACTGAGAGGCCCACATAGAGCAGTGTAGGTCAGCATCCGGTAATAACGAGGTCAATCTTCAACCCTTGGGTAAAGCAGAGATGAAGAAGGGAGATATTGTTTTGTATTGAATAAACGATTATCACAAGGCTTAGAAAGCCTCAAATCCAGCAGTGCACAAACTCCTAGGTTTCTTCTAAATGAGCACAATGTGGTTGTCAACCTGTTGCCCAAATGAGATTTCCTAGATGACCTGTCCTACAGAGCTGGTTAGAGGTTCAGCCCTCACCACACACTGAACCCCACACTGCACTGGCCCTCTGCCAGAGCCTGGTGTGCGCATGAGCAGCAACTCACCAACGGACACACACACCAGAGGGAAAAGTGTCACAGGATCAGTAGGGGTTATGTGTAAATGATAGGAGAATTCACCATTTTCTAATCTTTTTCATTTAATTATCTTTATTGCAAAAGATTAACAAATATCAGTGAATATATTACTCAGAATTGAACTCAGTCCACCTGGAAAGATGACTTGTAGCAAGTATAACGTCTTCTAGAAGACTGACATAGACAGTAGCAGCACAGGTAGTTTCTGGGGCAGAAAGGATCCTGGCAAGTGTCAGTAAGGTAGAGACATTTAACATTGAACTTGCCTTCCTCATGGGCAGGGAGATCCAGATTTGTGACTGAACACACAGGGCATGTAGTTTTTAGATAGATTAATTGACATTTTTAGGTGGCCTTCAATTAGACAGTAAATACTCTGTCTCTCCTGTTGTCCTGGTCCTCTCATTGGTCTTTCCTCTCATCGCACATCCACATCAAGAAGTGTCCACGAAATAACTCATGACCAACCACTTCAAGGCACTAAAAGTCGCTCTGTCTCCTAGATCCATCTGAGTACCCACAGGACAAGATCACTTGGACCAGGGCAGATGACAGAATTTCATCCATGACCAAGGTCAGGCTGCCTGTCTTTGTCTGAAATGAAATATTGCTGTCTTGTTTTTTCCTTTCAGTGGGAAAAAAAAATATGTGAAAACATAAGTATGGTTTGAATAGATGTTGCATACGTTTTCTGTTGTGGGTGAAATTTTGATTGAGACTGTTAATGGCTAAGACCTGGTTCAAGGATTTGAGACATCATTAAAAATTACGGCTTCAGTACAGACTGTATTCTCATGATACTCTTCATTAGCAAAATTTTTCTGTCTTTAGAAAGTGTTTCTGTAATTGCCAATCAAAATGGACTTCAGCGATACATCTTCCACACAAACCATGTGCCTTTGGGCAAGAATGAGTTTGCTCTGTTCTTGCTTTCAGGGTCCCTCACCTTCACCACCGTTTCCTGTTCAGTTGTTTAGTGTCACCAAGTGAAGAAAGCTCCTGTGCAAATAGGAAACAGAATAGCCTAATGCTCATGCTAATTTATTTATTTATTTATTTCTGTAATTACAGGTGGCCTCAGGAGTCAGGAGAGAGGGTACGTATTCTGGGATCTCTCACTTTCTGTAGAATAAGTTACATTTTAGAAAGTTTGAAGTGTCCACATTGGCTTTCCAGTGGAGAGGAGGATCTGGGGTTGAAGGTAAAAGCTGGTTTTCAAATAAATATCTGTGGTGTCTCCATCCCCTGTGTTCCAGCTGCTCTGATTCTGTGTAGGGACTTTCTTCAGGACCACACTCTTCTTCTTGGTTAAAAATGCTTCCAAAAATAATAATAATAAAAGTGCATCCAAAAGTACAGAAGAGAGTGTGGAGAAAACTCTTTACAAATTTGACTTAAACATATTTCATGAATAAGACCCCCACATCTTAGCAGCAAGACTAACAATAAATAAATGAAACATGATCAAGGTAAAAATCTTCTGCACAGGTAAGGGTACTATAACTAAAGCAGAGAGCGTTCAGAAGGGGAGAAGGTATTTGCACACCATAAATCAGAAAAAGAGCTGATAACTACCATCTACAGAGAACTCAGATTAATCCACAAGGAAAACACAAGGAAGAACCCCATTTATAAGTGTGCAAGAAAATTGAAGAGAAACTTGTCTTAAGATGACAGAAGAATGGCCAACAAACACAATAAAAAAAAATTGTCATCCTTAAGCATTAGACAAATGACCATCAAAACCACTCCAAGGTATCACTTAACTCCAGTGAGATTGGTCCACATCAGAGAATTCCAATCTGCAGATAACTGGAGTGGATGTGCACAAAAGGGAACACTTCTGCACTGCTGTTGGCATTCCAAATTAGTACAACATCTATGGAAAAAAGGAAGTGAAGAGAATTCTCAAAGAATAAAACTTGACTTTCCATTTGGTAGTGCAATCCAATGACTAGGTCTCTACCCAGAAGAAAAAGTCATTTTACCACAAGAACATTTACACTAGAACGTTCTGTGCAGCTCAGTTCACACTTGCCAAGACATGGAAGCAACCCAAGTGCCCGTCTGCCCATGAATAGATTATCAAACTGTGGTATTTACACCATGGAATATATCAGCCATAAGAAAAGATGGAGATTTTACATCTTTTGTGTTTGCCTGGATGGAATTGAAACATATTTCTCTTAGTAAATTATCTCAAGGATTGGGGAAAAAAAAAAAAAAAGAAAGAAAAGAAAACAATGTACTCCACGCTAAGATGAAACCAATATATAAACAACTACATATCCACATGAAAGAACAACGCAAGTATAGTCTAGTCAGGGAGAGGGGCAGATGGCAGAATCTCACCTATTGTGTACAATGTGAGGGTGTTCAGAATGGCCCCTGGGTGAAGGGCTCAGTTATAATTTCAGGTTTATCTCAGAAATCAAAACTATGTAACCTCAAGATTTGTATCCTCAGATCAATTTGTACCCTCATATCAATCTAAAATAGAAAAAGAAAAGTGCACCCTCTGCAGGGAATCCCTCTGACCCTGAACACCATCCTCAATGCTGTGGTGTCCCAGGCCTCAGGGAGTTCCTTACCCTGACCCTGTGCCCAGGACATGCACACAAGTGAATGATTGGATCAGAGTAGCCAACTATTCTTCCAGGAGACACCAGGCTATCTTTGGATCTTTAGAGGTGTGCTATCCTATGTGGTCAACAAGAGACAGTTGTGTCTCTGTGTGTTTTAATTAATTATAATGAATAAACTTAAAAATTTACAACTTCTTTGTACTAGCCACATTAAGTGCCCCATAGTGACATGTCTGTACTCTAAAGAGCAGTTCCATGCTCGCAGCAGACTTTCTGGGCAGCCAGGCATAAGGAGTGTTTGTTAAAGTCCTATGAGTCAGTAAGCGTGTATGAGAGTTGTAATTTAGGATGATGAGATTGGAGTTATGAGATTTGATGAGAGAGGTGGGGTAAGATGGTGAAACAGGGAGGCCTTGAGGCTGAGTTCCCCTAGAGCAACCTAGAAATGAGAGTTAGTCCGGTGGTCTAGAGTGGTGATTTTGCTTGGAGCTGTGGCTTGGGGTGTCCTGTAAGGCAGCTGGGTGCTGGTTTCTATACCTGAACTGGAGCAGCAGGGTGGAGAGCTAACACTCTAGGCAAGTCTTGTGCAGGGACCCAGTGGGCGCCCCAGTGGGAGCCCCAGTGGGCTGCTGCTGCTGGGAGCCATGGAGGTACAGGATACAGTGTAGACTTTTCAGTTTTCAGTTCTCAGGAAAAATGTGTGAAGTGCATTGCCTTCCATATACAGCAACCAGATTTGAGGGCTGGCTGGAGTGGATTTCCCACCAGTTTGGGAGCAGAAGAGACAGCATGTCTGGGAAGGTCCTGGTAGCTAGAGGTTTGCCATTATGGCAAGGTCATGAGGCCAGGCCCCCTAGAGGAATATAGCAATATTAGTTCCACCTGCTAGGATCAGTCCCCTAGTTGTGACAGGCTCATGGATTCTACCATCCCATAAGAACTGTTGTCTGAGGGCAAGGTGAGAACAGCCTCTGAAGGATTTAGGTGAGATCTGAGTTCCCCACATGGCGGAACCTGATTGCTGAGGAAATAATCAGGCGATCACTGTGGACATTTAAGTTGAGGATCTGGTATATGCCTGGGTTATAGGGAGAGGGTTTCAACTGTGTTCTTCCTCCTGTAAAACTACAGCACCACCTGATGTTTCAGCAATATATTGCAACACAAATATTTTCATTCTAAACTCGCACCCTCCCACCATATATATATACACACACACATATATACATATATATATATGCTTTCATGTACATAGGTAGATAGATAGATATAGATAGATAGATAGATATAGATATAATTAGTTTTTTATTTTGTTTATATGTTTTTTTCTTTTTTGTTTCTTTGTTTTTTTTTTCAATTTTATTTGTTACTGAGGTTGCTTATTTAGGGTTCTTTAAAGCTTTATGATATTTTGTATCAATGTGTTTTGTTTCTTGCTTGTTTGCATGGTTGGTTCTTTTCTTAATTTCTATTTTTACTTTTATGAAGAGCAAGGGCTCCTGTATATTTTGGTTACAGTATTTTAGCCTCATTTATTCTCTTTCCATGTTTCACTCAAGTACATTCTCTCTTTAGATGGTGACTTTTTTCTTTTTTCTTTTTTTTTTTTTTTTTGGCAGTTTTTGCCCAGGTCTGGGTTTGAACACACCACCTCTGAGATATGGGGCCGGCTCCCTACTCCTTTGAGCCACAGGTGCCGACCTGGACAGTGACTCTTATACCTTTCTCATTTCTCCCACAATAATTGGCTCTGCAACAGCTAAGATATACCCTTCCCCTTTCATTCCTTATTCCACTTCCCTCTTTCTCCTCTATTAGATACAATAGTATTTTTAATTTCCTTTATCTATTCTTATGTTAATATTATTTATTTTTTATTTTTTTTTCTTTCTAAGAGCTGGGGGGACACAGCTGTGGTCTGGAAGGTAGGCAACAGCAGTGAGCTGGCTCAATGGGGCCAATAGACCTTTCTACCTCTAGCCCTGGGAAGATAGTATTGGCAAGACCATGCTGCAGAATTTTTCTATTTCATTTTCATTCTTCCTTAATTTTTCCTTAGTGTTTATTGTTTTTTTCTCTTTTCCTTCCCTTCCTAATCTTGCCAGAGTAAGAGTCCCACTCAGGCAGGTAAGGACTACCTGGTTTCGAGGTACCCTCCTCCCAAGGGTCTTGTCCTCCCAAGGCCCTTGAGTTACAAGCATGGCCTTAGCACGATGCTGATCCATATCATTTCTTAGATCACTCTCAGCCTGTCTTCCTGTCTTCCTTCTCTCCTGTTCCCTAATATTTATTTTCTTTTCATTCTTCTGTTATTCCTTATTCCCTTTTTTCTTTTCTTCTTTATTTACTTATTTATTAAATCATAACTGTGTACATTAATGCATTTATGGGGGGTAATGTGCTGATTTTATATAAAATTTGGAATGCTTACATCAAACATAATGTTCACCTCACTTATTTATTGTGTGAAGGCATTTATACTCTCCTCTTAATAGTTTTGACATATACCCTTTCACTGTGCACAAGAGGTGATTCTTTCATTCATTTTTACTCTTCCTTTCTTTTTTCCCTGCTACTCCCTGCCTGCTTCTTACCTTTCACCTCAGTTTGGCCTCACACCAAGAGGTCACTTCATCACATAAACTATGAGACAAGGTAATTTAAAGCAAATGAGGAACTGAGAAGGAAAAAAGATGTGCAAAAAGGTTAACAAGAAGAAAATACACATGAGGAGGAACCAAAGGAAAATTTCAGGCACCATGAAAAAACAAAATAGAGCAACTCCTCCAAGGGAACATGAAGCAGCGTTTTACAGAAGACTCATCCTATAAGGAATTAATTGATCTGACAGAAAGGGAATTTGAAATATGGATGTTAAGGAAATAAAGGGAATGAATTTGAAAATAGAACTAAAAGTTGAACAAGAGATATGTATAATGTAGAAAATAAATGGATGAGCTTAAGGAAATGAAGGAGACAATTTCAAGGAATGTAAAGAAGCAGTATAAAGTATCAGAAATAGATTAGATCACAGACAAGAGAGAACATCAGAATTAGGTATTCTAACAGGTAGTTAGAAGAGAGAGAATGCAGAGCAGGCGCTTAGAGAACTATGAGACGCCATGAAGCATTCAAACATACAGATAATAGAAATCCCTGAAGGGAAAGAAGATTGTCCCAAAGGTATGGAAGCTCTACTAGAGATTATCAGAAATGAAAACTTTCCAAGTTTTACTAAAGATCCTGACACACTCCTTTCAGATGGATATTGAATCCTTGGTCAACTCAACTCTAACAGAGCCTCTTTAAGACACATTGTAACAAGCCTGTCCAAAGTCAAGATGAAGGAGAAAATACTGCAGGCAGCTAGGAGTAAGCACCAACTAACCTACAAGGGAAGAGCCATTAGGATGACAGCAGTATTTTCAACTGAAACTTTCTAAGTCAGAATAGCATGGTCATCTACCTTCAACATCCTTAAACAAAATGTTCAGCCCACTGTTCTCTATTTTGATAAATTTAGCTTAAAAATGGCTGGAGAAATCAAATTGTTTGTGTATATGAAAGCCCTAAGGAAATTCACCACAACAAGACCAGCTCTACAGGAAATACTTAGACCTATTCTCAATCCTGAACACCACAATAAACCACCACCAAAGCAAATACCTAGAAGCCAAAGGCCAGAGCTTAGCATCCACAATGGCACAAAGGATACATCTACACAACCAACTATTTCATAAGATGAATAGCATTGCACCACACCTATCAATACTCTCAATAAATGTCAATGGATTGAATTCCATACTGAAGAGGCACGGTCTGACTGATTAGATTTATATATATAATATAAAATAATATATATTATTATATATATATTATATATTAACAATGTATATATACTGTCTCCAGGAGACACACCTACTCCTGAAGGACAAATAAAGACTCAGGGTTAATGATGGAAACAGTGTTTCAAGGAAATGGAAATAAGAAGAAAGGAGGGCTTGCAATCTTATTCTCAGATACAAGCAGATTCAAAGAAACTTTAGTTAAGAAAGACTAAGATGGGCCCTTCATACTGGTCAAAGGAACAATATACCAAGAAGACATCTCAATTTTAAACATTTATGTATCTAATTTAAATGCTCCCAGATTAATGAAACAGACCTTGAGCGGTCTGAGCAATATGATATTCCATCATATGTTACTAGTTGTGGACTTCAACAACCCTCTGACAGAACTGGACAGATCCTCTAAACAGAAAGCAAACAAAGACACAAAGGACTTAAACATCATCGTAGATCAAATGGAATTAATAGATATATGCAGAAAACACCATCCCAAAGCAAAAGAATATACTTTTTTCTCTTGAGTTCATGGCACATACTCTAAAATAAATCAAATCCTAGGATACAAATCAAACATCAGAAAATTAAAGAATACAAATGATACCATGTCTCTTCTTAAACTATAAAGCTATAAAGGTGAAGCTCAATTCCAACAAAAATGTACATCCACACACAAAGTCTTGGAAACTAAACAACCCAACCTTCTAGTTGAGTTCAGGAAGAGATAAAAGAAGAATTTGTTAATTTCCTCAAACATAACAACAATGAAGACACAAGTTACCAAAACATGTGGGATATAGCAAAAGCAGTCCTGAGAGGAAAATTCATTGCTTTAGATGCCTACCATCTAAAAACAGACAGTGAGTGCATCAGCAGACTCAGAAAGCATCTTATGGATTTGAAAAAAGAAGAAAAATCTAAGCCCTAAGCCCACCAGAAGTAAAGAAATAGCCAAAATTGTATCACAGATTAATAAAATTGAAAAGAAAAAAACATACAAACAGTTAATAAAAAAAGGGTGGGTTTTTTGAAAAATAAATGAAATAGATAAATCTTTTGGCCAGACTAACTAGAAACAGAAAAGGAAAAACTCTAGTAACCTCAATCAGAAATGATAAAGGGGAAATAACAAGAGATGCCATCGAGGTACAAGAAAGCATCTATGAAAACTATAAGAAACTCTATGCCCAGAAATTTGACAATGTGAAGGAAATGGAGAAATACTTGGCATCACACACTCTCCCTAGACTCAGCCAGGAAGAAATAGATCTCCTGAACATACCGATTTCAACCACTGAGATAAAAGAAACAATAAAAAATATCCCAACAATGGGTGGTGCCTGTGGCTCAGTGAGTAGGGCGCCAGCCCCATATGCTGAGGGTGGCAGGTTCAAACCCAGCCCTGGCCAAACTGCAACAAAAAAATAACCAGGCGTTGTGGCGGGCACCTGAAGTCCCAGCTGCTCGGGAGGCTGAGGCAAGAGAATCGCGTAAGCCCAAGAGTTAGAGGTTGCTGTGAGACATATGACGCCACAGCACTCTACCCGAGGGTGGTACAGTGAGACTCTGTCTCTACAAAAAAATATATATATATATATGTATGTATATATATATATATATATATATATATATATATATCCCAATAAAAAAATGCCCTGGTCCGGGTGGCTTCACACCAGAATTCTATCAAACCATCAAAGAAGAGCCAATTCCCATACTGCAGAAATTATTCCAAAAAATTGATGAGGAAGGAATCTTCTCCAACATGTTCTATGAAGCAAACATCACCCTGATACCAAAACAGGGAAAGACCCAACTACAAAGGAAAACTTCAGACCAATTTTTGTAATGAATATAGATGCAAAAATTCTCAATGAAATCCTAGCCAATTCACTTCACCTTCTCATCAAAAAACTCATAATATCATGATCAATAGGCTTCATCCCAAGATGTAAAGTTTGTTTAACATATGCAAGTCCATAGAAGTAATTCACCCTATCAACAGAACCAAAAACAATGGTCACATGATCCACTTGATAGATGCAGAAAAAGTATTCAATAAAATCCAGCATCCTTTTCCAATTAGAACACTGAAGAATATAGGCATTGGCGGCACATTACTTAAGCTGATTGAAGCCATCTACGACAAACCCACAACTAATATTTTACTGAATGGAGTAAAACTGAAAGCTTTTCCACTTAGAACTGTAACCAGACAAGTTGTCCTCTATCATCCCTACTATTCAACTTAGGGCTAGAATTTCTAGCCAATAAAATCAGGCAAGAGAAGGAAATAAAGGGCTTCCAAATGGGAGAAGAGGAGGTCAAACTCTCCCTCTTTGCTGATGATATGATCTTATACTTAGAGAACCCCAAAGACTCAACCACAATACTTCTGGAAGTGATAAAAAAAAAAAAATACAGTCATGGCTTGGTGCCTGCAGCACAGTGCTTACAGCACCAGCCATGTACACTGAGGCTGGTGGGTTAAAATCCAGCCAGGGCCAGCCAAACAATCATGACATCAACAATAAAAAATAGCTGGGCATTGTTGTGGGTGCCTGTAGTCCCAGCTACTTGGGAGGCTAAGGCAAGAGAATTGGTTAAGCCCAAAGAGTTTCTGTGAGCTGTGATGCCATGACACTGTACCGACATAGTGACACTCTGTCTCAAAACAAAAACAAAAACAAAAAAAATGCAGTAATGTCTGAGGGTATAAAATCAACATCCACAAGTCAGTAGCCTTTGTATACACCAATGACAGCCAAGATGAGAAACTAATCAAGGACACAATGCCCTTCTCTGTAGCTCCAAAGGAAAATGAAATACCTAGGAATACATCTCACAAAAGACGTGAAGGACCTTGATGATGAAAACTATGAATCACGGGCGGCACCTGGGCCTCAAGGAGTAGGGCACTGGTCCCATATGCCGGAGGTGGCGGGTTCAAACCCAGCCCCGGCCAAAAACAAAACAAAAAAAAAAACTATGAATCACTAAGAAAAAGAAATAGCAAAAGATATTAACAAGTGGAAGAACATACCATGCGCAAGGCTGAGAAGAATCAACATTATCAAAATGTTTATATTTCCCAAATCAATCTACAGATTCAATGCTATCCCTACTATTTTTTCCCGGCTACTTTTATTTATTTTTTTTTCACCATTCACTGGATTTATACACCATTTGACAAATTTTCATCATACTGGTTAACATTGCCTTCCTAGCTTTTTCTTAGTTAATGTGTTAAGACATTTATATTCTACATTTAGTAAGTTTCACATGTACCCTTGTATGCACCATAGATGTGGTCCCACAAATTACTCTCACTCTGCCAATCCTCCCCCCTCCCCTCCACTCCCTTTCCCTTTTCCCCATATTCTTAGGCTGTAGTTGGGTTATAGCTTTCATATGAAAGCTATAAATTAGTTTCATAGTAGGGCTGAGTACATTGGATACTTTTTATTCCATTCTTGAGAATGGCTATCCCTATTAAAATATCAACATCATACTTTCAAGACTTGGAAAAAATAATTTTTCATTTTGTATGGAACCAGAAAAAAAACCTGTGTAGCCAAGGCAATTCTTAATAATAAAAACAAAGCTGGGGGCATCAGCTTACCAGACTTTAGGCTGTACTACAAGGCCATAGTGATCAAAACAGCATAGTATTGGCACAAAAAAACATAGACATTTGGAACCAAATAGAAAAACAGGAAATGAAACTAACATCTTACAGCCACCTAATCTTTGATAAACCACACAAGAACATACACTGGCGGAAAGAATCCCTATTTAATAAATGGTACTGGGAGAACTGGATATTCACATGTAAAAGACTGAAACATGGCCACACCTTTTTCCATTCACTAAAATTGATTCAAGATGGATAATAGACCTAGATTTAATGCACAAAATGATAAAAATCCACAAAGAAAGCACAGGGAAAATACTTGAAGATATCAGCCTGGGGAAAGACTTTATGAATAATTCTGTGGCAATTGCAACAACACCATAAATAAACAAATGGGACTTAGTTAAACTGAAAAACTTCTGTACAGTTGAGGAGACAAGAACCAAAGCAAATAAACAACCTAGACAATGGGAAATGATATTTGCATATTTTGTATCAGACAAAAGCTTGATAACGAGAATCTACAGAGAACTCAAATTAATCCACATAAAAGAGCCAACAATCCCTTATATTACTGGGCAAGAAAGATGAATAGAACCTTCTCTAAAGAAGGCAGATGAATGCCTAACAAACAGATAAAAAAATGCTCATTGTTCCTAATTTTTAGAAAAATGCAGATCAAAACCACTCGGAGATATCATCTAACCCCCTTGAGAATGGCCCACATCACAAAATCTCAAAACTGCGGATGCTGGCATGGACGTGGAGAGAAAGGAACACTTTTACCCTGCTGAAGGGACTGCAAACTAGTACACGTTTTTGGAAGGAAGTGTGGAGAATCCTCAAACAAGTCAAACTAGACCTCCCATTTGACCCTGCAGTCCCATTACTGGGTATCCACCCAGAAGAATCCTATTACCATAAGGACACTCACACTAGACTGTTTATTGCAGCTCAATTTACGATCGCCAAAATGTGAAAAGAAACTAAATGCCCAGCAACCCAGGAATGGATTAACAAACTGTGGTATATGCATACCATGGAATTTTATTCAGCCATTAAAAAAATATGGAGACTTCACATCTTTTGAATTAACCTGGATTGAAGTGGAACACATTGTTCTTAGTGAAGCATCACAAGAATGGAGAAGCAAGAATCCTCTGTACTCAATTCTGATATGAGGACAATTAATGACCTAGTACACTTTGTGGGGTGAGGAATGGGGAGAGCAGGGACAGGGAAGAAGGGAGAGGGTGGGGGGTCACAGTGTGTGACCCTCCTTTTGGGGTAGGACACAGTTATAAGGGGGAATTTGCCTAACAAATGGAATCAATGTAATCAACCTGGTTCTTTATAACCTCAATGAATCCCCAACAATAAAAAAAATTAAATAATAAAAAAAGAGCTGTTATGATACATGGAAATGAGGAAGTGAGAAGATGTAAGGTGGGATCCTCTCCCTTGGTGGTTTGAAACTGTGAGCCATGTCTTGTTGAAGACCTCTGACTCCGCAGAGCCCAGGGAGAGTCTGAGAACCCAGAGGAAAGGGCACAGTGACCGTGTGTGATCTGGCTGACCTCACCTGGAGCAGGAGGGATAGGAGAGTCGTTCCCTTGGGTAACCTGCTGGCTCCTGTTTGTGTCTCTGCAGAGTGAACATATGATATCAAGTACCCCTCCAGTGACGAGGAGGAAGACCCTGCAGGTAGGGACAACGTCTAAGCCAGGTCCCCAGGAGAAAGGGGTCCTGGGACGGGCTGGGTCACTCCTGATGCTTTGGACACTGAGGCAGGTGCATGAAATCCTAAGGGAAAATTATGTGACCTTTTTACATTGTAATGACGGGGAAATAAGAGCTAGTGTGTGTATTGGCACGGAGCATGCTGATTGTAGCTTCTTTTCTTGCTTTATCGGTGAATGGTGATCTTTCCTATCAGACTTGCTTTTTCTCATCTGCCTCTTCCAAACTTGACAGCCTTCAGCTTTCATTCGTTTGCAGCACTTGGGAAGTGTGCACGAGAGATTATGGTTCGAATGTTTGATATTGAACCTCACTGGAAAATACCTCCCAAGAAGCACCACCCTCCCCAGCACCAGCTGAGCCTGGAGCCAGGGATGGAGGGAAACAGGAAAGGTGAAGTGCCAGGCACAGGGGACCAGGGACTGTGGGGACAGTGGCTGCTCTGGAGGGACAGGATGGCACAGGTGTCCCCTCCTGGTTATACTTATAGAATTTTAACTGCTTAAGGGGCCCTGGAGATCCATAGGTCATTTCTCACTGCAGAGGTGAAGTTATGAGTCTCTGAGACAAGTCTGCAGAGACAGGAAGACTTGACTTCTGTCATTGGCTATAAAATACCAGCAGTAGCAGAGTCCACTTCTTAACGTGAAAGCTAACTCTATTTTTTCTTTTTCCAAGGCCACCAGATCATAGTTATTGCCCTGGTCCATGCCGAGGCAGGGTGCTCAGATGAAGAGGAGGAGAGCAACCTGAAAAGTAATCTAGTTCCTGTTTGCATCTCTTTTGTATTCTATTTCCCACACACCAGCTCCTCCTGGTGGCTCTTCCCCACTCCCTCTTTCCCTTTCTGACTCCCTGAAGGAACTGATCTCAAGAAAGTGCAGCTGTACAAGTGAATTAGAGACTTCTATTGTTGGTTCCAGGAAAATGAGTCACAGAGATCTAGCGATGGGGCAGTGAAGCATAGGACGTGCAGTGACATTCAGTTTAACTTTATCTTTGCCTGGATAGAAAACTTGAGGTTATTTTCTTTAAATTAATTAATCAGTTAATATCGCTGCACACAATAGTTTTAAAATATTCATGGATTGCTTAGTGATGTTTGGATAAATTTATCATTCAGGGATCCGATTGGCATAATTATCATATCCATCATCTCAAAGTTGTATCCTTTCTTTGTGTTTGGAACATTCACTAATCTCTTTCTAGCTGTTTGAAATTAACATTTGCTTTTAACTCCACTTATCTTATAGTGCTATAGAACACTGTTGATTCCTTTTATCCTACTGTAACTTTGTATCCTACAATAAATCTCACCCTATCCCCTCCCTCTCCCTACCTTTGGGAGCCTCTAGCTTCCTCTGTTCTACTTTTAACTTCTATGTGATCAGCTTTTTCTAGCTTCTTACATATGAATGAGAATATGCCGTGTCTGTCAGTTCCTAGCTTATTTCACTTTGCATCGTGTCATCGCTTCCATCCATGTTGCTGGAAAATCACATTTTTCTTCTTTTTGGATGGCTGAATACTCTTCCATTGTTTATATATCATCTTTTTTTTTAACTTGTAAAATGTATTTATTTTCTTTCATCTGATGACTCATTGTGGTTACACTCAATATTATAGTTTTTTGCTAATTACCTTTTGTTTTTAATTATAATGGGTATATAAAATTTCTACATATGTGATGCTTTGATACAGGCATGGAATCTGGATTCATCAAATCAGGTAACTGGTGTATTCATCACCTCAGGCATTTACTATTTCTTCCTGTCATTAACATTTCAATTTTACTTTTTATTGATTTTTAAGTATGCCCTACCTCATTGTTGAAGGTAGTGACTGTGTTGTGCTATCAAATACTGTTCATTTTACCTAAATACCTAACTGTATTTTTGCACCCATTAATCATTAGCACTTTGTCCCTCCACCTTCCTGGTACCCTTCCCAGCTTCTGGTAACTATAGTTCTAATCTCTGTCTTCTTTTTACTTTAGACAACTATTTTAAATTGCATGTAGAATTTATGAACACCCTGTATTTAGTTTGCACATCTGAGTGAAAACATGTGAGGTTTGTCTTTCTGTGCTTGGTTTATTTCCCTTAGTGAACTGGCCTCCTGTTTCATGCATGTTTCTACAAATGGCAGGATTTCCTGAAGGATATTCCACTGTAGATATGAACCACTATTTCCTTATCCATTCATGCATCCAACAGTATTTAATATGGTTCCAAATCTTGGCTATAGTGAGTAGTGATGCAATAAACATAGGAGTGCAGGAATCTTTTTGATATACTTGATTCCTCTCCTTTGTATATATGCCCATCAGTGGGATTGCTGAGTCAAACTTTAGTTCTATGTTTAGTATTTTGAAAATGGCCATTTTGTTCTCTATAGCTGTTGTCCTAATTTACATCCTCACCAACAGCGTATGAGTGTTCTTTCTCTTCATCCTCACTAGCAATCATTATTGCCAATCTTTTTGATAATGCAAATCAAATCTTCAACTACCTATCTCACCAAAGGCATTTTAACTTTTGTGAGATATGTAGTTGTAGATTTGATCTGCATTTCCCTGATGACTCATCATTTTGAGTGTTTGATCATATTCCTATTGACCATTTGTACCTCTTCTTTTGTGAAATGTCTATTCAGATCTTTTGCCCATTTTTATGTTTTAATGTTGGGAAATCAGTGAGAGTACGAACAGCCAGGGTTCAATTGCTTGCATCCCTCTAACAATAATGTACCACCCCCAAGGGTTGTGTCAAACACTTGGGCCCCACATCCCCCTCCCTACCTCCCTCTGCCCCCCCCATTCCCCTTCGCACATCATATACTAGCATTTATTGTCCTCATATCAGAATTGAGTGCATTGGATTCTTATCAACGCGTATCCATTCTTATGATGTTTTACTAAGAAGAATGTATTTCACCTCCACCCAAATTAATACAATAGATGTAAAGTCACCATGTTTTTTAGAGGCTGAATAGAATTCTATGGTATACATATACCACAGCTTGTTAATCAATTCCTGGATTGCTGGGAATTTCTTTTGTTTCCACATTTTGACAATTGTAAATTAAGCTGTAATAAACAGTCTAGTGCCAATGTCCTTATGAAAAAAAAATGTTTGTTTGTTTGTTTGTTTGTTTTTTTCCTTTTGGGTATATGCTTAGTAATGGGATTGCAGGATCAAAAGGGAGGTCTAGTTTGAGTTCTTTGAGGATTCTCCATACTTCCTTCCAAAAGTGTTGTATTAGTTTGCAGTCTCACCAGCAGTGTAAAAGCATTCCCTTCTCTCCACATCCACACCAGCATCTGCAGATTTGAGTCTTGGTGATGTGGGCCATTCTCATTGGGGTTAGGTCATATCTCAGGTTAGGTCACATCTTAGGTCATATCTTGATTTGCATTTCTCTGATAATTAGGGATGATGAACATATTAGCCATTCGTCTGCCTTCTTTGTAGAAGGCTCTATTCATCTCACTTGCCCATTGGCATAAAGGTTTGTTGTCTCTTTCTTTGTGGCTTAATTGGAGTTCTCTATAGCATCTAGTTATCAAGCTCATGTCCAATAGATAGTATGCAAATATCTTTTCCCATTCTGATGGTTATCTATTTGCTTTCATTGTCTCCTTACCTGTATAGAATCTATTCCATTTAATTAAGTCCCATTTGTTTATTTTTGTTGTTGCAATTGCCATGGAAGTCTTCTTCATTTTAAAGTCTTTCCCTAGGCTGCTATCTTCAAGTGTTTTCCCCACGTTTTCTTTGAGTAGTTTTACTGATGCATACCTTAGATTTAAATATTTTATCCATTTTAAATCAATTTTAATGAGTGGAGAATGGTTTGGGTCCAGTTTCAGTCTTTTACATGTGGTTATCCAGTTCTCTTAGCATTTTTTGAATAGGATTCTTTTCCCCAATGAATGTTCTTATTTGGTTTATCAAAGATCAGGTGGTTATAAGATGTTAGTTTCATCTCTTGGTTTTCTATTTGGTTCCAGATGTGTATGTCTCTATTTTTTGTGTCACCACCATGCTGTTTTGATCACCATTGCCTTGTAGTACAGCCTAAACTCTGGTAGGCTAATATCCCCAGCCTTGTTTTTATTATTCCGTGTGTCACACACAAACAGCTGCTGGGCGACTCTGACCCTCTGTGGGACATTTGGCACACACCTGCCACAGTGCACCCTGTGTGGCACCACTGATTGAATCAAGGCCATGTTGGGGTCAGCGTCCTTTGTTTCAATGAATAACAGTTTTCCACCAACAAGACTGAGCTTGAAATTCACGGTCAACACTTACCAACAGGGAAAATCTGAGATGGTGAACTAAACTTCCGGAACCTCTGTCGTCCTCCCTGGTGCACCTCACACACTTCTGAGATGATGAAACGTCACATCGCACATGTCAGGAAAATGCTACATGTCACAGTGTTTGTCAGGTTTTATTAAAGCCTCAGGTCAGGGCACAATTTACATGTCTTCGCTCTGAGTGGGAGTCTACTGCGTAATCGTCTCAAGGTTTAACAACCTGCCAAAGTGTAACGGAGAATCTAATAAGATTTTAATTCTGTCTTCTCATGTCATGAACTATTCTACTGATCCCTTCGGACTCCTCAGCCACAGCAGCTGTGTTAGCGCCACTTTGCCCCCTCTACCCAGTGAATGTAAGTGCTCATGGGTGTGGACTCTTTCACGGCCATGGTTGTAAATGACTCAAATTATGAAGTGTCAGGAAGGGGTCATTTTTTCCCAGTAAGTGTCAAAGTTTAATTACCTTTATTATGTCAACATAACCAACAGTAATTGTGCTTCTGTTCCTGAGAGCCAGGGCTACGTCACCATCTCAGACACAGATCAGGCTTCACAGACACTGGTGGAATAAGTGAATGATGAATGAATCAAGTCAGCAGTTTTCTGATTAAGTTTCATCATCAGCTGTGCTCTCATCTGAACTCCACAGGAGGTCCAAGATCCACTGGGCTGAGCCCCGTGCTTTGTTCTGAGGAAGATGAAACCTAAGTGGAGGGAGTTACCAGCCCCAATCACAAAATTACCAAGTGTCTAGGAACCGTGTCCGGCAGCTCCTTAGGCAGTGCGCCTCACCACCCCCCTCAACTCCACACACTCCCCTGTTAATCCTGGAATCTTGGGAAATTTAGCTGAAGTGAAATAGTGAGAAAAGAGACCTTGTTTCTAAAACAACTGGAAGTAGTGATGACTGTGCATTCTGAGCGCTGCACTCAGGTGCTGGGAGAAGTCCTGGTCTCACAGGGTGAAAGCTGAGCTCACTGGAGTACTGTGCACAGTCCTGGTCTAACAGAGTGAGTGCTGAGGTCCCTGGGGCACTGCTCACAGCTCTGGTCTTACAGGGTGAGCCTGAGCTCACTGGAGTACTGTGCATAGTCCTGATCTCACAGCCTGAGTGGGGAGCTCACTGGGGTGGTGTACATAGTCCTGGTGTCACAAGATGAGTGAGGAGCTTTCTGGGGTTTTGTTGCTGAGCTGAGTCACTCAGACCCAATGTTGGTATAGTTTACCCAGAGCCCTTCAAATCCCCAGACAGAGGATTCTACTCCAGAGCATTCTCTAAACACCTCCATTTAAACACATTTAATGACCTCACCTGATCATGTTTCTGTCCCAGACATTTCCAGAGGATTCTCAAAGGCAAGGAACATGCCTCAGCCTATCACCTACTGCAAATAGGTGTTCAATACATGTTTGTTACATTGTTTTTATTTTTTTTTATTTTAATAACTCTGACTCTGTTAAGAAACTACCTGTGCATATTTGCTATAGGCCAATGTTCTTACATTATCGTAGAGTAACATTTAATCATGTTTCAGTCCTGAGAGGGCCTGACTGAGATGGAGAATTTGCTTTCTTGGAGACTGACTCATGCAGCTGGAAAATCAATGCTGACAGGAAGTCTTAGTTCCTCTTCACTGAAGACTTGCCACAGTACTGCTTGAGTGGCCTCACATCATGGCAGTTAAGTTCCTCCAGGGTAAGTGGTTAAAACGTCCAAAGCAGAAGCTATAGTCCCTTTTATGACCTAGCCTTAAAAGTCATACACTGTCATTTGTATTGTGTTCTCCAGTGTCAGTTTAGCCCTGATTCCACTTGTGAGTAGCCCACATAGGACATAAACTCTAGAATGTAATTATGATTGGAGGCCATCATGGAGCTGGTTATCACATTTGACCCTCTGGTCTTTAAGGCTTCATAACCCTCTGTATGCAAAATATGCTCATCACCCTCCAAGTTCCCCAAAGTCTCATGCCATTACAGCATCAGCTTGAAATACAGAATCTCAGAACCTGAATCTGGTTCAAGTGTGGCTGAGGCTCTCCAACGGTTGTTTCTTGAGTAAGGTCCTTGAGCAGCACACACCTCTTCACCTGCAGACATGTCAACTAAAGAGAATACTTGCCTTTACCTCCCTACCCCCACCACTCACCTGCATCCTATGGTAGAGAAACTATAGGATAACTGCTAGAGACTCTCCCATTCAAACGTTGCCAAAATGGGAGGCAGACATGGCTCACCAATAATAATATAAAGAGTCTTAAATCCAACAGGATAATTGAGGGATTCATTCGGAATTTAAAAATTGAGAACTAGCTTCGAAAAGCACACTTTTTTAATTACCACCATGTCATTTCTTAATGGTCTACCTAGCTTTGCAAATTCTACGGGAGTTCTCAACCTTGAAATCCTTTGCAGCTACTTATTACTATTGCTTTTTCCTATATTACCATCCCTGGCATATTTTACAGTGGCTTCTGTTATTTGCAGACACTGGCTTCAGATTTACCTGTGTTGCATTTTAATTGTCTAGGAAGATTGTTTCAGGAAACATCTAGCATATGAGATGAGCCAAGAGAACTGGCTATAAGCCAACTCAAAAAGTGTTTGGAGAACATTCATGTGATCTCTTGATTAGCCACAGATAGCAGCTATTGCTTGATGAAATCATAGAAGTGAAACCACTTTTCATGCATTCTGCTGCTGAAGCATTTGCTTCTTTTTGCACGTTCTCTTCAGAATTCTTTATGCAACATTAATGAGGATAGTTGTTACGAAATATCTGAAGGAGGAGGTATTAGACTTGTTCTGTCTGACTGAATTAAATGGACTTATGAACAGTTGATCAGAAGTAAACATGATGGATTTTATGTAATAATTTTTCAGCAGAGTTCTCTAAGGATGGAATAAATTATCTAAGGAGGTAGATAATATCTATTTACTGGGTTTAAGCATAAGCTGGATGACAATTTGGTATGGATTGACTGATTAATTAAACAAATATTTACTAAGTGCTTTCTGCATGCCAGGCACTGTTCTCAGCACTGAGATTCAGCAGTAAACTGACTGAAATCCAGCTTAGGGGCTAAATTCTGCTGGAGAAAATATAAATTCTAGTTAGGAGAGACTAAATATAAAAAATAATATTATATATGTATAGAAGTAAGTGCAAAGCAAAGAAGCAAAGTAAAATAAGGGTGACAGAGAGAATGAGAAATATAGGAATCACTGTTTTATATCATGTGGAGAAGACATTACCCAATGAGGGAACCACTGAGCACCTGAAGAAAATGAGGCTTCAGATCAAGCAATCTGAGCAGTGGCCCCAGAGTACAAAGGCTTACAGGGCAGAGTGTGCCTGCACGCTTATCATTTCCAGCAAGAGTGAGGAGGTCAGTGTGCCTGGAGCAGAGCAAACCCAGGGAGGATGATAGCAGGTGAGAGCAAAGAGGAGGGGGGAACCTCACTGTGTGTGGCTCTGGAGGTCGTTGTGATGATTTTGGTTTTGACTTTGAGTAAGATGTGGAGCTTTGGGAGGAATTGGGAAAAAGCTTTCCATGATATGACTTCCTCATGAAGAGGATCACTCCAGCTACTGAGTTGAGTGAGAATAGCATTCAAGGGACAAAGGTAGCAGAAGACAGGTTCTGAAGCTACTACTGTGATCCAGAAAGAGAGATAGTTGGAGCTTGTAGGATGGGTGGGCATCTTGGCTTCCTAATTACAAACCCAGAGTATTTCTGATGGGTTGCCCATGGGTGTGAGAGAGAACAGTCATGGATTATACTAACGTTGATCAACTGAAAGGATAGAGTTGTCTTTTACTGAGATAGGAAGAAATTCAGGAGAAACTATTTTTTTGAGTGTGTGGTTAAATCAGGGGCTCTCTATGGAACTTGTTAAGTTTGTGAGATTTTAATTAGACCTATCAGTGAAGGTGTCTAGAAGATAGTGAGATTTACAGTCTGAGATTTTGTGGACAGACCCTTAAAATGAAACTTATAAGTCATCAGAATATTGATGGTAGTTCAGCCTGTGAGTGCCTGAGATCCCCATGAGCATGAGTGTGGAAAGAAAAGGTAAGAGGCCCAAGAGAAGCCCTGGGGATTTCAGCAGTTAGAAGTTGAGAAGGAGAGCTTTTTGAGTAAGAAGCAACAGCAGTCATACAAGTAGGAGGGTATCCTGGAAGATAAGGGAAGATGCGTTTTTTGAGAAAGAATGAGTGATAATTAAACGAAGAGTAATTAAATAAAGGAAGCTTTCATGGTGACTACTACATTTAGCAACATGGAGTTCACTGGTGATCTTGAAAGAGCAGGTTAGATGGAGCACAGGTGGCATCTAATTTAAATGGGTTCAGAACAGCAGGAAAGAAGACTAGAGACAGTGAGGAGTTTGCTTTGCAGTTGGAAGCAGGTCTTCAGCTGAGACACAGGGTGGGAAAGGAAGAGAAATTCTAGGAAAAGGGAGAGAAAAGAGTAAATAGGCAAGTGGAAGATGGAGATTGCAGAGCAGTCAGATTGCTGTTCATGGTTTTGCCCAGCCACGTTCTGCTAAGCCAGTGCAGAGTTGTGTCTTTCAGTACATGTTGTTGTTTTTCCTTGGAGGAAGCAAAAGCAGAGAAAGCTAGGAGGTGTGTAAAGACATTGATTAAAGTGAAAGCGCACAGAATATAGGATAAATAACAACAGCTCTCAGGGCACGAGACCGCTGCTGTCGCAGAGTGAAGAGATGCGTCAAATAGACTTGAGGTCAGGCAAGAATGAAGGCAAAGAATTTTTGGAATGGGAATAGAAGGGAATAAGGTAGAAATGTAGGAAGGTGGTTGTTAGACATGAACATTCCCAAAATTGTGATTAGGAAGTTTGTCAATAATTGATAATAAGATCAAGAGTTTGACTATGCAAGTGATGAGTTGAGTTAGTTTGGAGCAGAAGATTACTGGAGAAAGGGAGATTGAAAAAAACCTAAGAACAGTGTGTATTAAAGATCATTTTTCTAGACATTAATGAGTTATGGCAGGAGAAGTGTTGGGGAAAGTGATATTGAGCCAGGAGTTAAAACCTCAGGAAAGACAAGTTAGCCTAGGGGTTGGTAGAAGATAGTAACAGGACGGAGTTTTACATCGTGTATTCAGATATATGAGATTCAAAGTTAGGGGACACGATCTGGAAGCAGTAATGAGCAATGGAGAATGTGAAACCACTACCTTAAATCTAAGCCCACAGGTATGATACGGTCATACAGAGGTGGGCAGAGTGTTCTTGTATAGGGTCTGTCCCCCCTCTGGAATCTAATGGAAATGTTTGAAGAGAGGATTATATCACTCTTTGGATTATAAACAGACCTATAAACTAAGTTATTCATTCAAATGTGCACACGTATAAACACCCACCCATAACCTGCATACAGAGAGAGAAAAAATAAATAGTATAATCCCATTTTTTTCTTAGTTAAGGGAAGTTTCACTTGTATGAGAATTTGCATTTAATCACAATGTGTAGGCTTCTATACATTTACTCTGAATTCCTCACAGTAGATGATCAATAATTACTTGTTAATTGGTTGACATATGGGAAATCTAAAATCAAGGAGATAATTTAATGCTGTGGACTATCATGGGAAAAATGAGGCTAAATATGATTTTGAGAGAAAATTGCAGATTCACAGTATTGTACTCCTGGAATGGAACAAAAAATTTGCAGATCTTCTTAACATTTGGAACTTTTATACAAAGAAAATGGATCATCTTATGTGATTGGGAGTGTTTTTCTTTTCAATTGACATGGGGTGATCATTTCATTAAGAACACTGGAAGAAGGCTCCAGGCAAGGAATGGCCCTGAACAATTAGCTGCCATGGAAGAATTAATCATGATCAATATTTCCAGGACCATGGCTGTTCCATTGCAGAATTCCAAGTGACCCTGGGGTCAGTGGGAGGCAAAGTGTGTGAGAGGGAGTTCTGTGCTTCTGTGATTTTCTCTGGAGTCCACCGCCATATCTGCAGCCCCCCATGCACTACCACATACCGCTCCTCCCTGGACCATCCCCTAGCTTGGCTGGCATACACTGTAGTAAGGAGCACATCAGCCAGCGTTCTGTGAGTCTGAGATTCACTCCTAATTGGCCAGGATTTCCCAAATCCCACAGTGTCTCTTGAGATTGGCCCAGTCCTCCCAGATTACCACCCAGAATGAGGAGCCTTCTCCTGGTGGAGACTTGTCCACTACATCCCCTCATCCATAGCCCCTCCCCCTGTATCTGGAAAGGCCTTTGCCTCTTAGGCATCGTCCCCACACCTCCCCCACAACTGTGCTCTAGTCAGTGAGTTGTCCAGGTGAGCTAAGCCCAGGTGTTCTGACCCAAGATGACCAGCCACAAACTACTCCCCCCAGCCCTATTCAGTACCTTTAGAACCTGTATACACAAAGTTATCTCCTTGGATAGCAGAGAAATCCTCTGATTGATAGAGCCCAGGTTTTTCTGAATTCCTGGAGGTAATTTGGGGAACTTTTTACATCCCATGGTGTATATATTTCCACATACTAATAATATTGAGATCATTTTTTTGATGTGTAACCAGAGTAAAAACGAAACCAATCAAAAACATTTTCTTGGAATGATTGTGTTTGAGTGTGTCAAGGAGTTTGAGAGAGATTTTGATATTTCTTTATTTTCTGAGAAGTTCGGGGTCTATTGAAACTAACAGACAATAACAGAAACCTTATTCTTGTGATACTCATTTATAGACTTGTCACAATGTGTTGTGCAGCAGAGAGTGACAACATTGACAATGAAAAGATCTGTCTTTGTGTAAGCTGACATTGAGAAGATATTTATAAAAACTCAATGTCTTGAAATGTGGCATGGTGGACAATGACCACTTCTCTCTACCTTCCAATGTACATGGAAGACTAGAAATTAAAGAAATGAGTTATAGGAGAGGAAAGCACCCAAGAAAATCCAGTCAGAAAGTACACAATAATCTCGGTCCATTCTGATGACTTCTTTTGGTCAGTTTTCAAATAATTTCTCCACTTGGATTCTGTAAAAAGGCATCTGTATAGTGAAGTCCTGGTAGTAATAGTAAGTGCAGTCACCCAGCACTGTGACGTTATTCATTCCAGCTTGGGCCTGCTACATCACTGGGAGTTTGAACACAACATCCTTTCTCTCCTTGCTTCCTATTCTGTGCCATGAGAATGTTGGTTTAGAAATATAGGGCCGATCACCCGGGGAGAATCCAGGGTTATACCCTGGTTGCGTTGTAGAGGGAGGGTCTGATTCTCCTCTCCCAGTTATTGCCAGTGGCGGGCACGGTGTCTTAATTGCTTGTAAGGTGACCCATGTTTTAAAATTTTTAGCTGCCAAATCAAAAGAAAAAAAAAGAAATAGGTGAAATGATTTTAATAATATATTTTATTCAGTTCAATATATCGAGATAGTCTCATTAATAAGCAATAATATAAAAATGGCTATTAAGCAGATGTTTTCTTTTCCTTTATTTGTACTCAATCTTGAAAATCTGGCATGTGTCCATACTTACAGGGCCTCTCACTTCAAATCATCCACGTTTTAAGCACTCAGCGATGACATGGGCTAGTAGCCAATTGTAATGGACATCGGTAGACAGTGTCCAGAGTGCTTTCTGGTCTGATATTGCAGGTATCTAAGTCACTGCTTTTGGAGAGACTGCTTTGGTTTATCTTCTAAAGTATCTTCTTGCAAATAAACTATCAAGAGCTGTAATGTATGTGGAAAAGTAATGACAGTGGTGAACTGGTCTTAGTTATCTGCCAAATGTTGTTTTCAGTATTTAGGTACATTAGTCCATTCAACCACTGAAGGTGGATACTCCTTACTGTGATATCTTAAGATGGCAAACTGAGGAACAGAGATGTTAAGTAAATTGCTCAAGGTCACAACTAGAGGTGACAAGCAAAGATTTCAACCTCAGGGTGGCTCCAGAGCCTGTGCGGGGCCTTCTGAAATTCTGGATTCTGTCACATAGGATAGGGTGGGGGTGGGTATTATGCATAAGAAAGTGGCCAGACTTGTATCCCATAGTAGGAGGATCCTTGGTCATGTCACTCCTGATGGGAAAATGTGCTCTCAGCTGAGCTGACGTGACAGGGTCCCCAGGGGCTGCGTGGATGGCAGAGACTGGAAGCCACTTGGGTGCCTCTCCCCTGCTATATCCTAAGTCTCTTCACAATGAGGCAACCTGTGAGGACATAATTTCCTAGATACCCCCCTCCTTATTTGGACATTCTACTCTCCACTGAAACCAAAGTTGTAGCTTGTGGGGCCTCCCCACTCATTTTCCCTTTGTAAAAATTAAACAGCTCTACCTAGTGGAGAGGCAAAGCTTATCAGTTTAAACTTTGTGATTTGAGGGTCAATCATGATGTCTTGATGAACCTGCATCCCAGGGAATGCAGATTTTCTGTTAGGGTCACAGCCCTGCACCAGAACAGTAATATTTCCCAAAGGGAAACGTGCACACAAACTAGAAAACTGAGAGGAAATGGATAAGAGTTTGTAAACACACAACCATTCAAGCATGAAGCAGGGAGAAATGGAAATCCCAAGCACACCAATCAAAAGTCGCCAGATTGAGAGACTAAGTAAACAAATAAATAAATAATTCCCAACAACAACAACAACCGTCTCTGGACTAGATGCCTTCACAGCCACATTCCCTGAGAACTACAAGAATGAATTGACACCTATTCTACTGATACTGGCTTTTATTATTGAGAAGGAAGGAATCCTCCCCAATGAAGATAGTTTCACCTTCATATCAAAGCCAGGAAAGGACACACACAAAAGAAAACTACAGATCAATATCCCTTAGGAACACAGATGCAAAAGTCCTCAACAAATTACTAGCAAACTAAATTCAACAGCACATCAAAAAGGTAATAGACCATGACCAAGTGGGTCTTATTCCAGGGATGCAAGAATGCTTCAACATATGAAGATCAATAAATGTGATTAATTACATACATAGAATTCAGGACAAAAATGATATGATTATCTCAATACACGCAGAAAAAAACTTGATAAAATTCAGCATTCCTTCCTGATAAAAATACTCAACAAACTTTGCATAGGAAATGCATGTGTGTATACTTATTTTTAGAAATAAATAAAAGAAGTGGATCAAACATAAAAAAAACTGAGAAAAAGGGCGGCACCTGTGGCTCAGTCGGTAAGGTGCCGGCCCCATACACCGAGGGTGGCGGGTTCAAACCCGGCCCCGGCCAAACTGCAACCAAAAAATAGCAGGTGTTGTGGCAGGCGCCTGTAGTCCCAGCTACTTGGGAGGCTGAGGCAAGAGAATCGCTTAAGCCCAGGAGTTGGAGGTTGCTGTGAGCTGTGTGATGCCATGGCACTCTACCTAGGGCCATAAAGTGAAACTCTGTCTCTACAATAAAAAATAAAAAAACCTAATAAAAACTATATATGACAAGCGTACAGCCAATATGGTCATGATTAGGAAAAGTTGAAAGTATTTCTTCTTAGAACAGGAACAAGAAAAGGAAACCCACGATTTCCACTTCTATTCAAAATAGTATTTGAAGTCATAGCCAGAGTAGGCAGTCAAGAGAAATAAATAAAGGGTATCCAAATTGGGAAAGAGAAGCTCACACTATCCCTGTTTGGGATATGAAATTGTATTTAGAAAACACAAGAGAATCCACCAAAATTTCCTAGAATTAATAAATAAATTCAGTAAAATTGCAGGTTACAAAATCAATGTACATGAATTAGTAGCATGAGTAGCATTTAACTAATAACATTCAAGGTAAGAGTCAAATCGAGGACTCAATGTCATTTAAAATAGCTCCAAAGAACATAAATTACTTAGGAACATACCTTCTCCAGGAGGTGAAAGATCCCCGCAAGAACCACAAAATACTGATGACAGAAGTCATAGATGACACAAATAAATGGAGCAATCATCCCATGCTTACGGGCTGAAAGACTCAACATTGTTAAAGTGTTGGTACTGCTCAAAGTGATTTGCAGATTCAATGCAATTCCCGTTAAAATACCAATGTCATTTTTCACAGATCTAGAAAAAGTAATCCTAAACTTCATAAGGAACAAAGAGAGCCCAAATAGCCCAAACAATTTTAAGTAATCATATTACTTGACTTCAAAAGAGTCTACAAAGCTGGAGTAACAAAAACAAGTATAATGATGGAGACACAGACCAATGAAACAGAATAGAGAACTTAGAAATAAAACCACATAGCTGTGATCAAGTGATTTTTGACAAGACAGACACAAATATACACTGGACAGAGGACATCGTATTGTATTTATTATGTAAATTAAAGTCACAATGAGATTTCACCAGTACTAACAAATTGAAACTAACCAGTGGCACACAAGTGCACAGATGGAAGTAAATGTCATTGTAGGTTAAGTCGGAGGGAGGATAGGGGAGGGGAGGGGCCAAAACCTACCTGATGTGTATAATGAACCCTGTTTGGGTGATGGGCATACTTATATCCCTGACTCAAGCCATGCAAGAAAAACATTTGTACCCCTTAATATTAATATGTTGAAATTAAATAAAAATTAAAAAGTACAACTATTCTAATATTATTTAAACAAACACAGTGAGATAACACACTATCAGAATGGCCATTAATAAAAAAATCAAAAAACAAAGATGGCAGTGTGGATGCAGTGAAAAAGGAATGCTTATATACTGCTGGTGGGACTAAGTATAACCTGTATGAAAACGGTACGAAAACTTCTCAAAGAACTAAGAGTAGACATGCTTTTCGATCTAGCAACCTCACTACTGTCTGTCTACCCAAAGTTAAGGAAGTCATTATATAAAAAAGACACTTGAGGGCGGCGCCTGTGGCTCAGTCAGTGGGGCACCAGCCCCATATACCGAGGGTGGTGGGTTCAAACCTGGCCCCGGCCAAACTGCAACCAAAAAATAGCCGGGCGTTGTGGCGGGCGCCTGTAGTCCCAGCTACTCCGGAGGCTGAGGCAAGAGAATCGCTTAAACCCTGGAGTTGGAGGTTGCCGTGAGCTGTGTGAGGCCACAGCACTCTACCGAGGGCCATAAAGTGAGACTCTGTCTCTACAAAAAAAAAAAAAAAAGACACTTGACTCAAATGTTTATCACAGTACAATTCACCTTGGCAAAGGTAGGGAATTGACTTCAGTGTCGATCGACTGATGAGTGGATAAAGAAAACGTGGGACATACATGCCGTGGAGTGTTACTCAGCCACGCAGAAGAATGAAGCAATGTCTTTTGCAGCAACTTGGATGGAACTGGAGGCCATTATCCTAAGTGAAGTAGTTCAGGAAAGGAGAAACAAACAGCACATGTTCTCACTAAAAAGTGGGAGCTAAATAATGAGTACCCATGATCATAAAGTGGTATAAAGGACACACAGAGGGAGGGGGCTGAGGGATAAAAACTTACCTGCTGGGTACAATGTCCACTGTTCTGGTGATAGGCAAACTAAAAGCCTTGAGTTCAGCGTTATATGATTAATTCATCCATGTAAGGAAAACACTTGTACTTCCCTTAATATTTGAAAGTAAAAATAAATGCTTTCTTTTTAAATTCAGTCATCAATTTATTACACATACTTTGCATTATTCCTTAGCTGACCCTACCTTATGCATAGAGATCATTTTAGAAACTTTTTTATCTCTATAGTACTTGATTGGTGCCTCGTACTCAAAGTATTTATTAATTATATGCTGAATATTAATATTAATATTTATTCCATATTAAAAAGCATGTGAAAGTTCTATAGTAATATTATATTTATTATAATAATGCATTTTAACTAGAATTATATAGGGTTTAGTTTTAGATGTTCCCAAATAGATCGTATCAAGATGTTGCTGATGAGTTATTTTTGCAATGTCCCCATGTGACTTTTGAAGGGGGGATGTGGATGTCTTGATTTGGTGCAGAGTATTCTAGATTACTTTCCCTGTTTCAAATGATAATTTGTGAAGATATTCTTATCATGAACCTAGATGGATAATTTTGTGCAGTACTATATCATTTTACATACAAATTTTAATGAGCGGATGCTGTTATCATAACTGTTTCTATTTTATCAGAGTCCTCTTTTAAATAATGTTGTTACTAAGAAAATTTGCATCAACAAAATATAAAGATAGCTGAATGTATAAAAAGTTCTCAGATAGAAATACCCATCAATTAAAGGGAGCTAACCTGCTTCTTCAGTTTAGTATTGTAACTTAATTTTTATGATACATTCCCCAAAGAAGGCTCCACAATAGAATGAAAATCTCACCAAATGTCTTATATTGTGGTAAATATTTGTGCTCTTCATTCCAGAATTGCAAGGATTTTGACAGTTCTATATTTTACCTTTTCTATTGGGTTAATAAATGACGATTCTTAAATCTCATTCTCAAGTCCAAGTAAAATGTCATATTGATTCAATTTCCTATTTCTTCCTATTTTAATGTGACAATAAGTTATTTGGAATGTTGGTTCGTGGAAGCAAAACCAATTAAAGATTATACATTTTATTTGTTTCCTAAATAAGGGTTCCCATTGAGGACTCTGAGTAGATACCAATATATTTCAATTATCCTCTCTATAGCCTGTCATACTCCAACAAAAATAATTAATATAATGTATAAGAAAATAATTTGTAATCTTGTAAAAATGCCTTAGTGATAACCCTGATAAACTTTCCTAAAACTTCTGCTTCATTTTTATAAGATACATTTAAGACTGAATTTTGATGAATATTTTAGTTATCTACTACTGTGATTGGCACTGCAAGTTATATGCACATTTCTAGCTTTTAATTATTTACCAAAAATATATTTTTGTACTATTACATCCAAGACCATTACAAGTGAGCCAGTCTAATTCAACATGAGGTATCGTGAGCATTCTATCTTGACCCATGCATTTTCCCTATTGTCCTGTAGAGTGTGGGCATCAGGCAGGCAGGTGTCTTTGTTGGTTTCTTCTCTGATAAGTCCCAGGTTCCTTGATGAGGCCTGGGGTCATGACAGCCCTCAGTAGACGTTTATCAAATCAATGAATGAAGGGTGGGAGAGGCACCTGGGTGTAGCAGCCCGTATAGCTTATGGCAAGGAGGAGCGAGAGTTACTAGAAACACCCGTATAGCTAGATAATGGAACACCTTGGTGAAAAGGGCTTGGGAAAGGATTTGGCTCTCTTAACCAACAAGAGAGCTCCTGAGAGGAGAGTATGTGTGATTGGCAGTCTCTACACATGTGGTGTTAAGAGCCCCGGGATTGCGTCTATATTAGGCTGGAGGAGCAGACAGTGGGAGGTGAACTTGTCATTCTTTCACGGGCCTGCTCACTCTGACTCTGTCGCTTCTCCTGCCTGCTGAACGCCTGCACGGTGTCTCACTGCTAAAGACTGGTAAGACTTATTCTTCTAAAACTACTTCTTTCCCTCAAAGACTGTTGATCTCTCTCTCTCCCTTCTGCTAAAGCAAATAGCCCTCAGGCACCTAAAAGCAACTGTTCCTGAGATAGATAGCAAAGCAGTTCCGCCTCAGGAACCTAGATAAGCCTGGGCCAGAGACCTGGCTGGTCCCAGGCCCGACCAGTGGCAAGCAGACGTGGGCTCTCAGGGTGCACTTGTTTCCTTCTCCCTCCATATCACCCTGAATCCGAGCCATAATCCTTAAAATTTCAAATCATCCTCTCTCACCTTCTCACGAAAAATCAGATTAATATCATGTTCCTATTCTCATTTATAATGACATGTCATCCACAAAGCTGAAATAAGTGGTTATCCACCAAATCAAAATTCCACTGTTTTCATTAGTATTACACAAAAATTATTCCATTATTACTATATGAGTTCTGACAATTAAGTTGACAAACCCCTCCTAGAAAAAGTGCTACATACCTTATTGCTAACTATCACTACAGTCACCTTCAAAGTCGTCCCCTAGGGAGCTCTGAACCAATGCCATCATCAAGCCCACTTTTAAAGCACTTTTTCTAGGGTAAGTTTGTCAGCTTAATTGTCAGACCTTCTTACTATTTCTAATTTTATCAACAAATATCTGTGAAATTTGTTTCTTTTTCTCTTCTTATATAAATACCTAAATAATTTTCTTGATTTTTCCTCTTGGCCTGAAAAGCCTAAAATATCTGCCTCTTTACAGAAAATTTTTATATTTCTGGTGTAAACAACATGTCAACATCTGTGAAATGCAGGTAAAGCAAGCCTTAGAGGAGTGTTATCACTTTAAACACTTATATTAGAAAGAAACGTTCTAGAAAAATGAATTCATCTTAAAAAGTTCAAAAAAGAAGATAAAAGTATGACCATTAATAGCAAAATGATGGAAGTGTCAGAATTTAGGATCAAATGCAGTGGTCAAAACTAGGGGTGAAATAAAAAATTTATGCCCACACAATGTGGATAATGGAGCTGTAATGCATACTCTAATTACTAAGGGCCAATTCCTAAGAATGCAGAAGCAATATATGAAAAAAATAACTTAGAATTGAAATTCTAGGTGATTTAAAAAATTTGACATGTAATTTTACATGTTATATTTCAATATACACATCCAATATGTAATGATCAAATTAAGGATACCTGTCACCTCACACATTTATTATTTATTTATGATGGGAATATTTAAAATCCTCACCTACTAGCTATTTTGAAATATTTACTGAATTGTTAACTGTGGTTGCTAGTGCTATCAAGTGCTGAAACATAGTCCTTCCACATAACCATAACTTAGTATCTGTTACCAACCTCCCCGCCTCCCCAGCCTGTGCTGACCATTGTCCTTTTCTCCACTTCTATGAAATCATTCATTTTAGCTTCCACATATAAGTGAGACATGCAGGAATTGTCTTTCTGTGTCTGTTTAATTTCACTTAACGTACCATCTTCCAGGTTTATCCATGTTCCTACAAATGACAGAATCCCATTCTTTTTTATGGCTGAATAATACATTGTCGGGTCTATGTGTCACACTGTATTATATAGTCATCTATTGATGGACACTTACTGTTAGAAAAAACAGACGGCAAATGCTCCAGGAGATTTTTTTAAACACATGAGAAATAAAGAGAAGAAATGAATGGATATTAATGTGATATAGTTGTCTTATACAAGTTAGAGAGATTTCATACAGGGTTGAATGCTTGATGTTAAATAAAAAGTATATTTAAATTATTTTGCTCAATATTTGAGTCAAATAGAAGATTAGAACAAGGCTTAATATTAATTTTCACAATACATTTGAAGAGGATAAATTTATTTCTAGTTTTGGACAAAATAAAAATGTAGCTAAAAGCCATTTACAAGGACACAGGCCAAAAACAAAGTGATGGCACAATACACGCTGAGTATGTTGAGAACCAGACTAATCTTTTTACATGGACCACTTCATTTAATCCTCAAAATGACATTATGAGCTGAGCACGATTACTGACCCACGAGTTTGACTGCAGAGACTGTACTTGTAATAGCTATATTGTGTCAAAGAGAAAGTAAATGCATGGTATAAAAATCTATCAGAAATAGGTTAATAAAAAGATAGCCTAGCAGTTGTAAAATCAGAATTTTCAGCTGAAAAGCATTACATGGGATGAATGAAGACAAAAATTATAGTCCATGAAGAGCATGGATAATTCATTCTACCACTACTAATAGTTTCTCAATATACAAAACAAAAATTATGTGACATACAAGGAGACATTTATAATCCAATTTGAATATTATCACACTCACCTTCTAGAATCCAAAGATATAATTTGAAAAACCTACCCCACAAAAATGTAAGTACAAGAATAGTTTTGATATAAAGGGCACACGGTTATTTAGCACAATGAAAGATTAATATCAATAGTGTATGATTAACTCCTTGTATTCAATAAAGATGACAAATCACTGAATCACTGCATAGAAAAGTGTGCAAAACAGATGTAAGGACATTAACAAAATGTTTACATCTGTAAGACAATGGCTTATCTCATAGTAAGTAGGGAAACAAACTATACAATCGATATAAATATGTATATGATATAAATCCACCACATTGGTAAAATAAATAGATTGATGTTATAAAGATAAAGCAGAAATGGTTCATTTGTGAATAGATGGCTTTCCACAGACCATTCGAAGAACAATTCAGTAGTGCCTATCGAATATGAGGTCGCAAATCCTGTGACCAGCGCCTCTGTCTTTATGGCATCTATCATGCCATGTACCATAAGGCATATATGTACAAAAAGCCCTTTGCGACCTTGTTTGTTATAATCACAAATTGGAGACAACCTGAATGTCTGCCCATGAGAGGGTGCTGAAAAGTTCAAGTCCATCATTTTTTGTCTTATACTCCACAGATGTGAAAGGGCACGAGAGGAAGCTGAACACACTAGTACATACAATGAAGACTACAAAGTGATTTTAATAAGTTAAAAAAGAAAAAAGGCATCCATCTCTTTTTCCATATATATACTAATATATAGTTTCTATTTATATACACTAATTAGTATGGAGAGATACACCCTAACTATTAAGGGTGGTTGATATGGGGGACGAGTTTACAATCCCTGGCCTGGAGGAAGGAGAAATTTCTGCTCCCACTTCAGTCCTGGGTGGTTCTACTGTTTAACCAAGTGCGTGACATTACATATTACTTTTGTAAGTTAAATAAAACACGGATGTCTTCCAAAGCCCATAAAATATTACTTGAGTAGGCTAATAATGTTTTATGTCGACCTTTAATTTTGCATTTTTCAAGAAATTATATTTTTAATATGAATCTGTAAAGACTTCAACGATGTTAGGAATTTTAAAATCTATTTCAATGCTGAATTAGCTTGTGCGGTTACATTTTTAGTTGTTACGGATATCAGATTGTTATTGACTTTGTACTCTTGAGGATTTATTTTCAATTTTACTAGATAAAGTCAGTCTCCTATTTTTTTTTTTTTTTTTTTTATCACATGTCTGGCAACAAATACCTGGAGTGAGTTGTAGTGGTAACAAGATAGCTTCTGACAGGGGGGCAGTGGGAGTTAGAGCTGTTGGTGTTTTGTTGCTGATACAAAGCACAGAATTGGCCCCTGAATACAAAGCGGCTCTTCCGCAGGTGCCTGGCCCGGGTCTGTCTTATCCGGAGCACGTTCACACCGGCAAGAGGCAGGGACTGACCTGCATTACAAGGGACCCTCGGATGGTGCCGACCACACCCCAAAGCAGAGATGGTCACCCCTTAGTAAACTCCCCCGGATTCCTTTGCACATTTGCCTGAGGTCACCACCCCGGGTGCCCGGACAGGGAGTTTCAGCCTCATCAGCTTCACACACAGGCCCCGCCAGGGCCTTGTCCGGGAGGGACCCTGAATAGCGTCGGGGCCCCTGACACACCAAAGGGTGTGGTGACATCATTTGTTATTCCTGCTTCGGCTCGTTTCTTCTCTCGCTGGACACACCCCTGGTGGGTACCCACCTGTGACGGATAGGCTCTGGGTCGAGGAACAGGCTACGGGTCTGGTCGGTCACCTGCTGGTCACCTGCTGGTTTACTTCTCCGTGTGTGTGGGGGGGTTGTCTCTCACTCGGGGTTCACTCGTTACAGTCACGTGGGCAGGAAGGAGAAGAGGCCCCTGGAGCCCCGCGCCCACCCTGGGTGCAGAGATGGAGACGGTGCATGGAGCTCGGGGTGCAGGGACATCGCCTTGTCCTTCCTGTCACTGGACCTAACTCGGGCCTCCAGCTTTGCTTTTTGTTCCTAAACTGTGGGCTCGTCAGGGTCTGTGAGTCCCTCCGGGGACCCGGGGACCTCAGGCTTCCAGACCTCGCAGGTTCCTCGCTCCTTCCGCTGCAAGGGGCAGACTCTGGGGTCTAATTTGAGTCACTGGTGGTGCCCATGTCTCCTGCTATTTCCCTACCTTTATTTCCAGTGCTGACCGAGAGTCATTGTGTTTTACATAATTAGTTCCTCAGAGGCATCTTTTCAGTTCTCTCGTCTGCATTTATTTATTTCACGGCTCATTATCCCTCTGAGCTGATGGTCGGGACACAAGGCAAAGCGCACTCCCGGGTTGGGACCACGGTGTGGACTCGCTGGAGGGTTTTCCGCTGAAAAGGAAAACCAAGGAGCAGCAGAGGGAGCTCCGGCCCTGGAGCAGTGAGGGAGGGAAGGAGAGAGTGTGGGTCCCAGTGTCCTAGGGGCTGGCAGGTGAGGCTGAGGAGGGGTCAGACTTAGATGGCCGGGTCCTGGGTATCCATCCCTCCACAGGGCTGTTGTACTGCGAGTTGATGCAAAGCTACTGTCTGGCTTCTCATACAGAAGGCAGTGGGCAGACAGAATACAGTGCTGTGGTAATAAGAGTGATCATCTTAAGCCACTTAAAGGGAGGGTAATGGTTGACTTGGGATTGTTGAAGGCAGAAAGGTCACAGGGTAGTCACAGCATGGGACATAAGCTGAGGGAGCTGGCTGTGCAAGTAACAGGGGGCAGCCTGGCTCAGGCAGCGCAGTGGGCAGTCCTGGCAGAGAGGCTTGTAGAAGAGCTGGAAGCAGGACAGCCGCCCCAGGGGTGTCCAAGCTTGTTCCGCCAAAAGCAGCTTGTCCATTTCTGTGGCCACCCCTGGCAGAATGCTGACCCACATCTCCCTGGCCACCTCTGGCAGGATGCTGACCCACACCTCTGCTTTTTCCTGTGGTTGAAGTGGCATCTGGGCAGATGACTCAGGATGTGTGTTTGCAGGAAAATGTAAGGGAGGGGCTACACCCAAGCCCTGTAAGCACCCCGTTCCTTCCCTCAGCCCAGGAAAGCCCAAGGGGTAGCTCTGTTCTTAGATGCATGTATTGCTTGAGCTTTTAACTTTTTAAAAAAGTTTTGCCTTTCATAACTTATGATGCTTTTCTTTTTTCTGCATCTGCTGAAAGGTTAAAAGAAAATGATAAGAAAAATAGTTTATCCAAATACTATTTTATAATGAATCAAAATAAAAATAGCATCCCTCTCCTCTTTCATTAGAAATTAAGTCCTGTTTGTTAAAAACTGTCTCTTCTTCAATCCTGTTTACTGAACTACACTTGTTTTGAACCTACCTGGAAATAATGGTGATAATGACTAAAACTTGTTAGGAAAGTCTAGCTGCCTTGAATCCCTTATTGTATGTTTCAAAAACATCCTGCCTGTAGTCTTTGAATATAAAACAACAGGTCTGCAACATGGAGAGATGACCAGCTCCCCCAGGCTTCAGGGAGCACTCACAGGTTCCTGCTCTGAAACCTGCTGTTTTTCTGGCCCATCTCCATGGGGTCTGCCTCCTACATCCAACCCCCTGGGTCTTCCCAGATATCCAGCAAGCACTGGAGACATTCCCATTCTAAAAGCTCCACAAGTTTGATCTCTTCTGACCCTATACAGATACCCTTGATCACATTTTCTTGTCTAATTGCAATAGCTAAGACTTTCATTACAATGTTAAAAAACAGTGGAGACAGGTGATGTCTGTGGCTCAAAGGAGTAGGGTGCCCGCCCCATATGCCGGACGTGGTGGGTTCAAACCCAGCCCCGGCCAAAAACTGCAAAAGAAAAAAAAGGAAAAAAAACAGTGAAGAGAATGGGTAACCTTGCCTGGTTCCTGATCTGAGTGGAAATTATTTCAATTTAACTCCATTCAATATGATATTGGCTGTGGGTTTGTTGTAGATGGTCTCTATCAGTTTAAAAAATGTCTCTTCTATACCAAATTTCTTAAGTGTTCTGATCATGAAAGGATGCTGGATATTCCAGGGAAAACACTTGAAGAAATCAGCCTGGGTGAATATTTTGTGAGGAGGACACCCTGGGCAATTAAAACAACACCAAAAATACACTACTGGGACCTGATCAAACTAAAAAGCTTCTGCACAGCCAAGAACACAGTAAGTGAAGCAAGCAGACAGCCCCCAGAATGGGAGAAGATATTTGCAGGTTATGTCTCCGAAAAAGGTTTAATAACCAGAATCCATAGGGAACTCAAACATATTAGCAAGAAAAGAACAAGCGATCCCATCTCAGGGTGAGCAAGGGACTTGAAGAGAAACTTCTCTGAAGAAGACAGGCACACGGCCTACAGATGTATGAAAAAATGGTCATCATCCTTAATCATCAGAGAAATGCAAATTAAAACTACTTTGAGATATCATCTAACTCCAGTAAGATTAGCCCATATCACAAAATCCCAAGACCAGAGATGTTGACGTGGATGTGGAGAAAAGGGAACACTTCTACACTGTTGGTGGGAATGCAAACTAACATGTTCCTTTTGGAAAGATGTTTGGAGAACACTTAGGGATCTAAAAATAGACCTACCATTCGATCCTACAATTCCTCTACTAGGTATATACCCAGAAGACCAAAAATCACATCATAACAAAGATATTTGTACCAGAATGTTTGGTGTAGCCCAATTCATAATTGCTAAGTCATGGAAGAAGCCCAAGTACCCATCGACCCATGAATGAATTAATAAATTGTGGTATATGTACACCATGGAATATTATGCAGCCTTAAAGAAAGATGGAGACTTTACCTCTTTCATGTTTACATGGATGGAGCTGGAACATATTCTTCTTAGCAAAGTATCTCAAGTATGGAAGAAAAAGTATCCAATGTACTCAGCCCTACTATGAATCAAATTTATAGCTTTCTTATGAACACAGTAAGTAAAGCAAGCAGACAACACTCAGAATGGGAGAAGAAAACAGTAAGTAAAGCAAGCAGACATTCTTATGAAAGCTATAACCCAATTATAGCCCAAGAAGAAGGGGAAAAGGGGAGAAAGAGGGGAGGGGAGGAGGAAGGATGGGTGGAGGGAGGTAATCTGTGGGACCACACCTACGGTGCATCTTACAAGGGTACACATGAAATTTACTAAATGTCTTAACACAATAACTAAGAAAATGCTGCGAAGGCTATGTCAACTAATTCGATGAAAATATTTCAAATTGTGTATAAAACCAGCACATTGTACCCCATGATTGCATTAATGTACACAGCTATTATTTAATAAAAAAATAAATAATAGCTCCACAACTGTGCTTCTTTTGACTGAGTCCTCATTTCTGTATTCAGATGCACAATCTGCCAAAGTACAATCTACCCGCTACCCACCCACTCCTTCCTCCATCCAGTTAGTGTCACCACCTGCTTCTGCTGCCCCCAAATGGTTTTCCAGGTTTACCTTTGCTCTTCTTGGTCCCCACAGGTACCTTGTTGGCTCTCTGTCTGGGGGTACTGCTATCTCCTTCCCCCCACCCCACTCTGTCCCATATTGCAGCTAGATCACCATTGGAGAGCGGCATCTGTGGCCCCCACCATGTGGCTTCCTGCCTTAATCCCACCCACAACCATGCTTTGGCAACATCCAGACTTCTTAACAAGCAATGTGTTTCATACTGATGCGATGCCTGAATTTCTTGTGTTCTCACATGTGTGTGCGTGGGAGTGCGCTTTACAGTTCTGTGGCAGACACAGAAAGTGTGCAAAGTGAAGAAGTCTGGGCAATACATTTAAAAGACTAAAATAATGTATCTCAACATACAACTGGGTCTGCAATCTCTAATCAAATATTTTAATGAGTAGATTGAGAAATGGTATAAATAGATTGGCAAGAACAGTTATCTACCTACCCACCTCTCCCTAACGCCTAAGTCAGGGGTTACAGAAATATCTAGTCAACTGTCTGGACTCTGTAGGGATAGTCCATGGCGTGGCTGGTTTTCTCCATTGCTGCCACTAACTGTGCTATGTCAAGTCTCCCTTCCCCATTTTTTTGCTGATCCTGGAATGTCATTTTGACCATATCCACTAGCTTTTACATAGGCATTCAATTGAAACACTCAATCTTTTGTCCATCCCAAAGTTACTGTCTCACCCGTGGATGGTCAGGCCAGGCTGGTGGCTCCAGGGAGCTGCAGCAGTGAGGGGTCCGTATGCTGCCTTACTCCTCTTCCTTCCCCTTCAGCACTGGTGGGTGTAGGCTGTGGGGATGAAGCAGTGTCTGTATGTCTCTGCCCCTTCCCTGCGCAGACCCCGACACTCTGGTTGAAGGTTCAGGGTAGTATGGATGGGAAACGCCAAGCGCATCCTTATTTTGTTAACATTGTGCAGTTGAACCTGTCTCCACTGCCTCTGAGGACGGGGTGAATGGGTAAGTTATTTTGGAGTCCAAAAGGTGAATGTTTAGGATGAAGGTGAGTAGAAATCTCAATATCTCTGTTAGACACATTGGCAGAGGAGAGCAGTCCAGATTTTGCAAAGTATGACAGTAAGAAGGCAAGGTCTTGTTATCCATTGCCACATTCCATCAGAGTGAGCAGGTGGAAGCAGTGTAAGCGGATGGAGCGTTCCCTTCACTGAGGACATTCACGGTGACTGTGTCTAGTGGAAGCTGAATGATGAGATAATAAAGAAACCAGTCTCCAGCACACAGAGCTCACCCATGCATGGGTCTACTCTTTTAACTGACATCATAGCAAAAGCTTTCTGAGCTACCAGGACTGCGATGCAGAAGAGACACAAATCCACTGGAGCAAGAAGTGCACACGTGCTTTTAAGTGTAGAGAATATTTCTGGAAAGATGCACCTTTAGGTTAGTGGAAGAGATTCATTTTCACTATTTGCTCTTTTACTTCATTGAAATTTTGTACTGTCCGTGCATTACATTTTGAAAATTAGATACAATGGAGAGAGAGAGAAAGAGGGGGGAGAGAGATGTTATAAAGTCATTTATAATTTTTTATTTTTTTAAATTTCAGATTAATATAAGGGTATATGTGATTAGGTTACATTGTTTACATTTGTTAGGAAAAGTCCAAGTTGTATTTGAATCCTTCACCCAAGATGTGTACCATGTACCCTACAGTGTACCTTACTGAGCCCCTCTCCCAACCCTCCTTCCTTTTGAATTTAATGTTTTCCTCTCATGTGGGCCTGTAGTTATTCATCTATTAGTTTCAAATTAGTATTGAGTATAGGGAATGCTTGTTTTTCCATTCTTGAGATACTTTGCTAAGGAGAATGTTCTTCAGCTCCATCCAGGTAAATACAAAAGATATAAACCTCCATCATTTTTATGGTTGAGTAGTATTCCATACATATAGCATAGTTTATTAATCCATTCATGGTTGGATGGACACTTGGGTTGTTTCCACATCTTTTGATTGTGAATTGAGCTGCTATAAATATTTGAGTCCAAATGTCCTTATAGTAAAATGATTTTTTTCTTCTTAGTAGATACCTAGTAATGGGATTTCAGGATCAAATGGAAGGTCTACTTTTAGCTCTTTGATGATTCTCCACACTTTCCAAAAAGGCTGTGCTAGTTTGCAGTCCTGCCAGCAGAATGTAAGTGTCCCCTTCTCTCCACACTCACTCCAGCACCTGCAGCTTGGGGATTTTGTGCTGCGGGTTTTCTCACTGGGGTTAGCTGCTATCTCCAGGTGGTCTTTATCTGCATTTCTCTGATGCTTAGGGTGATGAGAATGGACAAGAAACACATGAAAAATGCTTATCGTCCCTAAAATTTAATTTTTTTCTTTGATTGAAGATTAAATAAAATCAGGCAGTAGGCTTCACTGGGTCCATGGGCCAGTTTGCCACCCTCTGCTGTGAGTGTAGGGCTCAAAGCTGGAATCTCTCTTGATAGAAATATATGCCTGGATCCCTTGAAAAAAATATCCAGTGTGGGAGTTGTATCAAATGAACTAAATTATGAATTAATTATTTTCTACACATACCATTATAGTTGGTACAAATACCACTATAATTTTCATTGTAGTTGCATTTATTTCATGACCCATTCTTTATATTCTATACCTCCATATTTCATGTCAGTATATTAGAGAATGTACTTTAAAAAAAATAATAAACAGTTTTTTAGAGCAGATTTATGTTTATAGACAGGGCAGAGAGCTCCCTTTTCATCTTCCCTCTCATTCCCTCCCCCTTTTCTTGTATTATTAATATTTTGCTGTGGTACCTTTGTTATAATTGATGAATGAACATTGATACATTGTTATTAATTCAAGGCCATAGTTTACACTTGGGTTCAATTTTCTGTTGGACAATTTGAAGAGGCCTGCAGAAGTGTCTGATGCTTTAGAGCAGGGCTCCATGCACTTTTCTTTAAAGCTCCAGTTAGTAAAAATTTTATACTTTATGGGTCACATTGTCTTTGCTGCAACTACTCAACTCTGCCTGCAGAGGGAAGGCAGCCATAGCCAATATACCTGTATAAACAAATGTCTTTATAAGGCTTTATAAAGCTTTACTTACAAAAGTGGGCCGTGTCCAAGGTATGCATTCCTCAGCAGCGGCCCCCCAATTTAGAATCTGGGAGGCTGTGCTAATACGATGTATTTTATTGTCACTGCAATGGGAAGCCCTGCAAGTGCCATCTTCTGACCTTGAGTTTTATTGGGTAACCATACTTCTGGCTTGTCTATGATGAAGACGTTACACAAGAAGAATGTGAGCAAGAAGAGAGAATGTTAGTGAATCCCAATGAGGGCTAATGATGGCTTAGGCCAGAGGCTGGTGAGCTATGGCCCACAGAACAAATCTAACCAAGTCCTGTTTTTCTTTGGCCAGAGACATAAAAATGGTTTTTACATTTTTCAAATGTTGTAAAAAAGAAAAACTAGGCAACAGAGACCACAGGTGACTATAAAAGTCTAAAATATTTACTTCTTGGCCCTTTAAAGAAAATGTTTATGTAATCCTGTCAATGCAGAAGACAGTTTGCAAATAGGGATGAAAAGTAGGGATACCCTGGATATGCAGGGATGAGAGAAAGGGTGAGTCAGCATGACTACTAGTTTTCTGGAGTTAGCACCTGTTTTAACAGAGCTCATGGCTTTTAATCCTTTTCTTACTCTGTAAATGCCTAAATGTCTTGCTCCATCTGGGAATTCAAGACTTCGATACTCACCTTCCTACTCATCATTTGCACCTGTATTTCAAATTTTAGATGTTCAAAATGGAAATTTTTGATATCCTTCTTTAAGTCATCCAAACCTCAATAAATGACATCTCCATCCATCTCTTTGCTCGGCCCCACTCTGCAAAATCTTTACTTGTCCACATCCCATCCATCAGCAAACGCTGTTGCTGTTTTTCCAAGGTGTTTCCAAAATCCATCCACTGCCAGTGTCTGCATCACTATACCCTGTCCAAGCTATCCTCTCTTATCTGCAGATGGTGCTTCTCACCAATATTCCTGTTCTTCAGTTGTTTCCTTTACTCCAATTCTATAATCAAGACATCTATATTGTCCTATTAAAACATAATTCAGATCAGGACCAGAAAAGGCAATTTTGGATAAGGACAAACAAGAGCTTAAATAGTCAAATATAATGATTTATTATGAAGCTATAGTAATTATGGCCAATACATCAATGGAATAGAATAGAAGGCTCAGAAGTAACTCACCCATATATGATCTTGTGATTTAAGACTCAGCTTTGCAGTTAGGGAAAGAAAGCATTTTGAAAAAAAATAGATTTGATATAATTGGCTGTCCATATGGAAATAAAAAGTGTTGACTACCTACATAAAATTATATACAAAAATCAACTTCAGATATAGCCTTAGGAAGTAGAAATAAAATAATAAAATTTTTCAGAAAAAAATAAGGAGAAATCTTCAAGACATTGAAGTCAGCAAAGATTTCTTTTTTTTTTTCTTTTCTTTTATTTTTCTTGCAGTTTTTTTTTTTTTTTTTCCGGCTGGGGCCGGGTTTGAACCTGCCACCTCTGGTATGTGGGGCCAGCACCCCACTCCTTTGAGCCATAGACATCTCCCAGTAAAGATTTCTTCAAAGAGAATAGACACAGATGAAAAACTATCCCTACAGGATGAAATAGCAATAAACCAGGCTGTGTTAAAATTATGAACTTATATTCATCAAAGACATTATTTACAGCATTTATACACATCACAAACTGTGAAAAGATATTTGCAATACATATATTTGAAAAAGGGCTCATACACACCGATTTACTTAAATAAAAGCAGAAGAGCTAATAAATCTGGCAAAAGATTTGAACAGATACTTCACAAAAGAGAACATTCATGGGGCCAAAAACATTAGAAAAGACGTTCATCAATGGGAACACCTGCCAGTATCAGTAAAACGAGAAAGAAAGGCAGTATCTGATGCTGGGAGGTGCAGCGTGAGTAGGGCTCGCAAACTAACTTCCTTCCTTTTTTCCTTCCTTCATTCCCATGAATATCTTGTGTATTGAATGTAGTTGAAATAGTTGAGGTTCTACAGATGAAGTCTGGATCGCTGGGGAAAGGACTCCAAGGAGGCTTAACCTTCACTGTGTCCTCACAGAGGGAAATACAATGTGTAGAAGAGCTCAGACTCCAGGGTGGACCATGATTTGGGTCCTGCCCTCTGTCACCTCCTAGCTGAGAGTTAGGGGAAAGCTGCAGAGTCTCAGAATCTCGGTTTCCTCAGTGGGCACAGACAGATAGTACAGCCCACGTCTAAAGACTGCAGTGAGGATTAAATGAGAAATCAGACTCAGAGGGTCTGTCACTTCTGGGACATGTGGTGACTAATATAATGCTAGTTTCCTCTCTCTCTGCGCAGCGAACCCATCTCCTGGTTACTCCAGATCACGAGGCCCAAGGCTTGCGGACATCTCCTCCCCTCTCTGGTATTGTCTTCACAAATACAGCACACAGGACCAGCATCTTTCCCCCTTTGGAAGGGAGGCTCATGGCTTTCATCAGAAACTTTGTGGTGCATGCACACCATGACAGTCAGCTTCGAGGTTGCACCCTGGGCCTTTCACAATTCTGGGGCGATGGAGTAGATGCTGTGGTAGAGACTGATCGCAGGTCACGTGAGCCTGGAGGCCACATCTGGCTGTTCAGCAGGTGCAGCACAGAAGCAACTGCAGCTATGTGTATGTCCTGCGGTGTCCTGTGTGAGGGTCATTGGCGCTTTAGCAGTCCAGGGCATTACCTTCCTATCATGAGCTCTATGAGGACCCAGCATGCACCTGGCCTGTCCCCTGGTATGGCAGGTGAATCTGTCCTTGCTCCCTCAGCAGACAGACAGGGCTCGCCTTATGGCCCCCGCTCATCATGATGGGATTAGAGTTCGTCTTTCGCGTTGTCTGTATCCAGGCTGCATTTCTAGGAATTCTGATTCCAATCAGGATGTGAAAGTTACCTTTAAAAAAATGGAATAAAGTGGAGCTTTAGAGCTCCTTCATATTTTTCTTGTTTTTATTTTTGACAATTTTTAGTGACAGAAACAGCAGCTTTCACACTGATTATTTGGATATTTTAATGTTTTTCATTATGTATGAATTATTCTTCGCTGTGGTGTGAAACCCTCTGCAAATTACGCTAAATAACACATCTGTCTCATGAAAATCATGGACTTCAGTATCAGTCACAACATTGACTAATGAAGTTTGGAGGCTCAGGAAGCAGTTATGGTTTGTGGCTCTCTCCCTTTGTCTTTCTCTCTCTCTACTTTGTTATCACACTAATGGTAGTTCGGGGAGCACCTGCTAAAAGAAAATTCTCTGGGCTTCTTTTGGGCTGGTGCAGAGGCAGGTCTGTTGTTCTCCCACTGGGGAGACTGTTGGGGGGGGTGAAGTGGGGACCAAGCAGCTCCTGAACAGATGTTCTGTGTCAGAGAATGATTGAGGTGAAAACCAGTGGTAGATTAGGGAAAGGAACTCACACTTCATAGCCTTCTGATTTTAATGTTCTGTGCAGACCCACTGCAGCATTTCCAGGCTAGACAAAAGGGGACCAACCCTAGCTCATGCCAACAAACGCTGAAGCAGCCTCTGTCCTCTAGACAGTTTCTGAGCAAGGTCCACAGGACGTGGCACATTACTTTGTGGGAAAAGGAATAGAGACCTTTCTTTCCACCTAAACCTTGATACTAAAAATCAGGATGGATTGGGGTGACTTTATTCTGTATTCTCAATGGATCACATTGCTTTTTACTGCTTATCACACCAGACTAGTCCAACAGAAAGAAAAGTTGGCTATGGGAAACTGGGAAGCTTTTACTCATATATAATGTTTCCCAGCACTAGCAATATAGGCAATAATTTTAAAGGAAAATGCAGTATGATTGGGGGAAAGGGATCTATCAAAAACTCAGGAAAGGACTTTTGGACCCTCCCTAAAGCAATAGCATGAAAGTGATTTAATAGTAACACAGACTAAATCCCCAAGGTCAATAATTTTATTTGCTATTATGTACAGAATTACCACCTGGGGGGTTCACAGAACATATTAAAAGCCCCCCAATGCATCACTAACAAAGCTTTTCTTGCCTACAAACTGGAGAAACATGAAATCTCCCATCCCTTCAGAAGCAATTCATCCAGTAATGATTTACTCCCACCCGTCCAAGATGACTTGATGACTTGACTCCCACTCAGTGTAATTTGCAGAAGCAAAACTTTGGCTGAACTCCATGGTTTGCTACTGTGTCCCCTCTTGCTGCTCCCAATCCACATGTTACCCCACAGGAGAAATAAGGTGCAAACGCTGTCTGCATGAATGGCTTCAGGATGTTCTGAGCGTGTGGGAATGAGAACTCAAACTTCATGACCTGGAGAGGAAACCTCCTCACGTCACCATCTGATCTCTAACAAAGCAAAAAAAAAAAAAAAAGCATACACTGGGGAAAGAAAACCCTATCCAATAAATGGTGCTGTGAGAAGTGGTGAGTCAGCTGTGAGGAATGCAACTGGGCCTGCATCTGTCACCACTTATAGAAATTAACTCACTGTGGATTAAAGATTTTAATCTAAGACACAAAAGTATAAAAACTGTGGATGAAAGTGGGAGAAAACTCTTAATCTTCTTGGTCTAAGGAAAGAATGGCTGGCAATCTCAGCCACAACACAAATAAAATAAATGGGACCTGATCAAGTTACAAAGCTTCTTTTATTTATTTATTTATATATTTATTTTTTATTAGTATTAGATCATAGCTGTGCACAGTAATGCGATCATGGGGCACCATACACTGGTTTTATAAACAGTTCGACACATTTTCATCACATTGGTTAACACAGCATTCCTGGCATTTTCTTAGTTATTGTGTTAAGACAATCATATTCTGCCTTCATTAAGTTACAGAGCTTCTTAACAGTTAAATACAACATCAACAATGCAAAGAGAGGAGCTGCAGAATGAAAGGAGCTATTTGCATGCTATGAATCCAAAAAAGGGCTAATAACCAGAGTCGACAAAGAACTCAAGCAGATCAACAGGAAAAGATTAGTTAAACCATCGCGTTAATGTACACAGCTATGATTTAATAATAATAATAAAAAAAGATTAGTTAACCCCATAAAAAAACCAGGCAAGATGTATGAATATAAACTTTTCTTATGAGGACAGATGAATGGCCAACAAATGCATGAAGAGATGCTTATCATCCCTAATCATCAGGGAAATGCAAATCGAAGCCGTTTTGAGACCTCACCTAGACTCCGAGAGAATGGCCCACATCACAAAATCAAAGCAACAGATGCTGGCCTGGGTACAGAGAGATGGGAACACTCCTGCACAGCCTCTGTGGAAAGGACTAGGGAGATTCCTCTAAGAACTAAAAGTAGAAGTTGCATTTGATCCTGAAATCCCATTATTAGATATTTACTCAAAACAAAAAAAGCAATTTTACCATAAGCACATTTGCACTTGAATGTCCACAGAAGCATTAGTCACAACTGTAAAGATGTGGAAACAACACAGGTGCCCTTCAACACATGAGTGGATTAACAAACTGTGGTATATGTATACCAGGGAATATCATGCAGCCACAAAAAGACAGAGATTTGTACCTTTGTAACACCCTGGATGGGTTTAGAGAACGTTCTCTTAAGAAAAGTATCCCAAGAATGGAGAAACAAGCACACACGTACTGGTACTTAATTAGAACCAGTAGATTAACAACTACATGCTCACGTAAGAGACGATCTCGATTAAATTCAAATAAGGGGTAGGGGTAAATTCTCACCAATGCATTCTTCCCATGGTGACACGCACACTTCCTGGGTGAAGGGCACAAACCTTACCTTTTGTGGTTTGGACTTTTACCTTACAAAAGAAAACTATGTAACCTAATTGCATGTGCTTCCATATTAACCTAAAATTTAAGAACAATTAACTTTAGAAAAAAAAAAAAAAAAGAATGCAAACTTCCCATTGCCTTCCTCTCCTCAATTCTCCTGACTCTCAGCCCTGGGCTAATCGGAGAGCTCAGACCTCATGCAGCAGCCCCATTGGGTGGGGACAGCCAGTCACAAGCGGTGCTTTGCTTTCTCCACTCCAAGTGAACAGCTACAATTGAAAATCAGAGAGAGTGGCCTTTCCACTCTTCATCTGCAGTATCGTACGCCTTGGTAGGGTGAGCTGTATTTGGCTTTCATGAAGCTGTATTTTCTGAGGATAATCCACCACAGAGGCAGCTTCAGAACTGATTTAAACAGAGCTGCAGAGCCTGCGCCTTGGGAGACAAACTGCATTGTTAAGGAGGTGGGCTCTGGAGAAGCCCAGACTTGGCGCTAAACTCAGTCCTGCTTGTTAGCTATTTAAATGACTTTGCATGGATTACCACAGTTCATTTCTCTGTCAAAAAATGAAATATATGGAAATTCATGGTTGTCTGAGAATTAAATATGATAATTCATATAAAACCTTTCTTTTTTTTTTTTTTTTTTTTTTGTAGAGACAGAGTCTCACTGTACCGCCCTCGGGTAGAGTGCCGTGGCGTGACGCAGCTCACAGCAACCTCCAACTCTTGGACTTACGCGATTCTCTTACCTCAGCCTCCCGAGCAGCTGGGACTACAGGCGCCCGCCACAATGCCCGGCTATTTTTTTTTGCAATTTGGCCGGGGCTGGGTTCGAACCCGCCACCCTCGGCATATGGGGCTGGCGCCCCACTCACTGAGCCACAGGCGCTGCCCCATATAAAACCTTTCAGGCAAAGCCTGGCCAACACTCAGCTGGTAAGTGCTATTAATTATACAGTCTGAAGAGTTCGTAATAGCAATTTTGGGAGAAAGGGACAATAGCAGGCATTATTATAAAATTAAACACTGTCACAGTTCTCTAAACACCCTGGAATCAGTATCAGGTGAAATATTTTAACTATAACAAGGACTCCTATTTTATCAATAGCCAGACTCTGGTTAAGGGGAATTTGACACTGTTTTCAGCCCAAGATAAATAGGACGCAGACCCAGGGGTTTTAGACCCCGCTGTAGGATCCACCCTCCCCCACAGTTCTCCTCTTTGGTGAAGTTGAAGATAATTCACAGGGTGTAAAAATCTTCCTTTAAATACAAAAATTTAAGATTGGAGGACATTTTAGAGATAAGTCGTTTCAGCTACTGTAGACAACTTGTCATCTGTAGACGTGTGGAATAAACTCAGGAAAGAGGGAAAGTGTGGTGAATGAACTTCGGTTATATAAAAGCTGTGGTGTCACAGGACAGTGACGAAGGTGGGGTGGGGGGAGACAGAGGGAGAATCAAGACAGTCTCAGGGGTTTCAGTGGGTTCAGTGGTGGCATTTCACTGGGGCAGATTTCAGAACAAATTGAGACTCCTTTACATTGAATAACTTTTCTTTTTAAAACTTTTTCCCCTTTTTTAATGAAACACTGGAGGAAAGTTGGGTGGCATTTGCAGGTACAGGGCCGACCTGGCCTGCCAGCCTCTCCAAGATGCTCTTGCAGGTGGTTGGAGATTCCATGTGAAATAATTATGTTTTAATAGACATATAATAATTCCACATATTTATGGGCAGAGTGTGATGTTACAATAGATGCATACATGGTGTAGTAATCAAATCAGGGTTTTGAGCATGCCCATCACCTCATACATTTACATTTATTTGTGGTAAGAACATTTGAAAGCCCCTCTTGTAGCCATTTGGGAATGTGCAGTACAATGGTGTTAAACGCGGTTACTCTTCTATGAGGTAAAACCCCAGAACTTACCTTCCCATCTACGTGGCCCTTTATACCCAATTGACCTATGTCTTCCCATCTGCCCTCCCCTCTACCCTCCCTGGGCTCTGGTAACCAGCTTTCTATGAGATCAATTCTTTAGACTTGATGTCAAAGAGGACATCATGGGCTAAGCCTCTAGCCCAGTGTTCTTCAACCTGTTTAATCTTGTAGCATGCTTGAACCTGTATTAAACTTCCATAGTACACTTAAATTATGTCAGTCAAAGAAAGAATAAAACAACAAATATACTTACCGTGTTTTAAACTTCTTTTGAAAACAATTTAATTAATGATTTTCAAAAATTTTGAGGCACACCTAAGATCCTCCTAGGACACAATATGATTGCAAGAGGGACTTTACCTAACAATTGCAATCAGTGTAACCTGGCTTATTGTACCCTCAATGAATCCCTAACAATAAAAAGTTAAAAAAAAAAAAATCATTGCTCTAGTAGGTATTTGACTGATAGTTCCTTAAAAAGACTTTTAGCATTAGTAAGAAAGTGTGGGTGATTATATATTGGTTTCATAATAGTACTGAGTACATTGGACACTTTTTCTTCATTCTTTTTTTTTAATTAACATAGCTTTCACTTAATTTGCTTAATCACAGTGTTAAGACATTTGTGTTCAATACTTGATAGATTTGACTTGTACCCTTGCAATATGCTCCACAGGTGTGGTTCCACCTTTAACCCTCCCTCTATTGAACCTCCCCCTCCCTTCCCCTCTCCCTCCCCTTCCCTTCTTCATCCTGGGCTACAGTTGTGATTCATCTCTCATATGAAAGTGTGAGTGATTATAAATTGATTTTATAGTAGTACTGAGTACATTCTTTTTTTTTTTTTCCATTCCTGAAATACTTTACTAAGAAGAATATTTTTATGGGTTTATAATGTGCTGATTTTATATACAATTTGGATGTTGGAACATATTCTTCTTATTAAAGTATCTCAAGAATGAGATACTTAACAAAGTAGCTCAAGAATGGGATACTTTAATTAGAAGAATATGTTCCAGCTCCATCCATGTAGACATAAAAGAGGTAAAGTCTCCATCTTTTTTTATGGCTGCGTAATATCCAAATTTGTATATAAAATCAGCACATCGTACACCATAAATGCATTAATGTACACAGTTATGATTTAATAAAAAAAGAAAAAAACTTAAAAAAATTATTATTTGGAAACCTTAAATAGTTTCAAATATTTAAAAAATGTCTCACCCAGTGGAGCGTTCAAATAAACCAGCAATTTTGGAGGATACGGACAGGTCAAAGGGAAAAGCGGAGGAGCTCTGCAACGGACACGGGCTGTTGAAAGGGAAAATAGGTACAGACTTGCTTTGGACTTTACTACATGTGCATGTTACAGAGAGCTAACGGGTAAAATGAGAATAATATTTCTTTCTATTGTTGTACGAATGTAAGTTGGAACATTGCATTTAGTTTCCACTTATTTATCTCAAAACCTGAGAATTGCTCCTGCCTTTTTCTCGGGGTTGCTGCTGCACACTCTTCCTGCAGGCCTTCCTCACCACTGCCTTCCTCACTCCTGTGAAAGCGGCAGCCGGTCGCAGAGACAGAGCTGTCTCTCATTCCATTCCTTTGGCAGCACTGCCTCTGGGGGACGCTCCTTCAGCAGGAGGAAGCTTCCCTCTGCCTCTGCTCCTGGGATGCCCTCACTATTCCTGCTTAATGTTTGTGTCTATTAATCCACTGGGCTTATAAAGTGTTAACAGTTTGATTCTATCATTTATTAGAGTGGTGTTGCTTCTGATCTCTGAGTTAGTTGTTCGGTGGTGCCATTCATATAAGAAAGGCAAGACGAATGCTTGTTATTCTTTATCTTATTCAGTATTTAAGATAATACATTGATTTATGCCATCCTCTTAGGATTATGTCCGCTTTGTATTGATAGTTTTTCCTTAGAGTCATGTTTTTGGAGGCATCACTTACAAATAGGAAACCTTATGCTTTTTAGGTGTTCAGGTTTATGAGTTCTGTCAAACATGTAGTCATGGAAACACCAGCACAGTCGAAACACAACATTTCTATCTAAGTAACAGTGTGGAGTGTCCTTTTTGTGCTTAAATTACCACCCGGATATGTTCTTTTGTAAAGTGTTTATTCAAATATTTCATCCATTTTATATTTGGGCTTTTTTCTTAATATTAATTTCTGAGAGTTTCTCATATGTTCTAGGCACAGGTATTTTCTAATTTAATGTGATTCTTCCATTTTCTCAGAAATGCAGAAATCAAAGACAAGACTTTTGAACTCACCCAATCATTCAAAGAGGCAGAAAAGAAGAGAAGAAAACCATTTTTTGTTAAGCTTCTAAGCTAAATGTGTTAAAATTGTTCAATATTGCTTTACTATATAGTTTGTAAGTCTTTACATTAGACTTAATTCTGGAAAAAAAGTGTTCTGACATAAACATAACTGGAATGGCCATAAAAGCACATCACAAGAAAAATACTGCAGCTGTGTTTTAGTTTTAAACACCAAATAGCTAAGACATTTGCATATCATTTTGGGGGGGGTCAATATAACAGTATCTAAGGTTAGGTTACATTCTTTCCATTTATTAGGTAGAGTTTGAGTTGTAGTTGAGTCCTTCACCCAGGAGGTGCCATATACCCTTACATTGTACCTGTTAGGTGGGAACTTACTGGCCCTTCCCCCTCCTCTTCTTGAATCTAATTGTGTTTGTCTCTTTCGGGGATTTTAGTTGTTCATCTACAAGTTTCAAATTAGTATTGAGTACATGGATGCTTGCTTTTCCATTCTTGAGATACTTTAATAAAGAGAATGCTCTTCAAATCCATACAGGTAAGTACAAAAGATATAAAGTCTCCATCTTTTTATGGCTGAATAGTATTCCTGGTATACATATTAATCTGTTGATGGCACTTGGGTTGTCGTCACATCTTTGTGATTGTGAATTGAGCTGCTATAAATATTTGGGTGCAAATGTCCTTGATTTTTAGACTTTCAATGTGCCTATTAATATGTTAAAATAATTTACAGTGTATAAAATTCACTCATAATCCAATTTTAGGACATTTCATTAATTGTATAATTTCTTGGAGTTTCTCTGACAAATTATCATAAGCTTGGCATCTTAAAACAGGAGAAATTTGTTTCCTCACAGTTCTGGAGGCCAAAAATCACATCAGTTTTCTTGGGCTCACTTCAAGGTATTGGCAGGCACAGTCTCTGGGACTTTCTTGGGGATGCTCCGTTTCCCGCCTTATCTGGGTTTGGTGGCTGCAGGCATTCCTTGGTTTATGGTGGCATCACTCCAGTATTCACAGCGAGAATCTAAAAATCTCTTTCTGCTCCATCTTCCCATCACCTTCTGTGTATCTGTGTGTGTGTGTGTGTGAAACCTCCCTTAGTCCACCTCTTATAGGAATATATGTAATGCATTCACAGCCCATCAGAATAACCCAGGATAACTTCCCCATTTCAAGGTCCTTAATTTAATCATATCTATTGCCATGTAAGGTGAAATTCACAGGCTCTGGAGATTTAGAAGTAGGTATGTTTTAGAGTGAGAGGCTTTCTTCAGCTCACTGCATCACCCTGCAAATAGATATCCTAACTGATGACAGTCACCCCTCCATTCCCATCCCCAGCCCTGGCAATCCCTGAACTACTGTCTGTGTCTGTACAGTAGTTAATATGTAATATGCAACAGACATTATGTTGACAATGTATCGGTCTCTGGGTTGCACTGTCCACATATTGTGTCTGAGAGCTTTTATATATTTAAATTGTTGGTTTGAGAGAAGCAACATTACTAGATTTTGAAATTACCATATGAAATACAGAATTATGACTTTTAATTGTGACTTCAGGCTCTTGTCTTCTATATGATTGCATGTAATTCTGTGTGTATATATATTTTTTGCATTTTCACTTAAAATGCCAATCTATAGCAATATCAAAGAAATTTCAACCACCGTGGAAGCTTAGTATCTTTAATCATGCAGGCAAAAGACTTCCAAATTTTCCCCACAAGACCAACAAACAACAAAAATCCTTCAGAAGCGTTCAAGACAAACAAATATATTACATACAGTGTTCCTTTATAATTTGTCCAGACTTATTCATTTCCAGTAAAATAATCCATTCCTAAGAGACATAATTTAGTGAATAATGCATAAATTCTTAGTGCTAATTAATGAGTAAAATCATCTTACACAATACTCCTTGCTATCATGTTTTTGTTGATTTTCATATGTACAATTTCGTCTTCCCAGAGTTTTGCTATCTAGGAACTAGAGGGCAGGATTTATATCTTATTGCTCATTTTCGGTAACTATGTATTTGTCCACAGTATACCAAGAAAAAACAGATATCTGAAAATATTTATGGAATTTCACATACTCTATATTGATGAAGGCATAGTGCTTGATTAAAATATGTTGATCATTGACAGAATGGTTATCAGGTAGAATTCAGAATTACAGACACACATCTGATTCTAACCATGTACATTTTTGTGTACTTAGTAAGCCCTGCTCATTTTAAAGTGCAGCCTTTTATTTAAAGGGGACCAGCTCCAGTTGAAGCGATCTCAATGTCCTGGGTTGCTAGGAGTGCAGAGTACCACAAACTACACCTGAAACAACAGAGATGGACGGCTCAAGTTCTGGAGCCAGACCTGGGGGAGCAAGGTGTCGTCAGGTCTGATGTTACTGAGGTTGAGAGAGAACCTGGCCACTCCCTCTGAGATTCTGGCAGTCCTCGCTGCTCACTGCCTTCTAGAAGCATCACCCCTTCTCTGCATTCCTGTCCACATGGTATCTCTTTGTGTACTGTGTCCAGATCATATCAGATCAGGGCCCACCCTACTCCAGTATAACTTCAGCTTAACTACTTATCTCTGTAAAGATAATAAGGTCATATTCGAAGTTGCTGGGTAATAGAGCTTCACCAGAAATTTTGGGAGATTCAGCACAATTCAACTCAGAGTAGCTGTGGACAAGGCAGTGCCTGCTTAGAAACTGACTTTGTGACTGTCAAATGCAATCGGTGGATCCTGAGGAATCAACTCTACCTGGCAGAGCATTCCTGAGGGGTGCCAGCACCACAGTGACAGGTACAGCATCTGACCCCCGGCCAGCACCACAGCGACAGGTGCAGCGTCAGAACCCTGGTCTGCACCACAGCGACAGGTGCAGCGTCAGAACCCTGGTCTGCACCACAGCGACAGGTGCAGCATCAGACCCCTGGTCTGCACTACAGTGACAGGTGCAGCATCAGACCCCTGGTCTGCACTACAGTGACAGGTGCAGCATCAGACCCCTGGTCTGCACTACAGTGACAGGTGCAGCATCAGACCCCTGGTCTGCACTACAGTGACAGGTGCAGTGTCAGACCCCCGGCCCACGCCACAGCTACAGGTGCAGCGTCAGACCCTCCTTACCAAGGTCTGTACATTCATTAAAAAGCCCTTGGAACTGCCACAGCTTACCACTCTGAGGAATTCACTTAGGTTCTATCACTTCACTCCAGGCTTCCTTCCTAGATACACAAAGTGCTAAGTGCAATAATACTCCCCAATTTCCTGTAAGCTCAGCTTGTGCTTGACACGACTATTGAGAAATTCTATAGGTGTCACTTCCATTTGGCATTTTGAATTGCATTTCACAATTACATGCTTGAAAACCCCAGGTACGAAAAGTTGCTTTGTGGAAATGAAATTATAATGCCATAGTAAATCTCTAATTATGGGAAAATGTGCTATTTTTATCACCATCTGGTTTTATGAACTTTTGAATACACTCTGTCTAAAATTTTATGGTAATGCCATTTGCATTGTGAGCCCTTTTGTGCCAACCTTATTGTAGAATGAAAAAAGTATGTGAAAATACATGATCTATAAAAAATCTTTGACATAGGTATAACTCTTAGCTCACACTACTGCTCCAATTCTGGCTAAAGAAACTCAAAACTTAAACACATGATAGTGATAATTCAACCAGCTACCCAGAGCTGAGTCTATTCAGGCAATAGCTCAATGAAAACAGAGGTTTTCAATAAAACTAATTAACCTTTAACCAGTAATGGCACTTTGGGGAAATAGTACATGAATCTCTGTAACATTTTTTTCCTGCTGTAAACTCCATGTGATTTTCAAACTTAATAAATTAAACTAATTTTATATGTGACTGGATAAAGATAAAGACGTGAATCTGGTTAGAATTTCAAGGGTTGTAAAGGGAGGGGAAAAAAACAATTATTCATTTAAGATCAGGTGCATAGGCCAGCATTCTCACAGTAAATATCTTTCTGGTTTTTCATTCATTTTCATTGAAATAAATGCACCAGACATTGCCAAGTGCAAGAAATAAAAATATCTGGCTTGGAGAATCCTAGGCCAAAGGCAGGAAAATAAACATTAATTCATTTAAACTTTAGTCTATCTCTTTCATATCATGTTTCTAGCCTAAGTCAACTCCTCAAAATCCCCAACTAGATTGCTGGCTGACCCAACTAGAAGCTGGCTCAGAAATGTACTTGTTTATTTTATCTTTCATAACTAAATACCCCTAGCATGGGGTAACTAAATAAGCCTTTAGCATGGGGTAACTATGAGCTCTGCCTAACAGTGATAGCCAAAACTTTTTCTTTAACAGGCAAAAATAAGAATGTAAGGTAAATATTATTTGTAGAAATTTAAATAAGTATTATGATGTGTGATGCAATGGAATTAAAAAGTATCTACTCTGCCTTCATATAGTAAGTGTGTTTCATCAGGACTTCAAAATCTTTCTATCACTTTTTATGCGGTCTGACTCTCCCAAACATCCAGAACTTAAGGCCATTCCTTGTTGACTGATAGCCACTGATGTGATCACATGCAGCCCAAGGCAGCTATGAAGCAGGTGTAACACCTACCTCTCCCACCTGCCATAGTCTAAGGAATGATGCCGAGGACCTGGGGCTCAAAGGAATAGTGGAGGCACAAGATGAAAACCATAACCCCCGTGTCACTGTGTGCGGTGAAGCCACACACCGCACAGCACCCCTAGGGAGTTTTCAGCCTGTCTTTGGTCCTCTCACCTGCACCCCTTTCCTGAGAGCTCCCCCTTGTTGTCAGCAAGGCCCAAAAGGCAGCACCCCAAATCCTTTTCCCCATATGTCTCCAGCCTAGAATTTGCCACAGATAGGAATTCAGTTATAGCTCTATTCCTGGAGAGACACCAGGGTGACAGCTTCCCCTGGTAGAGGGGTCACCCACTTTGCTGCCCTCGAGGGAGCAGTGGGAGCCGCCCAGGAAAAAATAAGTACTGAGGGGCATCCCGCATCAGAGCCTCGGGCTGAGATAGCCAGGGGAAGCTTCCCTAATGTTTATGGCAGATTTTCTGATCTTTAGCAATTACATAAGATCTAAATTCTTAATAAAATTCTTCATACCTGCAGTGCTTAGCGTGGGATCTGTTAGCCTTACTGAACACTGCAAATCATGAAGAAAGTTTTACGTGTCTAGTCACTGAAATGTGAGATGTATTGATATGTGCTCATTCTTACAAGACATGCTTTTGTCGCTGTGCTCTCTCTATTTCAAAAACACAGCCTTCATGAGAATGTTATTAGACTTTAGCTCTAAGCCTTGCTCTTGCCGTACTAATCTATATCATTTATGGAAAGTCTAAATTGCCATTTCACAGATACAATGTCAGTTCTGGAAACACACAGGTCCACTCATCATGCTTAGTTTATAATCTCTTTCCATTTTTGAATGCTAAGGAGATAAAACATTATCCTAATCCTTAGCACGTGTGTGGAATTGCTCTGTATATCAGTATAAACTAATTTAAGGGAATTGTCTATTTAATTTTCACAACATTCCTTTGTGGTAGGCAAGAATTAAGGAAGAAGATAGTTGTTGATGAATTTTTCTCAAATTTTAATTTCTCGTTTATGTAGCTGGAAATGAGCAGTAGCCGCATAAACCAATGCACTTATAAAAATAATAGTTTCTAGGAAACAAAGAAACCTATGTTTCAGATATGTTGGCAAATACACAAATACCTGGGTTTCAGGTTTGAGTATCTGAGAGAGACAGGGCTGCATAGCGACGCAATATAAGGGAATCGAGTCCAAACACTTTCAAAATCAATCACAGAATTATGTAAGCGGTTGAGCACAAAATTAATATAAGACTCAATAGCTTAAGTAAACAAAGCAACAGTTAGTAAAATATAACGGCATAAGATACACACTGATAAAATAATTCAATATAAATTGTACAAGGCCTGTATACGATGTAGAAGAATAAAACTTTAAAATGAGGGACATGGCGGAAGGTTAGTGGAAATGAGTGTCACACTGCTGGATTGAAAATTACAAACTTTATCAAGAACACTGTTAAGAAGTCAATTTTTACAGTGCGTTCTCTACACAGTATTCAATGGACATCCCACGATGTTCAGTAAATGTGTAAGCAACACTGTTTTTGCATCTACCAAGAGGATTATAGAATTCTTTGGAGAAATAAGCATGCAGGAAGATGTAGGATACGTGTAAAAAGGAAGATGGATGAAGTTGAACTAATTCTCCTATATTATCAAAGCCATAACAGAAAGTAATACTCATTTAAATCTGTGACCCTGAGGCCTGGGAGACTGAGCATCAGTGGAACAGGTCCAAGGGCAAGGCGGGCAAGGGGAAGCCTGCGGCGAGGTCTCCCTGCAGGAGCACTGCACTCAACACTACCCCCTCAAGCAAGCCCCTTCAGAATGACCAAAACTCAGGAGCGCGGTCACACTACCTGATTTAAGATGACGTCAAGGACAGAGGCACTGTCGAAGGCAGAAACGGTAATCCTAGGACATCCTCCCCTGCAACTGCATAGAGAGAAAAGTTGTGTGCTGGGGGTGGGAGGAAAAGATAGAAGTGACTGTGGGACTTTGCATAGAGACTCGGGGCTTTTCTGGGACAGGGAAACACAGCACAGGGTAGAATTCCTGTGGTGCCCATGGAGAGAGCATTTTGAACAGCTTGGCCACAGGGACATTCTCTATCCTGAATCTTAAATTCCAGATAGTCCCACCACAAGCACACAAATTGCAGCCTGAAGTTTGGACTAAGTTTGTGGGCAGTCAGGCCACAAAAGCCATAGTCCCTGGGAAATTCCTGAACTTGACTGGATCAGAGTCAGCGGATTTGGTGTGCACATGACCCCATGAGATACAAGCACTGGCAGCAAAGCCAGTGCCCGTGTCACCCGGTCCCCAATGCCAGGAAGGACAGTTCGGGGACAGTCTTCCTCCACCAGGTGAAAGGAAAGGAAAGAATTCAGAAGATATTGCTTTGGAGCTTGGGTACCAGCTCAAAAATAGTGAAAATAAAGTACGAAGCAATTCGTAAAGCTGCTGAGGCCAGGCCTTAGTTCCTGGATGGCATTTCTGGACCCACCATGGGTCAGAAGGAAACATTCTGTCCTGAAGGGAAGAAACTAGTCGTGGTAGGATTCACCACCTGCTGACTAAAGAGCTTTGGGCTTTGAATAAATATCAGAGGTTTCCAGGCAACAGAACCCATGGGCTTTGGATGGGAAAGGGTTGGCTGCAGGTGCGTCCTGGCACTGGTGGCTGTGAGGGAGGGAGGGCCCCACATCATTCCAGCAGTACAGCAAGGGGAGCAAGGGAAGAGAGAAAGAGATTTTTCTTCTTAACCCAGGAAGTTCTCTGGTATCTTATCCAGTTCCACCAGGAAGGAACCAGGAGGTAACCATTAGGAATCTGCAAGAATCCCAGCATGTCTGGGGCCAGGACATAAGTAGTGCTGATACAGCATCAGGCACCAAAGACTTAGATCACAACACTCAGTTCCCTTTGACTGCCCGGAAAGCCTTCTCATGAAGGATAGGTTCAGACAAGCCCGACTGTGAAGATTAAAATTAAATATTTGATTCTTTAATGCCCAGATATTGATGGGCACCCACAAACTTCCCGGTCATCCAGGAAAACGTGATATCAAACAAACTCAATAAGGCACCAATGACAGAACGTGGAGTGGTGGAGAAATGGGATATTTCAGAAAAAATTCAAAATAGCAGTCAGTCCTAAAGAAGCTCAATAGACTTCAAGATGCATAGAAGGAGTTTGGGAGCCTATCAGAGAAACTTTAACCAAGACATTGAAAGAAAAAAAATCAAGCCGTCATTCTAGAGCTGAGGATTCGATTGAGAAACTGAGAAGTGAATCCGTCTCTCAAGAGCAGAACTGATCATGCAGAAGAAAGAATTAGTGACCTTAAACACAGGCTGTTTGAAAATACCCCGTCAGAAGAAGAAGAAAAAAAAAAGAATAAAAAGGAATGGAGTACGCATGGAAGCTTTTAGAAAAGAATATGGTGCAATTAAAAATAATCTTGAAATGGGAAAAGGTTTTTAAATTTTTAATAAGAAGCCTTCTGGGAGAAGACAGATGGATTTCCCATGCTAAAACAATGCACACAAGAAACAAAAATAAAATGATAAAAAAGTCAAAAACAAGCAATTGAGGAAGTATGCCTGAATTCCAGGCAATGAGGGGGGAGTGATGTTTCATTAATTTATTTCATCCTTACAGAGACAAAGAAGCAAAAAGTGTCCAGGGCACAGAGCATGCGTGTGAAGATCTCAGGTTTGTAGCGTCGGGACCACAAATGTGACTGGAGGTCTTGACTGATGCACACAAGACCAAAAGGAGGTGGCAGGACTGGGGCGAGTGGTTCTGCACCAGCGGCTGAGAATTCCCCACCATAATCAGTGTTAAAGAAACTGCCAGTGGTAATTCTCCTGTTTAATTTATAATAAACCTATGTAACTTGTGGAAGGACAGCTGGAAACCTCTGCCCAGTGGCCAGCCCATCCCATGTGCGAATCCTTGTGTGGGACTTTATTGTGGCCTACACAGCACTTCTGAGAAGGTGGACTGGCGGGAGTGTCCCCTCTGTCACCCCCAGACCCTTGTCGACATCCCTCACTGACACATGTTCAGCCTGCCTTGCTTCAAGGTGACTGTTCCATTTCACTCTCTCCTGTTCCCCTTCCAGGTGGCAGTATCTGCAGCTTGTACCTAACAAGTAAATTCCGAGGCTCCTTCTATTCTTCCAGTCCCCCTGAAGGAACTTTGTCCTTGATGATCTCTGAAAAAACACTTTAAACTGTTTAGCTGTCATGTCAAGTATGATCAAGTCCGATGAAGTTTTGTTCATGAATGCAATTAAACTGTGCATTTCAAAAACATGATTGCACATGAAAAACCAACTTCTCACCAACTGAGAAAAAAAAGCCAAACGAAACACATGCTGCTAATCTCATTGTCCCCAAATAAAGCCACATCTTTGTCTTCACTTAAGGGTCTTCTAGTTGGCCCAGGTCATGCACGCCAACAGGTGGCATGGCGAGACGAGGAGCTCTGGATGCTGAGAAGTCCAGCCACTGCCGTTGCTCAGTTCCGAGGGATAATGGCATAATTTCATAATAATCGTTACTTGTTATTAATGTATTGCCCCACCAGGATTTTACCTCTATAATGTGTAATATAACTGTTAAAATGGCAGTATACCATCCTTCATTAGACTATAATAACTAAAGTGCTCTTACTACACTTCAGGGCTGATGTTCTGCATTAATAATGACTGGATATTAACACGGGAGCAGCATTATGGAGCCAGCGCTCCATCTGTCCAGAGTGGCAAGGAAGCTGCAGCTTCCTAATGAGGCGGGATGGTGACTGAATAGCAATTGTTTTGGCATCACATGGATCTTCTGTGCCCTCCACTTTCCCTCTAATCGTGACACAAATTCAGAGACACTGTACGAAAAAGTAAGGAAACAGAAAAACCATCAGCTCCGAGCAATGCGAGAAATGCGACTAGCTGCATTTTTGAGATAAACTAACATATTTTGATATGTTGATTAATGTGGCAATAATGATGGCCCTAAATAATATATGGAGATAGTCAGATGTGGTGTCAGTTCTCAGTGAAGAGCTGGGAACATTCTAGGGGAAATTTCTATCTGTAACCACCATGTTTTTTCAGCCAACAGGAAATGATTAGATCCTAGTGAATGATTAGGTAGTGTAAACATAATGATTGAGAAGATTATGTGGGCATCAAGAAGAAAAAGTCTATATCCAAAAATATGATATGGTTTTTACAGGATTGTATTTTGTTTTACTATTGGAAATTAAAAAAATTGATATTAATATGCATATAACAGCAAGCAATGTCCTAAATGATAAACTTTTAGAGATCTGAAAATGGGTCAGCAACTCCCTTGATGTTTTCCAATGATCTGTTAGAGTCCACCATAGTGGACCCTGGCACAGAGAGGTACCACAGGGGGTCAGCCACGCCAAACGCTCGCCTCGGCCTGTGTCTATCTTGACACACACCTATCCAGCCTGCTATGGGCCTGGTACAAGCGTAGCTAATTCTTAGGGTGTTGTGAAGGTGTGTCAAGCTTTCTGCGGAGTAGCATAAAAATGATCCTTTGGAAATTCAGAATTATTTTGGCGTTTATAAATTGCTCAAATTTGGAGAAAGTAAGTATTGGAAAATACCAAAACAAACAAACAAACGAATAAACAAACGAACAAAAAAAAAAAACCTGAGATAATTTTGGCTCAATTTAGCAACTGTCAAACAACATTCTTGGCAACTGAGTTTGGTTAGCTGCTTTTCCCTGAACAACACAGCTGGTGACTGGCCCAGACCTGAGTCTATAGGAACAAATCACTCGTGATTGTGCCAATGCCTTGCGCAGTTTTCAAGGTTGGCAAAGTCATGGACGTGTGAGAATGAGGACAATGGGAGGGCGTGGCTGGAGGAGCCTGTCTTGGCTGAACTAGAGGCCATCCATTAGCCCTGCCAAGGCCAGCCGGGGGAGAGCCAGGCACAAGAGCTACTAACAGATGTAAGTATGGAATTGCATCACCATTTAACAAGCCATCTGTTTTTTTATTTTTGTTTTTTTGGCCGGGGCTGGGTTTGAACCCACCACCTCTGGCATATGGGACCGGCGCCTTACTCCATGAATCACAGGCACCGCCCAAGCCATCCGTTTTGAATGCCTTCCTACTCTGTTGCCTACTGGGTGTGCATACAAGGTGAGCACTCAGCAGCATGCATAAAAATGTTGGTCCTGATTTGCATTTCTCTGATGATTAAAGATGATGAGCATTTTTTCATATGTCTGAAGGCCGCGCTCCTGTCTTCTTCAGAGAAGTTACTCTTCAAGTCCCTTGCCCAGCCTGCGAGAGAAATGCAAATCAAAACTACTTTGAGATATCATCTAACTCCAGTGAGAATAGCCTATTCCACAAAATCCCAAGACCAGAGATGTTGGCGTGGATGTGGAGAAAAGGGAACACTTTTGCACTGCTGGTGGGAATGCAAATTAATACATTCCTTTTGGAAAGATATATGGAGAACACTTAGAGATCTAAAAATAGACCTGCCATTCAATCCTGTAATTCCTCTACTGGGCATATACCCAGAAGACCAAAAATCAAATCATAATAAAGATATTTGTACCAGAATGCTTATTGCAGCCCTATTCATAATTGCTAAGTCATGGAATAAGCCAAGTGCCCATCGATCCACGAATGGATTAATAAATTGTGGTATATGTACACCATGGAATATTATGCAGCCTTAAAGAAAGATGGAGACTATACCTCTTTCATGTTTACATGGATGGAGCTGGAACATATTCTTCTTAGTAAAGTGTCTCAAGAATGGAAGAAAAAGTACCCAATGTATTCACCCTTATTATGAAACTAATGTAGGACCTTCACATGAAAGCTATAACCCAGTTACAACCTAAGAATAGGGAGAAGGGGGAAAGGGAGGGGAGGTAAGTGGAGGGAGGGGAATTAATGGGATTACACCTGCAGTGCATCTTACAAGGGTGTATGTGAATCTTAGTAAATGTGGAATGTAAAGGTCTTAGCAAAATAACTAAGAAAGTGCCAGGAAGGCTATATTAACTAGTGTGATGAAAATGTGTCAAACGGTCTATGAACCAAGTGTATGGTGCCCCATGATCGTACTAATGTACACAGCTATGATTTAATAAATAAGTAAATAAATAATAAAAAAAAAATGTTGGTCCTGGAGAATGTTCAGGAAACTAAACAACAAAACAGAGAGAACCAGGTACCATACCTGGGGCAGCCGTTGAGTCCCTGTGACACTCTAGATGGGGGCGATACATTCTTTTCAACTTCCACCCTCTCAGCCTATTCAGTGAATTAAAATTATCAAGAAGGGGCTGAGTATCCCAGCTAAATATTCTTCATTAATTCAATTTTGTATGAGAGAACTCCATTCTCAGTAGTGAAAGCGAGTCCCCAGGAGAAACAATTCTGACTTTTATTCTGCTTGAATAGATTATTTATTTACCCTAGACGAATATCTTTTGGGATAGAACATGAAATTAATAGGACATTCTAAGCATCATTCTTTTAGCAAAGTCAAAAGTACAAAGAAGATTTTACACATTTGGCCGCATATTGAATTTGATTAGGCATTGATGCCCTTGGTTGCTTATGCATAAATGTTCTCTAGGTCGAAATTATCACACTAAAGGTAAATCACCTAATTTGATTCCACTCAAAGGGGTATACTGTCTACTGTTATATTGACTAGGATTTGGTTTTACAAGGTGAAATAAAAGTAACATTCAGAGTTTTATTATTATCCTTCTTGGGTTTTATTGCACTGTACATTTATTTATTTTGTCTCCAAAATTACATCCAACAGGAACAAGACCTTGCTGAGCCGTAGCGAGATAAAATGCAGTGTTGCCACACAGAGTCCGTTATGCTGGATTCTTCTCGGTGGCTGACCCACTTTTCCAGGCTTAACTTTATTTTTAGTGTTGTTTATGTTTACAAAAAAATTACTAAGGAAATACAGAGAGTTTCCATATATCCTGATTTTAGTTCTCCTTATTACTTACCTCGGTATGGTATATTTGCTACAATTAATGGAATAATATTGGTACCTTGTTACAAACCCAAAGTCTATTCTTTACTTTGTCTTCCTCAGTTTTTACCTAATGTCCTTTTTTTGTTGTAGGATTTCACCTGGGATAACGTGTTACATTTGCTACTCAGGGTCCCCTTGGCTTTGACAGTTTCTCAGACCTCCCTTGTTTTTGATCAGTTTTGAGGAGTGCAGGTCAGGAGTTTTGTCTGATACTTTGCTCACAATTAGACAGAAGTAAGGTGCCAGTCTCTCACACCCTCTTAAGGGTGCAGACGATCAACACGACTGTCTGCTGTTGATATTCACAGTTGTTGGCCGCTGTGTGTCCACCCAGTTTCTTTGCTGTAAAGTTCACCCTTTTCCCCCTTTCCAAAGTGTGCTGTTATGAAGGAAGAAACCACAGGCAGCCCAATGTGAGCAATGGGGGTTATGTGTGACCTTGTTGACGGTAGAGTATCTACATAAATTATTTGAAATTCTTCTGCATGAAAAGACAAAAAGAAATATTCGTCTCTTCCCCCTTTAATTTTGTACAATTTTTTATATCAGTGGAGACATAGAGACATTTATTTTTTACTTGGGTTATAAGCCAACATTTTCCAGTTGCTGCATCTTTGCCTATAGAGAATTCTTTCAGTGCCTCCTCTGCCTAGGACTCACTCTCCACCATCACCAGAGTGATCAGTGAGATCCTGGACTCAGAGCTGAGGGTACAGGGAAAGACGTGGGGGAAGTAGCTCAGCCTCCCTGGGTTCCATCCCAGGTACAGGCCTTAGCCACATGGTCAGGCCCAGTTTTCCGTGGGATGGCACTGGGACTTTGGGCTTAGCTTAGTAGGATAGCACTTGTCCCCTTACCAGGCCCGTCTTTTTGTGAGTCCATAACTCTGTACACCCTCTCCAAGTTACCTTGAAGAGAAGACAATACAATTTAGGAATTGAAGAGCTCCCTGACCAGGCAGCATCTGATTCCCACCCACAAAGCATTCACTCCTCACAGGAAGTACAAAGGGCAAAGATTAACTCGAGGATAAAAGAGTTTAAAAATCCAAATTTAAAACAAATACTTAGAGATGTTCTTAGCAATTGTACCTTCACAGAGTCCACAATCCATTTTGAACGAACCAAATCATTCTGCTTATTAATTTTCAAGATGCCTAAAGGATTGGGTTTATGCATTCATTTTAGTTTTATGTTTTTTCCTTGCTTTCTCAAGCCTCTACTTCATCTGAGTAAAATTCAAACTAGGAGAAGAAACAGGTCAAACGCCAAACAACATTCCTGAGGATTGTCCAAAGACTTGAGGCTGAAACTAAGTTCTACTAATTTGCCTAAATAGATTTTGGATTCAGTTTCTTTCTTTATTTTTTCCATAAAACAAAAGTCAGTGAAATCTGACATAATATCAAAAACACATTGCTCTCTCAGCCCCTTTTTATGTCCTTGTGGTCATTCAATTTTTCTGATCTTTTCACAAGTTCACTTAGTGTATTATAGAATAAATTCAAAAATGGGAAGTCTGAGTTAAATAGCAGACACCAGAAAAGCTAAGTAGTGTTAAGATCAGTTACAATGAAATGGACTTGCTTCCAACCTCACCTGGTGTGTCCAGTACCCTATTCATCAGCTGTGATTCACTAGTTCAGAAATTGCTTTGCTTGTATTACTTTTGTATCTATTGGTTACAGCAGCGCTAATATAGCAAGCATGAGAAGAAGTGCTGGATCTTGACATTTTTTAAATTTATGGTGTACTTTATAACAGGAGTCTGAATTCTGATTTAATTAATTATGTGAATAATATGAATGTGAAAATAATTTCCTGTTCTTGATGTACTAAGCTCAGGAGACAAATCTTAGCAAGAGAAATACATGAAATTAGGTCCACATTACTATTTTTGTAAGGCTGATTTAATTTGATCCCTTTTGGCTCAGCCACTGGAACTGAGATGATATCTGGGAATTGGCATAGGTTGTTCCTGACACCACAGCATCACACACAGAGGAAACATCCTGTGGGGAAACATTCCCTATAGAAGAAAATCCTTCACAATGGATAAAGTGCTATGGATAAAGTGCTGGCTATTTTAATTTTACTTATAATTTAAAGTGTACCATTTAAAATACATAACATAATACCCATGTAATAATGTGTATTATTTTTGTTATAGTATATGTTTATAATTTTAAGCAAATTGTATATGTAATTTACACATATTCATGAATATAACATAAAATACACAATGACTTAGCATCTCATTAACCAAATGAAAATTAGTAGTAATGTTTCTAAAGATTATTTTAACTAAAAATGTAATCATAAATCCACAAATAATATTATAGCATTAAGTGATTGAAATAAGATGATTAAAGTAGAATTCACTTTATAAAACTTAACAGTTGCAAGGCAAAAAATTATAGAATTTGAATTAATGTAAAATAATTCAGGTTCAACTTCTGGTGTGGGAACCAGAATAAATAAATAAATAAACTATATATTATAAATTGATAAAATGCATATATATTGAATAAATTATGATTCATATTTTTGTACTAAAATGAAAATAATATTAAAAAATATATACTGTTTTATATAATATTAAACTATATAATCATGTAATATCTATCTGCAATTTGAATGTAATTGGCTATCTTACATTTTCTCTGGTGACCACATATGTGTAATGTGTTTTCAGAACTAAATGCCACTTGTGTAAGAGGGTTGTTATTAGCTCATGTGATTAAGTATTATAAGAAGGAGATGAAATTATAATAGAATTGACTAGTTTTCGAATAGAATTTGTTAGATGTTGAAAGGTAGAAAGGTGCTATAAGGAACCAGTCTGAGTAGAATTAATAGCAGAGAGTTTTCTTGTTTGTTTTTATTTCAGATTGATATGAAGGTACAAGTGTTTAGGTTACATGGTTTTTATTTCTAAGGTAAAGTTCAAGTTGCAGTTGAACCCTTCACTCAGGGGGTGTGCTTAGCAACCTCACATTGTAAACATTAGGTGAGATCCAGCCAAATGCCCTCCTTCCTTCCCCATCCTTCCCTCTTGCTGGATTACTTGTGTTTTTCTCTTGTGTGGACATGAATTTGTTTCTATATTGATTTCATATTAGTATTGAGTACATTGGATATGTCTTTTTTTATTCTTGTGATACTTTACTAAGAAGAATGTTTTTCAACTTCATTCAGGTAAACACAAAACATGTGAAGTCTCCATCTTTTCTTATGGATTAAAAGTACTCTGTGGTATACAGATACCACAATTTGTCAATCCATTCGTGGTATGGTGGGTACGTGGGTTGATTCCATGTCTTGGCAATTGTGAATTGAGTAAACGTTCTAGCGCAGTTGTTCTTATGGTAAAATGATTTTTTTTCTTCTGGGTATATGCTTAGTAATGGGATTGTGGGATCACATGGAGGTCCACTTTTAGTTTTTTAAGAATTCTCCATACTTCGTTCCACAGAGGTTGTATTGGTTTGCAGTCCCACCAGCAGTGCAGAAGTGCTCTCTTCTCTCTGCATCCATGCCAGCATCTGCAGATTTGGAATTTTGTGATGTGAGCTAATCTCACTGGAGTTAAGTGATATGTCAAAGTGGTTTTAATTTGTATTTCTCTGATGATTAGGGCCAATGATGATTTGTGTGTTTGTTGATTCATCTGTCATCTTCAGAGAAGTTTCTGTTCACCTAGAAAGCAGAAGGAGAGGAAGTCAAAAACCTAATGGACCCATTTCAAGCAACTGAAAAAGGCAGAACAGTCTAACACCAAAACTATCATTAAAAAAAAGAAATAACCAAAATCAGAGCAGAATTAAATGAAATCGAGAACACAAGAATCATTTGGAATATCAGTAAAACAAAGTTGGTTCTTCAGCAAGATTAATAATATCAATAAGATCTTGGCCAGACTAATCAGAAGCATAAAATAAGATCGCTAGTAACATCAGTCAGAAATGAAAAAGGGGAAATAACAACAGATACCACAGAAATACAAAATATCCTTGACAATTACTACAAAAAACTCTATGCTGAGAAATTTAAAAATGTAGAGGATACGAACCAACACCTAGAAACACACCACCTTCCTAACCTCAACCGGGGAGAATTAGGAAGTTTGAAAGTAAGATCTATATCAAGCACTGAAATTGCATCAATAATACAAAATATTCCAAAAAAATAAAAGCCCTGAAGACCAGATGTTTTCACAGCAGAATTCTATTAAGCCTTCAAAGAGAAACCAGTATGTATATTTCATAACCTATTCCAAAACATAGAGAAGGAAGGACTCTTCCTTAGCACATTCTACAAAGCAAATATTATCCTGATTCTAAACCAGAAAAGGACACAACAAAAAAGAAAGACTATAGGCCAATATCATTAATGAATATCAATGAAAAAATATTCAATAATATCCTAGCAAACGGTATATAGCAACACATTATGTATACCACACACAAAAGATGTAAAGTCTCCATCTTTTTTAATGGCTGAAGAGTATTCCATTTGGAACACATTTGTTTTAGTAAAGTATCACAAGAATGGAGAAGCAAGAATCCAATATACTCAATTCTAATAAGAAGCCAATAGATCATCTAATGCATACCCTCATAAGAGAAAAACTCAAATCAATTCAAGGTGGGTGGTAGGGGAACCAGGGAGACGTGAGAGGGAAGGAGGGAGGATGATGGGGTTATAGTGTATGGCACACCTCTTGGGGGCAGGACACAATTATAAGAAGGACTTTACCTAACAAATGCAATCAGTGTAACCTAATTCTTAGTACACTCAAAGAACCCCAAACAATAAAAAAATTAAAAGGAAAATTAAAAAACTTTATATCTCATGGTCAAATGGGTTTTATCCCAGGATGGAAAGTTGGTTCAATATACATAAATCCTTCAATGTAATTCACCACATAGATAAAATAAGAAAGAGATCACATATTGCCATCTTGTCTTTGATAAACCAAACAAAAGCATGCACTGGGGGAAAGAATTCCTATTTAATCAATGATGGTGGGAGAACTGTTAGCCACATATAGAAGACTGAAACTGGACCCACACTTCTCACCATTGACAAAAATTGATTCTTGCTGGATAAACTGTTTAAACATAAGACATGAAACAATAAAAATTCTAGAAGAATGTGTGGGGAAATTCTTAACAAAATTAGCATGGGAAAAGATTTTATAAAGAAGACCCTGTTGGAAATTGCAGCAACACCAAAAATAAATAAATGGTACACAACCAAGCTAAAAAGCTTCTGCACAGCTAAGGGTGCCACAACTAAAGTGAACAGACAGCCTTCCGAATGGGAGAAGATATTTGCATGCTATGAATCTGACACAGGGCTAATAACTAGAATCTACAGAGAACTCAACTTAAACAACAGGAAAAGAGCAAACACCCCATTTATAAGTGGGATGTGTAAGGTTTGAGGATTCTTGTCTCACAGGATTGAGAGGAAATATGGAGAGTGTAAGATTTGTTAACACAGGTAATGGAACTGGCCAGTAAATAGGTCTTGGGGAGAAAAGAAAAACATTAAGCTTGTGGTTAACATGCCTTTTCTTAAAAGTACTGATTAGATTAGTGCAGCTTCAGGGGAAGTTCTTTAAGTTGTGCAAAATGGTTCAGGAAAAAGGTAAAGATAGGCAGTTATATAACAATCATTCACAAAGTAATATCCTTTCATATTATTAAGATATGTTTAAAAGAAAAACAGAAAAAAATTAAAATTGATTAGAACCCAGAGTTTTTGTCATTCATTTTATTTACTCATATTTAAGTGTGAGATGGAAATACAACTTACATACAAGCTTGTTGTGAAGAGTTAGCTCTTCAATGACAAAGAGGAGATTGTTTCAAACATTTGATGACTCAGATGTGGTCACCAATTCTGAAGAGAAAGTTCTTAGAACTAGCATGGATTAAATGAGTAATAGTGTTTGTGTTAATAAATTTATCTTGTGAGAATTGTATACAATATTCCAGAAACTCCTTACTCTGACCATGATTCTGCTTTGTTCCTGGTAACAATCTTGATCAAAATGGTGTAGGAGTTGATTCTGAGATGATGTCTGTACATTCTTGCCTCCTGAATTTGTTACATCTACACTATAATCTACTAAATGTGTTATAGCATTATGTTTAAAAAACAGGTATATGGATTAATTAAAAAATAATTTATTGCCCAAAATGCTAATGATCATCTGAGCTTTCAGCAAGTTGTCACTTCTTTCTTGGCAAAGGATGTTGTCTGATGTCGATGGTGCTGTCCGATCGGGGCAGTGGCTGCCGAGGGTTAGGTTGGCTGTGGCAGTTTCTTTGACCACAGTGAAGTTTTTCATATCAATTTAACTTTCTTTTATGAAATTTTTTTCTGTAACAGTGTCACTTTGCTTTTTGATAACATTGAAGCCACAGGAGATCTTTCCAAATTAGAATAAATCTTCTTAAACCCTGCCGCTGCTTTAGCAACTAAATTTACATAATATTTAATGCCTCGTTGTCATTTCAACAGTGTTCACAGCGTCTTCACCATGATAGATGTCATCTCAAGAAGCCATTTTCTTTGCTCATCCATCAGAAGCAATTCCTCATCCATTCAAGCTTTATCCATGAGATTGTAGTAACTCAGTCACAACTTTTGGCTCCACTTTAATTCTAGTTCTCATCAGATTTCCACTATACCTGTACTTACTTCCTCCAACCTGTACTTACTTCCTCCAACCTGTACTTACTTCCTCCACTCAAGTTCTTGCAACCTTCAAAGTTATCCATGAAGGTTGGAATCAACTTCTTCCAAACTCCTATTAATGTTGATATTTTGATCCCCTTCTATAAATCACAAATGTTCCTGATGGTATCTAGAATGGTAAATCCTTCCCAGAAGGTCTTCAATTTACTTTGCGCAGATTCATCACATGAAACATTATCTATGACAGCTATCATTTTATGAAATATTTCTCTTAAATTATAAGACTCAAAATCAAGATGACTTCTTGATCCATGGGTGGAGAATGAATATTATGTCATCAGTCATGAAAACATTTCTATCCTTCTATATCCCCATCAGAGCTCCTTGTCAATGAGAAGCACTATTTTGAAAAGTTTTTTTTCTCAGTTGCTTTTAACAGTGGGCTTAACTATTAAACTATGTTGTAAACAGATGTTCTGTCATCCAGACTTTGTTGTTACATTTCTAGAATATAGGCAGAACAGATTTAGCATAATTCCTAAGAGCCCTGGGATTTTCAGAATTGTGAATGAGCATTGGCTTCCATTTAAAGTCACCAGCTGCTTTAGTCCTTAATAGAAGAGCCAGCCTATTCTGTTATCTCTTGCTATGAAAGTCTCAATTGGCTGTTTTGTCTACATTAAACATCTCTTGTTTAGTGTGGCCGACTTCATAAATTATTTTAGCTAGATCTGGATAACTTTCTGCAGTTTCTATAAGCAGCAACTTCTTTCCGTAAACCTCATGAACCACCCTCTGCTAGCTTCTAACTTTTCTTCAGAGATGTCTCACCTCTCAGCCCTCATAGAATTAAAGAGAATTAGGGCCTTACTATGGGTTAGGGTTTAACATAAGGAAATGTTGAAGCTGTTTTCATCTTTTATCCAGACCATTAAACTTTATCCTTATTAGCAATATGGCTGTCATGTTTTTGTATCAAATTGTGTGTTCACTGACCTCACACTTTTAATTTCCTTTGAGGAAATTTCCTTTGCATTCACAAATTGGCTTACTGGCATAAGAGGCCCCGCTTCAGGCGTGGGTTGACTTTTAACATGCCTACCCTACTAAGCTTAATCATTTTTAGCTCTTGCTTTAAGTGAGAAACTTGAATGTGTCCCTTCCTTTTACTTGAATACTTAAAAACATTTGTAAGGTTATCAACTAGCATAATTTGAATATTGTTGTATCTGAGGGAATAGAGACCCCCAAGGAGAAGGAGAAAGATGGGGGAACAGCTGTTCCATAGTTGGGGAACAGTTAGAATACACATGACATTTATATACATATTAAGTGTCTTATAGGCCTCCCAAATAATTAAAATAGTAAAATCAAAGATACTGAGTAGAGATCACTCTAACAGATATGGTAATAATAAAGAAAATATTTAAAATATTGTAAGAATTCCCAAATGTGACACAGAGACCTAAAATAAGCACATGCTATTGGAAAATAGCACCAATGGACTTGCTTGATGCCACAAAACTGCAGGTTGTAAAAAACACAATATTTGTGAAACACGATAAAAAGAAAGTGCACTAAAATGAAGTGTGCCTGTTTTTAAGTTCAATAAACATTGATTTAGTGTCAAAACTTTAGCTAAGGAGTAAATGAATAAACACATGTATGCACAATTATTTCCTAATTAATCAGTGGTTAAATGTACATGGCTGATACATAGGACCACTGATTTTATAGGCTAGATTTTTAGGAGCAAGATAATCTGTAGTAACATGATACAGTTAATAGTAAAACAAGAAAGTGAATTCTGACAAAAATACTGAGTAAAAAGAGATCGTATAATCCTTTACAACTTTTAGAAGTTTCTAAGGCTAAAGACTTTAGAAAAGTGATATTCTAAAAATAAATTTTTATATCAATTTAACAAGGGCATATGTATCAATTTCAGAAAAGTGAGGAGGCCATATTTATTGTGGTTGACATATTGCTAAGGTGGCCTCTCATCTTCCACACCTCCTTATCCTGTGCACTTTTCCTTCCTGGAGTTGGGTGGGACTTATTTGAAACCAATAGGACATGGGAAAGATTCTGGGAACTTTTTACATGTTACATACATGTTTATGTAACATAAGGTTGTGACACTTGTTTTCTTAAAGAACTCTCTCTTGCTGAATCTGAAGAGGAGGGCCACTCTGTTGCCAGCTGCCCATGGGAGTGCTCCATGAAGAGTAACGGAGGTGGCCTCCTGCTGAGACCCCACAAGGAACTGAATGTCATCAATGACCATGTGAGCAAGGAAACAGACCTTTCCCCAGATGAACATTCAGATGAGCACACAAACCATCAGACATGTGAGTATAGCCTTGTGAGAAAATTAAGAGACAATAAATATGTGTCCTTAGTAGCATTCTTTCTTTTTCTCTTTCTCTCTCAATTAACTGACTTATATGAACATGGAGACTGGCAAATCTAAACCTGTAGAGCAGGTTGTTAACGAGCTGGAAGCTCTTAGGCAGGAGCTCATGCAATTTCTTCTTTCTCAGGGAAGCATCAGCTTTGTGTGTAAAGCCTTCAGTTAATTGGATAAAGCACATTCATAGTATTAAGGATAATCTCCTTCATGTTCAGTTAACTAGTTATAGATATTAAATTTTCTACACCTGTTGTGCTATTTACAGCAACATCTACACTTAGGTTTTATTACAGAACTGGGTAGAATGTCCTGGACATGTACGTGACCCATAAAACTATCATCATACTGACCATCACTGGTTTTCTCTGACTACAATTAGATGTGAGAAGCCCACAAAATGTGTGGTGTGTGTGTGTGTGTGTGTGTGTTCTTTGGGAAGGGATGGAAAGACAATCTTTAAAATTATCTTGAAAAGCTTAAAAACCGATAAAAATTTCCAGCACCAATCCAGTGTGATTGTAAAATCCCCCAAAATATTGCAGAGCCAAAGCAAATTTTGTTATTTTGGAGGCCACAATGTTTTAGGATGTAAGACACATCTCATAATGGTGATAATTATAAGTATTAATGCAGATTTGTAACAGTAACAATGAGATCAAACAACAGATTTATATCATCTGAACTGAAGAAGGAAAAATGGCAATGTCCTTAGAAATAATAAATTTTAAGGACAATTAGATCTTCCAGTAATGTATTTGTGATGGGGCAGGGAGGCAGGGTGCTGCACGTACTTAGTTCCCCCTTTTCCATCAGGCGACACTAATTTATTTGAGGTTTGAGGGATACTCATTCAAAAAGATAATTTTTCAATCAAGAGTTTCAATTTGGCCACAAACTCACTGACTCATTTATTAGTCATTGACTTGTTACTTATCACTTATATATATAAAAGATCCTTTTATTGTATTAGTCATGGTACAATAAACTCTAAGGAAGGAGGACAAAATTAGATACAGTCCCACTTCCAGGGACACCCTATCTTGAGATTGAACAGTCCAATGGGAGAGAGGGGGAAGGCCACACATGGAAAAAGCCACATGAGATCAGGGTGATGCAGAGCCAAGTTGGTGCCTGTGGGCTGAGCAAATTACTTCACTTCCACTGGGAACCTACCACAGTGAGCAGGATGAGGTAGCACATTTACCCGTGTATCTCTGTGTACCAGACCTGCACTCTCTGGATCTTGACAGTGGGGACTTCAATGGAAAGTTTGAAGAGAGACTCAGGAATGCCCAATTTGAATGATCATCAGTAGGAAGATGCTACCTGTTTTTACATACACACGTATTGCACGAATTCCCAGCCCTATGATTATATATCTTGGTCACCAAATGGAGTGAAGGTTCTCTGAGTTCATAGGTCTTCAAGATGTAACATGAATCCCAATTTCTCACTGATCTGAGTGACCACGAAGTGATCATGGGCTTCCTCCTGCCATGTCAGCTCTGAGTGGTGCTGTCCAAGGTAATAAATGACTCTGTGCTTGTTTTGTCAGTTCTGAACAGTGCTGTCCAAGTTACCATTTCAATAAATGACCCAGTGCTAGTTTTCACTCTGATTGCCACGTCTACAGTTACCTAAAAATAGTACTCATTTTTTACGTGTTATAACAATGCAAATAAGAAATTCAGGCTTTAAACAAAGGTGTCATGTAAGAAATATCTCATGTGGAAAATGTCTTAGATCTCTGTGTAGATTCCTAATGATTCCTCAGTTTTGCCAATATACCTACCGTCCAATACGTTTACAAATAAAAACGATCTGTGTATGCCCTTGATTGTGTTTACATTGCATGCCCTATTTCAAGTTAAAAGGACTGCAATGGTTCAAAAAGGTTTTCTAAGATAGAGAAAAAGAACATGAAATGCATATTGGCCATCAACAGGTAATGCCATATGTTTCAACCACCTCTCCATGCTTCTTTCTTCAGCCTCTTTTCTATTTATCTTAATCAGTTTTTATTCTTCCTGAAAGTAATGAAAGTGAAAACCATATGTTTTTTTATTTTATTTTGTAATAAGCAAGAATTCTACTTAGCAATTATCCATGACAATAGTTTCAAAATTTTTCTTTCTCATTAAGATTAAAAAGAATTCAGTATATTCCATTTAGAATGCAGGTATCTACACACATTCTTCCCTATGGTTTTATTTTGTATGATGTAGTAAAAAAAACCATAGTTTACTTTTCTGTACAACTTAAAGTTCTATTAGAAAGCTTTAATGTATCTTCATGAATATTTATATCTACCTTGGAGGAACAGAGAGTTGTTTTCCAAAATTGATGATATGGAAAAGAAAATTATCTGCAGGTTAAGTTATGAAAAGATGGAAAGAAAGATTTTCAATCTGGATGGAAAACAATTTGTAAAATTGTCTCACAGGCAAGAATTGTAAGACTAGATTATCTGTAGCTGAATGAAGGAATTGAGGAATCTAAATATAAAATGTGTTTGTTAGAAAGGGATTCTCTAAGAGAATGCTGGGCCACTTGATGCCCTCTTAGTTGGTGTCCTTCTGGGCTGCTCTCAGTGGTGACAAGAGCACAAATGGCTCGACTGTGGTCAGTATTTGATCCTGTTGTTGTCACCGATTCTGTCTGAGCAGATATTCTATCCTCTGCTCTCCACTTGCTCTGCAGTGAAGTATGGATACAAAAGACAATTGGAAATAACCATGTCATTTGATCAATTTCTGAATATTGACTATTTCAGTGCATAACTATGGTAAACCCAGTGTTGGGGGTGATCCATGGCTTAAGCTCAGTGATGAACCAGGGCATTCTTTATCCCTTCCCCTCACATCTGACTTTTGGAAGGGTACCCTTCTCTGATGGCCACATAGAATTGGGGAAGGGAGCTTTGGGTTAGTTGGTGTTTCCAGTGGTCTCTCATTTCACTTATTGCCCAGAGACAGAAAAGTAAATGAGACCCAGGTATATCCTTTTAATGCTCAGAGACATCTTCACCAGAAACTGTGTCTTAATACAATTTGGAATCAAATTAATCAGATTTTAGATACTATCTCAAGATAATATATCAAGATTATGTATGCCATCTGCTTTCTGTAAAAATTTTATCTATATGGCTGTATAAAATAAACACAAACATAATATGTCATATGTAATTCTTATTTATATGGAAAACTCCTGAAATATAAGAATAAAATCTAGACTGTCATGATTTGTGATGAGGACTCTCCATTTCTACTTTATCATCTTTGTATCATTTGAATACTTTAAGATGCACATTTATTAATTTACACAGATATCTAATTTCCAAAACTCAATTGTTCATCCTCAGAGTCTACAACGATGAAAGTATTTACTAGATTTATTCATTCATTTATTCTTTTTTTTATTAAATCATAACTGTATACATTGATATGATCATGGGGCATCATACACTCGCTTCATAGACCATTTGACACATTTTTATCACAGTGGTTAACATAGCCTTTCCAGCGTTATCTCAGTTACTGTGCCAAAACCTTTACATTCTACATCTACCAAGTTTCGCAAATACCCCTGTAAGATGCACCACAGGTGTGATCCCACCGATCCCCCTCCTTCTACCCACCCTCCCTTTTCCCACTTCCCCCTATTGTTAAGTTGTAACTGGGTTATAGCTTTCATGTGAGAGCCCCAAATTAGTTTCATAATAGGGCTGAGTACATTGGGTACTTTTTCTTCCATTCTTGAGATACTTTACTAAGAAGAATATGTTCCAGCTCCATCCATGTAAACATGAAAGAGGTAAGGTCTCCATCTTTCTTTAAGGCTACTATACTATTCATTCATTTATTCTTTAAGTAATTTTAGTTCTCCAAAGTAACATGGACACACAGATTATAAGAGCTATGAAATGTCTTTTCAAGCTATGGGTGAAGTGTCCTACATCTGAAAAATGGGCCATGAAGTTGAGAAACAGATTAATTTCACATTTTCAATTTATATCTGCTTTTTAAAATAATATGGCAATGAAAACTCAGTAATATGAAACTTTGACAAAAATTATAGGACTCAGCATGGCTGATTTCTAGGGGAGGATGTGTAGGAATTACCCTAAAATAAAGTTCTAGAAGCCCTTTATTACTTTTTCAGTATGAGTATCACAGTGGTTCACCTCCACCACTGTGGTCATTACTCATCCAGTCTGCTGCTTGCTCTGACTGGGTCTGTGAACCGTGGTGAAGATTAAACAAGGAGAAGTCATCAGTTAATACACTGCAATGTAACTAAAAGTTTCATCTTACATTATTAGAAATAGTGAGTACCTCAGCAATTTGAAAACATGTCAAACCAAAAGTAAACTTAATAAGTGATGGTAAGGTGTATAATAACACAGCCTGGATTTGGCATTTTGTTCAAATGGCATTTACTTACTCTGTGACTTTGGAGAGTTACTTAAGTTCTGTGAATTTCACCCCTGGCTTAAAACTCATCATATGAATCGGATAAATCTGAAGTTATGGAGTTTAAGCACACTCTAATCCCAAATGTGCATCCAAAAAATGCCAGTTATTACTTTATTACTACTTTCAAAACTTGTTCTGAATACACTTATTGTCCTTTCTTTCCCCCAAATTAGTATTTTAATTATATATAGAGAACTATAACATAAATAGAATATTATAAAAATTGTTTTGTAGTTTGTTGCTCCAAAAAGGCCACCTTAGCCCTACTCCAATATTTTCCCCTCCCTCTCTCCCTTCTTCTTTTCTTTCTTTCACCTCTTATCATCTCTCTTCTCTTTCCCTCCCTCCCTTCTTTCTAGCCCCTTATTTCTGAAACCCTATATTTTCCTAAGGTTATCGCAGTGACACTAATGGATTTTTTTCTTCCTTTTCATGGGAGTTTCACTGGCATAGTAACCGGTGAATGAGATTTTTTTCCTTTAATTTGTGAACATGTCACCGACATCTGTTCTGTGATAAATGGCTTCAAGTGCAGTCATTGAAGGTGCTTCAGGCTTAAACCCTGAAGCACCTGCTGCACTTGGCGGTTGATCTCTCCGCAATGCAAACACAGCGCATACCGTCCCTTCCCATCAGGACTGGCGCTCTCACCACTCCCGCTTGATTATTTAGCATTCCACATTTTACCTGTTCAGGTAATAACCTTAAGATAGTTGGTTTTAACAGCAGCACACTTAAATTTTATGAAACATATTAAAAACGGTAACAAAAGACATAAAGGAAAATATTACATAAAGTTGAACACAATAGAAAAACATCAATGGGAACCTTGAATAGAATTTTATTTAAATTTTGTGTTTTTACTTGTTAAATACTTTTATAGATTTAGCAGGCCCAGGTGCAGTTTTATTACATTGTATAGTGTGTAGTTGTAAAGTGTGGGATAAGAGTGAGACCATTATCTGAACAGGGTGCATTGTACCATTCAATAGTTTTCTCTCAATTCCCTTGAGAAAGTAAAGTGATCATCTACATGAAATTAGTTCATGGGAGGTAAACTCTTATATGCTAAGTGCAAGCAAATGTAAATGTAAAAATATCCGACTTATATTAGAGCTACTTTAGTAAATATGCAGCTACTTTATTAAATTAAATATATTACTCAAAATTGCTTTTGATACAAAAACAAAAGGAAATGAAGAGAATTAAAAAGAAAAGTAATATTTATGATTATGCATTCAGTCAGAAGACAAGATGAAATAATAGGCTTAAATTGGAAAAGAGAAAACTTTTAAGACTTTTTAACAAGAAATATAATAGTTGATAGAAATTATATCTTTCTTCCCATTTAAAGTTAGAGCTGAGTATCAACTGAAATTAAGCTGAGTAAGTAGTATTGAAGGCTCTTTTTATTTTTTTTTTGTAGAGACAGAGTCTCACTTTGTCGTCCTTGGTAGAGTGCTGTGGCATCACACACCCCACAGCAACCTCCAACTCCTGGCCTAGGTGATTCTCTTGCCTCAACCTCCTGAGTAGCTGGGACCACCACAACGCCCGGCTATTTTTTTGTTGCAGTTTGGTCGGGGTCAGGTTTGAACTTGCCACCCTTGGTATATAGGGCCGGCGCCCTACCCACTGAGCCACAGGCCCTACCTATATTGAAGGCTCTTAATAAACATTTAAATACTTCCTGCAATTCTAAAGAAACATTGACTAGTTTACTAGTCATGATTTTCATGGTGCAAATTAAGACTCATAAATCAGGATGTGGGCAGCAAACTGATTTTCTCAACATATTTAAAGGGTTCTCATCTTTTATTTCTGTCACCTGACTGGCATTCTCTAATCTTGTTTATATACCATTCAGATTGCTCAAATAAATAACAGATTTTTCTTGTTTATTTACAAATAGGTTTGGAATTGGTGATGCTTATATTATTGACTTAATAAGCCATTGAATTCCATTTATTTAATATATTGTTTGTCTTGTTTTCCATTTTATATATAATTTTCTATAAGAATGGAAGTGGAAACCATATTCATCAGCCTTATATTTAGTAACATTAGAGAACAGCTTCTATATGCAGATTGCTAAATTCCTGAGTTTTCCATAGAGGTTGGATATATTGCTAATTGTATTTTTACTTGACTGAAAAAAGTTGATAAAGTTTTAATTATTAGCAAAATTTGAAAATCCTGTATCAGTTCTCACTTAATATTAAGTGTTGGGAACCTTGCCCACAGAATAGCTGAGCCCATTAAAATTCTTCTCTGAACTGGAAATCATTTCAGGATTCTATGTGCTTTTCTTTCACTCAACTCTGCTTCCATATAGAATAGTATTGTTGAAATATCATCCTGAATAGTAGATAATTGTAATTGCATAGATCATAATTTCTCAGTGAAAATAACAAAAATGTATTAAGCCAAGGAAAATCTCAGAAATGAGACATTCTTGAGTATAACAATGTAGCAACACTCAATTTATATTATTATACCTGTGAGAGAATGCTAAGGAATTCAAATTTAATAAAAATTCTGATACAAATAGAATAGGGAAAGAGGATTACCTTGTTCCTTAACCCCCTGAAGTCTTTTTTTTTTTTTTTTTTTTTGTGGTTTTTGGCCGGGACTGGGTTTGAACCCGCCACCTCCAGCATATGGGACCAGCGCCCTACTCCTTGAGCCACAGGCGCCGCCCCCTGAAGTCTTATTCTTACCAGTTTTTGTTAAACTACATGAAATATAAAAATACAGACAACTATTTTAGATGTCTATTTTAAATTGCACACAAACTTTATGACCACCCTGTATATAAAATGTGTCATCAAAAATTCAGATTGTGCAAGTGCCCATTCTGAATGGATTAATGGATTAATGAATTCTGGTATGTGTGTACCATGGAATACTATTCAGCCATAAAAAGGATAGAGACTTTGCATCTTTGGTATTTACCTGGATTGCTTAGGAGAACATTCTCTTAAGTATCTCAAGAATGGGTGGTTTCCACATCTTTGCAATTGTAAATTGGGCTGCTATAAAAATTTAAGTGCCTATATCCTTATAGTAAAATGCACTTTTTTTTTTTTTTTTAGGGTAGATACCTAGTAATGGGATTAAAGGACCAAATGGAAGTCTACTTTAATTCCCTGAGGGTGTTTCATAATTCTTTCCATAAAGGAAAGAATCTCTGCTAGTTTTTGGTCTACCCAACAGTGTAGAAGTGTTCCTTCTCTCCAAACCCATGCTAGCATCTGTTGCTTTGGGGCCTTGTGATGTGGGTCATTCTTGGGGTTTAGGTGGTATCTCAAAGAGGTTTTGATTTGCATTTCTCTGATTATTAGGGTAGATAAGCATTTCATGTATTTGTTGGCTATTCATCTGTCCTCATGAGAAAAAATTCTGTTCATGTTTCTTGCCCAATTTTTTTCATTTATTTATTTTTTATTTTTTTTATTGCTGTATCATAGCTGTGTACATTAGTGCAATCAAGGGGTACAATGTGCTGGTTTCACATACAATCTGAAATAGTCTCATCAAACTGTTCAATGTAGCCTTCATTTTTAATGGGGTTCATTGATCTTTTCCTGTTGATTTGCCTGAGTTTTCCATAGACTCTCTCTCTCTCTCTCTCTTTTTTTAGAAACAGAGCATCACTTTGTTGCCCTTGGTAGAGTGCTGTGGCATCACAGCTCACAGCAACCTCCAGCTCTTGGGCTTAGGCGATTCTCTTGCTCAGCCTCCCAAGTAGCTGGGATTACAGGCACCTGCCACAACACCCGGCTATTTTTTTGTTGCAGTTTGGCTGGGGCCAGGTTCTAACCTGCCACCCTCGGTATATGGAGCCAGCACCCTACTCACTGAGCCACAGGCGCCACCCATAGACTCTTGTTATTAGCCTTTTGACAGACTCATAGCAGACGAATATCTTCTCTATTCTCCAGGTTCTCTCTTTGCTTTGTGGATTGCACTCTTAGCTCTGAAGAAGCTTTTTAACTTAAGTTCCACCGATTTATTTTTGTTGTTGCTGAAATAACTTTGGGGGCTTCACATAAATTCTTTTCCAGAACTGATACCATTAAGAGTTGTTCCTACACTTTCTTCAGAATTTTTCATAGTTCTGTGTCTTAGGTTTAAATCTTTTGTACACCATGAGTTAATTTTTATAAATGGCAGGATATGTGGGTCCCGTTTCATTTAGCTTTTTACATGTGGCTGGTTAACCAGTTCTCCCAGCACCATGTATTAAGGATGAGATTCTTTTCCACAGATTTTGCACTTATTTCTGGGAAAGACAAGGTCAATGTTGCCCATTGTACATAGGACATACTGAAGCAGTGGACACCTTTGGGTGCTGATATTTTTTCATATTTCTAAGAAATAAAGGAATACCTCCAACTTCAAATTCCATGGTGTGGCAAAGCCCAAGCCTCCATGACTTCCTCAGACCCCCAGTAGCTTTATATTTTCAGCTCCATAGATTGGGGGTCTGCTCTCACACTTTTGTATCTCTAGGCTTTCCCATGGCAAATGAGTCATGGGTCTCAGCACTTCTCCAAACAGGCCAAGAAGATGCCCCCTCAGATAAAGAGCACTGCTGGGAACCCAGAGAAGAGATTTACACCACCCTCCTCAGAGCACCATTAGCAGCCCCCTCAGACCCTTGAGTGCAGTGCGTCTCACTCAGACCCCAGCCAGTGGGCTGCTCTTCATCCTCCCTTCCCAGAACAATAGCTAAATGGAGTCAAGAAGGCAAATCTGTGATGGGTATTTCTAATATCTGAAACACATGATATTGTCGTTTCTATGTGGAAAAAAGTAGTAAAAGTAAACTTTTTGGAAATTCACCTAATGCTAAATGTTATTTACTATGATCATATTATCTAATGCTGAATTCACCACTTTACCCACAAACTCTGATACCAATATGACGTCTAGAGGCGTTCTGTTCCATCTCTTGCCCTGACCACCACGTTCATGCAGGCCTTTTAATAGAATGATAAAAGGTCATGCATTTGGAAAATCTCTCATCATAGCAGGCTATCCAACTGCTATTTTACTACCTTTTATATTACCCTAGGGAAGCCTCAAGAAAGATACGGAAAGAAATAAAAAACAGCTCACATAAGTAGTTGCCTCAAAAAAATATTATATTTCTAAATATAGGCCTTTTGAGACATATGAAATTCATACAAAACGTCTGATTTACTAAAATACATGTAACCTGTCCTAGATGCCACATGCTGTATGTGTCCTTTGGCTCTGCTCATTCTTTTAGCAATTGCAGTAACAGAGACGCGGTGTGAGTCCAATATGTAAGCAACGTGTTCCCATTAAGGCCCAAGTCACACTTAAAACAATTTCTTTGGATTATGTTCTTTTTTTTTAAAAAAAGTTAGAAAACTGAAAGTAAAATTTAAATATGAATTAACAGAAAGAAAAATGTATCTCTACATGTCTTTTGCTTTTTGTTTGTTTTCTTTCATTTCTGTGCTCATTTCACTGTTTAGGAAATGGTAAATTAGCTCACAACAATATTCCCTCCAGAATTAGGGGGTAATAAATGGATGAAAAACATCGTATTTTCCATGTATTCTAAATGTCATTGATTATATAGGTGCAGACTGGAGAGTGGGACTGTGAACTTCAGCAGAGAAGGATCAGAGCCAGGCCTAGAGGAAGGGAACTTGGGGAAGGCACAGGCATGAGTGACACAGGCCGGGCGGTCGGTGCCACCTGCCATCCAGGAGTGCAGGATATAGAGGAAGGAGCCAGAACCTTGTTTTAGAATTTGAATTCCATGCTTAGGCGTTTGAGATTAATCTGCTAAACTGTGGTAAAGGTACTCAGTATCAACATTTCATAATTTAAGCCAAAGAGCAAGAAAGTGATATCCTAAAAGTCACAGTCAGGAGAGACAAAACAGAGTGGGTGGTGTGTGTTGAAGCTGGAGGGAACGTGGCCCAAAGGACGGCACAGGAGATGTGGCCAGTGTTAGTCCAGGCTGAGGTCTACAAATTGATCCACATGGGCCAATCAGGATGGGGATCATTTATCTTCAAACCCCATCTTTTACACCTGTTTCATAATATACACAATATAGTAGCATTTGTGTATCAGATGTGAGCAAAGTCACATAGGTGCATTGTAAGGGATTCTCCATCACCGTCTACTAGTGGAGAGGGAGCTTTGAAGAGATTAGGTTAATAGCAGGAGCAACAGAGAGGCAGGATAAGTGCAGGAACTTTAGGCAGGTGGAGGGAGCCACTTGCCTAAGGAGAATGTTGACATCTGGGGTGGGGAATGACATGAGACTAATGGAGTCTAGAATTAATACTTTATTTATATTTATTTTTTATTAAGTCAAATACATGTAGATCATGAATATATTTATGCATATGTGCGGTACAATGTGTTGTTTTTTTTTTTTAATACAATCTGATGTGGTTACATCAAACCAATCAACATAGCTTTCACCTCATTTACTTGATTATTGTGTTAAGACATTTATGTTCTACACTTGACAGATTTGACTTGTATCCTTGCAATATGCTCCATAGGTGTGGTCCCACTTTTTACCCTCCCTCTATCAAACCTCTTCCCTCCCCTCCCTTCCCACTCCATTTCTCTCCTTCATCCTGGGCTATAGTTGTGTTCTATCTTTCATAACAAAGTGTGAGTAAATATAAGTAGGTTTCATAGAAGTACTGGGTACATTGGATACTTTTTCCTCCATTCTTGAGATACTTTACTCAAGAGAATATGTTCCAGATTCCTCCATGTAAACATAAAAGAGGTAAAGGCCCCATCTTTTTTTAAGGCTGCATAGTATTCCATGGTATACATATCCCACAATTTATTAATCCATTCATGGATCAGTGGGCACTTGGGCTTCTTCCATGGCTTGGATATTATGAATTGAGCTGCAATAAATAATCTGGTGCAAATATCTTTTTTGCAAAGTGATTTTTGGTGTTTTGGATACACTCCTAACAGAGGAATTGCAGGATCCAATAGCAGGTCAATTTTTAGATCCTTGAGTGTTCTCCAAACTTCTTTCCAAAAGGAATGTATTATTTTACATTCCCACCAGCAGTGCAGAAGTGTTTCCTTTTCTCCACATCCATGCCAACATCTGTAGCTTGGGGATTTTGTTATGTGGGCTACTCTTACTGGAGTTAGATGGTATCTCAAAGTGGTTTTGATTTGCAGTTCTCTCATGATTAAAGATGAAGAGCATTTTTTTATGTGTCTGTATACCATGTGTCTGTCTTCTTTGGAGAAGCTTCTGTTCAGGTTATCTTGCCCATAGGGAAATAGGATGACTTGTTCTTTTCTTATTAATGAGTTTGAGTTCTCTGTGGATTCTTTGTCGGAAACATAACTGCAATTATCTTCTCCCATTCTGAGGGCTGTCTACTTGCTTTACTTACTGTGTTCTTGGCAGTGCAGAAGATTTTTAGTTTGATCAGATCCCAGTAATGTATTTTTGTTATTGCTTCAATTGCCCTGGAGGTCCTCCTCATAAAGTTTTCTCCCAGGCCAATTTCTTCAAGTGTTTCTCCTGCACTCTTTCCAAGAATATTTATGGTTTCGTGTCTTCACATCAGAATTTTACCAAACCTTTAAAGAGGAACTAGCACCCATATTACTTAATCTTTTCCAGAATTTTACCAAACCTTTAAAGAGGAACTAGTACCCATATTACTTAACCTTTTCCAAAATATAGAAAAAGAAGGAATTCTTCCCAACACATTCTATGAAGCAAACATTACCTGATCCCCAAACCAGGAAAAGACCCAACAAGAAAAGAAAATTACAGACCAATATCTCTAATGAATATTGATGCAAAAATATTCAATAAGATCCTAGCAAACAGAATCCAGCAACACACCAAACAAATTATACACCATGACCAAGTGGGTTTTATCCCAGACTCTCAAGGCTGGTTCAATATATGTATATCTATAAATATAATACATCACATAAACAAATTAAAAAACAAAGACCATGATCCTCTCAATTGATGCAGAAAAAGCTTTTGATAATATTCAGCATCCTTTTATGATCAGAACACCTAAGAAAATAGGTATAGAAGGGGCATTTCTTAATCCGATAAAGGCCATCTACAGCAAACCTACAGTCAATATTATATTGAATGGAGTAAAATTGAAAACATTTCCACTCAGATCAGGACCAGGCAAAGTTGCCCACTGTGTCCACTGCTATTTAACATTGTAATGGAAGTCTTAGTCATTGCAGTTAGGCAAGAGAAGGCAATCAAGGGTATCCATATGGGGTCAGAGGAGATCAAACTTTCATTTTTTGCAGATGATATGATTGTATGCCTGGGAAACCCCAGGGACTCAACCACAGAACTCTTAGAAGTGATCAAGAAATACAGCAGTGTCTCAGGCTGCAAAATCAATACTCACATATAGCATTCATATATCCCAACAATAGTCAAGCTGAAAAAATAGTCATGGATTCTATTCCCTTTATGGTAGTGCCAAAGAAAATGAAATATCTGGGAATGTACCTAACAAAGGACGTGAAAGAACTCTATAAAGAGAACTATGAAACTTTGAGAAAAGAAATAGCCAAAGATGTCAACAAATGGAAAAACATACCATGCTCATGGCTGGGAAAAATCAACACTGTTAAAAATGTCCATACTACCCAAAGAAATCTACAGATTTAATGCAATCCCCATTAAAGCACTTCTGTCATACTTTAAAGATCTATAAAAACTAGTACTTCATTTTATATGGAAACAGAAAAAACCTCGAATAGCCAAGACATTACTCAGAAATAAAAACATATCAGGTGGAATCATGCTACCAGACTTCAGACTATACTATAAATCTATAGTGATCAAAACAGCATGGTATTGGCACAAAAATAGAGAGGTAGATGTATGGAACAGAATTGGGAACCAGGAGAGGAATACAGATACTTATCATCATTTGATCTTCAATAAGCCTATCAAAAACTTAAATTGGGGGAAAGACTCCCTATTTAACAGATGGCGCTGGGTGAATTGGCTGGCAAGTTATAGAAGACTGAAACTGGACCCACGCCTTTCACCTCTAACAAAAATTGACTCTCACTGGATAAAAGACCTTAACCGAAGACATGAAACCAGAATTAATACTTTCTTGATGTGCAGGTTGTGAGAACTACATGATTAAGAAATCAAATACTTTTATTTCCTTCTCCTACAATTATTACCAAGAGCCACATATGAATGAGTCTGCACATGAGCACAACTTCATTTGCACAATACAATCAAAGCCACATTAACTAGGTTCTGATGCTGAATGGAAGTGCCTTTTTGTACAATCTAAAATTATGTCACAGATATATTAACTCAAGGAAAATTTGATTAGTCTGTTCTTGGTTCTCATAGGACAGCAAATGTCAAAGGTAGTTAAAAGATCACCAATTTTTCACCCGAAGAAAAGTTTTTCACTTTAGTTGCTTTCACATAGTGAACTTTACTGTTATGTTAACATATAAATAAATTTAAAATATTATAATTTGCATAAGATTCTTCAGAGGCAGACTCTGAGAGATGGAGTCTCGGGGTCTGATTAAATTTAGGATTCTAGTTTAACCACCAGAGGACAGTAAAAGTTAGGCTCACCACAGAAATCAACTGAATGCAGACTTTTTGAAGTCATGGCCTACAGGTAATACAAAAGTTGGTTTAGAATGTTTAAATTGTCATTTGAAGAAACAAAGCAAGTGCTAAAGGGATCAAAACAGTTTGAAGAGAATATTTCAGATTGTATATGAAATGAGCACATTGTACCCCTTAATTGCACTAATGTACACAGCTATGATTTAACAATAAAAAAATTATTTTTATTAAAAAAAAGAAAAGAATGTGAATAATTCGAGGAACACGATAGGATGTCTTTGATGACATTTTCAAAAGAGTTTCTGTGTATGCAAAGCCTAGTGTCATGATTTTTCATTCACATACAAGCCTAAAGAAATCTGCATTGCTTCCTAGCACTTCTACAACTGAAGTCTAATTCCAACACATCAAAGATTACAAAAAAGTTAATGCACAGCCCCAAGTATCTGTTTATTAGTTTCCTCTTATTCCTCAGCTGATACAGTGATGAGTTGTCCTGATTGGGGCCTCTGAACACTAAGTTGAGCTAGCACGGTTGCATGATTTTAGCACAGGAAACTGTGCGTTGGTGGCAGGCCACGTGGCCTCTGTGCATAGGAGCATATCAAATCCCTATGCCTAACGCCACAGTCTGTCCACACATGCATCACAAGGGTGCTCCTCCAGAGCTATTTTGAGGATTTTCCTGTTAAGTTTTGAGGGTCACTGTTGCTCTAAAGTTTATATAGCCCCTCTTTTTTTCCCCCTCATCACTGTGTCAAAGAAGTGTTATCCTATTGTGGATTGACCCTTCTCCCCAGGCTTTTGAAAACCAATTACAAAAGGCTCTCATGAATTGTCATCGTAAAGGAAAACAAAAATAAAGATCAAAACACATCCACCCTTAATTATGTCTGAGACTTTTACCTTTAACAACGTTATTAATATTCTACCTGATGCCTTTGACCTTCTTTGAGAAAGCTGGTTTGAAAGCTGTGCTCAGTGTACCCCTGAGGCTTGGTGGAAATGGCAGAGTATAAAATAAAGAACTTTACTGAAATATCAGATTTCTTCCTGGAATTGTCCCCTTACTGAGTCCTCATTTGGAAGTGCCCAGCCATGCTTGAAATTCACCCAGATCAGGAAATAGGTGCCCAGTATTTCTCAACTTTAAAATGGGTGGTGAGACAGAGAACTTCTCTCTTGCTTTGAGATATAACATCCTAATGAAATATTGAAGAGAAAGTAGGTGCCTGTGTTTAGGATGGTCATTCCTGGCACGCTGAGTGGAAGCAAGCCTCCCTACATAAACATTAGGCTGTATTCCATGAGCAAAGTTATATCAAACAGTACCTGGAGGAAAATAATATGTCACAATTAACTGTGATAATCTCAGGAAGGCAAGAGTGGGTCAATAGGAAGAAATCTATTAACAGTGTCCATTATTTAAAAAAAGGGCAAAGGGAAAAATTCTATGATGATCTTCATAAATGCAGAAAATATGTTTTGACATCTTTCAACTTTGACACTCATTCATACAATGAATAGGAATTGGTATACATGCTGACATACTGTATACGTGGGTAAATGTTTACACACATGTATACATAGATACATGGGTCACTATGAAAGTTCTGAGATGGGCTGTGTTATAGTCCATTACTTCACCTCCAAGAAACACAAATGACAGGGTCCTTTCTGACTCACTATGCAAGTTTTAATTTGTTCTGCTGATGGGTGTGGCTGGGAGGGCTTCATATGCTTCCATCTGTGCAGATTTTACATTTCTGGATTTTTGTGTATCCCAAAACTTTGCATGTGTATGCACACACATATAAAATTAGACAAAAAGTAATTAAAAGCATGAGAATGAAAAAGAGGCCAATTTATATGTTTGACTTTATTTGATACTTAAAAATTCATAAGAATCCATAGAAAATTAAAAAAATAGGGGAAAATAAAATATCAGGTTATGTCATCAATAATCAATTTATGATAACCACTACTATATACATATATATATATACATATATATATACACACATGGAATGAGAAAGGGAAATAGAAAATAATATAGACTCATTTATCATTATAATAGTAAAATTTATTTACTACGTAAAAAATAACTAGGCACAAAATCAATCTTTAAAGTCTAAAATCTCTTGAAGAACATGGATTAGACCAAAAAAAATGGAAACCCCTCATGTCTTTTCCCACGAGATCACTTTTGAGGATATGGCTCCTGCCCCTTAGCCTCATCCCACTCGGTCTTGGCACAGCCTGCTTGAACACATGGTAAGTGCCAATAAATCTCTTTAAATAAATGGATGACTAGAAGTTCATGTGCAGATAATTTGGTAGTGAATGCTTTGGAAAAGGTCAAATAATGAAATTATACCATAAAAAGACCTGATCTGTTACAGAGATTCCCTTTAGATGCAAAATTGACCTTTTAAGCATATACACAGATCTCTCTGTTTTTTAAAAAAGTGAAATTGATCATGCTTATCACAAAATAATTTCTGTCCTTATGTAATGGTTTCATTCGAAATTTCCTTTAAATAATAAATTACTCTAGGGAGTCAAAATGTTTCTCAATCGAATAGCAAAATTCAACCTGGTTTACGGACAACTTTCTGATTCTGAGGTAGTGTGATATGTAGTTTTTCATATTTACTGAGATATATGGGAGTCCCAGATATTAAGATAAAATTTCTCAGGTACTCATGGTCAAAATTTTCAGTCATGATCTGATTGTGATTTATTGTCCAGGAATCTTACGTTTCTTTAGCGGTTATTTCAAGAGGCAATTAAAGTTTAATGTGGTCTCAAGTGTGGGGCTCTAATTCAATAAGACTGGTGTTCTGATCAGACAAGGAAGGGACACCAGTCATCTCCCTTCCTCCATCTTCAAGCACAAGCAGAGAAAAGGCCACATCAAGATGCAGTGAGAACCCGGATGCCTGAAGGTCAGAGAGAGAGACTCACCAGGAATCAGCCCTGCCAGGATCCCAAACTGTCACTTCTGGTCTCTAGAACTGTGAGAAAATCTCCCATATTGACAGAATCTCACTGTAAAATTAATTTAATTTAATCAGTTTACAAGCATTTGTTGTTCACATCTTTAATTTAAAAGTGCTGTGTGAGAACCTGGAGATATAACCAGAATGGTGAGCTGTCTAGCTGGCAAATACAGGACCCTTAGCAGCTTCCAGTCTCTTCTGTGTCCTAATCTCTTGATGATAAAAATCAAAACTCTCCGCTGAATTGAACAGTAGCAATGGCAATGTACAAAACAAAGAATATCAAATAGCGAGATTAATATTGCACTGGGATAAACATGTTGGGTAGCCTTGGGTCAGGGCTAAGGTGGTGAAGAGACTTGGAATGTGAAGGGTCTTGCCAGGACAAGCCACACTCAGACATTTAAAAAAAAACAACATCAAAATCATGAGAAAATGTCTGTGTGTGCAGCGATGCACACAGAAGCTAATAGGTCTGAGGAATAATACTCTAACAGTTGTATATTCATCGTTTCCATACCACATCTAGTCCATGCATCCTTCTGAGTTTTCAGATGATCATTTTCGTGACGTGAACTCAATGATTTCACAACTCAGTATTTATCTATATTTAACTCGGTGGGGAGATTCACCGCCGCCTGATTACATGCAGTAAATTTCACTCCTACAACTCCTTCCCTCATCTATTGGTTTCCCAGAAAGTTGTCGAATTTCCAAGAGAACATACGACCTTCAGCTTTGTTTATTTAGCCAAATTCAGAATGTTTACAATTCCTTCATTGATTACCCTCACTCATCACTTCTAAATTGCTAAAAATGGCCTCTTCAGCATTTCTGTTATATTTTTCATTTTTCAAAAAATATCTTCTGCCTCTTTATCAATACAAAAAAATAATCTTACATTAAGAAATATGCATAAGATTCATACAACTCAAAATACCCCAAAAGACTTTTGGGGGCATTTTAGGATTATTTTTTATTACTATCAAAGTAGTAGATTGGGTTGGAAATTTTTAATAAAAATAGAAAAAAATATGCTTGCAATTTTAAATATGTATACATATTTTAGACCAATGTCAAATAAGAAGTGAAATGGAAATTTAAAATGTGTTGAACTTATTACTAGTAAATCATTAAAAATGAGAGGCATAATATTTGTGAGATTCATCTAAGATCTACTTTGAGAGACTTATATAACCTTAGAACATACATGTGAGATAAATATCAATAAAAACCACGAGGTTTTTATGCATCCTACTCATTTCAAGAAGTTGGATAAAAAAACACCCATGAAGCCCAAAAATATAGTATGAAAGAAATCACAAAAGTAGGAGTACATATTTACCAGCAGAAACTCGGTAGAACTTATGTAAAGGTGTGTTACTTCAAAAGAAAAACAAAACTAATGACTGGCAAGATGGCCTAAAAAAAGGAAGGGGGTGGGGTGGAAGCAGGAGAGTTTGCAGCATCAGCACACGGAAGGGCATGTTTCTAAATCCTTAGGAGCACTAAGGGTATTATATAGAGATATAAGAAAAAATCTGAAAATATACATTAAATTAACTGATTTTCCAAATGTGTTAACAAATGGCACTTTTTTTTCTTAAAGAGACCCCAAAGAAAAATAATTTATGGAAAAAATAAACTGAGTCCTGAAGTATAAAACTATCTGCCCCCAGGTTTGAATTCCAGATGGTTTTACCTATGAATTTTCCCAAATATTTAGAGAAGAAATAACTCCAGAGTTTATATACATGTTAGAGTATGGAAAAAGAGCAAACACTTCCCACATTCATTCAAAGCCCCTGGTGACCTGATGCCGCCCCTGGAAAAGGTCACTGCGCCAAAGATGAGCAGCCCTCTCTCAGGACAGATCCCCAAATCCAAACATGTTGTTAACCAAGTATATACAAAGATAATGTGCCACAGTTTATTCCAGGAATACAAGACAGATGTAAAATTTGAAAGCAGTTAATATTCTATGCCATATCAAGGGAATAAATTAGTAAATTTTTATGGTTAACTCAGTAGATGAAAAATGTGCATTGGATAAGATTTAACATCCATTCATAATAAAATGTTTTAGCAAATTAGAAAAGAAGATAACTTACCTATCAGTATAAAGCACCTCTTTTAAAAATCTAGAGAAAACATCTCACTTAATAGTGAAACATTGTAGGCTGTCCCACAGAACAAGGGTGGCAAGGGATGTGCATTCTTCCCATTTTTACTCAGCAGGCATCGAAGGTCTCAGCCAGTACAGTAGTACAAGAAAAATAACGAACATAAAGATCAGACAGAGATGATGCTGTTATTATTAAAGAAAGCTTGATTGCATAAATAGGAAACCTAAAGAGTTCTACAAATAAACTATACAAATTAATAAGTGAACTGTATAACTTCGCTGAAGTCACAGTCAACATACAAATATCAACTGTGTTTCTACATATAAGTAACCAGCACTTAAGAGACAATCTGAAAAAAAAATGTAAAATATAAAATACTATTAAAACATAAAACACCTAGAAGTACGTCTAATAAAAGAGGCGTGAGACAGATGAACAAAAAATGAACAGACATTTTAGTGGAACTTTAAAGGACCCGAATAAATGGAACTATAAATGACACTTGACAGATGGAATTGTCAGTTGCTTTGAAAGTTGCAAATATGCAATTCCCAGATTTATTTATTGATTCACAGCAATCTCAATCAAAATTGTGGCAGTATTTTTTTATAGAAATTCATTTTAAATTTATGTGGAAATATGATTGGGTCCAGAAGAGCTGTCTTTGAAGGAATAAAAATAAAATTGCAATGCTTATAAAACAAATGTCAAGAACAAATAAAACAATATGGCATCGGTACAAACCTATTGATTAGGCCAATAGAAGAGAATAGAAATAGATCTCTCCTTTCTCTCCTCTCTCTCTCTCTCTCTCTCTCACACACACACACACACACACACACACACACACACACACACACACACACACGCGATTTATGAAGAAAATGCCAGTGAGAGTGATAGGCAAAAGAGAATCCTTTCAATATGTGGGTCCTTGTCAGTAGAGGCAAAACACCTCATTAAAAAAATAATCTTGGCCTCTGCCACACGCAGTAGATAAAATCAATTCCAAGTAAATTGTACATTTGAAAGTGAAAAGTCAAACAACAAGCCTCCGGGAAGATGTGTGCGTGGGCGTGGGCAGGGAAAGCCAGGCTACCTACACGGCCCTGGCATGTTTCCTGCCTTTCATTTTATTTCTAAACTGTTCAAATATTCAACAGAGTTGAGGTCATTTTCCAACAAATCCCTTTACAACCTACACAGTTCCTGCACTAGTTACACTGATCCCTCGGCCCATCTATTGAACAGCTTTTTTATATGTTTTGAAATAAACTGCAGACAATACTATGTGTCTTCCTAAATTGTTCTGCAAGAGCTTCCAAATGCATACCATTAGCTAGAGCCCAATACAGCTGACCCCTAAACAGCAGGGTGAGTGAGCTGGGTGAGTGCTGAAGTCACACTTACAGGGTGACTTCTTTTTATATTTTTATTTCAGAATATTACTGGCATACACATTTGGGTATGTAATTTTCTTTCTTTCTTTCTTTTTTTTGAGACAGAGTCTGACTCTGTCGCCCTGGGTAGAGTGCCATGGCATCACAGCTCACAGAAACCTCGAATTCTTGGGCTCAAGGGATCCTCCCACCTCAGCCTCCTGAGTAGCTGGGACTGCAGGCGCCCACCACCTGTAGAAAAACCATGCCCAGCTGATTTTTCTATGTTTAGTAGAGATGGGGTCTTGCTCTTGCTCAGGCTGCTCTGGAACTCCTGAGCTCAGCCATCCACCCACCTTGACCTCCTAGAGTGTTAAGATTACAGGTATGAGCCACCATGCCCAGCCCATAATTTGTTTTTGTCAAAGTTGTAAGTAGGAGTATTTTTCCCCCAATTGTATGCACATTTAAAACACAATCTTCAAGCGATGGAAACTCGCATCCGTGGAGAGCAACTCGTCACTTCTCATTGGCTGCAGGCTCCGCAGGGCCCAGCAGGAGGCTTCAGTGTGCACAGATTCTGTTGTATGTGGGGATCCTGGAACCAACTCTCCATGTAGACTGTGGAAAAACTGGCAGTTTTATGTGAAGTTTACATGCAATTAAATGTGTAATTATAAGCATGCATTTGCTGAATTTTGACCCACGTCTGCATCTGTGAAAATGCTAATTTCATCTGATAGAATATCAAGATATTACCAGAGCAGCGGCTTTATTACATCCTTGGGAACTGCACAGAGGCATAAAGAAAAGCCATCAAGAAAAGCTGGAATCAGTGTGTGACAAACAGATACCTTAACTCCATCACTTAAATGGCCAACAGTGCTTGTATTTTTCATCCATTTTCTTATTAGAAAAATAAATTTAATGGCTTTTATTATAACTAGAATTCCATGTGGAAGAGCTAAGGTTGTTAATTTGATTTATTTATCAATTACTCAATATGTTTAGTCTGTACAAGTATTAGTAGCACTTAGATTAATGAGACATACTCTAAGGCTCTGGAGAAACGCAACAATTTTGGATAAACTTAACTTCATAAATCATAATTGTAATACTGGTACGATAGAAGTACTGTCTGCATATGTCTAATATATACATTATTCCAAAGTGTTATTGTAGTTCTCAGTATTCTAATGTGGTTAAAGAACTCAGTTAATTGTATTATGCAATACAGATTTATCCTTTGAGTGTTCTCCTTAATTTTGAAAGCATTCCCAATTGAAGCAGCACTATGAAAATACTCAATACAGTTTTACTTCAATAAAGAAGCACTTTAACATTATTTGTGTAACTTAAATGCAACCACTTCTAACTCTCTTTGTAGCTGTCAGCAGTAAGCAGTTCATTATTTTTCATGGGTGCTAGTGAACAGATATCAAAGAACATGAGCCTCTTTTTAAAACAGTAACAATTAATTTATTCTCCATATGTTGTCAAATCTTAGAGAAACAAAGACCTTATTTTATTTCTTGAAAAAATGATTTTCTCAGTTTTGGCTGTAATAAAAGCAATTTGTTACACATGTCATAATTTATTCTAAATTTGGTCCTCCAAAGAAGAAATTTGTCTTCATGGAATATTTGAAAACAAACCGACCACCCAATCAACAGTTTCCGCTTTTCCTCTTGTCTAGGGTAGAGACTTGTCTGGTTTTGACCCATTTAACCCTATTGTCCTTTGTGAATTTATTCCGGAGCAAGGGGCTGAATCCACATGGTAACTCTCAGATAAAGGTGCTCTGGAGGTAGACTGGAATTCACACTTCATGCAAACATTACTGTGGCTAAATTTTTAGGGTATGGATTTCTGTTTCTTTTGACACATATTTTAATATATTTTACTGTCCAGTCATGAGACCGGATTATATAAAGTGTAGTTTTAAATGTTGTGGTAGCTACATCAGTACTACCAGTGCACGGGGACCCTGTAATACAAAGTGCTAACAACTTATTTAGCTTCTACTAGTGGTGATTTTATTTTATTTTATTTTTTTGGAATGATAGAATACTTTTGTGTCTATAATTTAGATATATAAACATTGCTTATTATTGCAGTAAGAAGAGCAATATCACCTTATCAGGATAAATGGTGTTGGAAATGTTCCACAAAGGTGGCTTTTCCCTCCCAATGATAAGTTTACACAATTTTCCTCCAGTCTCCCGTGCAAAATGTATAAACATGCACAATTTGCAGAAGGGAAGAGCCCAAGAGGCTTATGGAAATAAGCTCAAAATTTAGTGTCTCATATTTCACATCAACAGCCCTGAACACCCCCAAATTCCCCATGTCATGATTGTCGGATCTCAGAGCCACTAAGCAGGATGGGGTTGTGGGGAGAAGCCTGGGAGGGGGGCCTCAGGGTCTCATTTTAAGTTTCATCCTGGGAGCATCCAGTCTCTCTTATCAGTATCCCTGATGATCAGATAACTGGGAAATGATGAGGAAAGATAAAGAAAAGACAGGCATTGAAGACTTTAGAAAAGGAACCTGGAGCCCTCACCTGGAAGAGGAGATGATGGGGTATCTGTGAAAACGACAACATTCCCTCACTCTGAAGTATGAACAAGCCTCCCACCAACCAACTGACCAGCTGCTGTATCATCTGGTTATTTTCTAAGATTACAATTTATCATCCTGCTTTTTTGTTCTCTCATACGTTGTTCTCTCAAAAATTCTGTACAATTAGAGTAATTACTTCCATTGTTTCACTTTCTAAGAGTGGGTCCACCTGTAGCTTTATTCCCCCAGCTGGGGGACGCATGAATCCCTTGGGGGCCTCTTTTATCTTCACCAGCCTTTGCCTCTGTCATCCAGGGGTTCCTGCCACTCTTCTGGCCACCCCCACTCCACCTTTACATGGTCACCAAGTGACCACGACTCTACATGACAAGTGGGTGAGACCCCCTGAGCTCTCGGTCCTTCAACCTAGTTAGTTAAATCTTCCTCTTTCCTACTAGTCCCCAGCAAGCCCTCACTCACGACATCAGGATCAGTAATGAGGCTGTCCCTGAGACCTTAGTGTCAGGCAGCCCCGCACTCTGATGCCATCTACTTTCATTTGAGGCCACCTCCTCTTCTTTTCCCATGTTCAGAATTTTTGACCTTAATGGCCTTCTCTGTCACTGGCCCCTAAAGCCCTCACTTCCTGATTCACCCTGTTCAGATCCTCAGCACCCTTTAAAACTCCAGCGAAAGTCTAATGTTGGCTCAACAAATTTTGCATCTCAAGTGAGATATGTGAATCTAAGCTAGTGAAGACTAGAACTTGCATCTTGGTGGCAGGGCAGGAGGACGCCAGCAGGATAGTGCTCCAGGTGGCTATGATGCCCGTGCAGATGGGCCCCTGCCACAGGGCCATCAGGCAGATGCACCCACCTGCAGGCGCTGGTGATGAGTCACAGGGAAGGCTCCAAATACCAGGAGCTGATTCAGCACAGCAACTTTTGCATGTAATGAAGGCATCGGTTTGAGAGAGATCTGTTGCAATGTCTTCAAAAGGAAGGAAATAACTTGAACATTTAATTACATGGAATCCTGCTTTGGAATCTGTGACAGCAAGTTGGATAGACAGTCTTATATTCTAATATAAAAATGTATTGTAACTTACCTCAACAAAACAATACTTGGTTATTTCAAATAGCTATTTTCAAAAGTTTTGCAAATGCCGTTTTCATAAATCATTCAGGAAAGCTTTCCTAAACTACCTGTCTATGAAAACTATCTTTTCCTGGCAACTCTCCTTCATTTATCGTGAAGATAAATGCACAAACTTACAATCTTTGTTTTTCTTTTTTGAAACATCACTCTTTTAAGTACTAAAGTTTTCATTTACAATGGAAACAATTGTTTAACTTTTAAGTATTAGTCATGTTTACTCCTGTCTCACATCATAAGGAAATAAAAACATAAAGTTGACTGGCGGGAACATTTTGATGGAATTACTATGCTGTGGAGCTTTTCTTTTTTAAAGTAAAATAATTTTAAGTTTCTAAATGTTTTTTAAAAGATTCTTTCAGCCTAAGCAATGACCAGCATTCTTACAACCAGTGTTTACCCTGTACTGTCTAACAAAACTTCATCAATTGGTAGTTTCTCATGTACATCAAGAAACAGATTCTAATTTACAATTTTTCATGTAATTAAGCAAAGGGAAATCCTGCAAGATATATTGCTTTGTTTCCAGTTTCTGTTAACTTAGTTTAAAGTTAAAATTGAGGCTCAAAAATATTATATGTGCAGACCTGAGAGCACTCTGTAGAAATACGTGTGCACATTAGTCAAATCTTAAATTAGGATGACCTCCTACTCCAGTTGAAATCTCACTCAAATAAAAATGAGGATAATATTTTTTTCTGAATTAAGACCCAAAGGTCTATGTTGAATGGTTTCAGAAATAGATTGTTTCAGTCTCAGGACGTTAACCTTACAAGGATTTTACACAATTGCTTGTGAAATGCACTCAATTATTCTAGCAGGAAGTGCCAGAGTGGTTATTAATAGCAGCTTACTGTGTTTTTAGGATTTCCCCCCCACCCCGATCTTATTTACACTAAAAATTACACTTGTTGGATGGGTTCACAGAGTTACAAAGGACCTTAGAAATCTTTTAATGAGCAGTTTTCACAAAGAGCAATGTGATGAGATTTTTTTCATCCGGCGATCATGGTACTTGGTGATTGTAGTGCAAAAATAGTAAACAGAGAGCAGGTAAGATGAACTGTAGTTAATTATTGTCAGATGTAATGTGCTTTTAAAGTTAAATGTGGAGAAAGTTTATGCCTAGGATTTAGTAGAAAAATGGAGGGTGACACTTGACTGGGTGTATTTGTGAAGTCATTATCAGTCATTTTATTTTCTTTTGAGCCAAGATATTCATTCAAGAGATGGAAGTTTCTGGAAGACTAGGGAGCAGAACTACTGGTCCCTGTGATTAGGAGGCCCAGAGGGGTGAGGGCAAAAATGGAGACCAATGAGTGTAACTTGAAGACTAATCTTTGAGAGTCATTTCCAAAGACAGAATACCCACGAACCCCCCAAATGCTGCCCACATACCCCTACAGTTCACTCTCCTCTCTTGGGCACAGAGCTGGACTGTGTCCCCAGACTTCCTGCAGTGAGGCGTCATTATGTGACTGGGCTTACCTAGAGAGCTGCTGACAGGGATGAGTGAGGACGGGGAGGCCGACCTCTCCAGGATAACCTCCCAAGCTATGAGTCTCCAGGCCTCGTCTTCTGATGTCCCTCCCTCCGGTCAGGCTGACGCTGTGCGACTTTGCTGACCTGGCCTGAGCTCTTCCTGCTCCCAGACGTCCTTGTGCTGCCTTCTCCTCCCTCTGTCTGGCTGGCTCTCACTGACTCCCACTCTCACGGGAAATGTTGGTTTCTCTCTGCCTTGTCCTTGTCTCCCAGACTAGCTGGCCCCTCCAGGCCTCCTCATTGCACCCCCACAGTGCTCGGCAGGGTTGTATTGTGCTGACCTCTCTCCCTCGGGCTTGATGCTGGGGCAGGCAATGACCGGATCTTACAACTCTCTGCCCCTCACATGACAGGCCTTGCAGGGCATGGGTCCCCCCAAAGTCCTATGTAAGCAAGAGTCTGCAGCAGGATCTGTGGCCTCATGAGGATAATCCTTTTGCTTTCTAGGAAACTGCAGCCATCAGTCACTTTCAGGAATGGTGGCTCCTGGGTCTGTAGAGTCCCAGTCTTGCTGGCCATTTCCCCAACCCCAGCGTGTACATGTTGCAACAGTCTGTTCAGGGCACAGACCCCTCTTCCCTCTCAGGGCACCTCTTTACTTTAGGAGGTTTTCATGTCTATGTGGGCTCTAGGGCAGCCTTTACCAGGGTGTCAACCTTTTCTACTCTGCTGCACATTGGGGTAAGAGTTGTTGTGGAACTCACATTAAATACACAAGCACTAACAAAAGCTGATGAGCAAGAAACAAGGTCTATGCATATTTTTTGTGACATATGACACCAAAGATAAGCAAAAATTTCCTGGTATGATGCTCATGCAGCCCCTGGGCTGCAGGTTGGACCCCCTGCCGGCTGTCCCCCGGATGCTCACACTGAGAGAAGGAATTCAAGAGCATGCAATTGGAGTAGACATTTTTGTTTTTATTCTTATACTTTCTCAATGTCCCCTTTCTTTTGGCCCTCATTCTAAGTTTGTTGTATACATGAAAAATGTGGCACCAGAAAATGAAGCCAAAATGAAGATTTTACTGAACTTTGAAGTTCAGCATCTTACACTGTTAAGGGACTTCACCTGAGATAGACCCAAGTGTGGGAGAAACATCCTATTGAACAGGACTGGGAAACTCTTTCTCAGGCTGGCTGGTGGGAGAAGGGAGTCAGATAGGAGATATGAGACTAGAAGGGCCCCTCGGGACATAGGACCAGGAATTTAGTCAGGAAAGGAAAATATAGAGGAGACACCAAGTTCAACAAACACAGCCCTGATCCTGCCAACCTCAGAGCAAGTGTCCACCCCTGAGCACACCTGAGCCTGGGGCTGCTCTACTACATTTCTGCTGCTATTTTTCCAATGTGTCTGCAGAGTTCCTTCTCCCAGAAAAGCCAGTGTGATGTCAGTTCATGGACCATGAGAAATAAAACCAGGGGCTTTGTTCAGCTTCTCTGCTGGTGTTGGGCAGTGTCCCCAGATACTGTGAACTCCCTGAGATGGAAGGTGGCTCTTTAGACAACCAGCCAAGTGGTAGATGTCCCACAAGTAAAGTTTGACCCAAACGCACACCAGCTTGAACCAGGATTCCCTCTGCACCTGCAAACACTTCCCACCCACTGCCAGCGGCTGGCATGCAGGCCTCCAGCAGGAGCTGTCCCTTCAAGAACCTAGCTATTGCTTCTGGCCTGTGTGGCACAGGACCTTGCAGCTTATTTGGGCAGATATTGATCTTCTTTTACTTTTCTACCTATGACACTATTTGAACTTTCTGTTCCATTAGCAATAAAATTGTATAAGCCACTGAACAGGTAAATTGAAAAGAGAAAAGAGAATTTCTCTAAAAAGTGATGAAATGGTAATTGTGTTGGGGAACATATGAATTTTCAAGATGGTTCCTGAATTTCTTCTCTGAACATTGGGCTTCAGCAGTTTACAGACCTTTGAATTCTGAGCACCTCAAGTGAAAAATATATAGACAAACACGTGTGGTAACATAGTCTCCTTTTGCAATGAGGAGGGCTGCGCCTTCCTATAGGAAGCCAGTTGCCCCCACGGAGTGTTACAGCCTGCTTCTCATCATTCTGAAAAACACATACTATGCCCTTTTGCATCTCCATTGTCTCCCATGACCCTAACTTCTCTTCTAATAACTTGTCCTTTTATTTACAGCTAAATTGTATGAAAGAACTGTCTCCGCCTTCTGCTTCCGTTTCTGTACCGTCTACTCCTCCTCCCGAGTGAAGCCTGCTCATCACGGCTGCCTCTGAGCCCTGGTCCTTAGACCCTGTGGAAGTTTTCCTCTCTGCAGCTCGCCTACTTTGCCCTGTCACACTCCCTTCCACGGACCCTATGGCATCAGCTTTCCTGTTTTCACACCGGAAAACAGGAATTCATCGGTCTCCTTGAATTCTTCCCTCCACATATGTTGTTGTGCCAAAGGTTTTGATGCTGGCCTTCATTCTTCTGTCCCCACATGATCTTGTCTAATCTTAAGCAACTCTCTACCATCAGTTACCATAGGAGGATCAAGGTTTCTTGAATATTCATTCATTCATTCTCCAAAATCCTTAGTGCCAGACACATATTCCCCTCCCTCCTGCCCATCTTCAGGCAAACTCATCTCAACATTGCCATCTCCTCCCCCAATGCCATTAAAAATCTCAATTCTTTTCCCATCTTATACCAACAACTTCCCTTGTGCTGAAGGTAGAGGCCTGCACATCTCCTTTCATCACTAGGCTCTTGTGTTTGTCCATCCTGCACAACCTCTCATAGATTTTCTCATAGATGTGATGGCAATAGCACTCCTGGGTTGCTCAGTGCACAACCTGAACAGCTGTACAGGGTGAATGGATATTCCCCTTCTCCTTTGTTACCAAAATTCAATAGTCACCAAATATGTTAAGCTTTGATTTTGATATCTCTCTCTCACATATTTTTTTTTCTCTTTCTATTCCTAGTAGAACCTATGATTTCTTTATCCTGATCTGCCTCCTGCCTCCTATGCTGCTGCTCCAGCTTATGTTGTCAGAGTAATATTTACAAACACTCTTCTGTTACTTAAAACTCTGAAATAGCAGCCCATTACCCTTGTAGAAGAAAAACAAAGCAGCTGGCCCTTATGTCCTCCAGATCTGACCCCTCCTTTCTTATTTTTGCTGCTCTTCTCGCAGGGTCAGGCTTGTTCCATCATTTGTCCCAAAGGTGCCAGGCCATCTCTGACCGGCTGGCCTTTGCCACTTCCTCTGCTCAGAGCAGTTCTCCCCTTCCTACACATCTCACCTGCGGGGTAGGTCTCAGCTTAAACACCTGCCATGATAACATTCAACACCTCTGTTAGGACTTGGGTGAGCTTTGTGGTGACTACAGGCTTTGCTGCATTCCTGCTCACTGGGGTACCCCAGGATCCAGCACCGTACTCAGCACAAAGAAGGCACTTCACAAGTTGCTGCTGTTGATTGGATACATTTTATTACATGCTTAGAATCTCAAAAAATTACAACACCAAACTATCTTTTGGATACATGATCTCTAAGACACAAGTTATATGTTTAAATTGTTTCCTCTCATCTTGATCCTGAAAAGAATGTTTCTAAAGCATAAATAAAATCAAAAGTGTCAAAATTTTATAAAACTTGTATTTAACTACCTCTAAACTCAAATTTATACTAAAAACAATTCACTGAAAATAATGAGCTTTTTGCTCAAGCAGAGATTTGTGTGACAGCTCTTCTGAGGAAGATAAAGTGGTTCATTTTTAACTCAGAATTGGTTCTCACTGAAATTCTTGAGATTTAATTTCCATGTGGGGGAAAGAGGGTCTAGATGAACAAGAAAACCCTTCATTGTTGACAAATGGTGGATCTGAGCATATTTTTATTATGGCTTATTATGTTACGGTTGCTTTGTTTAGTTTCTATTTTGTTTTTCTCTCCCAAGGAAATACTTTATAATTTCCTATCATTTATTTTTCTCACTTTCCTCCATAAATTATGCACAGGATCTATAAATAACCAAGTAAGAAATTCCTTGCTTGCTGAATACAGGTTTGAAAAGGGAAATATATGTCTACCTGAGCATGCAGCGAAACAGCTCTTGAATGACAATGATTTATTAGAAACTTTTGGCTATTTATTTTGAGATTCAAATGTTTGAATTGGAACCTAAAAATTGTACCCTGAAAAAAAACAAAATAACTAAAAATATTTGGATGCTTTATTTGGTTTCTGATATTATTTCATCACCTACATTTTGATCAGAGTTTTTCATGGGTTCTCAGACTCTAGAAAACATTTAGCTCTGAATCTTCAGGTTGTAGTTTCCCAGGGAAGATACCAGGTCTTTGCAAAGCAGAAGCAGTCCCCTACTGTATGCTGAGACAGCTGATAATTTCAAGTGCACAGAGCCCATCTCCCCTTTTTCGGAAATGGTCTATTAATTCCAACAACAAAGACATGGATGGCAAAACCAGAAAGCATAACAAACCCTTATGTAATTATATAATCTATACTGCACTGGGGAGAATGTATGTCCTAGAATGACATCATGTGTTAAAAGATATAATACAATCCACACAAGAGAAAACTCTAATCAATTCAAGCTGCGGGGGCTAAGTGGTAGGAGGGGAGGGAAAGAAGGAGGAGGGGGCCCACCTAATGGGCACGGGGGGGTATGTGGCTCACCTCCTGGGTGCTGGACACAACTACCACAGGGACTTAAATGCAAAGATTGAAACCTAATATTTGTACCCTCATATTAATCTGAAATAAAAAATATATAATACTTGTCACATACACATGATATAAAATTTTCTAGAGCAAGAAAATATTTTTGGAACAAGTAAAAAGTAACAGGTAGAATTAATTTTAGTATTATTAGTAGTAGTTCTTTGGCTCTATAGATCCAGAATATTATCATTTCAGCATGTAATAATAATTTTTAAATTATACATCAGATTATTTTTTCTAACGGAGTCTTCTCAACCCAGTGCACACTATACAATTACGGCACACCTCAGTGTAGACCCAGCCTCATAGCGGGTGTGGGTAGTGGATGTTGTATTGGAGAGAAGCAGACGTTGTCAGGAAGGAGAGGGTGATAGCTGGGGCTGGAGCCATCGGAAAGGCTTAGTGGAGACCGAGAACCCTTTACCCTGACAGTTGATTTAGACTGGGGAGAAGAACAGACAGTACATTTTGGGGGAGCTGGTGAGGGCATGACAGTGGCTAGAGCAAGGACCGAGAAGTGATCCCAACTCAGAATGGAGGGTGAGCTCAGAATCTCTGGAGGGGGGTGGAATAAAGAAGGGAGGACTAGTTAGTAAAGCTGCACCACACAGCTGGGAGGGGAGACAGATGCCCACGAGCTTACTTGTAAGTGGAACCTGCAAAGTCATACTCACAGAGTGTAGAATGGTAGCGGCTGAGGGCTGGGGTGGGGGATAGGGAGAGGGGAGATGTTAGCCACAAGGTACAGAGCAGTTTCCCTAGGTAGGAGGTCACCTTCTGGTGACCTATTGCACACAGCAAGTTGACTGTAGTTAATGTACTGTATATTTCAAAATTGCTGAAAGAGTGGATTTTAAACATTTTTTACCACAAAGAAATATGAGATAATAGATTTGTTAAATTAGCCTGATTTTCCCGTTTCACACATATACTTGTGTGAAAACATTACATTGTACCCCATGAACATATACTGTTATAACTTACCAAGTAAAAATTAAAACTTAACTTACACGAGATGGTTGTGTAATGTAGATACTCAAAGTTTTTGTTTCCTTTATGTCTACTGAACACGTGGAATAATGCTTGTTTTAATTTTTTTAACTTAGAATGTCTTACACTGATATTAAAAAAGTTGTTAACCTGTGCCTCTGTGCGAAACGTTCTGAAATAGAGCAGCGCTTATGAATGGAGCCTTCAGTCTTAAAGACCTCACTAAATTTCAAAGTTATCGAGGTCAGCACCTTTCATGTTCAATCTCCTAAGGGAGGTTTTTTTGCACATTTGTGGTGCTGTTGGATTCTTTGGTCCTGTTCTGTAGTCTATTCTGGGATCCCCCATCCCCTAAATGATCTCTTAAAATTTGCACATGTCAAGGCTCTCTTTTTGTGTGGTATGGTAAGTCCTGCAGATTTTGACAAATGCATATTGCCACTTGTCTAATATTAAAATGTCATGTAGAATCTGTTCCTTGCCCTAAAAGCCCCCAGTCCTCCATGTATTTATCTCTTCCTTCTCCCACACTCCTAACATCTGGTTACCACTTTCGCCTTTCCCAGGACATGATGTAAATGAAATCATACCATATGTAGCCTTTCAGACTGCCTAACTTTACACTTATTTACAGCAATGCATTTAAGATATAATCACTTTTTATGTAGTTTGGTGGCTCAGTTCTATGTATCGATGGAGAATATTCCACTGTCTGGACCTACCAATGTTTGTTCATCCGTTGAGTGACTGAAGCATCTCGATTGGGTCCAGGTTTCGGTGATTCTGAGTAAGACTGCAAAGAACATTCCTGGGCTGATATTGTGTGCACCTACATTTGTTTATTTTTTTAGGACCTAAATTTCAAATCAGCCCGATTTCTACATTGTACTGTAAGACTATGTTTGACTTTGTCAGAAACTGCTAAAATTTATTTCAAAATGGCTGTGTTATTTTGCATTCCCACAAACTACATCACTGGCAGCTTTTTATTTTAATCATTCTATTGGGTAGCAGAATTTCATTGTTTTGATTTTATTTTCATTGATGGGAAACTATAGGGAGCATCTTTTAATATGTTTACTTTCCACTGGTGTGTCTTCTTTAGTGAGGTATCTATTCAGACACATGCTCATATTTAATTGTTTTTTTGTTTTTTTCACAGAGCAGAACTTTATAATTTGAATAAAATCTAACATATATTTTCATTTTTTTTCATAGACTGTGCTTTCGGGGTGTATTTAATACTCAAAAAATTTGAGGTCATGCCAACTTTTGTCTTATATTTTCTTTTAGAAATTGTAGTTTTGCATTTTGTTTTAGGTCTATTTACAAATAAATTGTAAAAGTTTAAACTATTTAAAGGACAGACTAAATAGAGGAAAATAACACTGAATATATGTCCATATTCTCTGAATTAATAAAAAGTAGTATTAATATGATCTGTTAATAGCCCAGTGATATTTAAGGCATACTGGACAAAGCCCTTCTTAAATATACATGAACATAAGAAGGCCCTTAAATTTCTAAGACAATTCTGTAAAGGAAGATGAGGGATATTCATTCAACCTCATAGGACGTCATCTTCAAAGCCATAGTGACGAAGACACAGTGAACCTCTTAAAGTGATGGTTTTCAACCAGAAGCAGTTTTGTTCTTCACGGGACATTTGAGTTTGGAAACATTTTTGGTGTCATAACAGAGGGATGGATGTGCCTCTAGCGTATGGTTAATAGATGTTAAGGGTGCTGCTAAGTATTCTAAAACACAGGATAGCTTTCAGTAACAACAAATTATCTAGTCCAAAAAGTCAGTTGTCCTGAGGTTGAGAAACCCTTCCATGAAGGGATGGAGAAAGGGACCCAGAACGAGGACAGATCGTGGCAATGGAAAATCTCACTTACTCTAGCAAGAAAATAAAATTACATCATTGGTCAAACCAAAGTTCAAAAAATGCCTCCAGATGGGTTAAAGATATAATCATAACTGGCTGAAATATGACTCTATTGTAGAAATATGCACAGAATTCTTTCCCAATCTGAACTCCAAATAAGTTCCACAGTAAACATTTGAAAACAGAAATATTAATATTTTTATGGTTGCTTCTTTTATTAAAATCTACCAGAACTATCACAATGCCTAGCAAATAAAACTTAAATTTTAGGCTATTTCTGTCTAATGAAATACTAGTAGAGCTTTCTAACACTTCAATTTTCTCCGCCTCTCTTGGCCCGTGAGCTGGAGTCAGTTGGTCTGACCCAGGTGGATTTACATACACTGAGATATCAGTTCACTTATAATCCCTAATTGACTTTCTTTTAAAATCCTTTTTTGGCTACTAGATGAAGAAGTTTTCTTGGGGCAATGACCCTTCCCATTTTTACTCCCTGCATTGAACACAGGGAGGTGGAGCAGCCAGACACACACTTTTGAGTGAATTGATTGACTTTATTATCAGCATGCAATCGTTTTACCCAGCCACTCCCAGGCTACCTCGAAGGAACTACTACAATAAGTTCTACAGTTGTAAACTCAGACATATTAAATAAAAGCTCATTTCTGCTTCTTAAGAGAAGCAGAGACTATTATGGACTTCACTAAAAATTGACAAATGAAAAATTCTGAAATAGGGTGGTGCCTGTGGCTCAGTCGGTAAGGCGCCGGCCCCATATACTGAGGGTGGCGGGTTCAAACCCGGCCCCGGCTGAACTGCAACCAAAAAATAGCCGGGCATTGTGGCGGGCGCCTGTAGTCCCAGCTACTCGGGAGGCTGAGGCAAGAGAATCGCTTCAGCCCAGGAGTTGGAGGTTTCTGTGAGCTGTGTGAAGCCACGGCACTCTACCAAGGGCGATAAAGTGAGACTCTGTCTCTACAAAAAAAAAAAAAAAAAAAAAAAGAAAAATTCTGAAATAAACACAATTTAATAATACAACTTAGAAACCTGTGCTCATACGATCAAATAGACAGCTTAATGTATTCTGTATCATTAAAAATCTCACAAAATAAAATCATGACATAACCCCAGGTATTAATAGCAAAGCATTTTATTCTCATATGGATTTAGCACATAGATTTATTTAGCTTGAATATTGCCAAGTCCCCATATTCATTTTTATTTTGGTCAGAGAAAATTTTTCAGAATCTTATCTACTTTTGAAACAAAGTCATGTGGCAGTAGGTGTTAATGGTCTTATTTATACTTTAGATAATGGACATAGGAAAATAAGATTCCATTTAACACACAAGATGAGGGTGTGCAAAATAGTTTTTATATTGAAAATCTCAAGTACTTCTGACAAGCAAAAACTTGATTTCATAGCACAGAGGCTCGGACAATGGTGTCATTGCCACACGGGGAGGTGAGAGTGCTCCTGTGATGGCCTAAAGGCAATCTTTGTGCCTCAGTTACATAATGCCTAGTTTCAGTGGGTAATGAGAAAAACTCAAAAGAGTGCTAGTTAGCCCCCCAGAATTCCTACTTTCAGAATGTCCAGTCTCTTTCCAGCAGTGGTCCATTTAGAGGAGGCAGGTAAGAAAAGGCCACTCCCGCAGGGAGCTTCAGAGCACATCTTACTGAAGTGGTGGTGGTGTGGGGGTCCTCTGCAGCTTGTGCAAGAGAAGCAAGAAGGATGGGGCCAGCCAGGAGAGGAGTTGAGGAGCCGTGATGGTGCCAGTGGATGGAAACCACAGCTGTCTAAGTCCCTCTGAATGCCAGTGTCCTGTACAAGTTTCTCTTCCACTGAGTTTCCTGGGAAGGTGCATTAGAATGTCCCCAGGGAAGCCTATCTGATCGCTTTGACCTCGGACGAACTCCAGGACTGGGCTGACGCATTGATCAGTTGGTTGTTCTCAGTAATTGGAGTTACTTGGACTTTACTCATTGAGTGATGACCGATAGATAATTCAGCTGTAGCGAAGAAGAGAGTTCATGAGAACTTAGGGCAGAGGTGGAGAATAACGCCAGAAGACTAAGAATAGTAACATCATTCACAAAGCTCACATGGAATTTCCTAAGAAAGGATCCCCTCAGGTACCAGCTGATGACCCGTTGCCAACCCGAAATGTCTGCGCCACCCATGAGTGGGGTTAAACATTACAGAAATTCCACATTGCTAAATGCCAGAAAGTCAAATTTTGTGCCATATTTTATGTCAGAAAATACGCTTATGGAATGTCACCTAGGCTGAAGTACTCATCCAATTTATTCTCTCTTAAGGCAAAGCATACATTACAACAAAGCTGCCCACATATCTCATTGCATAATGAAAATGTATCAAACGGTCTGTGAACCAAGTGTATGGTGCCCCATGATCATATTAATGTACACAGCTATGATTTAATTAAAAAAAGGGCATATTTGCAATGGAATTAGTTTTTTCCAAGCAGGCAAAACAAGGTCCTTAGCTCTCAGATACTAAATTGGATACACACTATTAATATGCTGGTAGATTATTGTCATTTTTTTTTCAAAAACTTTACAATGTACAGTGTTTTTTGTTATAGAGATGAATTGTATAATGCTGAAGTCAGGGTTTTCAGCATGCCGGTCCCAGATGAGGGTTCACTGGTCCTGACAGACGGATGTTCATCCTCCTTCCCGAGGCCCACCTGCCTTAGTTTTCAATGCCTGTTACACCATTTTAGGGCTACATGTATTTTGTTTAGACCGTGCTTATAAGTGAGAACATGGTATTTGTTTGTTTTTCATTCCTGAGATACTTCACTTAGGATACACATTATTTTATTCCCTTATATGACTGAGAAATATTCCATGCTGTATATATGTGTCTGTGTGTGTGGGGGGGTGTATATATATATGTGTGTGTGTGTGTGTGTGTGTATTTATTACATTTTCTTTATCAACTCACCACTCATAAATTTATGGGCACTTAGGCTTATTCCATAACTGTGCAATTATGAATTGTACTGTGATAAGCATTCAGGTGCAGGTGTCTTTTTGATATAATTACTTCTTTTCCTTTGGGTATATACGAAGTTGTGGGATTGCTGGATTGAATGGTAGGTCTGCTCTTAGTTCTGAGGACTCTCTGTACTGTGCCCAGAGTAACTGGATTCATTAACAGCTCTACCCACAGCATGGCAGTGCTCCCTTTTCACCACACCCACCCCAACATCCACTTTTTTTTTCTAACTTTTTAATAATGGCAATTCTGATAGGGGTAAGGTGGTATTTAATTGTGGTTTTAGTTTGCATTTATCTAATAATTAGCAATTTTGAGCATTTTTTCCATATGTTTGTTGGCTATTTGTTTCTTTTGGGAAAAATCTATTTATGTCCTTTGCCTGCTTTTTGATGGGTTATTTTTTTTCTTACAGACTCACTGATTTTCATTATATAGTAGAACCTCCGTAGTTGACCACCTCCCGATATCGACCACCTCCTCAAGTTGCCCTAATTTTCATAGTCTGGACATGCATTGCATGTATGTACCAGTAGAGTAGACCTAGGCCTCATTCCTTATATTGACCAGTTAGTTACAGTCTCTTGGGTGACTGACTTATAGAGGTTTTACTGTAGTATGTGAATATTTTCCTACCTTCTGTTGTCTATTTGCTCTGTTGATTATTTCCTTTGCTATGCATAATTTTTTAATTTTTATTTTTTGTGTCATCATTGTAGTTGCTTTTGAGATCTCATTCATTAATTCTTTGTGTAGGCCAATGTCTAGAAAAATGACATAAGTTCTCATGTTCCTATTAACTATAATTTACTTTTTAACCATAGTTTTATTACTAATATATGAACAATTATAAATGATTGCCTACTCACATGAACAATAATAAAACACAAACACAGTACAGTGTGGGGGCAGGGGCAGGATGGGGGAGGGGGAAGATGATTAGCAGAGGAGGGAGGGCATTGGCCAGATCTCACCTAATGGACATGGAAGCTCCTTTGGGATCAAGTGGAGAACCCTGGTCCACATCCCCATGGATGGTCCAGGGAGGAAGGAAAGCCTCAGACCAGAGTCTCTCACAACTGCAGATGGGGCAAGAAATTATCATGAAATTCCCAGGGCTCTCAGAAGGGTGAGGGTGTCAGACAGACAGACAAGCAGAATGCCCGGTCCTGACTACGTATAGCATGATGGGAGGCAGGCTCAGAAGGTCACTGCTCTGAGGGGAAAGTGGCTGCATTTTAACCAACTGTGATTCCAGGGAGCCTGGCAGGGGCTGGGGCAGCAGCTGAGGCAGGTGGATCAATGTCCAGGCAGCACCGCAGGGTGGGTCACCCAGCAAGAGGCCAGCTGAGACAAACCAGAGCATTATGGGCATGGACGTTCCCCCACCCTCCGCAGAGTGGCCTCTGGAGGGCTCAGCTCCAGCCCTCCCCTCCCAGCTCAGTTTCCTTGCAGGAGGTCACCTTGTCAACTCCTGGGCCTGGAATTTGTTCATAGTTTTTTTTTTTAAACTATAGTGGCTGGTTACAGTCTGAAAGTTCATTTGTCCCCCAAAGTCGTATGTTGAAATTTAATCCCTAATGTGGTGGTATTTGGGGATGACAGTGTTTGGACTTTGGGAAGTACTTACGAGGTCACGATGGTAGAGCCCTCCTGAGTGGGGTTGGTGACCTGTAAGAGGAGGACGGAGAGCTGGCCCCATCTTTCTCTGCTGTGTGAGAGTACAGAGAAGACAGGCACCTGCAGACTGGTGGAGGGCTCTCCGGAACCTCCCAGCCTCCAGAACTGTGTGCAACAAACATTTGTTTAAGCCACCTTATGTGTCACACTTTGCTATAGCAGTTAGAGCTGACTCAGGTATGGCGAAAAAGATGCCACGTGTCATAGGCAGCTGCCTCCTCTTCCTTACAGGGCAGCAGCTCTCTCTCTCTCTGTATACATATACATGTATATACCTATATATACCATAGGTAGGTATATATACACACACATACATATGTACATATGTACCCTCATGCACACAGATATATACATGGGTTATTATTTCATTTCTCATGGAAATGCTATAAATAATCAACATGCCATCACACTCCCCCTACTGAAGCAAAGCAAACTTCCTGATGATCTACAGATGGAGCAGCTCTGCAGACACCTAGAGCTTTCCTTGTGAAACTCATCAACTTGAAGTGTGTTGTGACATAATGAGGGAGCCCATTCTATCCTCATAGGGCTAAGCAGCGTCCGTCTACTAGCAGGAAAATCTGCAAGGAAAGTTCAAGCCTTGATGCTGATGGCAGAAGGAGCCAGCTCCCTGCAGTCCTGAAACTCTGAACCTCGAAGCATCATTTTTACACTGAGCCAGACAATTTCCTTATTCCCTGAACCATATGCTCATTTCTTAGCTGAATTATCCTGTGAGTGGTTGTCAAGAACTAAGATTTGCTAAATTTGTTTATTTTGGTTTTTCTATCAGCTCAAAATTAGAAACATATGTTCCTCACCTCCACATCTGAGCAGTTCAGTGTGAGCTGTTTTCCTCATTTTATTCAGAGCCGATCAGTCAGCACAGTTATCACTTCAAAGTTGACCTGCAAAATATACGACATGCGCAACTTGTTTTACCAATTGTGTTTCTTTACAAGCTAGCAAATGAACTCACTTAACTGAAATATGGCTGCACATCTCAGTGGCATGATAGGGATGGCTTCCTGGAAGAGATACAGAGCATTGTTAAGCTGTGGAAGCAGCACAAACAGTCACATCAGAGGCACCGAGCATCCGTGGTCTCGGCTGAGGTAGGACTGCTAATGGCATCACGTCCAGGACTCTGTCTTTACAGAGCTGTGGCTGCAGAAGGGAGTAACTGATCTGACTGCAGCTCCCAGTCAGTCCATGGAGGGCTGGAGGAGCTGGCGTGGAATCTGCTCCTGGGTCGCCCAGTGGCATGGCACATCGAGTGTGGTACCAGACGCTCCCCTGCAAGGTGATCAGAAGCAGTGGAAGCCACAGGAAAGCTCAGACGTTGTTCAGGGGCATTCAGGAAGGCACATGGCCATGTCCGGTGAAAATGCAGTGTCATTTTTTTTATTATTAAATCATAGCTGTGTACATTAATGCAATCATGGGGCACCATACACTAGTTTCATATACAATTTGACACATTGTCATCACACTGGTTAACATAGCCTTCCTGGCATTTTCTTAGTTATTGTGTTAAGACATTTATATTCTACATTTAGTAAGTTTCACATATACCCTTGTAAGATGCACCATAGATGTGGTCCCACCAATCATCCTCCCTCTGCCCACCTCCCCCCTCCCTCCCGCCCCTTTCCCCATATTCTTAGGTTATAATTTATAGCTTCGTATGAAAGCTATAAATTAGTTTCATAGTAGGTTAAGAATTTTAGTAGGAGAATGCAGAAAAGGAAATGTCAGAATACAAACATTTGTGTGCATGTGACTGCAAATAAAAACCTGAACATCTTAGAGTTCTCATTTGTTACATTGTGTTAAAATATCTGTCATTTATAGATCCTAAATTGTGGTGGCATGAGACATGGAGAAGCAGCAGCTCCGTCTCAGATTGACTGGCCAACCCCAAGCCCTTACAGCAGACAGACCAGGCCCCCTTCCTAAACACAGCAGGGCTGTTTATTGCAGAAGGCCTCTCAACTTTCCCTATAAGAAATCTGGGAATTACATGACAAAAAGGAGCAGGAGGTATCACTGCACTGTACTGTATCTCAGGAGCTAAGAGGAGAGGAGGGCAAATCTATGTGTCCTGTGCCAGCTCACTTGTGGGCCTTCGTCCCTGTTCCTATCTTCTCTGTCCTCCATCTTGGCCTCTTTCTATCCTTATCTTTGTGTCCCATCTGTCTGTCTGCCTACTTCTCTCTCTCTATGTGTGTGTATGTATGTATATATATATATATATATATATATATACACTACATTTTTGTATATATATTTACATATATATACTCATATATACTCATATGCACAGATATATACATGGATTATTATTTAGTTTCTCAAAGAAATCCTACAAGTATTTATTTATTTATTTTTTTTGTAGAGACAGAGTCTCACTGTATGGCCCTCGGTAGAGTGCCGTGGCCTCACACAGCTCACAGCAACCTCCAACTCCTGGGCTTAGGCGATTCTCTTGCCTCAGCCTCCCGAGTAGCTGGGACTACAGGCGCCCGCCACAGGGCCCGGCTATTTTTTGGTTGCAGTTTGGCTGGGGCCGGGTTTGAACCCGCCACCTTCGTTATATGGGGCTGGTGCCTTACCGACTGAGCCACAGGCGCCACCCCTACAAGTATTTAAATAACTTAATTTTTCTAGAAATGGAGGTGTAGAGTGTTATAGCTCATGCAAGTGTCCGAAGAAATTAAGTGGCACAGTGAGAATTAAATCTACCTACCCATCTATATCCTTCTGTCAATCATCTATTTCTGTATCTTTGTGTGTGCTTATATATATTTATGCAACATATATTCATAGATATATTTTATCACCATTTGTCTTGCTTTCACAGTCTAGCATAGTTCCTTGCACAGATTGAGCGCCCCATGAATTGTGTTTGCTAAGCCACACTCTGGCTGCCCACCACAACACCCATGTTCTTCCCATGGGGGCGGGGGTGTCCCTCGCCTTGTCAAAAGGTCTCCTTTCACTGTTTTTGCCCCAGAATCTTCATTCTAATGTGAAATCTTCTTTTTAAGGCTAGGTTGGAGATGATGGGGTTCCTATGTTTCTGTCCCCAGAAAGCAAAATACAGTTGGCTTCTCTACTTTCCCCTACCCAGCCTTCCAGATGGAAGTTGAGGACACAGCCCACTACAAAGACAAAAGCCCAAGTCCCTGAATCACAAATGGAGGGGACCAGTGACCCAAAAATGTTTTCCTTTTCTCCCCATTGGTGTGGGAGAGAAAAATATAATTCTATGCTATTGACGCATGAAAACTTGGTGTTTATCCCGACTGAGATATTCTAATTTACTAACTGTATGAATATGCAAATTTGTTTTTAAAATGAACATTTCAATCAATATTATTTTCTTTAATTGACAAATGTCAGAGTTGTTGGTTGTGCTTTGGAACCATTACCAAAAGTCATTTACACACTCTGTGAAAAGGAAAGGGAGTCAGATCAGGTAATACAGCAGAAAATCAAATCCTCCCACTTGGGAGTGAGCAAACACTTACTGTCAAAGGGTAAGGCAGTAAATATTTTCAGGTTTTCAAGCCATGCGGTTCTCTGTTGCATATTCTTTTTTTAAAGAATGCTTTTAAAATTTAAATATAATTCTTATCTCACAAGATGTATAATTATAGAATTTGCACAGGCTATAAACATGGGCCTAAGTTTACTGATCTCTGCTCTAAGTGCTGAGAGATGTAACAAACGGAGCTACAGAGCAAACCAGTCATCACGGTTCCACTTGCAACAGCCATTGTAACCACTGCCTGTCAATGTCACTCGCAATTATTAATATTTAAATGTGGAAGCTTAATTGAGAAAAAAATAATGCTTTCTTTTCCTTTTGCCCTGACACATATGGAAACAGAGTAAAAATATTTCTAAGTTTTATATGAAAGTTACTTCAGATTCTTAAATATGAAATTTATGACTTTTAATCAAAAGGTAAGTTATTATACAGTAAACAAGAAGCAGTTAAATTTTCCATCTTAACAGTAGCATGTGCATGCCAGCACTGGAGAGCAAATGGCAACAAAATCATGAAAGGCTGCATAGTATTCCATGGTATACATATACCACAATTTATTAATCCATTCGTGGATCGATGGGCACTATGCAGCCTTAAAGAAAGATGGAGACTTTACCTCTTTCATGTTTACATGGATGGAGCTGGAACATATTCTTCTTAGTAAAGTATCTCAAGAATGGAAGAAAAAGTACCCAATGTACTCAGCCCTACTATGAAACTAATTTGGGGCTCTCACATGAACGCTATAACCCAGTTACAACTTAACAATAGGGGGAAGTGGGAAAGGGGGGGTGGGTAGAGGGAGGGGGATCGGTGGGATCACACCTGTGGTGCATCTTACAGGGGTATTTGCGAAACTTGGTAGATATAGAATGTAAAGGTTTTGGCACAGTAACTGAGATAACGCCGGAAAGGCTATGTTAACCACTGTGATAAAAATGTGTCAAATGGTCTATGAAGCGAGTGTATGATGCCCCATGATCACATCAATGTATACAGTTATGGGCGGCGCCTGTGGCTCAAGGAGTAGGGCGCCGGTCCCATATGCCAGAGGTGGCAGGTTCAAACCTAGCCCTGGCCAAAATAAAAAAAAAAAAAAAAAAAAAAAGGAAACATAAAAAAAAAAAAAAAAAAATGTATACAGTTATGATTTAATATAAATAAATAAATAAATAAATAACCAAGACTGACAAAGGAAAAAAAAAATCATGAAAGGCATTTTCCATAGTTGTTGAGAATTCAATATTTTTCCTACCAAAAAAGTGGTCCAAAGCCTGGAGAAGTGGAAATCAGTTGGGGCAAGGTCTGGTGGAGATGATGGATGATAGACAGTTTCCAAGTCCTGCCTCTGTAGTATCAGGAATGTTGTTTGTGCAACATGTGGTTGAGTGTTGTCTTGCAAAAGGATCGGCCCGTCTCTATCAATCTTGTCTGCTTAATCATACGCATCCTGACATGTTATCCAGTTGGTTGCAGTAGATGTTGCTGTAATTAATCAATGAAGTTTCATGAAGCTGTGGTGGATAATACCAGCTCTGAGCCACCAAACAGACACCTTTAGGTTTTTTCAATGAATATTCAGGTCTGGACTATGTTTCAGCAGTTATTTTTCATTCAACCATTGTGCTGAATGTTTTCAATTGTCAAAAAGAATCCATTTATCATCACAGGTAACAATACAGCGTAGAAATGGATTGCCTTGAAGCTGTGAGAGCAAAGACAGGCAAGTTTCGAGACCATGTCTCTGCTGACACTTATTTAATTCCTGTGGACCCATCTATCCAGCTTCCTTACCTTGCTCTTTTGTTTCAAATGGTCCAAACCTCGCTCCTAATTCACTCAGAGGTTGAGATGGATTTGCTTGCACTACAGCTTTTAGCTCGTCATTGTCCACCATGGTCTCAGGTGGCCCGCATGGCTCATTTTCAAAATTAAAATCACCAGAATGGAATTTCTCAAACTATCGATATACTGTGCATTCATTAGCTACATCCTTTCCAAGCACTTGGTTGATATTTCAAGCTGTCTGTGCTGCACTAGTTCCATGAAGAAACTCATATTTGAAAATAACATACATTATTGACATGGTTTCACAAAAATTGCTCTAAAAAGTATGAAAGATTATCAGAAGCAAAAATGTGCATTTGAAAGACTGAGGATGTACCTTTATAAAAATAAAATAAGAAATGTCAGAGATATTGGCTGTCAAAATTATTACTTAAGGAAATCCAACATTTCATGCTTAATAATGCAATATTTAAGTAGAGATAAAAATAATATGAATTTTGTGTAATGAGATTGTTGTGACCTCCCCTAGGGATTTGCTACCATTGGATAGTCTCATCACATCATTACATCTAATTATTCTGCACAAAAAATGCCCTCACAAATATCAGAGGTTGGGCAAGTCCGATTTTCCAGAAAAATGTATGCGTAAAAGGAGCCATAGTTTGCTTGTTCCTTTGAGTTATAATTAAGTTCTTTGCATCTGCCGTGTGAATTTCCCTGCAAGAATGAACATATTGGAATTACATTTTATGGGTGAAATCAACAGCATCTGGCTTGTGCTGAAATGTGCCATCTCGAAAATGCAACCAGTACTCACACCAACATCCTTTTGTTAGCTTAGCAATTGCAAACCCAAAGAATTTATGTGGATCTATGTCACTAAAATAGATTTTAAGTCTGTGTAATTAATGAATGAACTCCTAGCAGATGCGTTTGCCAAACTAAGATGTGTACATTGTTTTTCTATTTTAATCTGTGCATCCTGTGTCTGATTTTCTCAGCTCAGGTTCTGTCAGATGTTTCATGTGAATTGCTTACTTACAAAGTCCCCTCTGGAGCTTACCTCTCTGGAGTAATACCTACATTAAATCGAGTCAGAATTTTCACTTGAATAAACACAACTGGATAAACTCACAGTGAAGAAAAATTATGACTAGGCCAAAGAAACTCAGTAATGAAGTCAGAAACAAGGCAGCAGCTTACCTGTTATACAGGGTGCGTAATGGTAACGGAATTGGTCTTGAGCCACGTTGCCAACCTCTGTGAGAAGGAAGATCTATTTCTGGATTTGGACTTCCCATTGCATTTAAATTTTTCTCTGGAAATTTTCTTGTAACCTTTATAGTTGGTTTTGAGAGGACACGATTTGCATGAATGCCCAATGGCAGAATAGAATTTTCTTTACCCCACTGGGACGCTTGAGATTCTTATCAGTAGGGGGAAGCAAACATCTACATCCAGAAAAGATTGAATCAATCTTGTCATCTTCTACTCACAAACATTTTTACCGTAGGAAAAAAAAAAATTAAGAGAAATCTTGCTTATTTTGAGCTCTAGTACCAAGGCGCCACCCACCAGGGTAATTACACTCGTCATCAGGGTGATTCCACAAATGGGAGCCCACCATCTCCAAGCCTTCTCTGTCATGAAAACGTAAGTGACAGGATCACATTTCAAGTGGCAATTAATAAACTATTGTTGAAGAATTGAAAAGTGTTATTTTAGAAAAATACCTACTAAATTTGTTAAGTATCATTGACCAAACCATAATTTAAATATTTTTGAGTGAAAAATACGGCTTACATATATATATATGTACATATATAAATATATTGAAATATATTAAATAGCTAAACTCAAATAAATAAATATACCAGAATGTATCATCTTCTCTTCCTAAGCCAGACATTCTTTCTGAGCTTCCTTGTGTAAATGAGGCAGCCTCCCCTCGGGTATCAGTTCTCACTTGAAACTCAAAGTCAGGTTTTGGCCCATCTTTGCCCTGGCAGATGAGTCTTTGATGGCTCTTCCCTCCATGGCCCTGCTCCCTTTCCTCCACTTCTCTTGTTAGAGTATCATTCTCTATCACATACACTATTACCAACACTCCTTCAGCAAACTTTACCCTTCCGCAGTTCACGCCACTGAGAGACTTTCTCCAGGCATCACGCCGATAATGTCAGTACCTTGCTCTGAAACCTTCATTTAATCTTTGAGCGTTTTGGAAACTTATATGCTTAAGAAGAACGATCCTTCCCAGGCATGATAGATGGGCTGCACCAGGTGCTTCCTGTTTACATTATCCCCTTTTGGGAAGCCCAACATATCCATAAGTTTTTGAAGGACACTGTTCACAGACATGCCAGCACTTGCCATGGACTCAGCTCTCCCTCTAGCTGTGACTCAGTCAGACAAAGTCCCTCCATCCTAGAGAGAGAATGACTGTGCCCACCAGACACCTCTGTGGGGGGTAGTGCCCCAAGAGGATGGAAATTGGTGGGAAGCAAAACAAAACAAACAAAACAAAACAAAAAACAAACACACAAAACCCACAACCACCTAAAGCGTGTGTGTGTGTGTACAACATGAACACACAGAATAAGTCTGTATTTGCATAGGGATAGGGAGTTATTTGAGAGAAGAGTCCAAAATGTCTCCTTAACATTGTGATAGTTTTTTAAAAATTTGAAACTCTGCCATCATGTACCTGAATCCAATGATGGTAACAAGTCGCAGTGAATGTGTTGTGTGGTGGCCAGAGATGAGAGGCTTGTTCCCAGCTGCTGTGATTGGGCCACTGACAGGAGAAAATTATTAGACTGTATAACATCAGAATAATGTTTAATTTATTGATAAATAGGTAGAAAGAGTGAAATTTGATGTTGTCATCAAAATGAACAATAATGGCCAACTATTTTGTCCAAGTTCTTTCTTCCCTTAGGAAGATATATCTAATTAATGAATAATTAATAAACACAGGAATATTTAACTAATATTAATGGTCGTTACTGTGTGAGTATCAATTATGTATGTCATGAGGCTGAAATTCTTGATTTCATTTTTCCTTTTAAGCCACAAAATAGCCTTACAGGTATGTACCATCACCACTTTATAGTTGAAGAAACTAAATATTAGAAAGCCCAAGTGATTTGTTGATTGTCAAAGAAGTAGTGTCTAAAAGTTAAGCTTTAAACCTGGGTGTCTTTGATTTAAAATGCTATAATCTTACCTGCTAATATGTGAAAAAATATAAAATATTAAAAACCCATTATAAGCAGAGGCTGGGAGGCGATGGTTTTAAGCAACTTCTATGTTAAGTATTCATGCACCTCTGTGGATTTGGGAACCACAAAGTCACAGCAGGGAGAGGAAAAATGAAAGAGTGGGTGGGTACTTTCCATGGGGGCTCATCTGTGAGGAAAGTCAGGATATGGGCCAGAAGCTTTGTCTCCTCACCTTCTGCAGGAGAAGCCTAGTTAAAAAGACAAGCAGGGATTTGCTTTCAGGAACTCGAATGTCTGCAAAGTACCCAGCAATTAATGCCAAACATTTATGTTGACTCTACAATGGTTAATTTATCAGACAGTGATTCACCAAGTAAATGTTCTTTACTGGTCAGCTTGGCAGGGGCTGAAACCCCACAGCACTCGTGGCTCATTCTGCACAAGTGGCACTGTGCCCAGGCTGAGTCACTGCCCAGAGCACCCAGAGGTGGCCTGGAAGTGCTAGACTGAGTGACTTCAGGTGGGGAGGGACCAGGGAATGTCAATTGGTGCCATCACTCTGTGAATTACATCTCTCAGAGAAGTGCTGAGGAGAAGGGGAGCCCCAACTAGGTGAGTTCTCAGGAATGTAGCACACGAGGTCCCCACATTGCTTGGAATATAGCAAAAGGGGCAGCATCACAACCCCCCAAATCTCCCTCCTGAGGGGAAGACCAAGGTGGCTACGTTCTGCATATGCACTGTGAACTAGAAAGCGAGGCAGAAATGCAGGATGTCCCAGGACTTGCTCAGTCAACGCCAATTGTACAATGCTCTGCAGTGGCCGAGGCTCACAGATGGGCCACCTTCCAGAAACCCTGACTGTTCCTATGTAAGAGCAGGTGGGAGGTCCTTGGGATCAAGACGTGGCCAGGGCTCTGGAGGACGAGAGCGAGCCTGGTAAGGAGTGGATGGAAGTAGCATCTTGTTAATTGAGATACCTGGGAGAGGGTGTGCATTTTTCTCATAGTGATCGTAAAACAGAAATCAAAAATCCCCCACTCTTCAGAAAAGTCAAATGGCTGTTTGTGTCCTGCAACGCAGGGGTCAGTGGCCACCTGTGTGTTCGATTCCTTACAAAGCAACATATTGAGATGCCATTTTGATGACATTTGTTGGCTTAAAAACATGTATGAAATCACAAATGGTATTTAATATTTGCAATGGTGGGGAGGAGAGAGAGAAAATATTACAGGGTCTCCAAGTCTAGGTAACTTTTCATGCATAATAAATATTTTAAAAAATTGATTTCAAGCCGGGCGTTGTGGCGGGTGCCTGTAATCCCAGCTACTCGGGAGACTGAGGCAAGAGAATCACTTAAGCCCAGGAGTTGGAGGTTGCTGTGAGCTGTGTGATGCCATGGCACTCTACCGAGGGCCATAAAGTGAGACTCTGTCTCTACAAAAAAAAAAAAAAAAAAAAAAAGTTGATTTCAAATCTATTTGATCAGGCTCTTCTCCGTCTCTCTCTCTCTCTCTCTCTCTCTCTCTCTCACACACACACACACACATATATTTTGCAGTTTTTGGCTGGGGCTGGGTTTGAACCCACCACCTCCGCATGTGGGGCAGGCGCTCTACTCCTTTGAGCCACAGGCGCTGCCCTATATATGTATTTTTTTGAGACAGAGTCTCACTTTGTCACCCTTGGTAGAGTGCCATGGCATTGCAGCTCATAGCAACCTCAAACTCTTGGGCTCAAGTTATTCTCTTGCCTCAGTGTCCCAAGTAGCTGGAACTATAGGCATCTGCCACAACACCCAGCTATTTTTAGAGATGAAGTCTCACTCTGGCTCAGGCTGGTCTCGAACCTGTGAGCTCAGGCAATTTACCCGCCTCAGCCTCCCAGACTGCTAAGATTATAGGCCTGAGCCATGACACCCAGCCTGACTCATATATATATATATATATATATATATATATATATATTTTTTTTTTTTTTTTTTTTTTTTTTGTAGAGACAGAGTCTCACTTCATGGCCCTCGGTAGAGTGCCGTGGCCTCACACAGCTCACAGCAACCTCCAACTCTCCAACTCCTGGGCTTAAGCGATTCTCTTGCCTCAGCCTCCCGAGTAGCTGGGACTACAGGCACCCGCCACAACGCCCGGCTATTATATATATATATATATATATATATATATTTTAACACTAGGTAAACTTTACCTAGAAGCTGAGCCAGCCTGATTCTCTTATCTACACTGGCATTGCCCCAGATCAACATGAGCAGTGAAGCTCCTGATTTGCTGTGAGTCCCCACCAGCTTATCAGCAGATTGCCATCTGGGAAAGACAGTGAGGGGTGACCAGGAGACTGGGCCTCCAAAAAAATGTGAAAACATTTTGTGGAAAAATCAACACATGATGTGATGTTTGGGTTTTGTTTCTCAAATATTATCATACTTACAATCATGTAGCTAATTATAAAAATTCTGTGGAGATTTGTGTCAACAGAGAAAAGATTTTCTAGTCAGATTTCCTTTTTAAGCACAAACTTAGGTGGAATTCCTTGCATACATTGAGCCCATGAAAGGCTGTATTGGGGAAGGGAAGGGAAACCCCAGCATTCTGGTGCAGGCTTCGGCTCACGCTGCCCCTCCCAAGACAGCAGCAACACCCCTAAGACTCAGCAGCATGGTCCTGAGCAGGGAACCCAGTGATTACTGGCTAAGGGATAATTAAAATAGTCACAGTTTGCAGAAATCTGTGAAGTATTTTATATTAAAAATTTCAGAAAGGGGCAGCAATAATCTCCCTAACACAGATTGGGGAATTAGAAAGGTTGAGGGGCTTCCTCAAGTCTCTCCGCATTTGGTTCAGTAAGGTTCACAACTTAATCACTTCCCATGATGCAACTGGCCATGGGTTGTGGGCCAGGCCTCCACAGGCTGCACAGGTGTCCAGGTGTCCAGTGGGTTGTGGGCAAGGTGACTGCACAGTGCACAGGTGTCCAGTGGGTTGTGGGCCAGGTTCCCGGGCTCTGCTATGTTACTCAGTATCCTTGTCATGCCAACATGGCCTCATCAAATAAGTCTACACACAAAGAGGGTGGGGCTAAGGGTTTAGGATCAGAAATCTAGATGAAAAGAGGCCTTAAGGAATTTTGGATATCCTAGGACTTCTTTCCTTAAGTCATCATGACAAAGTACTTTCATCTCTTTACTTTGATACTGTCTTTGGTGCAACTATTCAGAAAGTTGTTTCTCACAAAAATGTGCAAATAGAATTACAAATCTCCATGTGATACTCATAATATTTAAATTAGATCTATGTTCTATTTTTAATTAATAAAGCACCATTTGTATTTCTCCTCATTTCTCAGGACTATTTAAAATACATAGAGATTTAAATCTGAATCCTAGTTCACAGCCCTAACTGGAAATATTATCACTTTAAGAAGTCACAAAAATGATTAATTAAAAAATAAACGTGACTAAACGTCACAATTAGGTTTTCTGGGAAAATCAAGCAGGGAGAAATTATGCTATTATTCCTTCAACAATGCCTGCTTATAAGTCTTATCCTCTCTTTTATTGTAATTTCCCAAATTTCAATATTAGCTTTGAGTTTACACAGTATTTACATTAAAATGAAGTAGGTTAATGTTTTAAGGGGTTAAAATAAAATTTTAACAAAATAAGCTTAGTGCTTAAAATACATACACATAGTTGGGAGCATGTTCTTTTATTCTTGAGTTCATTTCTACTCTTTTCATATTAACTTGGGGTAAATTAATTAAATCTGCACCCTGCTGGGCAGAGTCCTTTCCTCATTACTCTGTTTCTGCTCCCCTCTCTTCCTATTGACACTGATAGACCATGAAACCTAAAATAGATACTAATTATTTTTCACCTTTACCCCTCACTGTTCAAAGCCATGCATGGCTGTGTTTACTGTGAGACCCCATTAACGGAGAGCTCATTAAAGCCACAGAAAATGAATAAAGGTACAGGGACAAAGATTCTGTCAAGTTAAAAACACATAAAATACAAACCATGAACAGAAACACAAGTACCATATAGGAAAATTTACCCCCTTTATATTTATTATAGAAGAGTGAAAAAAATAATGCAAATACACGTCATACAGAAGGTGATATCTGCCCCACTGGTTAGAGGAGTACCCATTGCTGTGTTTTTTTTATATGAACCAGCCCTTTGGTAATCTTTTGACTGTTTTGTTTCTTGCCCACTGACCTACTTAAAAAGAAATCAAGTTTCTTGAAGAAACTGTGTAAAAAAAATTGCAATATTTGAAAGGCATCTATATTTGTAGTACTTTTTTTTTTTTTTATTTTATTTTATTTTTTTTTGTAGAGACAGAGTCTCACTGTACCGCCCTCGGGTAGAGTGCCGTGGCCTCACACGGCTCACAGCAACCTCCAACTCCTGGGCTTAAGCGATTCTCTTGCCTCAGCCTCCGGAGCAGCTGGGACTACAGGCGCCCGCCACAACGCCCGGCTATTTTTTGGTTGCAGTTTGGCCGGGGCTGGGTTTGAACCCGCCACCCTCGGCATATGGGGCCGGCGCCCTACTCACTGAGCCACAGGCGCCGCCCTATTTGTAGTACTTTTTAAAGATGCGAGGCTTTGGAATCACCTGCTATCCAAATTCCACCCCACAGAAAACCTCCTGCCTCTGCACTGAGAGGTTCAGCACTATCCTTCTCTAGTCACCAAGGGAAAAACTGTTTCCAAACAAAGTAACAAATACTCCTTATCCTGAAAGAGAAAGAGAGAAAATGAGAAAAGTCAAAGCAATTTTATAAAAGGAACCAAAGCTCAGAGACCTTCAGTGATTACATAAGGTAATCAAGTCTCCTTTTACCTAATGCTTTTCCCAATACTTAGTGCTAAAAATGTCAATGTATAATACAATTAATGTGATGATTAATTTTATGTGTTAACTTGACCAGGCCCCAGGGTGCCTAGATATTTGTCCAAATATTATTCTAGATATTTTGGTGAGGGTGTTTTATGGATGAGATTCACATTTAAATTGGTAGCCTGAGTAAAGCAGATTACCCTACATAATGTGAGTAGGCCTCACTCAGTTGGCGGAAGGCTGAAGACAAAATTTTGTCATCCGACAGTCTTAGAACTAAGACAACAGTTCTTGTTTCTACAATGGCCGGCTAGCCTTTGTACTTGAACTGGGATACCAGCTCTGCAGATTTAGGACTTGCCGACTTCCATAATAATGACAGCCAATTCCTTACAACAAATCTCTCTATATATATTTACATGTATGTGTGTATATGTGTATATATGAGTATATTTAATTTTGTGTGTGTCTATATATAATTTTATACATATATACATGCATATATATACATACACCTATATATTCACACACATATATTTCCCATTGGTCTGTTTCTCTGGAGAAATTGGCTAATACAATTACCTTCTCTAAATGAATAAAATTCTGATTCATAGATGGCATTAAAATTTCACCATTTGGGGTTTTCAAGGCCTATAACTAGAGGAACAAAATTAAGTGCACAAATGTCTGGATTTAATGAACAGAAAATATCTGTAATTTATTATATGTCCTCCATCATTGACAAAGAAATAGAATTATAGTCTAAACTGGAGTCTTGGGTGACGCCTGTGGCTCAAGGAGTAGGGCGCAGTCCCATATGCCAGAGGTGGCGGGTTCAAACCCAGCCCTGGCCAAAAACCACACAAAAATAAATAAATAAATAAATAAATAAACTGGAGTCTTTCAAATGTTTGCATAGCCTCTAAATTAATTTGAAAAAAAACTATTGCCCTCTTGCTTTTTTTTTTTTTAATTTTTTTATTAAATCATAACTGTATACAATGATATGATTATGGGGCATCATACACTCACTTCATAAACCATTTGACACATTTTTATCACAGTGGTTAACATAGCCTTTCCGGCATTATCTCAGTTACTGTGCCAAAACATTTACATTCTACATTTACCAAGTTTCGCAAATACCCCTGTAATATGCACCACAGGTGTGAACCCACCGATTCCCCTCCCTCTACCCACCCCCCTCTTTCCCACTTCCCCCTATTGTTAAGTTGTAGCTGGGTTATAGCTTTCATGTGAGAGCCCCAAATTAGTTTCATAGTAGGGCTGTGTACATTGGGTATTTTTTCTTCCATTCTTGGGATACTTTACTAAGAAGAATATGTTCCAGCTCCATCCATGTAAACATGAAAGAGGTAAAGTCTCCATCTTTCTTTAAGGCTGCATAGTATTCCATGGTATACATATACCACAATTTATTAATCCATTCGTGGATCGATGAGCACTTGGGCTTTTTCCATGACTTAGCTATTATGAATTGGGCTGCAATAAACATTCTGGTACAAATATCTTTGTTATGTTGTGATTTTATATACACCAACAACAGTCAAATTGAAAAAACAGTTAAGGACTCTATCCCATTCACAGTAGTGCGAAAGAAGATGAAATATTTGGGAATTTACCTAACAAAAGACGTGAAAGATCTCTATAAAGAGAACTATGAAACTCTAAGAAAAGAAATAGCTGAAAATGTTAACAAATGGAAAAACATACCATGCTCATGGCTAGGAAGAATCAACATTATCAAAATGTCCATACTACTATTGCCCTCTTGAACACTTTTATCTAAACATCTAAAATGTGTTATAGTAATTTTAAATATTTTCAATCATACTTTTTTGTATACTGAATGTGAGAATTAAATCTATTTTTACCTATCTTTTTTTTTTTTTTTTTTTTTTTGTAGAGACAGAGTCTCACTTTATGGCCCTTGATAGAGTGCCGTGACCTCACACAGCTCACAGCAACCTCCAACTCCTGGGCTTAAGTGATTCTCTTGCCTCAGCCTCCCGAGTAGCTGGGACTACAGGCACCCGCCACAACGCCTGGCTATTTTTTGGTTGCAGTTTGGCCGGGGCTGGGTTTGAACCCGTCACCCTCGGTATATGGGGCCAGCACCTTACCGACTGAGCCACAGGCACCGCCCTACCTATCGTTTTTTAACCTCATTATTTATAGAAAATGTTCACTGCACAGACTCATTGACAAGGCAAATCCTTCTTCTCAAGCTTACCTGATCAGATTTGCATTCTTCTATTTTTTCTATCTTCTATCTAGATAGATTTTCTATCTTCTTGTATTTCAAATACATGTGATAGTAGATACACTCATAGCAGTTTTATCATTTCTGAATTCTGTTTTCAATTGATAAATAAATAGATCTATAGAGATAGATAGACAGATGGTAGATTGATTGATGATACATACATACCTGGATGTGTATGAGGAAGATACACTCCATAGATGTATACGGATCTCTAGATGCGAACAATGGAGAGAGAGACTGACCACGTGTGACACGTTTGCCTGCCCAACTAAAGTCTGAGACATTAGTATTTCTCACTGTAGTTTCTCTCTTTGCTTTCACAAGATTCTTCTTCTGAGTGGAAAGCCTATACCATACTTGCCTAGACGTTTGCACACCTCAGAACCATGTAGCGGAGGAAGAAGGAAGCAGTGAGATGCTGGTCTTCTTCCTGTATGGAGAAGAACCGCTGTGGCAGGGGAGGAGAAAAGGGAGCAGCTGACCACGGGTGCTCAAGCTCATCATGTTAGGAAACACACACGGGGTGGGAGCCGAAATGTTTCCTTAATGCCTAATCATTCTTAGATACGCACTTCTGGGAAACTATTTGTAACCACAGGACAGTGGTTAGCTTAATGGGACAGCAGCTCTCCAAGACTGGCCTCAGCCGTCGGCGCGCTCCCTCGCATCACGAGTCCTGACATGTTTCCTCTCAAAACAAAAGAAAGCTTCTAGAGCAGTGGTTCTCAACCTTCCTATTGCTGCGGCCCTTTAATACAGTTCCTGTGGATCACGATCCACAGGTTGAGAACTGCTAGTTTAGGGCCAATACCAGCAAATCAAATACTCTGTCATATCATGCAGAAAATTCAAGAAAGGACGTTTAAAATATTGATACTAAAACAATAAAAATAGTGTTGGAAATAAAACCATAGGCCTATCTTTTGCATGTATATGAATATAAAAAATTTTAAAGAAAATGCTAGCAAACGAAAATCAGCAAGCTATAAAGAAAAATAATAAAATCTCATGATCAAGTTAAGTTTATTGCAGGAATTCAAGTTTGGTTTAACCATTGAAAAAATATATAACCAGTCCAATAGCAGATGAACAGAGAAATATAATATGAATCCTATAAAATTCCATATCAATCTCAATAAAATCTTTGCACACCAAAAATGAAAGTATATAAATCAGGGAATAGATAATCTTTTTTTTTTTTTTTTTTTTTTTTTTAAGGAGGCTCTTGCTCTGTTGCCTGGGCTAGGATTCTGTAGAAGCATCACAGCTCTTTGCAACCTCAAACTCTTGGGCTCAGCTGATCATCCCGCCTCTGCCTCTGAGTAGCTGGGATTGCAGGGATGTCCCCCTGGGCATGGCCACTTTAATTTTTTTTATATAGATAGGGTCTTACTACACTGCCCAGAAAAGACAAAGCACAAATCAGAAGGAATATTTGAAAGTCACATGTCTGACAGCTATTCAGAATATATAGGGAACGTTCTTGTTGTCTTCTCATGTTGAAGAGAACAGAGAGGGGGCAGGTTCTGTCAGGTCTTTTCTTCTGAGGGCTCTGGTCACAGTCATGACGTCACAGCCCTCCGACCCCACGACCTCCAGATGCCCCACCCACATGCCACATGTTGCAGGACAGCATTTCCACACGTGAATTGGGGGGGGGGCGACTAACTTTCAGTCCACAGCAGGGTTTTGGTAATCAGGTTTAAATGAGGTCATTTTAAATGAGAGTGGAAACCTCTGATGAGATCAGCGCCCTCACAGGGAGAGACACCAGGGGGCGTCCTTCCTCCTCTGCACAGGAGGACACAGAGAGGAGGCAGCTGACTGCCGGCCCCCAGAGCCCACCGCGGTGAGACCCGCACCTCAGACCGGAGCCCCCCGCGGTGAGACCCGCATCTCACACCGGCGCCCACCACTGTGAGACCCGCACCTCAGACCGGAGCCCACTGCAGTTAGACTCGCACCTGAGATCAGAGCCCACCGCGGTGAGACGCGCACCTCAGGCCACAGCCCACCGCGGTGAGACCCGCACCTCAGACTGGAGCCCCCGCATCTCACACCGGAGCCCACCACTGTGAGACCCGCACCTCAGACCGGAGCCCACTGCAGTTAGACTCGCACCTGAGATCAGAGCCCACTGCCGTGAGACTCACACCTGAGACCGGAGCCCACCGCGGTGAGACCCGCACCTCAGGCCACAGCCCACCGCGGTGAGCTCTGGGTCTCACACGTCCAGACTCCAGAGTGTGAGAAATAAACTTTTGTCATTGAAGCCACTCAGTCCATGGTGTTTTGTTATGGAAGCCAGAATAGATGAATACATAAGAAAAAGGACATCTCTCTGCCACCAGGAGCAGATGTCCAAGCCACGGAAGAGGAGTATGGGAACCTGATGACAAGCAGACAATGCACATGGGGACTTTTCTTCCTTCAGTCTCTGCTCCCATCCGGGCTGTGAAGCAGGGACTCTTTCCACCGACAAAGGTATCAATATCCAGCAAAGGAATTTACGGGGAAATTAAGTCTTTCTTAAAGTAATTACTTTACTGCTTGCCATCCATGCGAGTAAGTTGAAAATTCCCTCTTGCTTCCATTCTGAATGGAGGCCGAGAAGGAGAGGCAGCAGGCAACAAGGCGGCCAGAGACCACGGCGGGGGCACTGCCCACACAGAACCAGCCCAGGACCTGGGACAGCTCCTGCGACTGGAGTCTGCGTCTAGTCCTTCAGACTTCCTTCTAAAGCCTGAGATGTAGCAGTTTGTGACGGTGGGAACACATCCCTGCAGCAGAGAAGGTGGAGGGTGATGGTCACAGGGACTGCGGGGCTGTGTTCTTGGGCACTGATTCCCGCTTCTCAGCTGGGCCTTCTCAAGGGTAAAGGCTGGCCACTGTGAAGCATAAATAACTAAATAACTAACTCGATTATTAACTACTAAATAAATACCATAAAGAAGGGAACATTTGGAGGGGTCCTTCTCCCTTAAACCACAGCAGCTGGGTTATGCTCACTCTCAAATCCTGTTGGGGCTTCTGGTAAAATTTTGTTTCCTTTCCCTGAAGACAATATACAAGTTGTAGGAATTCTTAGGAGACGGGGTAAGGTTTTTGTGCTTTTGAGAGAATTGGAAATATCATTTGTGACTATTTCTGATTTAAGGATGGGTCAGTTTCTAAGGATTTTGACAAGCTCAGTGGCAGGGACCCTCTCCAGTCCCTCCCAGCACCTGTGCCGTGCACTGAAATAGCAAGCTCTGGGAACCATGCCCATCCACCTCTCAAAGGACAGCTAGTGGGTTAATACTGCTTCCACCCTAGATTCCCACGGGGGAAAAAGAAGGCCTGGCCTGGAATGAGCTGTAGAATGATTTTCTCCTTCCTCAGAGTTAAAAAGTATAGTTCTTATTTGCAATGTTGTCGCCAAACCCCGTGCAGCTGGTTTTGAACATTAAATGTGTTCAATTATGGTGTTTTTTTTTTTTTTTTGAGAAGAAATGTATGATGTGAATTTTTAAAGAAAAATATATTTTTAAAACAGTTTTGTTGGGATAAAGCTGATGTGCCAAAACACTGCACGTATTTAATGTAAATGATCTGATGAGTTTGGACATTCACATGTGCCTGTGAAACCATCACCACAATTAATATTCATGTCTACCACCTCCCAAAATTTTCTTGTGCCTTCTTTATTTTTATGGTAAGAACATTTAACATGAGAGCTAACTTTTTAACATTTTTTATGTGCAGATACAGTGTTAACTACAGATGCTATATTGTATAGCAGATGTCTAGAACTTATTCATGTTGCATGACTGAAACTTTATATGAATTAAATGACAACTTCCTACTTCCTGCTCCCTCAGCACTGATTCTCTGTTTCTGTGAATCTGGCGTTTTTCCTTAGGTGACTGGTTTCTTTTACTTAATGTAGTGTCCTCCAGGTTTATCCATGTTGTTACAAATGGTATGACTTTTGTAACCAAGGCTGAATAATATTCCCTTGTGTGTATAGAGTACATTTTCTGTATCCACTCACCTGTCTCTGGACCTGTGGGTAGTTTCCCTGTCCTGGATGTCATTACAAGGCTGCAGTGAGCAGGGAAGTGACGATCGATACCTTGTAGAGACACTGATTTCACTTCCTTCAAATACGTACCCAGAAGTGGAATTGCTGGATTTTCAAGGTATGCAGTTCTGTTGCTAATTTTTTTTTATTAATATTAAATCATAGCTGTGTACATTAATGTGATCACAGGGCACTATACACTGGTTTTATAAACAGTTTGACGCATTTTCATCACACTGGTTAACATAGCCTTCTTGGCATTTTCTTAGTTATTGTGTTAAGACAATTATATTCTACATTTACTAAGTTTCACATGTACCCTTGTAAGATGCACCACAGGTTGCTAATTTTTGGAGGAGCCTCTAAGACTCTTCTCCATAGCAGCTATGGTCCATGGTTACTGCCAATTGTCTGGCCTGAGATGATTCTCACACCAGGTGAAGTGTGAGGAAAGATGACTTCCCTTTCCTGTGTGATTGCTTCTGATGTTCTCAGCCTTCTCAATGACAGCCAGTCACATCTCTAAGGCCAGTATTTGCAGAGTTGCAGTCATCTTTGGAAGTTCGACCATTGGAACATACAGTATAACAGGCCTCTTCAGTTCCCCGTCAGGATAGAGTCGAGAGCGCTTCTCTAAAGTCCTCATTCTTTTGTCCCTACCAGGGAAAGCTCTATGAAAATGCCTGAATTTCAGAGGAAGGAGAATGCTGTGTAATATTTTTATAAAATGCATAGAAAGCAAAAGCAGAATTTATATGTAATAGGACATAGCTACCATCTCATGATGGAGGATATGGTATAATATAAGTCATTTATCTAGTAAGGTCAATGTAGGTAAAAATATTGAGTTAATGCCATTATTTTCTGTACCAAAAATGTATGCTTTATGTAGAAAAGATGAGGTATTGTTTTTGATCAAAATTACAGTTTTTAAATTTTTCTTCCTTGTAATTCTCAGTAAGTAAAACTCATCTGAAATAAGTTATTAGGTAGATATAGAGTCGTTCAAAACTAAAAAGTCAACTTAGAAGTTTACTAATTTCACATTTGCATCTAAGGTGAGAATCTGGTTTTCACTCACTGCATTCACTCACTATATTCTTACAGAGAATTTGCGTGTGAGGTGTGTGTGTATGTTGTGTATGTGTGGTGTGTGTGTGTTCATGTGTGGTGTGTGTATGTGTATCTATGTGTGTGACGTACGTGTGTATGTACATAGCTATATATATGTGTGGTGTATAAATGTGCGTGCACATGTGTAGGTGTGTGCGTTGCGTGTGCACTTAGCCTTCTAGTCTAGGTAAGTGTGCCTTAGTAGAGTTTTCCACCTCTCTCTCTCCCTCCCTTCTCTCTCTCCAATGTCTCTCCAATCTCTCCCTTCTTCCCCCCTTTATCTTCCCCTCCCACCTATTCTATTTCTTCTCCCCACTCCCTCTCTGTTTTCCAGGTGATTCTAACGAGTGACCTGACCCGGGAACAAATTGGGCTAATTTAGCAATTTTAGCCTTAGCTCCAGGAAGAGGTAAATTACACAGAGACACAATGTGAAATAAATGAACTGATTCAGGAGGGTGGAGGGATGGCTAAATCTCTGAAAGTGAAGACAAACGGTGAAGCTTAGGGATCTAGTGGGCTCTGCCAAGCTCCTGTCACCTGGAGGCTGAGGCCTACCTGGTCTGAGGATCGAATCTCTCTCAGCGGGGAGATTTTGGCTGCCTGGCGTCCACACTCACTGACTCAGCCTCACACGATATAACAACGAAGTCTCTTGGGAATATTTTTATAAAAGACAAAAACAGCACCCCTTCCTGATCCATTTTTCTATGTACGCCAGAAAGCCCCACCCCTGCTCTTTCCCTATGAAGCCTCCTGCACCTGCAAACTGCTGCCACCACCCCACCCCTATCCTGCCTGCCACTCTGCCTCCGATCTTCATTTCAGTGCATCCAGGGGGAAGGCCCCAGGACCCACGCTATTCTCTATCTAGTAATCAGAGATGTGTCCTGTATGCTTAGATTTTTTTTTTTTTAATCTTCTTCAACTTGCATTCCAGACTGCTATCCAAGGGTCTGGACATCAAGCAATTTTCCCTGCCCCTGGTGTTTCGCACAGAGATAAATCTGCCCTTTTCCTGGTGCACCTCTTTGCTGCTCCTGGGTGGTCTCCTGCTCCCTGCTCCTGGGAACTCTCTGGACACCCATCTGCCCCTTTATCAGTCAAGACCTAGAGCTAAGTCACATAGCCTTTTAAGTGGACTTCCCCAGCCATGAGCAGATCCCTACTGGTGTGAGAAATCTCAATGACTTCAGTAAGAATAAGCTTCACTAAGACCACCGGGCAGCTCTGTGCACAGGTACCGAGGGGGAAATGTTGGTACAAAAGAAATGGGAAATAGTGATGCTAGGACAGAAAATGTGCCAGGACGTGTGTTGTCTTCTATTCTTTGGAAAGACAGAAATTTACTTCTCGTAAAAAACCTTGGGGCGGTGCCTGTAGCTCAGTGGGTTAGGGCATATACCGAAGGTGGCTGATTCAAACTTAGCCCAGGCCAAACTGCAACAAAAAATAGCTGGGCTTTGTGGCAGGCACCTGTAGTTCATGGATGAACACTTGCACTAGACTGTTTATTGCAGCTCAATTTACAATTGCCAAAATGTGGAAACAGCCTAAATGCCAACCAACCCAGGAATGGATAAACAAGCTGTGGTATATGTACACCATGGAATACTATTCAGCTATTAAAAAAAAATGGAGACTTTACATCCTTTGTATTAATCTGGATGGAAGTGGAACACATTATTCTTAGTAAAGCATCACAAGAATAGAGAAGCATGAATCCTATGTACTCAATTTTAACATGAGGACAATTAATGACAATTAAGGACACGGTGGGGGTGGGGGAAAGGGAGAGCAGAGAGAGAAAGAAGGAGGGACGTGGGGAAAGGAAGAGCAGAGAGAGGGAAGGAGGAAGAGGGGTGGGGCCTTGGTGTGAGTCACACCTTTTGGGGGAAAGACACAATTGCAAGAGGGACTTTGCCTAACAAATGCAATCAGTGTAATCTGGTTTATTGTACCCTCAATGAATCAACAATAACAACAACAACAACAACAACAAAAACAAACAACCTCTCTGGCAGGACCAAAGACGCAATGAGAGTCAGTGTCCTCCATAATGAACTGTGAGTCTCCTGTGATTGTAGATCACCTGATGGAGGTGGTTTCATTCATGGCCTTCTCCTAGAAAATATTCCAGTGTCCTCAGGGATCACCCAGCCTGCTTCAAACTAATTCAAACATAGTTTGTATTTAGCTTTCTAAAAGGTACTAGAGTTTTCTGTTTTGTATACAGTTGGGGGAGATTAATAATGTGAAAATGTGTCTTTCTAGTTCCACAGTGATGTGAAAGTTCCACAGGGATATGAAAAGTCCAAGACCAAGATGGTGGAATGGCTGGTTTCTTCCAAGGGCTGTGAGGGAGAATCTGCCCCAGGCCTCCCTCCTGGATTCTGGTGGTTTCTGGGCCATCTTTGGTGTTCTTTGGCTTGTAGGAGCATCACCCATCTCTGCCTTCACGTTCATGTGCCATTCTCCTGTGTATGTCTCTGCCTCTGTGTAGAACTTCCCCTTTTTATAGGAGCACAGATCATATTGGGTCAAACTCCACAAGAAGGACCTCCTCTTAAATAATTATGTCTTCAACGACTCTATTCACAAATAACATCACATTCTGAGGTCCAGGGGTAGGAATTCAATATGTGAATTTGGTGGGGGGGAGGATGCAGTTCAACCCATAACATGTGCCATCTGACCACACTGATCCTCTGGACACAGCCCTTCTTCTAGGGGAGGTGACTTATGAGTCCTTTCCTAGTGGCCAGATGACCACAGCGGCAAGTGATTACAAACCTCATGATGGCCGTAAGTCTCTGCTGTGGATGTCCCCAAAGTATAGAAAACCAAGGAGTGACCATCTGGCACTGCAGGTCCTAAGCAGAAGCTCAAGTTCAAGTTCAACGAATATTTCAACTATGATAATTTTCCATTTAATAACACAAGCTCTACTGATTCTTCATCTGAAAAACAAAAGACTCTTCATATTCAATATTCAAAGTATGTTCCTAAATATTCCCCCAACTCAGGCTGAAAAAGCATTATTGCTACAATATTATCAAAAGAGTCCTTGAAATAAATTTACCAGACTCAGCCGGAGGTAAGCTCACAAATGAGTTTTCTTTTATCAGCATAAGATACTAGTTGCCAAGTTCTACATGGCAGGTGCTCAACTACAGAATGCTTACTTTTATTACCCTAAATCTTATGAAACAAGGCACAAATCAGGGTAACTATCTGCAGAAATATCTCCTGTAGCATAAATACCTGTAAAATTATTTAGCACATTTTGATTCTGCATCTGCTTAATAAGGAATTATGCAGGAGAAAGTTTCCTGAGAAAAATATGCTTCATAGACAAAAAACCAGGCCAAGTGAATAGAAATATTCACAGTAGAGAACAATTTTGAAAAGAACATATCCCAAAGTTATCCAAAGGTGTTATTTCCCTTGCAGCTAATTATATGCCCCTCCATTGTGAAGTTTCTATTTAGGAGCTGTTCACACAGATATTGGCCTTTAAACATTGTGATTAGGGGAGGCGGAGCAAGATGGCGCCCAAGTAACAGCTTCCTTGCATCTGGGCACCGTGAGTCGGGGGAGATAGGACTCCAGGCATCTCTGGCTGGTCGGATCTGCCTATCATCACCCCTGTGAGGATACAGGGAGTCAGCGAAAGACTTCTGGACCCCATGAGGAGGACTAAAACAGTGGAAAAATGGCAAGTGGTCGCATGTGTTCAATCTGTCTAAACCCGCCCGCAACTGTAAGTTCAGTAGCAGCGAGACTGCAAACCAGAAAGGCCTTACCTGTGAACTGTTTTGGTGTCTTTGGACGTGGAACTCAGTTGAACTGCCTTGGGGAGAGCCTGAGAGGGAGTGCAGAGAACTTTGGCCGCTGTCTAGGGACCCAGTATGAGCCGCTGAGCCAGACAGAGCTAATAGTGTTTGGCTGTGGGTTACAGGGAGCCATTGTGAGTGATCTGCCCCGGCAAGCTCCGTCCTCAGGTCACAGAGCTAGAATCAGGTGGGAGCTGGTAACTCAGCGACTGAGTAGCCTAAGGGTGGGGTCTGAGCTGCCTTGCAGCCCTAACCCTCAGGGACAAAGTGAGACCGGTTTTGGCACACTGGGTAAGTGGATAGCCAATTCAGCAGTGATTCCAGCGACAAGCACTTTCCTGGAAAAGCTTCTGCTCAGCAAGTTTACAAGTTCAAAGTGCCTTTTAAGTGGGCTGAAGAGAGATTTAGGGTGTCTACCTGCTGGGGTTTGAGAAATCAGCAGCCTCCAGTTGTATAAGAACTGTGATTAACCTCTCATACCCCAGAAGACCACGTGTTGCCCAGACAATATTCAATAACATATACATACTGATTTATTTTTAGTTGTGTTTTGTTTTTTTTTTTTGTTTTTTTTTGGTTTGGTTGTTTTTTTGTGTGTGTTTATTTTGATGTTGTTGATGTTGTTTTGTTTTTTAATTTCAACCTTTTCCATGGAGATCCTTTTTCTTTCTCAATTTTTCTACTTTAATTATAATTTCCCATTGCTGCCTTTTTCAATAACTAGAACTTAATTTTTGCTAGTGTTTCTACTGCTATTATTTTGTTTGTCATCCAATTTTATCCCGTAAAGTTTTCTGTTTGCTTGTTTTGGTTTGATTTATAGCATTTTTGTCTTTCCTCTCTACTTGGTGGAGGTGGGGTACTGTGTCTGATCAGGTTAGCAAAGAGCTGCTGACCTCAAGGGAACCACCCAAGGGGGCACCCCCAGAAGGTGGGTTTTTTTTAAGGTTGTGTCAAAGTACCCTACTGAACACCTATATTGCTCTGTCTTGCTCTTTCTGTGCCTCTTTTCTTTTTTTCAATATTCCTTTTACCCACGCCCTCTCCTTTCTCTATTTTTCTTTTTTTTTTCTTATCACTTGGTCCTCCTTTCTTTCATCCCTTTTTTGCTCTTCAACCTTCTCACCCTTCTGGTCCTGTAACCCTTAGTCTACAAGCACAAGAACTTATAGAGCAAGAGGAAGTGAAAGGAAAATTAGGGCAAGGAAACAGATAAAATAAATCACTCATGAGGAAGAATCAGCAGAAAACTCCAGGCAACATGAAGAACCAGTCCAGAACAACCCACCAAGGGACCACAAGGTAGCTACTGCAGATGATTCCACCTATAAAGAAATGTTAGGAATGACAGAAAGGGAATTTAGAATACACATGTTGAAAACAATGAAAGAAATGATGGAAACAATGAAGGAAACTGCTAATAAAGTGGAAAATAACCAAAAGGAAATCCAAAAACAGAATCAAATAAGAGATGAACGATATAAGAATATAAAAAGGATATAACAGAGATGAAGGAACTGAAACAGTCAATTAGGGAACTTAAAGATGCAATGAAAAGAATCAGCAACAGGTTAGACCATGCAGAAGAAAGAATTTCAGAGGTAGAAGACAAAGTTCTTGAGATAACTCAGATAATTAAAAGAGGCAGAAAAGAAGAGAGAGAAAGCAGAACATTCCCTGTCAGAATTATGGTACTTTATGAAGCATTCCAACATACGAGTTATAGGAATCCCAGAAGGGGAAGAAAAATGCCCCAGAGGAATGGAAGCCATACTAAAGAATAGTATAAAAGAAAATTTCCCAAATATCACCAAAGATTCTGACACACTGCTTTCAGAGGGATATCGGACCCCAGGTCACCTCAACTCTAACCGAGCTTCTCCAAGACACATTGTGATGAACCTGTCCAAAGTCAAGACAAAAGAAAAGATTCTGCAAGCTGCCAGGAGTAAGCGCCAGTTGACCTACAGGGGCAAATCCATCACAGTGACCGCAGACTTCTCTAATGAAACGTTCCAAGCAAGAAGACAATGGTCATCTACCTTTAATCTACTTAAACGGAACAATTTCCAGTCCAGAATTCTGTACCCTGCTAAGCTAAGCTTAAAAATTGACGGAGAAATCAAATCATTTACGGATATGCAAACATTGAGGAAATTCGCCACAAGAAGACCAGCTCTACAGGAAATACTTCAACCTGTTCTGCACACTGACCACCACAATGGATCAGCAGCAAAGTAAGAACTCAGAAATTAAAGGACAAAACCTAACCTCCACACTGATGCAAAAGATAAAACTAAGCAATGGGCTCTCACAAAATAAGACGAATAGAATACTACCACACTTATCCATTATCTCAATAAATGTTAATGGCTTGAATTCCCCACTGAAGAGACATAGATTGGCTGACTGGATTTAAAAACACAAGCTTATCGATTTGCTGTCTGCAAGAAACACACCTGGCTTCAAAAGACAAATTAAAGCTCCGAGTCAAAGGTTGGAAGACAATTTTTCAGGCAAATGGAATTCAGAAGAAAAGAGGAGTTTCAATCTTATTTTCAGATACATGTGGATTTAAAGCAACTAAAGTCAAAAAAGACAAAGATGGTCACTTTATATTGGTCAAGGGAAAACTACAACAAGAAGACATTTCAATTCTAAATATTTATGCACCCAATTTAAATGCTCCCAGATTCTTGAAACCTTACTCAGACTGAGCAATATGATATCTGATAATACCATCATAACATGGGACTTTAACACTCCTCTTACAGAGCTGGACAGATCCTCTAAACAGAAATTAAACAAAGATATAAAAGATTTAAATGAGACCCTAGAACAACTGTGCTTGATAGACGCATATAGAACACTCCATCCCAAAGATAAAGAATATACATTCTTCTCATCACCCCATGGAACATTCTCCAAAATTGATCATATCCTGGGACACAAAACAAATATCAACAGAATCAGAAGAATTGAAATTTTACCTTGTATCTTCTCACACCATAAGGCACTAAAGGTGGAACTCAACACTAACAAAAACGCTCGACCCCACACAAAGGCATGGGAATTAAACAATCTTCTGTTGAATAACAGATGGGTGCAGGAAGAAATAAAACAGGAAATCACTAACTTCCTGGAGCATAACAACAATGAAGACACAAGCTACCAAAACCTGTGGGATACTGCAAAAACAGTTTTGAGAGGAAAATTCATCGTTTTAGATGCCTACATTCGAAAAACACAAAGAGAGCGCATCAACAATCTCACAAGAGATCTTATGGAATTGGAAAAAGAAGAACAATCTAAGCCTAAACTCAGTAGAAGAAAAGAAATATCCAAAATGAAATCAGAGATCAATGAAATTGAAAACAAAAGAATCATTCAGAAAATTAATGAAACAAGGAGTTGGTTTTTTGAAAAAATAAATAAAATAGATAAACCATTGGCCAGACTAACGAGGAATAGAAAAATAAAATCTCTAGTAACCTCAATCAGAAATGATAAAGGGGAAATAAAAACTGATCCCACAGAGATACAAGAGATCATCTCTGAATACTACCAGAAACTCTATGCCCAGAAATTTGACAATGTGAAGGAAATGGATCAATATTTGGAATCACACCCTTTCCCTAGACTCAGCCAGGAAGAAATAGAGCTCCTGAACAGACCAATTTCAAGCACTGAGATCAAAGAAACAATAAAAAATCTTCCAACCAATAAATGCCCTGGTCCAGATGGCTTCACACCAGAATTCTATCAAACCTTCAAGGAAGAGCTTATTCCTGTACTGCAGAAATTATTCCAAAAAACTGAGGAAGAAGGAATCTTCCCCAACACATTCTATGAAGCAAACATCACCCTGATACCAAAACCAGGAAAAGACACAAAAAAAAGGAGAATTTCAGACCAATCTCACTCATGAATATAGATGGAAAAATTCTCAACAAAATCCTAGCCAATAGATTACAGCTTATCATCAAAAAAGTCATTCATCATGATCAAGTAGGCTTCATCCCAGGGATGCAAGACTGGTTTAACATACACAAGTCCATAAACATTATCCACCATATTAAGAGAGGCAAAAATAAAGATCACATGATCCTCTCAATGGATGCAGAAAAAGCATTTGATAAAATCCAGCATCCTTTTCTAATTAGAACACTGAAGAGTATACGCATAGTTGGCACGTTTCAAAAGCTCAGTGAAGCTATCTATGACAAACCCACAGCCATTATTTTACTGAATGGAGTAAAACTGAAAGCTTTTCCTCTTAGAACTGGAACCAGACAAGGTTGTCCTCTGTCACCTTTACTATTCAACATAGTGCTGGAAGTTCTAGCCAATACAATTAGGCATGACAAGGAAATAAAGGGAATCCAAATGGAAACAGAGGAGGTCAAACTCTCCCTCTTTGCTGACAACATGATCTTATACATAGAGAACCCCAAAGACTCAACCACAATACTCCTAGAAGTCATCAAAAAATACAGTAATGTTTCAGGATATAAGATCAATGTCCCCAAGTCAGTAGCCTTTGTATACACCAATAACAGTCAAGATGAGAAGCTAACTAAGGACACAACTCCCTTCACCATAGTTTCAAAGAAAATGAAATACCTAGGAATATACCTAACAAAGGAGGTGAAGGACCTCTATAAAGAAAACTATGAAATCCTCAGAAAGGAAATAGCAGAGGATATTAACAAATGGAAGAACATACCATGCTCATGGACGGGAACAATCAACATTGTTAAAATGTCTATACTTCCCAAAGCAATCTACGTATTCAATGCCATTCCTATCAAAATACCAACATCGTACTTTCAAGATTTGGAAAAAATGATTCTACGTTTTGTATGGAAGCAGAAAAAAACCGGTATAGCTAAGGCAGTTCTTAGTAATAAAAATAAAGCTGGGGGCATCACCATACCAGATTTTAGTCTGTACTACAAAGCCATAGTGCTCAAGACAGCATGGTACTGGCACAAAATCAGAGACATAGACACTTGGAATCGAATTGAAAACCAAGAAATTAAACTAACATCTTACAACCACCTAATCTTCGATAAACCAAACAAGAACATACCTTGGGGGAAAGACTCCCTGTTCAATAAATAGTGTTGGGAGAACTGGATGTCTACATGTAAAAGACTGAAACTGGACCCACACCTTTCCCCACTCACAAAAATTGATTCAAGATGGATAAAGGACTTAAATTTAGGAATGAAACAATAAAAATCCTCAAAGAAAGCATAGGAAAAACACTGGAAGATATTGGCCTGGGGAAAGACTTCATGAAGAAGACTGCCATGGCAATTACAACAACAACAAAAATAAACAAATGGGACTTCATTAAACTGAAAAGCTTCTGTACAGCTAAGGAGACAATAACCAAAGCAAAGAGACAACCTACACAATGGGAAAGGATATTTGCATATTTTCAATCAGACAAAAGCTTGATAACTAGGATCTATAGAGAACTCAAATTTATCCACATGAAAAAAAGCTAACAATCCCATATATCAATGGGCAAGAGACATGAATAGAACTTTCTCTAAAGATGACAGACGAATGGCTAACAAATACATGAAAAAATGTTCATCTCTACATATTAGAGAAATGCAAATGAAAACCACCCTGAGATATCATCTAACCCCAGTGAGAATGGCCCACATCACAAAATCTCAAAACTGCAGATGCTGGCATGGATGTGGAGAGAAGGGAACACTTTTACACTGCTGGTGGACCTGCAAACTAGTACAACCTTTCTGGAAGGAAGTATGGAGAAACCTCAAAGCACTCAAGCTAGACCTCCCATTTCATCCTGCAATCCCATTACTGGGCATCTACCCAGAAGGAAAAAAAATCCTTTTATCATAAGGACACTTGTACTAGACTGTTTATTGCAGCTCAATTTACAATCGCCAAAATATGGAAACAGCCTAAATGCCCACCAACATAGGCATGGATTAACAAGCTGTGGTATATGTATACCATGGAATACTATTCAGCCATTAAAAAAAATGGAGACTTTACATTCTTCGTATTAACCTGGATGGACGTGGAAGACATTATTCTTAGTAAAGCATCACAAGAATGGAGAAGCATGAATCCTATGTACTGAATTTTGATATGAGAACAATTAATGACCATTAAGTTTATGGGGGGGGAAGCAGAAAGAGGGTCGGAGGGAGGGGGGTGGGGCCTTGGTGTGTATCACACTTTATGGGGGCAAGACATGATTGCAAGACGGACTTTACCTAACAATTACAATCAGTGTAACCTGGCTTATTGTACCCTCAATGAATCCCCAACAATAAAAAAAGAAAAAAAAAACATTGTGATTAGGTCCAATATATGGCTGAAAAAAGAGTACACATTGTTTAAAGTGGCTGAGACAGGTCAGCTACATGTGGGTTTGTGAAAAGGATGTTCAAACTCTTCTAATTATAAAATCTAATTGGTGTCTTTTTTGATTACAAAATATCAATGGGACGCAAATGATTTTGTACATGGATACTTTAATAAGAACTAAGTTGGGGCTTTTAGTGCGCCCGTCTTCCAAATAGTGTTCACTGTACTCAATAGATAAGTTTTGATCTCTCCTGTTCTCCTTCCTTTCCCCTTTCTTGGTCTGCAATGATCTCTGCGTCTCTTTGTGCCCATCAATTAGCTCTCAATTATTAGAGAGTACATATGGTGTTTGTTTTTCCATTCCTGAGATGCTTCACTTAGGATAATGGTCTCCAGTTCCATCCAGGTTGCTGGAAATGACATCATTTCATTCCCTTTTTTGGCTGAGTACTCCTCCATGTGTGTGTATGCGTGTGATCTCCTGCCATTTACTGAGCCACAATCCTTACCCTTCATAGTGTCATGTACCACGTCCTGGTTGTAAGCACACTGGAAGCCTTTACTTCAGCAATGTAGAGTGTATCCATGTAACGAAAACTTTTGTACCCCCTTAATATTTTATTATTTTTATTTTTTATTAAATCATAGCTGTGTACATTAATACACATATACAATGGCATATTATATCGCCATAACAATAGAATCCTGCCATTTGAAACCACATTGATGTAACTGGAGAACATCATCTTAAGTGAAATAAACCAACACAGAAAAACAAACCCTGCCTGCTCCCACTCATGGGGGAGAGGGAAGTATTGAAACAGCTGATGTCATTGAATAGAGTAGAATGATGCTGGGAAGGGTGGCAGGGAGTGGGGAATACAATGGAGATAGTGCATGGAGTGCAAAAATAGTTTTAGATAGCATGAATATTTAGATAACATAAATATTGACTATAATCAACAAAAATTTAAAATAAACATTAAAATAATAAAAAGAGTAAAACTGGAATGTTCCTAACACAGAGAAATGATAAAAGCCCAAAGTGATGGATGTAATTACCCTGATTTGACTAATATACATCGTATGTCTGTGTCTAAACATTACATGTATCCTATAAAAACCCATAATAATTAAAAATTAAAAAATAGAATGAAATAATTTTTATCAAAAAGACAAAAGGCAAGAGACACTGGGTAGGATGTGAAGAAAGGGAGACCCTGGTGACTAATGTCAATCAGTATGGCCACCATGGAAAGCAGTTCAGAGATTCATCAACAAACTGCCCAGATCTAAAAATAGATCTGCCATTCAATCCTATAATTCCTCTACTAGGCATATAACTAGAAGACCAAAAATCACATCACAACAAAGATATTTGTACCAGAATGTTTATTGCAGCCCTATTTGTAATTGCTAAGTCATGGAAAAAGCCCAAGTGCCCATCAATCCACGAAAGGATTAATAAATTGTGGTATATGTACACCATGGAATATTATGCAGCCTTAAAGAAAGATGGAGACCATACCTCTTTCATGTTTACATGGATGGAGCTGGAACATATTCTTCTTAGTAAAGTATCTCAAGAATGGAAGAAAAAGTACCCAATGTACTCAGCCCTACTATGAAACTAATTTATGGCTTTCACATTAAAACTATAACCCAGTTACAACCTAAGAATAGGGGGAAGGGGGAAAGGGAGGGGAGGGAGGAGGTAGGCAGAGGGCGAGGGATTGGTGGGATTACACCTGCGGTGCATCTTACAAGGGTACATGCAAAACTTAGTAAATGTGGAATGTAAATGTCTTAGCACAATAACTAAGAAAATGCCAGGAAGGCTATGTTAACCAGTGTGATGAAAATGTGTCAAACGGTCTATGAAACTAGTGTATGGTGCTCCATGATCGCATTAATGTACACAGCTATGATTTAATTAAAAAAAAAAACAACTACCCATAGAACTGGCATGTGACCCAGTGGCCCACTGCTGAGCAAGTATCCAACAGAGAGTCTGTGCATGAGAGAGACACCTGCCCTCCCGTGTCTTCTGCAGCACCATTCACAATAGCCAACATATGGAGCCGTGTTCACCACTTAGGACGAGTGCATACAGACAGTGTGGTGAGTTCGCACAATGGAATATTGTTCAACCATAAAACAGAAGGAAATCCTATCTGTTCAACTACGTGAATGGAATGGGGGGGGCGTTGTGTTCAGTGAAGGCACTCAGAAAGACAAACATCAGTGTCCTCACTCGTATGTCGGAGGTAAACCAATTGATCTCACAGAGGTACAGAGCAGCGTGGTGGTTACCAGGAGCTGGGGAGGAGAGTGGGGGGGGTGAGGAAGGGTTGCTTAAAGGTTAAAATAGAACAATCTGTAGTGTCCCACAGTACACAGGGTGACTATATTCAACAGTAACTTACTGCGTATTTCAGAGTAACTAGAAGAGTAGATTTGTAATGTTCCCACTTCAAAAAAATGGTAAATGTTTGCGGTAATAGAGGGGGCAATTATGCTGATTTGATTATTGCACATTGTATATTTGTATCAAAACACCATATTTACGCCTTAAATACGTACAACTGTTACATATCCATAAAAATAAAAATCTATACTTGCATTTTTGAACATATCAATTTATACGAAGATTTTGATCGTTTCAATTTTTAATTAAATGAATTCATATTTTTTACTACAACATATTCAAATTTACAAGTTTAAAACTTCTGGTTTATCAAAACTGAATAAACTCCCAAACAAGTTTGCAACAAGAACATGTTTCAAACACGCAGACACACTTGTGTAGAATCTCTACACATGTATGTTTGCAGGGGAGGACAAAAGCTTCATATTCAGGCTCCTGTACTGGTGCGACGCATCTAGGGCCCCCCAGCTTCACCTCTGCTGTAAGCTCTGGTCTCCTGTCATGTCCCAGTGACAAGTGGGGAAGCAGCTCATGGCTCCAGAAAGCAGTGGTCTACTCATAATTCAACCCTTTTCCAGGCATCTTTACCTTCTTAATTGTATCATAAAAGTTTACTGGCTAACGCCTCTCATGAGCATTTGTGCATATTTAATATGTACACAAAGCCACAAAAATCCCCAAAAGACACAGTCACGGGACCAACTCATCACCCAGGGAAGGGAGAATGGAGGTAGTGAGGACAGGAAAAGAGGGCCAATGCTACCCGGGGCTCCCGAAGGCTCCCTCTCTCTGATTCAGTTTCATTCCTTTAAGCGAAGAATGAAATTTACTAGGGTCAAGAGACGAATCGCAGGCTGTGGGGAAAATAAAATACGTGAAGGTGATGAATAAGGGTGAGCACAGATAAGGCAAAAAAGAAAAAAAAGCAGGAGATAAAGTATGACACATTAAAATTAGTTCTATTTAATTTTTTAAAAAATAGGGGGACCAAACAATAGCAAAAACCAAAGCTCATTTGTTATATTTATTGGCAAAATAAAATATAGCCGGTGCCTCATGGAGCGCAATTTATTCCTCTGAGGAGAAATAAATAAGGCGGAGGCTAGCGACCTTCCTCTCTCCATCTCCCGCTCACATCCCTTTTCCTTTACTTCTCTGAACTAATTTATCAAAATAAAGGAAAAGGAGCCAAAAGAAAATATCTCAGTGTAAAGCAACAGTATTAATTCATCGTGAATAGATGTGGCATTTGCCATAAATCCCAACCATCTGGGGTCACCTGCCCCTTCTCCTGGGGTCCCAGAGATCTGGTCTTGGAACTCTGTTTCCAGACATCGCGGTCAGCGTGGAGCCCTGGGGCCTCGGGGGGGTTTGCTGAGGAAGGCAGAAGTCCTGCTCGGGCCTCTGTGTGTGACAGCCACAAGAGAGCACACTTCCCCAAGCTGCTGTGTATACATTGAATCTGCTCTACCTATGCTATTGGAGTCCAAGGAGACAAAGTAAATGGGGAAAAAATTCCGAGATGTGTAATGGGCTGAATTGTGCTCCTGCCAAATTCATGGGTAGAAGCTCCAGCCCCAGATTTCAGATGTGACTGTATTTGGAGATAGGGCCTATAAAGAAGTGAGGGAATTTAGATGTGCCCTGTAGGGTGGTCCCTAACCCAATATGACAGGTGTTCTCATAGAAAGAGACAATAGGGTTGGAAGCACCCAGGGGACAGACCATGTGAGGACCCCGGGAGAAAGAAAACGGCCAGTTGGGAGCCCAGGAGAGCGGCCTCAGAAGCAACGATGACAGCCTGCACATTCACCTTGGACTTTGGGAATTCAGAACTGTGAGAAAAGACATTTCTGTTGCTTGAGCCACTTAGTCTATGACGTTTTGTTATGGCACCCCTAGCAAATAATCATGAAATTCAAGTTCATTATATTAAGTACAGCTGAGGTGAGGAATACACTCATCTTGTGTCTTCAGACACGTAACACAATATTGTATAAGGACAGTGCAGGCCCCACCTCCTCCTCAGCATCCTTCCCTGGTGAAACACACCAGGATTTTCTCATGGCATCTGGCTTCAGATGAGGGAAATTTATTTTAAGGAGAAATACCATTTCCCATCTTCCATTTCCCAGCACCCCCACACCCCTCACTAACAGCATGACCTGGTTCCTGATTTCCAAAATCCAATTTTATATCCTCTAGCACTGTCATGGCAAATGTGAAGAAGATTAAGAGGAAATTCATATTTATAAATGAAAAGGGCAAAGGTTAACTATGCAATATAACATTATGAAATATCTTTTTTCCTAAATCCATTGAATAGTTTGCAGGTATTTTATATCTTGTGAAGAAGATAAAATACTTACACCATGTGATGCCAAACTAGAATGCAAAAATGTGATTTCCAGTAAATGATACTAATTTTAAAATGTCAAAGTAAATCTATAATTATTTAGACATAAGAATATTTTTGCCATCAGATTCTCTAAAACACTAAAATGTAATTTATTTTTCCTTTTTTTCTGCTGCCTTAAGACCTTTTAAGATTTAATCTGTTTTTTTTTTTTTTTTTTTTTTTCAGAAGATGGATTACTTGGGCAGTGGATTTAGATCAGGAAAACAAGCCCCTCACTCTTTGCCCATTTATATTTCATTTCTACCTGCATGGTTACTGACACCTGCCCCTTTCAATAACCACTGAAAATTAATTATCAAGTCCCCCAAATCACAGGTTTGTTTTTAAAAATCTTTTTTTTTTTTTTATTAAATCAAAGCTGTGTACATTGATATGATCATGGGGCATCATTCACTAGCTTTACAGACTGTTTACCAAGTTTCACATATACCCTTGTAAGATGCACCGCTGGTGTAATCCCACCAATCACCTTCCCTCTACCCACCTCCCCCCTCCCTCCGCTCCCTTTCCCCCTACCCCCATTCTTAGGTTGTAACTGGGTTGTAGCTTTCATGTGCAAACCCTAAATTAGTTTCATAGTAGGGCTGAGTACATTGGGTACTTTTTCTTCCATTCTTGAGATACTGGTATATGTACACCATGGAATATTATGCAGCCTTAAAGAAAGATGGAGACTTTACCTCTTTTATATTCTTCTTAGTAAAGTATCTTTAAAAATCTTTGGTGAGGCCAAAATCTCACCAAAGATTTCCATCCTCCTGAGAACGCTCGCTCTGTCCAAAGTAGGTGATTAATTCTCACCCTCCTTTCATACACCCCCACCACCATACCCAAGAGACGGCTTCACATAGCCTCCCTCTCTCTACAGGAGGATTACAACCAAATCAGAGAAAAATATGGTAGAATTCAAGGATCAAACATTTTTTCAGACAAACAAAAGAAGTGGAAAATCAAATACCTGAAAAGATTTTCTGTCTAAAATTTCCTATCCTACACCGGCTGCAATTCCTCTCCTGGTTACATAGTCTACAATTTAAAAATGAAATATGGCTTACAAATCAATATGTTGAAATAACAGATTACACTTGGGAATGTTAAAAAAAGTAGAAGTTAATCTAAATTCTAGGAAGAGCTCATTGTCAAAATGCCAAATAAAAACAGGTGTCCCCGGCCCTTTGGTAAATGGCTGGGGAATTAAAATAAAGCAATAGAAAACAAAAATCTTGGTTGCTGCAAAGAGCAAAGTCCCTATAATTCTCTAGTTGGGGTTGTGTTTGCTTCTCTCCAGCTCTCACAGTGTGAGCTTTGTGTCTCAGTATGCCTTGACTCAGAGACACTTACCAGGGATGTGGAGATCCATCTCGCTTACTCATGGAGTTTCCACCTCCCACAGCCACCCCAGGGCCACAGTGGGGTGGACATTTCCCACAGCAGTTCATAAGGTACCTGTTGGAATTAAGAGTTGGAAGTAAGTGCAGCGTCTCAGAATGCAGACAGCTGCAGAGTAACCAGAACACCTTATTCTCCATCTGGGTATGTGCCTAGGCTGATGTAAAAGGGGGACCACAAGCCAGGTAACTGCCCACGGCCATCACCCAAGAGATGTTTTGCCTGAAAGGGCCAAGTCATTGAGAGGAAAACTGGTGCTTTGCTTGTTTTTGTAGAAACCCTTCTTAATGTGATAGAAATTAGTATTTTAAGATAAAAATTAGTAAAAGATTGCAGTGGCCACAAATATGATGCCACATTTATAAGCTGCATGTCTTAGTGAGACTTTTCTTTGACGAAACCCAGGAGGGGGTCCTGTGCAGCAGCTCTGTGAGTGAGAGTTGGTGGCCTGGGTGCTGGGGTCAGGCCACCTCTGCCATATCCTGCCTGCACCTGGGTTTGCGGGTCTGCTTTGGAGAATGAATACCAGCCTGCATTGCAATCTCCAGAGAGGAAGCCATCGGATTCAAAGCAAAACTGCTATCACTGAAGGCTTGAGAGTAATGGGCTTTTGTTACATGTTCTACTCAAATTCTGCAGGTGCATATTTATTTTTTCACAAATTGGGTTCCCTGAGAACTGATGCCAAGTTGGAGTTGGGTAGCGAAATGCTTTCTGGAGATTGACATCTGTAAAGGATGGGAGAGGAAGCAGCAGCAGAACTGGGATGCCAACTCACAGCCACCCCACACCCCCAGGGAGCTCTGGAATGACTCATGTCCCTCAGATGCCCTGGGTCAGGCTGGCATGACGGGGCACCCTTAGTCTCCAGCTGCAGGCCCCAGGTAAGGGCGCGTTGTTTTCAGTGCAGGGACTTTCAGCATCTGAGGAAGGCCCTGAAGGAGCCCATCCCAGGAAGCTTCCGCCCTCCATGTGCTCTAAAGTCAGATACAGAGTCTTTCTTGGAGGGGACCTGAAGAACACACCTTTAGGCCAGTCACATTCTCCCTGAATCAGTCACATTGTGCCCAGTCCGTGACTGTCCTTGTCAGATCCTCCACTCCCCTTCGCCTTTACAGAGTACATGGTTTTTCTGCTGCACCCTCCTCTGCTGGGGAAAATGCTGCTGTTTCTCAATGCGCAGCAGTTGATACCTGAAGGGCCCCACCCTCTTAAGAAAGTTTAGTGCGTGGACTATTCTTGAGATTTGGGGGTCTCACTCCCATCCACCTGGCTTATCCAAACATTGCTTCCCCTGAATGCACAGCTGTAAGACGACACTGTTCTGAGAGTTTTGGGAAATACATTTCTCTCTGTCTTCTGACAGTTACATGTGATTAAAATGTGAGGAAGCAAAACAAATGAAGAATTTTATAAGATGACTATAGGCCTGAAGCAAATAGTTAACAACTGTTGAAGAGTCTCAGAAAGTGACAAGGTAACATGAAGGTATTGGGAACAGTTTCAGGACACTGCCTTCATTCAGTACGTAAAACAGGGACCCACTTCACTTTCAGCCAGTCTGGAGACCCTGGTAGACCTTGGGGTGGCAACTTTTAATAGCCACACTGGAGTGTCAGATGTTTTCTAGAATTTTATTTAAAAAAATTTTAGGATTCTTGGATCCTACACATAAGAAATGAATCCTAACATGTGGCATTCTTTCCACCAGAGGCGATCCCAAATCCCAGATCAGCTCCTTCTATTGTCTATTCCACTTTCCTCTTCCCCAACATCCCAAGGACGATTTTCATCTCTGGCTCCCATGTGCTGGCTGGAGCCACCAGAAACTTTTTCCTGAGGTGTATGTACTTAATCCAATTAATAGTCTGAAAAAAATAATAATCTGTAAGAAATATTGGGTCAAATAACTTTTTAATTAAAAAAAAAGGAGATGAAAAGGAACACATCACCTCACGTAATTCAAAATACAGTAGCAGATAAATTAAGAAAGAATAACTTCCAGCATGCATTAAAGTTCCACTTCAGTTTCATATTGGAATGGCTTTTATTTGTTTTTAATCTAATATGTCCATTTGGAGAATTCAAGAACTTGAGGAGGTAATAACAAGGAGAATTATCAATCACATATTTTACAATGTTAATTATCGAAGTTGATATTTTTCAGAGTGACTAATAAGACACTTAAAATAAGGTGGAGGCATAAAGCATAATGTGTCTTACATAACAGATGTACATGTGTGTATGCCATAATGTCATAATATATTATATTAGGAAAATACATTTATAAGAACAATGGGAAAATATAATTATAGGAACATAGATGAAGGAAGGTGAATAGTTAAATAAGGTAAAAGGGAAGACATAAATCCAACCCATAGATGAGAACATTAGAGATGAGTGAATGAAGTGATACAACTGGATTGTAAACAATATGCTGTCCATAGGAGATACCTTTTTGATTCAAAGATACATATAGATGAAAAATGAAAGAATAGACAACATATCATGTAAACTTCAATCATAAGAAAGCTGGAGTATCCATACTACAATTAGACAAGATAGACTATAAAAATGCTACTGGAGATAAAAGGAGAATTTTATAATTATCGAAGATTCAACCCATCAGCAACACACGCCAATTATACAGTGTACTTTACACGTGCATCAAACCCAGAGCACCGAAGTACAGGAAGATGAAGCTCATGGGAACGTGGGTACGTACACAATTTAACACTGACAATGGCTACGTGAAGACGCTACTTTCAATAATGGGTAGAACAACGAGGCAGAATATCGACAAGGAACAGAGCACTTGGAAAACAGTAAAGGAACCAGCCCTGACAGACATGGTGTAGAACAATCCACCAAGCAGCAGCGACACACATTCCTCTTCAGAACACATGCAATGCCTTCCCAGGTCAAATATATTCCAGGCCATAAAAAACTCAAACATTTAAAGTGTATAATTGTACAGAGTGTGTTTTCTGGTCACAATGGAGCTAAGTTAGAATAAATAGAAAGATAAAAAACATTCCTAAATAATTATGAGTAAAAGAAAATATTTTGCTTAGAAATTGAGGAAATAGGGAGTTGCGGGGGCAATAAATGGAGGCTACATTGTTTCTTTTTCAGATGACCAAAGATTTGACTGAGAAGACAGTTGTACATCTCTGAGTACCAAAAATCTTTCGATTGTGCACTTCTAATGAAGGAATTTTATGGCATGTGAATTGTATCTTTGGTAAGCTGTTAAAAAAAAGAAAAAATATAAAAGGTAAGCATGCCCACACTTACAAATTCTAAGAAGGAAGTTGACATTTCTTTTAAAATAATGGACAAAGGGGAAGCAATTCAGATTTTCCATGTCCTGCCTTTCCAGGGTATTTATTGGATATCTTGAAAATACTCAACTGACTGATAAAAATATGGAGGTTCAGACAAAATCAAACTTCACGTGAATAAGAAACAGAGGAACTGAGGCAAGAAACACAGACCCCGGCGCCTTCCCGTACTGGCTTTTCTAAACACAGAGTGCAAAGCAATGCTGCTTACTCATTTTAACAAAGTAGAATTAAAGCTTAAAAATATCTGCAGCAAGTATGACACTAGAGACATTATTTAGAAAATATTAATAAAAACCAAATAAAATGTTCATAAATTTAAAAGTTTAGTGAAATAGTTGAAAAAACATATAAAAAGAGCGTTGTGCTGGTGGGATATAAATTAATATAACTATTTTGCAAAACAGTATGGAGGCTCCTCAAAAAGCAAAATGTAGACCTGCCACGAGATTCACTGATGCCACCTCGGGGTATATGTCCATGAAACATTAAATCAATATGTTAAAAAGACGTATCTTCAGTCTAAGGTTTATGGCCATGCTATTCACAGTGGCCAAGATATTGAAGACGTCCAAGTGTCCGTCAATGGATGAATGGATGGAGATGATGTGATATGTATACACGGCGAATGCTATTCAGCATTGAATGCTATTCAGCTTGTAGTCCCAATGCTGACACTTGGGACCACATAAGTGAACCTAGACAACATTGAGGGAAATAGCCCAGGCGTGTAAAGTCAAATCCTATGTGATCTCACAAAGCAGCAGTGGGTTCAAGAGGATTATCTCCAATTTTGAAAGTTCTACCGTGGGTAAAATGCTATTTTAACAGTGTTGCATGCTACGAGAAATTGTTAACAAAAGGAGAAGTTCATCAATGGGGCACATTTCATTGCTGTTGTATATTTTAAGCAATTTTCTAACCCTGACCCTTACTTTCACCACCCTGATGAATAGGCAGCAATCAACGTCAAGGCAAGACTGGCCACCACCAAAGGATTATGAGTTGCTGAAGGCTCGGGTGTCTGTTAGATTTTTTAGCAACCAAGTATTTTTTAATTAAGGCATGTACTTTGTTTTTCATACATTGCTATTATGCATTTAAATAAACTAGAATATAGTGTAAACATAACTTTTATATGTTAAAAGTTAAAAGTCAAAAAATTGTGTGACTCACTTTGTTGTGATATGCACTTTTTTGCAGGGGTCTGAGTGAAATCCACGATTATCTGTGAGATGTGCCCCTTGCTGAGAGCCTGTTAGAGACCAGGCTGTGTGCAAGATGCTGGGGCAGGAGAGACAACAGGCAGAGACGGAGGAGCTATGCCCCTCTAAAACAGATTTGGATGCAGCTGGCATCTAGTACGTGTTTTGATGGGGGAAAAATTGTGTTCACAGTTTGGATGAGAAGGTCAAAATGCACGGAGCTCTGTGTACCCTGGGGCGTCTGCCAACAGGCTGTCACTGTGCCCTGGTCAGGGTTGGAGGAAACGAGCCATCGATGGTTCCTCCCCCAGGGTCCATGCAAGAGGGGACCATGGTCATCAAATGCCATAGGCAAAAACCATTATTGAACAGCCCTGTCTCCATGCTTTGAGCAGGTGGTGTGTGTAATGACGTTATGGGGCAGTATTACCATTCTGATCAGGAAGGGCAGGTTGGCATCCGTCTGTCTCCCATGCCCCAACTCTGTGAAAAGGCTGTCTACAGACTAACTAGGACTTAGAGGAAAAGTCGGCCTGGGTTTTAGAAACCTAGTGGCACCTCAGATTTGATGCTAGTTAATGTTAAATTCTATTAACTTTTTGAAAGTGTGGATTTAACTAGAGATGTGAAATAGTTTTCTCTTATTCCTTCTTAGAAAACAAATTTCATTATCCTGTGCTTTATACCATATGTCACATCAAATGGATGTAGGATTATTTAGCACCATATATGTGCACACACACACATATGTACACGTGCACGTATACCTATAAACGCGTGTATATGGAATATGAGGTATGTACACACACATTGTGTCTCTGTGTAGACATACATACGTTACGTGAATATGTACACACACCCACCGATTTTATCACTGGAAGAAAGTAACTTTACTCTAGATAAACCTAATGTCTTTCTTTTCTAATGGAAAGAGTTGAACAAGATGATCTTTAAGTTTGAATATAGGTTTTAGAGCCTTGGTTATGGTAAAAGGATATAAGAAAAATAGGAAGGGGGTATAATATCCTAATGTCACAGAACACCTCTACTTGTTGCATTTTAATTTGTTCAGTGAAAGGGACAGTAGTTGATCTCATGTCCTTGCTTTTTTCAAAGCTTCTAATTTAATGTATTTGCATCCAATGAGTTGGGAAAGATAGAAATCTCCCTTTACTTATAATAGACCTTAAGGAAATTTTTGATTAGTCTACAAGACCCCAGAGCAAGTATTAATAATAAATAATGAGGGCACATGGTGAATGGTGGATTCATTTGTGGTCTGCACGTTCTCATACCCTTGTGGAAAAAGAAAAGAATCAATGCAATAATGTAAATACAACCTCTTACAATGCCAGAATCTCTTAAGCCTTACACTATTTGATTTATCTTTAAAATCTTTTTCCAATTAAACATGCTGGTGCTTAGAATTAAATAGAAAGCCTTAGAGGATAGGTGGGACTTTGCTTTTAACATAGTTTAAAATACAGACATCCCAGATTTACCTGTTGGAACTGAAGATTTTCTAAGATCAAATACATCATACGTTTGAAAGAAAGAGATGTAATTCCACAAAGTTGCTCTGCAAAGCTCAAGAACAATTACCATCAAGAAATACAGGCTTAAGTCTACATAGCAGTAGAGGATGCAGATTTCTGTCTTTGGAGACCTACAGGAGATTTCAAAGTAAGTTAAACTGAAGCAGTGATTTAGAATTTCCACCTTTATTCTTCTGGCCCACTGAAATGGTTCCTTGATGAACAGAGGGGCTGAAGACTCCAGCTTGTGTAACAGTCCCTTCCCAGCTCAGGTAATCGTAAATACACATCTCTGTGAAACACTCCGCACCTGTGAAGAGTTTTACAATTCAAACATCCTTCTGAAGCATCTCTGGTAAGAAAGCAAGATCATGCCCTGTAGGGGCCCCGTCTTCTACCCAGTCTGGCTCTGCCAAAGCTTCCGAGCAGTGTGCAGTGTTCAGAAGAGCAGCCGTGTTTTACATTTGCCATTCCGTCTTCAGAAAAAACCTTGCCTGGCAGGATTGGTGATCAGCCAATCTACCTACTTAGCCCACAGGAAATGTCATAGATAATTGCTGGATCTCTACACTTATTTTGAATTATGATAATTTGTTCAGTGAAGTTCAAAGAAATTAGGGCATGCTGCCCAGTTTTGTGTTGTTCATCATCCCACTTTTTCTTATTTGCACAATCAGGCAGAGAAGTCTGGAGTGCGCCTGTCTTGGCTTTTTGGTGGGAAAGGGGGATTGTCCTGTGTAAAATGTAATCACATTCCCCAAACCAAAAAAACAGAAGTGGGAAACCTTGCTGACAAATCAAATTGGTGCCATTTCTAGGTACAAGACGCAGTCTAGGAGATGTTCTTTGAATGCTGAACATTGGAATATCTGGTTAATTTTTTACAATTTTACTGAGGTGTAATTGGCATACAATAAATTGAACAAAATGAAATATATAACTTGGTAAGTTTGCTACATGTGTACATCTGTGAAACTATCTTTACCATCAAGATATTGAACTCATTAATCACACACATTAATCAACTCATTAAAATTTCCTTTTGCCACATATTTATTTATTTAAAACATTCACCTTTATTGAGGTATGATTGGCAAACAAAACTGTAAGAGTTCAGCTTTGGGGGGCTGTGGAAAAGCTGGGTGGTGGAATTGGGTGCTCTCTTCCATGGAAGAGCCAAAATAACAAGCAGATGATCACCCTGCAGAGAGAGCACGTGAGGGGTGACCCCGGGATCCCACAGAGGAGTGAAGGAGACCTCTGAGGAGCAGCAGGAGAGGGGACTGAGGCAGCTATGACCAGCTGGGAGGCTCCCCATGTGGGGAAGGGAAAGGGAAAGACCTCAGTCATCCATATCCCCAACACATGAGCACCCCTGGACCCTTGAGAGCTGCCTGGGGAATCAAAGAAAAGGCTTTACCTTACTTGTGCATAACACAGTAGGTGCCTCTTACAGTTTGTAACAACAATATGACACAAATATGTATATGTACACATGTATTTGTGTGTGTACACATAAACCATTTAATCTCAAACCTGAAGATTCCCTGGTCAAGAGTCACAGGCCCTTATCCAGGCTCACCCCAGCTGACATCTCTTCCCCTTTCCAGGGCGAGTGAGAAAGGGGGCCAAGTTGATGATATTTTGCTTCTTACCTTTTTATTATTGAAAATGATAATTTTTCTCACTTTGTTTAAGCTTGTGGAGAGATTTTTAGCATGGCGTTAGTGACAAAGGTCAGGCAGAAATCCATTTGGTCACAATGCAAGTTGACTGTGAACAGGGCAGGATAACCTGATGCTAACTCGGTGAGAGATGAGGGCTGGGAAGGGTCAGAGCAGCCGAGAGCCACGCAGGGGCACATTGCAAGGCCCGCAGATGGGGCAGCTGGGAAGCCTTTCATTAGCCTGGAGGATTTTAGGAATCTGAACATGATTTCCAATGCATGTGCTGCTGACACACCTGCATTCAGTGAAAGTGTGAAGCATTTATTCACTTACATTATAGGAAAGTGTTAGCTCCTGCAGGTTGGGTTCTCAGGGAACAATTGTACTTACCTGCTAGGGTGCAACCTTGCCCTGCTTGTGGAGAGAACTGCCACCCAGTGTCTGATCGGCTGTGTCATTGTGGGGTAGGTCAGCTGAGGAAGATTCATCCTGCAAACCTTGTATTTTGTTTGTCAAGAATGTGAAAATAAACAAAGGCCACCCAAATGGGAACTGGCCAAGCCTACTACTCAGCCTTTGATATGGGAAGGGAGTAGCCACCATCGCTTTTGCTTGGTAGAGACTAGAACAGACAGGAAGAGTAATGGCTTCATTCTGACAGCAGGGAGGATCCAGGTGTGCGCGAGTGGAGGCTGCTGGGCCAGGCAGTGGCAGGTGGCTCTCTGGAAATGCACATCCCATGGGATTGCTGAAAGGAGCATATTTGGCTTCCACTTGTTGGTCCTGATTTGCAATGGGGGAGGCAAAAAGTAAGGAAGCTATCAGTCTTTGACCAATCCTGACCATTACGGGCCGAAATCTGCAGAGGCTGTGGGTCAGAGAGTTCCATTGTCATCCCTGGTCTGGTCATTGTCACTGTTTATTCAGGCTCTCAAGAGGAACCACCCAAATTTGTTACCATTGTTCTATAAAATATGAACGATGCCCAAGGATTGCCCACTACATTGCACACATTAAACTTTCCACAGGGAGCAGAGGGGCAGCTCCTAATTTGCTGTGTCTAAGGAAGGGACAGTAGCAGTTCCTGGTACACTCCGGCTTGGGAGGAGGAGGACCTGGGTTCAGCCCCAGCTATGCCCCAGGCTGGCTTGGGCAAACAGTCCCCTCTCTCTGGGGCTTGGATGTCTCGCCTTCAAGATAGGAATCATATCGGTTGAATGAAGATAGATTATAATCAATTATTTGTATTATTATAAAACTACAGAAACAGAAGCTCAGAGAATTTAAATAATTTGCTGGAGGATCGGGGACCAGGAATAGGCAGCCATGTCTCAGGTGTGCCTGCAGTCAGGAGTCAGGGCTTTTCCATACCACCAAATGTGAAGACAAAGAAAATCAAAGAAGGGGGCCGTGGAGGAGGAAAGTGAGCTCTGCAGAGCAGGAAACCCAGAGTCAGGAGTGCCTCCTTGCTGTTCAAGTTCAGCCAACAGGAACAGGGCTGCATGAAGGAAGATACAAGTTTAAAGAGCACTTAAGTGACTAAAAAATAAAATGCATGGATCTCTGTAGAGAGCTTTTTGAGGTTGGGTGAGGAATTTAAAAAGATTGTAGTTAACAATAGGTTTAACCCCCTTCACACTTCTCTGGTTGGCTCCATTTTACTCCTGCAGATTTGATCTATTTTAAAGAAATTTGCTGCTTTCAAAGTCATAGTAAATACATGTATTATTGAAATGTGTAAGCCAAATTTCTGTTAAAAAGACCATTTGCATCTAGGAAAAAAAAAAAAAGTCGTAAAACACTATATAAATTCAGTAAGCTGCTGTAGTAATCCCAAAGATCAAAATTCTCAAATCCCACAAAGCTCCAGGTGGCAGCTCCGTCCATCCTTGGAGTCATGATTAAGGTGTGGCTGCTGCTGGGTCTCCAGTGACCTTCCTAGGTACATCAAGGGCCTGGAGCAAACCTGGGAGTGCTGTCCTGAGCAAACCAGGTAGGAAAAGACCCAGGCTCAAATCAGGCCTGATCATGGTGTTTGAGGGTAAAGGGGTGACTAGGCCCTGACCCATCCTGGAGAGTGACCCAGAAGAGCAGGAGAGACAAGAGAGGAGCCTGTGTCACTCCGTGACAGGCCCTGCACAGTCCCCGCCCAGACAGCCTTGCTGTTGCCAACACAGGACATATGCTACACTGAGACCTTTGAAGGCAAAGAACTGGCCAGAGCCCGAGAGGAAAGAGATGTCGGAGTGGCCGTTACACCCAGCTGCTGCCTGCAGGGCACCGTGCCGTAGGCTTGTGTGTTAAATCTCAGCCTCCTTATAGACAGCTGTGGAGGATGCTAAGGTTCAGAGGAGGTAAGCAGATCTTCCTCAGTCAAGTGGCTGAAGAAAAAGAGAAAAAACAATACAATTAAAAATGATTCAAATTTAATTGTGTTTTTCCCTTGTGTGGACCTATAGTTGTAAATGTACTAGTTTCGGATAAGAACTGAGTACATGGGATGTTTGTTTTTCCACTCTTGAGATACTTTGCCTTGGAGAATATTCTCCAAAACTCAAGAAGGGTGGGAGGAGAGGCCTTGGTAAGTTCCCACCTACCGGGTACAATATTTATAGGGGCATATGGCACACTTCCTGAGTGAAGGATGCCACTCTTTCAGACTTTGAACTTACCCCACAAACACAAATAATGTAATCATATGTATCCTCATACTAATACCCCCCCCAAAAAAGATGGGAACAATGTGATTAAAAATATGCTTCAAGAGAAGAGAATGTAGTTATTTTGCAATGAATTTGAAAATCTGTAAGAAGTGGATTTGATAAGGATATATATTAAATTACTTCTACAGACATATACTAAATGTGTGCACACACTCAATTGTGTGATAATCTGAATGATATCTTAATTGTAGAAAAATAGAAAAGCTTATCAATATCACTTGTGAACATAGATTTATAAATAAAATATTTGAAAGTATAATGGAATAAATGAGAATTACGTTTGTGATGCAGAGATATTTCAAAATTGGAAAATCCATTAATATAATTCATCTAATGGTTTTTTTTTTCCTCTCAGTGGTTCCTTAAAAGGACACTTAATACTCCAAAGCAATTTTAATATTCCATTTGCAGAAATATACCTTGATTCTTTTACTAAATAGTATTTCTTTGGATTTGTGTATTTCCTCATAGCCCCAGTTCCCTAAAGTATAGAAGCTGTTTCCAGTCTATATTTCATTATAATTAAATAATTAGACCTTTAGGGTGTTGAGTTCTCCAGATAGTGGAATGCATGGTCATGCTCACATTATTTCAGGTGGGATATGTTATTTGTGCTTGCATTTTTGGTCCAACAATCAACACCTATCCCTGCCAATGGATAGAAACATTCACTGCATTTCGGAAGCTTAGTGTGTCCTTGCCCCTTCCTAGTGTTGAGCTGATGAAATAATTTGCATA